>NC_138659.1:63145418-63745418 GCF_964273445.1 Streptopelia decaocto | reverse complement strand
AATATAGAAATACAATGTAAATCTCAACAGACACCACCAGCATTACAGTTCACACTAACCTTTAAAAAATCCTTATGAATGCAACATCTACTACCATCACTTCTTGCATGAGTTGCACATTGCAAACTCATTCTTTCTGTAAAGAACCCCCGCCTCACAAATACATACTGCAACAAAAAATTGACACTATGTGCATGTAGTGCTTAAGCTCAATACATTTAAACAAACAGCAAACAGTATTTCAGCTGACCACAATGACATGCAATTCAAAGGCCACACAACAGATCTAGTAATTTAAGTATTTTAATTCAATTAAAATATTTGAGAAATAGAAATACAGGCTTACTCAAGTTTACCAAGACATCTGAGGTACTGAGCTGATAGCTCTCCCTAGCCAGGCGCTATCTATATCTATATCTATCTATATAAATACAAAATTTCTTCATGATTTCTTAAAAAGCTCCTTTATACAAAAACAAACCCAGTGTTAAAGACTCTGCTAAATGAAGCGACCACGTTATGGTATTTTTTTAAACTAGTATTTTATAGTTGTCATCATTAGCTATTAACACTTATTTTTAAAAATCACTACAAATGTTACCAACAGCTAAAACCAGACATGAATAATATAAACTCTATATTAAACATTTCTAAATATAATTATTACAAAAACCAAACCAGTTTATAAAGCTACATAAATTAACAGCCATATTTTCACTCCATTTTTACCTGTGAACTGGGCACAGCACACATTTCCAGCAGCAGGATGGAAAGCTGAACTACTGGGAAATTTGCCACAATGTTCATTGAGAGATACTTGAAGCTCAGCAAGTTTACCTGATGTTAAAACACATAGGTTTTGGAGCATACGCCATCATTTAATTATTACAAAAGCACAAAAATCTTAAGTTCAAAGCTCGGAAGAACATCTTGTAGTATAATGGAGATTATTTCACATAATGTTTAACATAATACCAAAACAGCAATGAAACTAGGACTCTTCAATCAGTAAGACTGAAGAGAGTTCTCCCTGGAGTCTAAGGAATCCCAGTGGAGAAGAGGACAGGGATAACCAGTCACAGACTTATTTAACACAGAAACAACTGAAGCCAGCAGGAACTGAAACCAAGCTAGTGAAGGAATGCGGGAAAGAAACCAAGAAGACAGCTCTTCAAACAACAGGCAGGTGTCGAGTGTCACTTCTTGCCGAAGGACACGCTACGCTATGAATTTAAAGGCTGCACAAGTACACAGAAGAGAAATCCACTGTAGGAGATTCACCAGATCACATCCAGCTGCCAAAGCCTTTTTAGCCCCCAAAATACCCACTGGCTCAGGCAGCACTGTGAGGACACATCCTACAAACTTACTCTGCTGTTCCTCCTCCCAAACATCTGTTTATTGCCACTGTTGGAGACACACCAGAAGTCCCTGCAGCCTGGCACTCTGGCCCACTGTCACGTTACTTACGGTCTTCTGTTTTACTGTACCAGAACACACCGAAGCAGGGTTTGGGCACTATTAATCCAGCCTTCTCATATTCAGATATTCTCCCCATACTACGTAACAAAGAAGCTCTGTCCACGCACCCAGTCTATGAGAAAATGTTTCCCTCCACGGTTAAAGCAACAAGGCATCAAAGGAATAAACATAGCAATTACAAAGTCACATTTCTGGAACAGGAGAGAGAACATATTTAACATTAAATATTCGTGGTACAAATTGACTTCAGATTGCTAAAATCCATGCCACACCATCTTTCTACTCTGCGCTCCTCAAACCGCCCACAAATGATCACCTTACAGGTTAGTGAGCGATATTAACAGCTAGAACTGCCCAAAACATCCTCTACACCACTATGGCTTGTAACCAACCGAGGCATGGCCAATTGCTACCAGGATTCATCATTTTGGGTGAAACTACAAGATGAGCAACAGCTCCCTCCAGCCCCTGCTGAAGAGAAAAATGCCAGACCAAGTTTCTTACATCCCGCTTTCAACATGTCACTTACGGGCATTGTGCATCTGCTGACAGAAGAAGTTTTCTGGATTTTCAATGCAGGAAACAACACCAGAGAATACATCTCCGATACACAAGGAGATACAATCGGCAACTGAGTTAGCACAGTGAAGAAATTCTTCGTCTTCAGGTATTTTTTCTTTACTTCCCTTACAATGGTTTTCTGACACTGTACATATAAAAAATAAATTTTAAAAAAGAGGTTGCTGATCAAAAGCTGACTTTGAAATGTGCAACCTTACCAGCCAGGATTAAAACTGCACTAAATTAAATTAAAACATGCTAAAGCAGTTTTGTTTGTTTTTCTTATTCCTGACTCTTTGGATGTTGAAGTCTCCTGTTATATGAAATTAATGCTCATATAATAACCACTAGACAAGTACTTCAGACTATTACAAGCATATGTTCTACTGTCAGTAGTGAACTGAGGGAAGCTCCACTAGCCAGTATTTTAAATAGGAGGCAATGCCAGTGGGCAGCCAGAGTACTTACTACTTTCAGAATACCATACAACATGAGAGCACTTAAAATTCCCCAACTTTTTTCTGTCTCTTAGTAAGAAGTTTGATTTGCTTGCTTACCTCTCAGACAGTCTGTTCCTTTTGCATTACCTCCTGGAGTCAAATAAGACCTCATTTCCAAAGGTACTTTATCTAGGCAGTCTCCTAAAATACAGATGTAAAAAAAGAAAACAATTTACCATGTAGGATAGTCATCATTTAATTTTATTTCAGAACCACCTTCTGAGCCTGACCTATACCCCTATCAAAAGGTGAGGATGCTCTACTTATTTGTTGAGCACTTAATATACTTAGAATGCAAAGTAAAAGCAGTTTCAGAGTAACTCAGCTACTTGAGTTTTCTGAAGACGTTCACAACTTCAAGACTGTTTGACTAAATAAAATGAGCAAAGCAGTAACAACCAACATTTACTCGTACCCACTGAGGACTGTTGGCTGAAAAACTAATTGCAGCTTTTCACACAAGGATTCACAACTTACATCCTTATGAGTATGCCATGAGTTACCAAGATTTACAAAGAAATCTTGGGTTTCTTAGCTGTTACATATACCATTTCTGATATATGAAGCATTATTTCAAGCTTTAAATATAATTATTTTCAACTGAAAACCTGAATGCAGATGTTTAAGTTGCTTATAAGGTCATGGAATAGATGCATGCAAGCTTTCATGAATGCAGCAACATTTTTGTGATCTTCTCTTCAAGAGGCTGACAAGTTATATTGCTTTGCCATTAGTGTGCTGTAAAGCAACCAAATGTGAAATATGCCCAGCACAACCCTCAAACAGTTGAATTTACACAGGTCTAAGGTGAACCATCATGTTACAGATTGCAGGGACTATGACACGAAGATAAGCTTCCTGCACATCAGGGATTTTTGCAAGCCAAGAGGATCAACTATCACTCCATTCAAAATTTCTGTGGGTTGCAAATCAATGAAAATATGCTCTTAGCACTGTATCATCCTTTCTCTGCAGACAGGAAAAACAAAACAAAAAACAACAAAACACCAACAAACAAACAAAATAGCCCTCCAAATCATGACAACAAGCACACAATCAAAGCCAGCACTCTCAGCCCAGCTGAAGATCTAAATTCAGACTCCTCAGAGGTCAAGTGCTCTGCTCACCTCTATCCACTGATGCTCGCTAAGTTAGAAATAGAAATGTGCTCGGAGATCTCCAACTAGATGCAACAATATCTAGTGGTTGCACTTTCTGTGGGATATTTGTTTAGTGAGCACATATGAAATAGAACAAAAGCTGCAAAATTCTGAGTGGAACTAGAAATTGATATGATCATTTTTAAAGAGTTAAAAATGCATGAGATAAAAAGAACACTGTGGTCCCACATTATCATGCCTCTATTAAAACAGAAAAATAAACAAGATAATCCAGAAAACACTGAATTTGTTACAATTCTACTGGAAAAGTAACCTTACTAAAATTTAAGGTCAAACATATAAAGATATTTCAGGTACAGGCATTTTAAAATGACCTCTACATAGAAGAATGAAATCAAAGTAAAACAACAACAACAACAATCAAACAAACCCAAACCAAACCAAAACCCCCAAAACCAACCAACCAAAACACCCACAAAAAACAAACCAATCAAGGGGCAGGTCGTGACAGTGACAAGAGGGAAGACCAATAAAGAAAAAAACTCTCCTCTTTTAAAGGTATTGGGCAAGGGTAGAGGGGAAGGAAAGTGAACATGAAAGCCTTATCAACTATATTTTTCCCCCCCCTCACACTACCAAGTACTTACCAAAATCTAGAAGAACATCTACAGCAAAACTCAACATCATTTCCTCCTGTAATATGTCAACAACAGTTACTGAACAATGCTTTCCCATGAGCTGGGAAGAAAAGCTGGCAATGCCTTCATTCCATCCTTTTTCTTTTGGATCATATTTAGCAAAGGAACACTTAATGGCCTGAAAAGAATTATAATTAGAACAAGAAAGGATAGGGGGTTGTTTGCCCTTTAGAAAAAGCAACTCAAGGCTCTCAAAAATATCATCTTGCATAGAAAAGTTAAAGCTGCTGTTGGAATTTGAAGCACTATCAATTCAATTAACTTCTTCGCAAGAGTTAAGAATTAGGAAATTAAGTTCAAACTGTAAGCCACATTTCCTCCGATTCTCCTACTGTTTATGCTGGGTTAGTAAGTGAAGATTTCAGAAGGTGAACCTTAGTGCAGTATAGCAGATTTTACGCATCACTTTCACTGAACACAAAATACTGTGATAATTACAGTTACAGAGACAGGAGTTAGACTCATTTCAGAACTATTCATTTAAAACACAGCTACTGTTAGGAAAACAGAACTCACACATGGAGGAAACAACAGGTCAATGTCTTTGTGCAGCGCTTTAATCCAGGAGAGTGGAATATTTTCTTCATTTCCATAATCGATATAGAATACTTGTGCTTTCTTTTGCAACATATCCACATCTTTTACCAGGGCTCTATTCCAGGTCTGTGTAGGAATAAATTATAATCTTGGTAAGAACACAACACGTGTTGCTTTACTTCATCAGATTTGTTTATCCAAGGCACTGATCAATTCTGAAGTGACAGAAATGAACACAACTCACTGTAGTGTTGACTGTTGCGAAGATAAAATTATACTCCTATGGATATTGGCTACCACACAGTAGATCAAGACTCTGCTAACAACAAAGGAGGAAAATGGGACGAAATACAGAAAAGGGATGGGAAGGGAAACAGAAACTAGATGTGGCTATAGAAATGCCACCCAAGAAGTCAGGGAAGAAATGAAGAGTAACTTCCTTAAATAAGCAGAGTCATATTCCAAACTGATCTAACTACAGTAGTTTAAATTTGCTAAGAATACACACAGGCTACAAGCAACAGTAACGCAAAAAGCACCTACGGGGCTCAAGTACATAGACACATAGAAGTAAAGTTTCTAGAGGGGGAAAAAATAATAAAAATCAGTACCTTCAATTTGAGTTGCAGATGTTATTAAATTAGTTGCTATTCTACCCCAATAAACTGATCTCTAATTAGCAGCCTTCACTGGTAGAGACATGAAAGCAAAACATGCAAAACACGAAGAGCCCAACATAGAATGGTTATTTTATGGACAATGAGATGTTACCTGATCCGAAGAACACCTTGCAACGCAGACTTCCCCTTTGACAGCAAAATATTGCTCCTGAATAACCGTGTTAGCGTAACAATCTTGCAGTTTCACAGATAGTTTACTGATCTGGTCTAAAACTTTTGGAGAACTCATCTGTATATAAAATTCACTTGGACTCTTGAACTTTGTTACTGTACCCTAAAGAGAAAAGCCATAGATGACACACCAGAACAGCCTACAGTATATTATTCAGGACCACTATTCATTTCAATAAATGCATTTCAGCTTATATCTGATTATGTTATTTTGTTTTGAACCTAGCAGTAACTAATTGCAGGGAATAAAACCAGTGATGTTCACCTTCCCAGAAACAGTGTTCCTCACTTACTCCCCTTGCCTCCACTTGCATTTACTCATCTTTATAAAAATAAAAGAATTTTACATGTGAGCAAAATGAGACAAAGAGCTGAGGTGACATGCAGCTATATACACTTAACAAAGCTTCAAATGCAACCTAACAAAGCATTGTAGGATTCTTCCATAATAAAAGTACCTGTACTTCCATAGCTTTTTTGATCCCTAGAGTCTGGAGATCTGAAAGCATTATTTTCTTGCTGGGCTCTCTTGTCTTGAGGGAATCCACAGATGTTGAATTACCCTAATTAAAACAGCTATAAGTTATGTTTAAACTGGAGTTGTTCAGCTGTAGATCCTTGTAGTAACAAATAAAAAATAACTTTTTATCATTTAAAGTGGCATGTTAAAAAGTGCTTTTGTTGACTTTCAATAAGATGTCTACAGATGTTGTATTACTCTTGAAAATAACTTAAAACATTATCACAGATATACCAAACAGACAATGCAAAACAATTGCTGAGGTCTCACACATTCACCTCCTCCTTTCACACCTATTTTACAGGATAATTCAGCTGTATTTCTTGCTTATGATACTCCCACATATAAGCAGAACTGAATTCCACCTGCTTCCTCGTAGTCTTAACACCACAGAGCAGATTATAACTACTGCTTGAACTGTAGGCAGCCATTTGAAGTCTAAACATTTAGTGTGACCTGCCTAATGCATCAACACCCTAATAACATTAGAAAAAAATCTTTTACACATTGTTAGGGAAAACATCTTACAGTTGGACCAACATACTGCAGCTAATGCACAGTGACTGAGATTATTGTTACAAATGCTAAATTAATTTACTTCCAAAGATCCTGCATTTTCCATAAAAACATATCTCACATTACAACAGCAAAACACATTTGATTGTTCAATATGCAATGTAAGCTTTCTTACTTCCAAGGACTTACTTGTTCGAGATTTAGATGAATGAGGGAAAACCAAAACCTTCTATTATTTCAAAATAAATTTGCTACAAATTATGTATTCATCTTGTACAACCTCTTGGTCTGAAAGTCACTCACTATCAGCTGATCAGTTTTACTAGAACACAGTCACAAGCATGGACAGCAGAAAGTTATCAGGATGAACTAACAGAAGTCCCATGACCCAAAATGAAGCTTCCTTTCTGAATTCCTTCAAAAATTTAAACAGATGAATGAGAAAGCGCAAAGAAGTGTATGACAAAGGAGTTTTCTTCCTAAAATATTTCTCTAGCAACATCACATATGTCTTAATTTTGGGAAAACTTTTCTGAAAAAGATTAAACAAAGCACAAGTTGTCTGCTGGTATTGCCAAGGGCTCTACAAGTAACATATTTTTAAATGTTTCTCCCAGTCACTTTTGACTGGAAGCACTGATCTTTCTACAAGGAGTAAATGATATCTGGAACTCATTCCTTTCCTGTACAGGTCAAAGTAAGCATATTGCAATAAGCTCACAACAGATCCATTTAAGACAGTGAAAATCACATTCTATACCTTAAGACAAACTCCTGTCTCAGTTTTAGCAGGTAACATGCCTCCACCGTTATTACTTACACTGTAATCAAAGAAAAACATGTTAATTTTAAAGAATCAAAGACAGACAAGTAGGATTTGTAACCCCTACTTGCAAATAAAACAAAAAGGCTGTGTTCACAGTATGTGGTTTTTGTCAACCCTTATTCTGCCTTTAGGAAAATGTAGAATGGCAAATATTAGTTCCCTGTCACGAAAAATCTGGTGCGTTTTTCCTCACGCCATCAACAACAAAAAAAAATATTAAATTTTATTCAAATGGAGAAGAAATCTCCTACAGTTGTTGTGGAGTTCTGCTAATGCTGTAATCCAAAGAAAGCCTCAAGAACTACAAAATCAAAAACAAACAAACAGAAACGTTGCTATTTCAATTGAATACATAATGAATATCCAGATATATGTCAGATTATCCCTGATACCACCCCTGTTCAGTTGCTGCAGCAAAACTTATGGAAAAAAAAAAAATCTCTTGTGAACTTTGACTACAAACACCTGGTTGCAGATTCACTGAACTGAGACTATCACTCCTTGCTAGAGATTGTCAGCTCTAATGCTCAGATCGCTCCCCTAAACTGTTCCAAAGCCAGCCAGTCATTTGTACTGTGTCATAACCTAACGGTGCTTACTTTAATCGAAACACATTAGGGACTGATCTCTTGAGCATTTAAACTGGCACGTCCAAAGCAATAATGAGCAGCTCGAGAACGGCCTTGCTGAGACAACTTCTTGTAATTGTAGCTGTGTTCAAAGATAAAATATCTATGAAGTTCACTGAGGCTACAGTTGGATTCAAACGGTGCCTCTTTAGCGCCTGTTAAATGCAACCCATTGGGCATTCTACTGCTGGAAAGCACAGTCTCATTTCTCCTCCCTTCACCATATCATCAGTGGCAATAACAAAGGCATGCAATTAAGCAATATGCTTACTGCATGCTCACACAGTTCTGACACAAGTAAAAACTTTGCTTTTGCCTTAAATCACGTTACAGAATGCCTTAAGAACTTCAACAATATCTTTCCAGTCACGCTTTTAAAGCAGCAGAGATGAGTTTTCTGACAAGTATGAAACAATTTAGTACTAACCTAAGAACAAGCAACACTTTTTACTGTAACAGTGCCTTTACGGGGTCATTAAAGTTGTATTAGGAGGGAAATTGTCCTTCTGTAAAGATTATTTGGCAGAACTTTTAACAAACTTACTTCTGTTTAACTGGCTCACATACAACACTATGTGCTCGCCAGTCTTTCTTCTGACAGTCTGCAGAGCAGTAGTATATTTGCTTGCACTGTGAACACCTGAGGGATCCTTAAAAAAAAAGTGAGAGAAACACCTATATCAGAAGAGACAACAGCTGTTAAGATGCAGACTCCATGTATTACTTAATAACTGCTTTATAAGGTGGTTCCACTACAGTTCTAAGCACATAACAAATAGGTACTTGTCTTCACATGTAGCTATCAGACATTACTGCCCCAGATGTCCCGAATTCCTTCTGTATTTAAGAAGGACAAAGAAAGGACCAAACATTTTTGATTAAGGAGATGCTCTCTTCTGTTTATCCGTTCCAAACCTCCAAGTGTCTTCTGAACAGTCACTATATTTGCATCTGAGAGATAAAAATGCACATTCATTTTAAGACACTTCTAAGCAAACCTCCTTATCTGGTTTCACCAATAAATATACTACTGCATCACAGACTACAGGACAACCGGCACTTACCAAACAGACCACAATGATGGCAAGTCCTCGTTTGAGGGCGTGATACTAATGAATTAAAAAGACTTTTATCACAGCTAATAGAGAAAACATTTTCAGAGGAATATTTCAAGTTCTTTGGCTTCTCATGAATCAAATCAGAATGTGACACCTGTGGAATAAAAATTTTAGGTGATTCTTACCAGAAAGAAGCTGCCCATTGTTTTGAAATATTCTAATGTACAAAAATGTGACCGCCGTCCTGCCCCCATCCCAAAAAAGTCAAAATTTCAAAGTTCTAGAAAGAGCAATATAGGCTGATCATTTCTGCTATCTAGAAATGCTCAGAATATTTGGGGCAATCATAAAGTGCAATAACTCACGGTATTTCCTTTATCAGCTGCAGCTGTCAACAGCAAGTTCCCTCTAATAGTTACACCTTCCGTGGAACTTCCTAGAAGCAGAAGTATTTGCAAAGGGATCTGATTAACAGTGTTAATGCATGCCTGTGTTATGGAGCATTTGCAGGAAAATAAGAAAGCTGTTCTCTGTTCCTACTATTTTGCTACCACATTTGAGCAAATGGAGGTGCTAGGATCATGACACACTCTGGAAGTCACTTCTTATCGCTCTTGATATTACATTTATTCAAACCTATCATCAGTGGAATTATTAAAGCACCAGTTTCACTGCTCTGTGGTTATCACTTGATAGCAGTCCTAATGTCCTCCATCCACAAACTTGTTTCAATTGTTCAGTAGGAAGAAAAAAAAAGTTTACATAATTTCCAATATCCATAGGGCAGAAATTCAGAAGAGGCAATTTTACAAGTTTTTTCAATACTGTTAAACATGTGGTCTATTTTTACACTTATGCATAGTTTTGTCACATCAACAGGTGTTCAGAAACAAAATACTCTGAAACAAGAGATTTTAACTTTCCAACAGATACCTTAATAAGCTCACTGGAAAGACCACAAGGCTTATATCAAACAACTCTTACAAGACAAAAAATCAGCTAAGTATGCATACCATTATTCTAGGAACTATGTTTTTATAAGTGAGTGACTCATTTACCTACAAAAAAATTGGTTCAGTTGTAGATTACATACACCATTCTAAGCTTGTTCCAGTTCAGCAGGCTTATTAGCCCAAGTTTTTCACCAAGCCAACATAAAGCTTACATGGCCTTTTTCCCCCACCTGGAAGCAAGTTGATCTCGTAAACTTTGCCTAAACTAAAACTCTCCCCTAACATAAAATTCCATGAACATGCCAGTCTGAGGATGACTGCATACCAAGCTACCTCAGATCTCTCAGAATGAAGTCTGGGTTTTTTCCTTCCCCCCTCATTTGGAGTAAAAGGGAGTATCCATCGGATATCACTGATGAAGGCAAGAAACATCGCTAAAGGAACTCCAACTCCCACTGCACGGATCTGCACCAACTTCCCTAGTACCCCAACTAGCCTGTTTTTTTTCAATCATCCAACGCATTCAAGCCCACATGAATTTAGGTAATTAGGAGTTGGCTGTATTTATAAGCCATATTCATACTTAAAATGTGTATCAGTAATCGAGCATATACACAATTATGGAAGAACAAAATCAAGATACTTTTGTCAAGCTGTGGGCAAAGTCTCTCTTGCATTGCACTTGTACTGCAGTTGAAACTTTCTGTACTATTTCTACAACTGGCAAAAAACACCCTGTATTGTTTGTTCACAAAATACTGATTTTTTTGATCGATATGTCAGAAATTCAGCGTCAAAACAGAGCTTTACAACAGGAAGTTGGCACCTGTGATTCTGCTGCTTTAACCTTCATCTACAACATTATTACCTTTGTTCTTCAAGTGAAGTGGTTCTGCCATCATGTAAATGTTCACATCAGAGTATGACGAAAGGAGGCTGTGTGATGAAATGCGGCTGTAGGCCAGGTAACTACAAAAGCATGAATTTAATGATTAATTCAGGCAGGCACACAAATTAAATATTGAAATATTTTTAAGTCACGTTCTGCAGTCATACTTAAGCATCAGTTTTGGAAGGTTAATTCTCTACTGTTTCTTTAATTCGCACAGCAAAAAGTAGAATACTTCCTGCATGAAGAACTCAACAACAAACGCTCCAGACTAAAAACAAGCAACAAAAAGCCCTTCATGAGAGGAGAGCACAGAGGAGCAGCTGTCACAACCTGCATGTCAAGCTTGCTGGGCTCACGGGCGACCTGTCTCTCTGGAGAACTTACTCTGGGCTGAACCGCCCCTGTGCTGAAGGATGAGCTGCTCCCATGGGCTCCTCATGGCCGGGAGCTCAACCTCGGCCAAAGGCCCAAAGCCCCTGGACCAGCACCAGAGCCGCTCCCTAAGGGGAAACGACTGGGCCAGGCTCTGCCAAAATGAACTCTTGGCACCTGCTTTCCAAATGCTAACCCTCAATATAATTATTTTAAATATAAAAATACCCTCTTGCTACATTACACCGGAGAAATCAACTTAAATGAGATTGCAAATGAAACTGTCTTCAAATTGACACTGCAACCAACTCAACCAGCAAAGAGCTTTCACGACTGAGCTGTTTTAATTAACTCAGGACAAAACTAAGCGCCCCCACCCCGCAGCCTCCAGCCGGGGCCCAGCCCCGAACTCCAGCCCCCCGCTGCCCGTTCCCGCCGCCCCGAGCCCCTTCCCTCCCTCAGGGCAGCGCTCGCGCCCGGGCGTCCCCGCCAGGCTGGGCTGGCTCCTCACTCGAGGCCCCAGGGCGGCTGCAGACGGAGACCCGGCGCTCGGAGGGGAGAGACGGAGGCCCCGCCGCTCCCGCCGTCGCAGTCGCCCCGCCCCGCGGCGGCCGGAGATGAGGCGGGGCGGGGCACGTGCTGCCCGGCCGCTCGGAGCCCGCGCGCTTTGTGTGTAGTCGGCACCGTGATTGGCGCGTCCTCGTTAGCGCCGCTCGGGTCATGTCGCGGGTCTGGAGCGCCAGGGCTGCCTGGTTTCCACATGGCTAGGTTGTTAGTGCCCTGGCTGAAAACACGTTAGTCACAAAATGTACCACACCCTGTGTGTTGCAAGAGATGTCTTTATTTTTTTTTTTTATTTTTTTTTTTATTTTTTTTTTTACTCAAAAGTATCATTGTTCTTACTCTGGCTTGAAGGAGAGAGGCAGTGAAACATCCATGGATGTGCTAGTAATCACAGAATATCATGCTGGAAGGGACCAAAAGTGTCCAATGTAGGGCAGTCCACCACTTCCCTGGGGAGATTATTCTAATAGCTGATTGTTCCCAGGGTGAAAAATTCCCCTCTTGTGTCCAATCGGAATGTCCCCAGGAATAAATTGTACCCATTACCGCTTCTCTTTTCCATGGGACTCCTTGTAAAAAGCAAGTTTCCATCTTCCTTGTAACCGCCCTTTAAATACTGGAACATAGTGATGAGTCTCCCCAAGCTGCCTTTTCTCAAGGCTCAACAAGCCCAGTCCTCTCAACCTTCCCTCACATGGCAGCTTCCCAGCCCTATGATCATCTTTGTGGCCCTTCTCTGGACCCTCCCCACATCTTTTCTGTGTAACTGGGACCAAAACCGAACACCGTATTCCAGATGTGGCCTCACAAACGCTGAGCAGAGCGAGATAATGACTTTGTCCCTGCCGGCGATGCCCGTGCTGATGCAGTAACCATTCCTTAGCAACCCATGTACTCTACGGGTCTTCGTAATGCAAAAAGATGAAAGAATAATTAAGAGCTACAAAATACCAGCTACAGAGAGCAATGTATAATTCCAGACAAACCTGCAGGTTATAGTCGCATCTCTGGCTGTGCCTGAACAGCCTTGGGCTTCTGCCTTGGGCTGTCAGTGCTTCCCAGCAGCAGGAACACCCGCATCTCGGGACACTTGTTCATAGCGCAGCAGCAGGAAGGGTGTGTAGCTTCTTTCTGTAATTTCTCCAATAAAATGAAAATTATCTCAGGACATCAGTCTGGCAACCTTGTTTCATCTAAATTCAGAAGGCAGCTGGAAGATCTGTGCAAGAATCATGAAATTTGATACGTCAAATTGATACATTTCTATTTTAAAATATTTGAATTTTGCCCTGCCCAGCTTAGGAAGTACATCACTTCATCTCCCATTTCCAATCTATTCTCTGCTTTCATTTCTCCTTTTTCCTCTTTTCTTTCTATACAAGGTTTTTTTCCCCCTTTCTTCTTTTGTTTCCCATTCTCTCTACACTGGAAAACATACTTCATCCTCAACACTGATGCAGTTATGCTACTACTTAGACATGCTCTTGGGCGTTACCAGTGCTGTGCAATTAAACTTTCACCAAACATAAATGAATCTGGTCTATTTTAGTGCCTGCCCTGTTGTGCTTTTTAAAGTGTATAAAATCAGTGATGGATTTTATTCTTACACGTTCTGTGCAGCAGGGAATAATTATCTCTGTTCACAGAGAAGAAACTGAAGCACAGCTATTTTGCCTTAAAGGCATTTGGAGTCTGGCTGTGACAACATTTCAGTCTAAATCTTCAGTGTTTAAGTCTAGGATCCTGTCTGCCAAACTATTGTTCCCTGGTAAGCATTCCCAGAAGAACAGAGAACAAGACATCAAAGGTTTGCTGAGCTTTTTCTGGACGGTTCAGATACTACCTACCAAAGTCAGAAGAAACACTCTTCATGGCTCCAATGAATTTCCAGCCTTCAGATGCAATCTAACTAGAAATTGAGTGTATGGAAGGCTGCTCTGAAAGCAGGAGGGGAAATTAGGTAGGATTAGGTGGGATTTCAGGAAATCCATCTGCCAAATTGCCCAGTGTTTCACATCAGAGGAGGGAGACAGGGAAATTATGATCATACAACCTCCATCACCTCCCTGCACCTTGTTCCCCAGTCTGCAAGATTAGCCCAATAATCCTTGTGTTTAAGAAGCACTGCTCTCAGTGAAGCATTAAGAAATGCTTCTCTATTATTCAGACCTCTCTCGAAAAAAAAGAATTAGACTATCTTTGTAACTTAAAATAACCACATTTCTAGTACATCTGGCTGGCCAGCCATTTTGATCCCCAAGGCCTGCTGAATCAGAACAATGCTGCCAGTTTGAACAGGCTTTTGAAATGACACTAATTAACACTATAGACCGTGCTGGAAATATATTGACACGATGCAATGAAAAGGAAAATCAAGTATCCCATTGGAGACAGAACTTTATCAGCATGTGAACTGGCATGAAGTTTTTTTGCCATTAGAAGTGGCAGAGAATGACTGAGCCAGGGCAAATGTTGTTTTCATTGTTTTTGCATTTTAGATATCAGTCACTGGGGACTTTCAGTGCCTCAGGATACTGTAACAAGAAAGGGCAGGAAATGACAGCAGTAAAATTAATTCTAAAAAGACAAAATAACAGGTCTGGCTGCAGCAGTGGAAAAAGATAAATACGAAGGAGTGTCAAAAGCAGCTGGGGAGAGTGCTGTTAGCATGGAGGCACATCAGGAACAATATCACAGGACCTGCAGGAGGTTGATGTGGCTTGCCTGCAATTTTCAGTAAGAGCTTTGGGCTTGCCTACATGTAGGTTCTGTAATAACTGTACCAGTGTGTCATTAGCTCTAATTTGTAGGATCTAAGTGCCTAGGAAACAGCTGGGACACTGCTGTGCCACATGCTGAACAAAGGACAGTCCAACAACATACAATGAAAATAGGTTTTTTCCAGGTATAACTTACTTGGAGTGCTTGTATAATCACAATCACATGTAGGATTTAACTATACTGTGCATAGATCAGACAAGGCAGTGGTGGTAAGGCCTCAGCACAGGACTGCAGCTTCAGCAGTGCTGCTGTCCCCATGGAGGGATGATGGGGCTCTTGGGCCTTTGTGGATGGTGCTCCCTGAAGACCCTGGCAAACCATGCTCGCATAGAATAAATTAGTTAGACAATGAAAGCAATTCCTAATGAAGAAAATAATAACTCTTTATGTAATCTTGCCATGATGCAAAATGCAGGAATCCAATCAGCCTGCAGTAATTGCATTATAACAGACCAGCTTTCTGACGAATGCAGAGCCAGCCTGGACCCTGCTCCCAGCTCCTCCTCGGCAATGCCACCCAAGACCCTCCAGCGCCAGCGGTGCCAGAGGAGTGTGGGGTGTTCAGCACATCTTCTGTTTCAGCCCGCTTGTTTTCCTTCAAAACTTCTTTAGTTGAAGGAGAAAGCACAGGATTGTAAGCCCATTCAGTGGGCAAAGTTTTAAAAATACTATGTATAATTAACAAATGTCACCTGGAAAGTGAGCAATTACATGAACACTTTTGTTTTTCTTAGATAATAAAGCATGAGCCAAGAGCAGAACGACAACTTTTTGAAAATATGGGCCAAATTCTGCTTCTGCCTCTGCAATGCAGAGCTTTTGTCTGCAGCAGAAGTCTGTTGTGTAGGACTGTCTGTACTTCAGATGATAAGTTCTCTCACTCAGAATTTGCCTTCCTCTGCATTTGTACATGCCAGGTGAGAGCTGTCTGGCTAAGAGTTACAGTAATTCAGTCATTCTTATTATGAATGCAGACAGTTTGGTGAAGGGGCTCTCTTATGTCCTGTCGTTATCATTCCCTAAGTATCTGTGTCTGCCTCCTGGGGATAAGATGCTGTTCAGATGAAAATTTGGCCTAAGCACAGGTATTATAAGAGTCAGATCTGCCTGGGCATCTGTGCTGGGACTAGAGCCATGGGGAATCCAGCTGAGTATGAAAAAATCCTTTTCGTCTGCCTTTAAGGAACAACTCTGCTAACCAGGCTGAATTTTCTTAACTGGATTTCAGTCCTGCTGAAAAAAAATATCTAGAATGACAGGTGAGAAAATCAGCTGAAATTCTGCCAGGTCTGGTGGGACACACTACGCCACACACGATTAACGTACAGCAAAGCAGAAGCATAAATCTTAGGAGGATGGGGGCCAGAATACACTTGTGCCCCTGCAGTTGCCTTTAAATAACTGGAAGAGAAGACCAAATAAAAAGCATTTGGGCACTGAAGTGACTGTGCTACAGGGCAGCCAGGCTGGGGGACTTTACCTCTCAGCTGCAGAACATGAGCAGCAAAGAAGCATTTCTGAAGGCAAAGTTTAGTCTTGGGCTGCACGGCAATTAGCAAGTTGGTGTTGCATGGCACGCTGCTTTCTAAAAATGGACATTTTTTGCTTATCTTTATTCCACATCTGATTTTCATGTATTTTTAGCAATATGAACTGTGCAGCATAATATGAGCAAAGCAAGGACTAGATTTTTGCCTTCAAAATATTATTTGGAGGTTAAAGCTGAGGCCACAAGTTCTTTCTGGAACCTACTTTAGTTTATGCTGTCACATACATAATGTTTTTATAGACATATGCCTTCACCTGACTCCTTCACTGCTTTAGATATTATGATATCGTTTAATTATCTGGAGCACTATATCTTTCCCAAATTAATGAACATGCAAAGATAGTTATTATAGCTCTGAATGGTTTGCAGATTGATGTTCTCTAAGATCCCAGTGTTGTTTTTAAGGATCTGTAAAGAAGATTCAAGGGAACATTTTCTAGGACCCCAAAATTTGCATTTGTAGTTCTGAAATTCCAAATACCCGGAAAGAATAAGTAGAAAAATAACTTGGTCTGAAATAATGCTCCCAATTAATGTTTGTAAGTAAAATTATGCAGCACATTCTACTTTCAGTGTCATCCAAGGTATGAACTGAAGAAATCGTAGCTGGGTTTTATAGGTATAAAGCATATAGGTATGTGTATGATTTTATATAAATGAGCCAAAATAAAGGAGCAATCTGATCTAACATCCAAGTTAGCCCTGTGAGTGGGGGATTAGACTAGATAAGCTCCTGAGGTCCCTTGAAACCCAAATAATTCTTAATTTTAATTTGCTTTTCTATTTTTGTGTTCAAGAAATTCCTGCAGGAAAGATGCCAGTACTTAAATTTAGCTGATCCGCTATAGTCAATGCAACTGTTTTCACTTAACAGCTTGTCTGCTACGGTGTTTTTTCCAATGTATTCTTTATTAAATAAAATATAATGG
Source organism: Streptopelia decaocto (assembly GCF_964273445.1). Taxonomy (NCBI): domain Eukaryota; kingdom Metazoa; phylum Chordata; class Aves; order Columbiformes; family Columbidae; genus Streptopelia; species Streptopelia decaocto. The sequence continues at coordinate 63,728,079 of NC_138659.1, read as the reverse complement.
CATTTATGTAGTGCTCTGGATTCCAAAAAGCTTTGTGTTCCACAGAAAAGTTGCTGCTCCCAGCGCTGAAACATGTGCCCAGTGAATTTTTCAGATTTTTAAAATCCTGTTGTGAAAAATGCAGTTGTGATTCTTGCCAAGATGTTTAATATTTACAGGTATAACCAAATGAGGCACGGACTCTGAACTTGGAAAAGGGAAAGGTGGTTAAGTTCTATGTAAAAAGTTATGAAACTTGTTTAGGAAGTTATATTGATAGAGCAAACTAACATTTTAAGGGTTAAGCAACTATATAATAAGGGCCTACTAGCAAGCTAACATTTTAAACCACATAATTAATATCTAGTTTAGAGCTGTATGTAAATAATTGTGCTAAAAAAAGCAGGACTTCATTAAATGCCGAGATAAGTTTTACAGCACCAGCTGCAACCTTGAGGAGACAAGATAGCCAAGATTTACAGCAAAAAGGGGGCGCCAGTCTGGTTTCAGTCGGTTTGGTAGCTTGGGTTCCAGCCAGTTCCTCCTAATGAGCCAAAGGTAAAAAGTCCACTGTGACGAAGCTGAAGGAGCCTTCATCCAAAGACCCCTAAAGACCCTTCCTCAAATTCACCAAGTGACATTGCGCAGGCGCAACAGGGGAGGGTCAAGGAGGGGAATATGTAAATGGTTATCTGAGACTCATTTTAATAAAAAGCGGGAAAGGTCATGAATATGTATAGACGTTTCTGGGGTCATTATGAATATGTAATACCATACTGTATTTAAGCACACTTCTTATTGTTAAAAGTGTGCGTGTTGGGCGGAGTGAATCCCCCGCGCACCCAGCGCTGTTTTGCTTATGCTCTAATGAACACGTTTTTACGGAATACAAGGAATTGGATTAAATGTTGTTTATCCATAGCAAAAGCGTAAGTTATTTATTTCACTGTCAGAATAAGGAATGAAGTGTTAACTGAAGCTGGACTCTTTATTAGTATCACTGGATTTACAGGGCATGTGGGCACAGAGGTTTTTGACGTTGTGTAGGTTTTGGTTCTGGAAAACTGGATGCTCTTTTCTTAGGGAAGAAGAGATGCTACTAATCATCACGTGTGCACCGATCTTGCCAAAAGAGGAGGTATCTGTGACCTCCCCCAAAAGAGTTGGAGTGAAGAAGGCCTGCGATATGGCAGTTTCTCGGGGCTGCGGTCATGGTTATCACCATGAAATGCCTCACAGGAAATCCCTTGCCCAGAAAGGTTGTAATGTGTGCTTGAATAAGAAGAGGAAAAAAAAAATTCAGATCCTGATTGAAATAATATTTATACACATGTTCTAAATTATCTAATGTGTGAAATTCATTAGCTTCAGTTCCTGGAGCTGTGGGCACCTCCAGCTGTCTCGTTTGGTTGCCTTCAACCCACCCGCGCACTCCTGGTAGGTGTGTGTGGCCGTTCGCCCCGTCGGCCGTTCGGAGCCGCACCACGGGCGCCGCCGGCGCCCCAGCCCGCCTGGGGGCGACTGTCCCCGGCCTCGCCCACTGCGGGCCGGCCCCGCCGCCGCTCCGCCCCGCGCTCCGGGCCCGGAGAACCGCCCGCCGCCGCCATCTTTGTTGATGTGTCAGCTCGCCGGGGCGGCCGCGGGGGTTCTGCCGCCATGGGGGAGCTGCCGCCTTCCTAGCGAGCAGGTGGGGGGCTGCCTTGGGGGGGCCGGTGCGGGGTGTTCGCTGCCGGCGCCCCGCAGGCGCTGCCGGGCTCCCCGAGGGGGCGGCGCGGGGGCATCCGCGGGGTCGGGGCGATGTGATGCGATGCGGTGCGGGGCAGCTCGGCGCTCCCCGGCGGGCTCGGGAGGGGCTGCGGTGCCAATGAGCCGCCTCCCGTGGCGGGCCGGAGTCAGCGGGCGGTGAACCCCGCGGGACGTGTCCGCGTCGGGCTGTCGGGGGCCGCGGGGGCGGAGACAGGGAGGCTTCCCCGCGCGTCCGGCGGCTTCCCCGGGGGTCTGTCTGGGCCGCCGCGGGGGATCCGCGGGTGCAGGTGGGGACACTCGGCTGACAGCGGTCGCGCCGGATCCGTGGGTGAGGCTCAGGTTCCGCGGGGAGGAGAGGGACCGAGTGACCCGAGGTCCGGGGGGTAAAGTCCTGCCTTAGCAGCACCTTCGGAGTCAGGAGCTCCGGGGCCGTGTCTCTGGCTCCTGTGCTGGTTCCTAGTCTCTTTGTTTCTTGACAGCTTTCTTCTCCACGTTGTTAATTAGGTTTCCGTGTTTGGTTGGCTGTGTTCTGGTTTCGCTACGTGGTTAAATAATTCGATAACAAAACCCATCTGCTGTTACACCGGTGTGAAGGTTATTTTCCAGAGCCGGCTGCAGCGTTGCGGTAGGGTACGTGTCCTTGTTTTTGCAGATGGTATTTGCGAAAGCGGCTTGTCCTTCTAGGTTAGAAAGCAGGAGGCTTTACTGCAACTTTAGCAAGGTGATTATGATGTAGGCTTGCTGATTTTTGGCTCTTGTCCTGGAAAACGGTCTGCACAGGTGAGTCTGGTGCAGTGTACTTCCAGTGAGACTCTGTGCGGACCAGGAGAAGACCTTGCGGAATTTAAATCTGCATGTAAGGTTAGAAATAACAGTAGCCTGGCTTTATTGTTGGTTTTCTTTATCTTCTTGTAAAACTGCTTTTCAGAAGTTAACGTATTGCAAGCAGAATATACTGAAAAGCCATCTGACCAGTGTCCCAGTATGTTTTGTTGTATAAGGAAATTGTTGCAGCAGCATGAGCCACAGCTGCATTTTTATATTGATGAGGAAATGTAATTGCTCTAATTACTGTCTGCTATGAATGATTATGTTGCCATTGACTTTATGGGAGATGTTTAAGCTCTAAAAGTATGAGAAGCTGAAATTCTGAATATGTTTCGAGAGACTGTAAATTTGAAATGTCATCAATTTTGTGAAAAACAGTAAACTTGTTCTGTATTGCCGTTCAGTCATCTTTTTCAGAAATTCTTCAATCACCATTTCTTGGCTTAAAACCAATATTTTCAGTTGTTTTAAAAGACTTGACTTGGAGTTGTTGACAGATATTTGTTAGTATTGTGAGGTTCATTATTTCAAAGTATTGAGAAAAGGACTGAAGAACCAAATCTAGAGAAAGATTTCTTTGGTATTAATTAGCAAGCATGTTGCTTATCACTACCCAAGGCTAATATTGAATTTCCTGAAGCTGGCTTTTTAAAGAACTATGGAAAAAAGCAAGTGCTTTTTAGGATTTAATAGTTTTATTATGCAGGACAAATATGTTAAATTAGTAACCTACAACTGCTGTTAACATGTGGGCTCCAGTACTTGACAATATCCTTTACGTAGTTCTGGGCTGGCTTGTTCTGAACTTATTTTCCTGTTGCCAAAAACAATACTGGGAAGCCTTACTGGTAACTCTTCAAGTCATAGCCCTGATGCCTTAAATTGAGGGGAAAAAGAAATCTCATCAGAAACAGTGTCAGAAGAGACGAGTAAATAATGGAATACTGGTTGTTTGGTGTGGTTTTTTTTTAATATAATAATATTGTATATAATACTACCTCTTATATTAATTAGCAAAAGTCAATTTCCTATAGAACTTACAGTTGACTCATTCAGATCCTTAAAGGATTGAAACTTTTTGCTTGCTTGTTTCCAGGATACTGGAGAAACTTCATAGGAAGGTCAGTTTTGAAAACAGCAGAGTGTTACCATCATCATGAGTGGTGTTTTTCAGTATGCAGTGGTCAGGCAGACAGTGATGCTGCAGTTGGAATTTTACAACGGTGTTGCACGTTCTGGAAACAACATTTGAAAGCATCAATTTATGGCAAACATGCTGGCATCTTCAATGCCAAATATGCCAAGGCCCATATCTTACCAATACCATTATGTTACAATTTTGTAAGAAGTTCTCCCAGTGCTCTAACTTTTACAGTGTGAACAAGAGTTATGACTCAGTTGTAGGTGGAAAAGACCCGTCATAGGTCTTGCCTGCTTTGTCCAGGTTGTGAACTTGGTCATAAACTTGGTATCTCTCCCTCCCTTTAAACCTTCTCTGCACGGGTGCTGTTACCAGTGTCGGAATGTGAATGCAGACAGTGTCGTGGCAGTGGTACTGGCCTTGTCATGAGCAGAGTTGAAGGCATGATGCTAAAATCCTGAAAGGTTGTGGTAGCTGTGTAGCTGGTATTGCATCTGTTGGTTAAGGAGAGTCTGGTTTTCTTTGCTTAGAAGAATAAGAGTTGTTCTGTGCTGAAGAAAATCTGCTAACATAAGATCATGAGTCTGTGCATAAACCCTGAAGTATTCAAGTTTCATTTGAAGTTCACAGTAAAAGGATGCTGTTCCTTGAATATTGTTTTCCCCATGAGCTTCCAACCTTGGGACTAGTAAGACAGAAAATAACACTCTCAAGGTGTACCCTATGACTTGTGTTGTGATGGGATCAAATCCAGTCCCACTTGTTAAACCTTAACTGGTGAAGTTTACTTTGGAGTTGTGCTGTACTTGGCTCCATATGTGGAGTTAATATGACCATAATGTTAACCACTTGCATGAGATGGTAGGAAAACTAGTGATGTCTTGAAGGGATTCATACCATATTGCTCAACTGTCTGACTTGTGACATGAACAAAGAGAAGCAAAGATAAAGTTTGAGTAAACCGTGTCTTCTAAAATACTTGACTCATGTTAAAAGAACTGATGGAAATGCTGAGCTTTGCACCATGGCACTGTATGCAATCTGTGTTTATATCATCAGATTGAAAAAGAGAAAAATAATTGAGATAAGTATTAAACTGCTAAAAGCAAGGAAATCCTGAGAGTACCCAGTGTGCCTGTGCACCCTTCCACTCCCCTTCAGGCATGTGCATCAAAGCAGGTCTTTGTGTGAGCTGAATCAGGGCGCTGGGTCAAGTTATGCCTGGGCTGGAGGACTCAGTGTTCCAGCTTCACCACGCATGCTGTGAGTCACAGTTGGCCTGTCTTGGGTTTTACAACAAACAACACAACTGTAAGCAAAAAACAAAACAATCCCAAAACAAACCAAAACAAAACCCCACAAAGTGATTTTAGAGTGTAATCGTATGTACAGCACGTAAGTTGTCCTACAGTTTCATGTCTTACCTGAGTGTCGTAAGTTGGAAATTAAATCTAAATTGAAATGGAGTAGCAGTTGTGTGATTCTAATAGTTGTCTGGTTGTTAATAGTTACTTTAATGCCTTCGTCTTAGGATAATGTGTTCAAGGATAATAGAAAGTACTTATTATTCTATTGTGATTCATCTACAATTATGTTTCTAATAGGATATTTTGTAGCATGATATTTAAAGGAGAGGAATAGTCCTTTGTGGAACAAACGGTTCAGACAAATAAATTATGGCATTCCTAATAAAGGCTATGGCATTTGTGAAGCTTTTTTGTGTGTAACTTCTTTAAGTCTTCCTTTGCTTGCTGGTTACTTCATATGTCTTGCCTTGTTGAGAAAACTCTCAAAATCATTATCATTCTCTTTGGTATTCTTCGGCCAATAAATCCCAATTAACTCTTTGAAATAAAATCTATCTTTAGTGTTACACTGGATTCTATTGCATCTCATATTAGCACTTGAATTCACAATTGAAGACTGGCTAAATCACTTGTACTCTGATTTTTTTGTTGCCCAGGAACCTGCAAGAGGAAAGTGGGTCTGTAACTGGGCTGTTGCAATGGTGCTTATGTGCAGTGTTTGCTTTTGTTGGGTCTTCTGATGAACATCAGAGCTTCATCAAGTAAAGCCTTTTAACTGCTGAAACTTCAGTCATATATCACTTCATGTCACAGATGAGTGAGTTGAAATGTAAGGCAATATAAAAAATATCTCTTTACCGGAGCCTTTAGTCTATAATGCAATGATTGGTGAAAGAGCTAGCAAGTTATTGAAGTATAAATGATAAATGTGGTCTTGTTAAAGTTATGTGTTTGTCTTTGTTTCGTGAGCTTTAGTAGGTGCCTACATGAAGAGAGGTGCTTGTGAGTTGGGATTCTGCTTGAGTGTAATGAACCACTTGTAAAAATCAAGCTGTGGATTGGGATTTAATATTACATGTGCTTAACGTGAGCAAATCCGAGGTAGAGTTGTTTAAATGGTGAAGTACATATTAATTATGCATTTGTATGTATGCTATAGTGTCATATTACTTCTTTTTAAAATTAAAATTGCTGCTGAATCACAATTTCCAAGGGATGAATGTGAACCTGTTGTCTCAGGATAGATTTAGGACATTGCTGATCTTTCTCCATTTTTTAAATAATGTCAGAAAAAAGGCATATTTTGAAACTCAGTATTACTGAATTAAAAGTCAACCCTCAGTTGTTTGGAAAGTAAATGTTAGTTTCCTTCCTAACAAAAAGGGATGAAGTTCCAGCAAGTTGTGTGTTTGCTGGAGAAGGGGAGTTTGTAGCGCTCAGTGCATTTCAGGTCAAGACACAGAACAGTGTCAGACCTGTCATGGAAGTTCCATTTGTAGTTGAGTCCAGGAGAACCATGAATGTCGGTAGATATGTCTGGGTGTGTTGTTGAGAACTTCAATTGATAGTTGGGGGGCTGGAGTAATGGCAAAGTGTACTACAACATGTAAGCGTAAGCGTGAATCTTCAAAGTGTGAGCGTGAATCTTCAAAATAGCTGTAAAATGCATGCGATTTCCTCTTGGAAATTCACATGACTGCATTTTAATTTATTGTTGGGTCATTCCAAAAAAACAATCAAAGTTTTCTTTGACAGCTTTAATTCTATGAGGCTAATATTTTTCATTTTTTAAAAAAGTTGCTCTTCTAGACCCCCCATTTGTAGATTTACCTATAAGTTTGGATTTCTTTAGTAGCCTTTTTGTATGTGTATGTATTGGGGTTTTATTGCTGTTTTTATTATTGGCTCAGCTTTAAAAAGGTATGCAGTTAAGTTTATTATATTTCTGCCTTTAAATATAACACGGCAGTGAACAGACCTCTTGATGTTTGGCAGCTGTTAGAAAGATAGAGTAATGAAAACTGAGGAAACAGTTTTTTAGTATCTGTTTAGACCAGCTACAGTTTCAGGTGCTTTGGTGCTCACTTTGGTGTCCTGAGAACTGCAGGTGGACGAACAGCAAGGTCATCATGGAAGCATCACATTGCTAACTGCTTTAACTGGGGTGTAGGATTTCCTGTTCCTCTCACACCTGGGTTATACAGAGATAAAACCCATAACTTTCTAAATATGCAGGCAAGCTGTACGTCCCCTTTTCTAAATTCAGCTTTGCCAAACACGGAATGATTCGCGTCTGCCTCTGGCACCTCCAGCATCAAAATGAAGTTATTCTTTCCTCCCTCGCTCCCCCAGCGTTGGGATCTGCTAGCAAAAAAAAAGATCTGTGTAAATGCATAAATCAAATGAGTGGGTTTTGGTTGAACTGGAGAAGAGGACATAGAGGAGGAGAGATGTTTGTAAAATAAGTTGGAATCTGATACAGAGAATAGTAGCACAGCACCTGGGATAGACAGCTGGTTATTTGAGTTATGTAGCGCTGGCCCGAGTCTTCTGGCCTAGTACTGAGCAAAATTGCTTTCACTGGGCAGGCTGAGGATGTTAAGAGTAAATTCTTGTTCTGGCCAATCTTCATAAGAATCTGGCCAAAGGACATGCACTGTCCCTTCTCCTGGGAGCTGTCAAGGCAAGCTGCACACTAAACCTGAATTGCATAGTAAATTAAGTTGAATTTAGTTTAGCATGAGTTCAGAAACCAGAACCAATATGGAAGGTTAGTGAGTATTACAGAGGCTTTGAAGAGACTACTGCTTAAGGGTGTTTGCTTAGATTTTTATGATGGATTTTCGGTGGAGCTTATCTTGAGAAGGTGCCATATTGAAAAGCAAAATAAAGAATAATGGCAGCAATTTTGTGAGTTATCACAGTGCAGTTTGAGAAAGAACCATGAAATAAGGATCTCAAATTACAGTGTAAAGAGATCTGCTCTAAAGCAATTTGGAGGGGCTTATTTTCTAGGTAGGTCTTTTCCTGTAAGCATGTGGACTTTGTTTTGAGATACTCAGTGTTTCCTTAGCAAGTTTATGGCACAGACCGAAGTGGTGACGCAAATGCATGAGTCGAGGTGACATCCATGTAAGAGTAGTGGGGACTAGTGTGAATTGGGCTGCTTGTGTTGGTGTCACCAGACTTTTGTGTCACTTGGCTGCTTGCCTGGTCTGGTCACGGCACTTAAGACCATCTGCCCATGAGCCATGGGGTGCTCATCGCTCCGCTGCCTGTCCCCACCTACTCTCTGAAATGTATCACGTCTGTATTGCAGCTGCTGGTCATTTCGAGGCTTTATTACTTGAAGGAAATTTGAGTACTCTGCTGTGACAGATATGCAATGGAACGGGAAAAGGGATGGCTTTGTAAATTTACATTGTACTTTTATTTAAAAATGAGGTTGTTTCATATCCTAGAAAACCTGTCTAGATGCTTTTTACATATCCAGAGGTGAAGAGCATATGTGATCTTTGCTAATGATGAGAATTGTGTTTTCACTGTTTCATGGATTGTGTGTATATCTGTTTGGAGAGGAGACGATTGCCTCTTCATCAATGTCAGGAGCACAGCTATGAGAGAAACACATCCACCTAAAGATGATGCAAACCCCTTTCTTGTTGAAAAGAACTGTCAGAATTGACTGCTACCGGCCATTATATTGTATAATGCATGGTTGAATGTCTGGTGAACTGCATTTATGGTATTAAGTTCCTGTTATTAGTCCCCTTTCAGAAGATTTTGTGCCTCAGAGTTATTCACCTCAATGCTCTTCACTTCCTTTCAAAATCCACCCTTGTTTGAACGTGATTTTGTACATGGACACACCCATGAAGCATTAATCCCTCCTTCCATTTTTTGCCCCTTTCTCTACAGTATGCTTAAGCTTTGTACCTTAAATATATTATTTCCTCTTCTAGCAGTGATTTTCATGTCTTGGGACCTTGGCCATCAGTCTGTTTACTTACAGAACCACCCCAGGCACACACTTCTGACATTCTTTAGTCTGTTTACTTTAAAAGAGCCCCATTGTGATAGTTACTAGGTGACAAAACACGCACTTTCTTTTTTTCACTTACAGTTGGTGAATTCTTCTAGACAGCCACACCTCAGAAAATGCTTCCTATAGCTGTCATTTAGTATGTTTCTTTAGATGTAGTCTCACGTGTATTTAGAAATTGCCTGAAGCAAAGTAATTTCCTCCTTCTCAACTATTTACAACATAAATATTGATAGCTTGGGTCAAGCTATCTTTTTTATGAGATTAAATGCTAGCATTAATAGTGCATCTGCTTAGAAAAGTCTTTTGTAGTCAGGTATTTAAAAGAATCATGCTCGTGGTCCATTGGAAGATTGACAAGGCAGCCAGTTTGAAATGGCATAATATTGAATTAAAACTTACCAGGTTCTTAGTGTGTGGCTGTAATCACAGAATATCAAGCTATGGTGGGAGAGGCTGTGTTCCTAATTAGATCTGTGCAGACAGAGGCAAATAGGGAATTGCTTTCATCACGAATTACCTTCTAGTGGCTGGGAATCAGCAGTGCTGGAAGCGGGGGGAAGATTTTAGGCTGGTGGGGTGGACAACCTGATGGGCAGCCCAGGGGTGAGGGTGTCCGGAGCTTCTGTAACATGTGCATCTGTCCTTTTCAGCAGAGGAAATGGAAGGCTTGACTGTTTGAGAAACTGCTTTTCTCCGTGCTCGGTGAACAGAGTCTCAAGTGAGACTTTACTGTTAAAGAATGCATGGAAAGGAACAACTTTGATATTTCTGTTTTTATTTTATCCCTCCCTCTGTCTTCCATCTTTATTGCCGCATTTTCTTTCACTTTATACTGGATAAGGGGCAGACAGAGGGGAAAGAAAAGGGAAAGGGAGGGAGAAAGGGCTAAAATTTTAATATTAAAATGAGAGGTCTTAGCTGTCTGCTAATACAGAAAAATACAGTGTTCTTAAATTTCCAGACAAAGTTTTCTTCCAGTGAATTGGAACAGCAGAGTTAATGTGGTGATTCAGTGTAGGTATTGCCTGAAGTATTTTTTATTTGTAATATTGTTTCTAGAGTTGTACCTGTAAAAGCTCTCCATTGCTGGCTTGTGTTGTGAGATCTGTGTCTATCAGTATGCTTGGAAGAGCGATGTTAGAAATAGAATAATTAAACTTACTTTGTTACTGCATGTGAAAATAAATTCTCATAACCTAATTTACCAGACTGTGTACCAGTTGTATTAAAATTAGAATTTGAATTTGAACTGGGGGAGCTTTTAAAATTAGTGGCATCTGTCTTCTAGCTGCTGATTGACTTTTTATTTCAGCAGGTAATTGCTATGATTTTAGTCCAGGAACTAAATATTAGTGTCTGATCATATGCTTTCTTATACAGTTATTTTATGTAGCTTAATCTTGGATTAAAAAGCAGTCAAGTGAGTGTTCAAATATTATATCAATGTCTCCTGTGGGAATTCTTTTTTTCATTTCAATGTACAAATTAAGTTTTAAACAAGTACCTAATTACCATAATTTTCATAGCAATGATGTAGTTCTATTATTAGAGTTTTTAATTCCAGAAATGCAACTAACATCATGTAGCATTTTGACATTATACAGGACCGTGTGTGAAGGTTCTTGATGTTCTCCCTAGATAATCAATACTTATGTTGTATCACATACTTCATTGAAGACCTTAAATTAAGGATTGACACGTTTGTTCTTTTTTTTGGTCATTTGATCAGCAGTTAATAGAGGATGTTTCTATTGTGCAAAAAAAAAAGTGAATGATAAAAATACTGTTTCGTTAGTCTTTTCTTTGCCTTACATACCTGTGAGACATTTCTGCATTTAAAAGTCCTCGTATCTTGTATTGGCAGGTTCTCCACTCCCTGCTTTTAATTCCAGGCAGTTGTGCTCTCAGCAGTTAAGCAGATAAACACATCTCAATTACAATAGTATGAGAAATGTTTGCAACCCTTGCCAGTACTGGCCTTTAATGTTTTGTCCTGTGGCTGCAGTTTAACTACTTCTCCAACTTCTAATGTAATATTTAAAATGGACATTGTATGTGCTGATGCAGATTTAAATGTTTTAAAACGTTTTCTAAATGTTTTTGTGAATACCATGAAATAACGAGGAAAATTGTGAATGCTCCTTGCGTCTTTGAAGAACGTATCTGTGATGAGAAAAAGTGTCAGTGTCTGTTTAGAAGAAAAAAAAAGGTGAAGTTTTGTTTCTGAAGGGCACAACTTGTCTATATTCTGCTGTATGTCTGCAGAGAGCTGTTTTGTTTGTGCAGACCGGACCCGTTATTGCGAAGGAAACTCCACCGATCTGCGTTCGAGTTCCTCGTTCTTTGCTACTCGCATCACCAGGTTTTGGATTGATGAGTTTCCACTTGCTTTGCTTTGTATTTCTGCACTGTGGGGAAGCACGGTCCACTGTCTCCTCCACTTTAGAACAAGGGCAGGAAGGTGTGTTAAAGTGTCAGGCTAATTGTGAGCTGTAGAAGGACTGGTCAGACCAGTTGTGTGAGCGCTGGCAGTCCTGTCACAGCAGAGGAGAGTGTTCCGAGGTGACAGAAAGTGTTCCGCATGCCACGCTGGGTGTGTGGCAGCCTCACTAGATGGCTTGTTATTCAAGGTATGTGGGCAAGCTGGGCTGGGCTAATCTCAAAATGCTAATTCCAAGATGAGAAGTTACTACCCTGGGCGTTTTAAGTGGACGTGGCAGCGATTACATCTTCCCGTGTCACAGGGAGCAGAAGGGTCACGGACCCTGAGGGCGAGACAAACATCACACGCAGGGGACCGAGGAGCAAGGCGCTCTTGTCACACTGTTCACATGATGATCAGCCCTGAGGAACGAGCAGAGCAAATGGTTGGAGGTGCGAGCTCAGCAAAACAGCGCGAGAAGGTCGGCCAGTGCTCACCTGGCACTTTGCTGTCACTCAACGTACATTATGCTTGTTTGATGCACAAGCAACGTATCATTACATAAAACAGCTCATCTGCTTGAGTCAGGATTTGCCTTTTTTAGTTGCTTTGCTGCCTTCTGATGGCATCGTAAAAGATACTAAGCTATTCTGTTTTCTTACTGCAGTATTTTGGACAAGAGTGATACCATAACCTTAAAACTCCCCTGATTTTGGAAGAGTCATTGTAAGGATGGGTAGGATAATAAAAGATGGATGTGAAACCTGGAAAGACCTGGAGCTGCTATCGAATATGTATCTGATGTCCAAATATTATCTGAGAGTTGCTGTATTTGTATGTTTGATGCGAAACACTGCAGTCTGTTTCACGTAGCTGCTGCTGGGCTGGCGATGTTGATCATTTTAAGCTACTTTCAAACAAAACCTTTTGCTTACAAAGAAGGATCCCTTTCTTTAGTATGATTTTCTGTCTCTGGCCTTATAAGGGGGTATTTGCTATATTTGGTTGCCTCAGGTAGGCACAACAAACTGGGTATTCAAGAGACATTTGAATATCACGATGAACTTCTGTTGACGGTTGCTCCACTTGATTTCTTTGGATATTTCTGATGTGAAAATAAGTTGTGATCCTATGACAAACAGTTACATTTTATTTCTGTTTAAAATTTAGTAATTAGAACGTGACAGCTAGTACTACCCAGCAGCACTAGGGAAAAAGGAATCTGCTCAGGTCATGAAAAGTTTCAGATAGATGTGGGCAGATAGATCTGAAATCCAGTGTATTTGAATCAGAAAGGCTGTGAACATTCTTAATGTGGTAAATTATATTCTGGGTACCACTGAAAATTAGAGTCGGTCTGCAGGGAACACTGAATCATCATAATTTACTTTTCATGCTTTAACAGATTTGTACAGTCACTATTCAAATTCCCCAAGCATTTGATACAAAACCTACACTTTATGATTAAGTGTGAGATATTATGGATATGAAGTTGGTAGCATTTTATTGCTCTGCAACTAATTGAGTTATGCAAATAATTGTATTTCTGCTTCCACATAGATTAATCTTTCTCTATAATACTAATTCACAGTATTATTTATAGAAGGAACTAACGCAGTAAGATGAAAACTTAGTGTCCTTCACAATGTTCCTTCTTAACAGGGGTGCATTTTTCACCAGTTCCTTTCATATCAAGAGAAATACCATCTGTTTTGCTGACCGGATGGAAGATCTTAGGTGTGGTAACCAAAATGGAAGTTCACACATCCGATTTTACCACTTTTATTGTGGGAGTGGTGAACTGCAGCAGCTGGGCAGTGATGAGCATCTTTGAGGCCATAATACCTGAAACAACTGCACATCTCTTGGGTTTATAACACTTCGGAAAGTACTTCAGAAAAGGCTTAAAATGAGCCAAACCCCCTTCTAATCATTCAGGAGAAAGTGTCAGCAAGAACTTAAACCAGAGTAACTGCTGTGGAAAAAGATTGTACCTCAGCTTTATGTTGAGATGGTCTCTTTCTGCAGCTGAGTGTGTGGATTATGAACTACCCATGACAAGAGGGAACAGATACTAGAAGATGAATTTTTCTTCCCTTTTAACTAACTGATTTGCAGATTATCGTATGGTTATTGACTGTGTTAAATGCACTAGTCTCAAAACACTGGGGTTTTCTTAACAGCTTTTTAATTAAGTAGGAACTAGCGTGTTTTGCTACTATCACACTGAATCGTTTTTCTTGCACTGAATGTGTGTTCTGTTTGCTTGCAGGTTGAGATCATCAGTGGAGGTTGTTGCTTTTGTTTGTTTTATTTTAGAATAACAGTAGTACATTGTGAACTTGCATTTCTAGCAGAAGTTATCAAAAAGTAGATAGGTACCAAAAGAGGAATTATTTGACTGCAGAAACCAAGTGAATGGATTTGTTGGCTCCAGTGTTGACCTCAGCATAAAGCCTTTGAAGCAAAGGGGAATCAGTGTTTTGATTCATATCAGAGAATATCTGTTTGTATAATGGGGAGTCCTTGTAAAAGTTTCATGTTGTGTATAAACTCTTGCATTCTCTGTCTTTATTCTCATTTGTAGCTTTCCTTGCCATTTTCTTTCCGATTCCTATTTATTTGTACTTTAAGGGCTGCAGCATTGAGGGGTTTTCCTTTGAAACCAAAAAGGAAAAGTGGTTTCCTTGTTACTTAAAAATGTATAATTGTCATTTGGAGATTTGTGAGTATTGTCCTGTCATCACATGTTCCTTTTCACACTCTGTTTTCCTTGTGCTTTCTTCTTGTTGATTACCTGGCAGTTGTAGCCCAGCTGTTGGTTTCTTATACTAGTGGTAGGTTTTTTGTTTGATGGTGTTTCCAGGTAGAAACAGCTGGGCTGAGGCTGCTGCTTTTTTCTTTCCTTTTCGAATTTTTATGCCTAATAGTGAAAGGTGATAGTGGTAGCAAATAGCCACAGACCTAATGGGATTCATGCATCTCTCTGTTCTAACAAGGTAAACTCAGCACTAGGTCCTGGTTACAAGGCAGGACTTGAAGGAGAGGAGCCAGGCGGCACAAAGGTTTTCTTCCACGCGGAATCAAAGGGCCTGGAGAACGTAACTGAACAACTCGAATGTGTGAGAGAAAGCCAAACAAATGAGAAAGCAAGTATGAAAACAAAGTTGATGTTGCAAGATGGCAAGGTTACTGCTTCCTTTGAGATGATTGTTGGAATAGCAGAGCTGAATTAATAAGTGAAAAATTTGCCTTCTGTTTGTAAATAGTCTAATTTATCAGGGGATAGGGTTGCATCTAAAAGTTGTGACTGCTGTGATGAATTCCTCCTAGTGCAAATGATAGGATGAGGGCTTCTCATGCTCGCTAGAAATGCCAGCAGCCTTTCCAGACACCTGACCATCTGGGATTCCTGAAAAAGAAGATGCATCATTATAACCAGCTCTTCCATGAGTGTTCTAGCTATTCGGATCTCAGTATGGTGTTCTCCCAGTAGAACACTTTCTATATAGCTTTTCAGCTCCTCGAATGTTTGCCCTGCAAGCTACTTTTTGAGAGAGCAAATCTGCCACAGACCATCTGTGCTCTTCCAGCAGGGGATATTGGTGCTTGAAAGCAGATGGGAAAAGAGAATCTCGGCGCCTTCCTCCCTTTAGGCTGCTGGGTGCACATACATCTCACTGTATGGGTGGTGAGTGAGGATGTGACAGTAAGGAAGGTGAATATTTTGGCTGTGTGAGGGAGTCACCCTGTGTTGTATAAATGAGTAGGTCAAGGCATATTACTGCTTTCAAATGGCGTGTAGGAAAATGAAAGCTGCAAGGCTCTAGATTTTTTTTTTTTTATTGTTCTTTTATGTCTGGGTGTTTTTCAGAGGTGATTACTTGTATTTCTTGTGGATTTAAATATTAGAATTATTAATTCTAAAAAGCTCTGCTTTTTTAAAGTCTTGGCATTTATGTCCCACTGCTTGCTGTTTGCTATCCTTGATTTCTCACCCTCTTTTACAAAAACTTGTACTGGGGCATTTACGTAAAAGTTAGTCTGGAGAATCAAAAAACTCTGCGTAACGCTTATGTGTCTAAATATTTTTTCCCCACTGGATTTTACTTCTCAGTAGCCATTCTTTCCCCTCTCTGTTTCTTTTAATTTTGAATATAATATGTAATGTGAATTCTGTTTCTAGATTTCCAAGGGAAGATGATGGAGGGATATTTAACAGGAATGCAAAGCACACTGGAGCCAGTCAATCTGTCGGACGATGCCTCTTCCCAGCCCCCACATAATGAGAAGTCTGCTAAAACGTCTGGAATGAAGGACTGCTCAAGCATCAGTTGTACTGGAGGTGATGACGCTGTCTCGGGAAGGGAATCGAGGCTTTTGCCCTCAGACCAGGATTCAACAGCGATTGGCATGAGCAGCGATGAGGCCCCGGCAGAAAATGCGGAGCAGCAGCGCGGAGGGTCAGGCTGCTCTGAGAGAAAGGCAGAAGGCTCCACAAAACCCAAACCTTCATCTGGTGAAGAATTTGAACAAGATCCAAAAACTAATCAGACAGAACAGTCGTTAATGGAAATATTACAGGAGCTAAGGGAAGAGTCTGACTTTGGGAAAAACTCTAGTGATAAAATTTACTCGGAAAGCCCTTACGACACAGACTGCACAAAGAAGCTTATTTCCACAATACATCAGACTTCCTCACAGGAGGATTTGCTAAAGGAAATAGAGTCTGAACTCTTATCTGCGGATTTTTCGAAGGAACGAAAATTCCCAAATGGTGTGAGGAAGGGTGAACATGCCTTGGCGGCGTTTGAAAAGTGTGTGCAAGATAAGTACCTGGAGCAAGAACAAACTATAAAAAAGTGAGTATTTGAGTTCGCTGATCACAAATGGAGGTGTGTACTGAGCAATTTTGCTTGTGTGTTGTGTGCAGCTGCATACAACATTTTGCTATGAAACAAGTAGTCTCTTGTGAGTTGTAAGGACAGTTAATGGGCTTTTTAAAATCATGTTCTTTAAGTGAGGAATTATTTTTACTTGTGGTATGTACTTATAAATAAAACTGTGTGCTTAGATCTCTGAATTCTTGTGGAATTTGGCAGGAACTGACGAGCCAACTGTTCAGCAGAATAGCCTGCCAACGTCTAGAATTACTTAAATACTGTAAAAGTAATGGCAATATAAAAATAGTCCACGATTCATTCAGTCTATATGTGTCTTTGGAGAAATGAAGCTTTGTAATTACTTACTCCCACTATGTGCACTTAATTTGTGAGTTTGAAATTGCTTATTTATTTTTCAAGTAGTATTCAGTCTCCTGTCTTAATCTAGCCGAGTTGCTAATTAGTTGAGAGCTATTCTTTGAGTGGAAATGTCATGTATAGATAAACCAAATGTCTTGCCACATTTTATAAGTAGGCATTGGAAATGCAGGGCTTATAAACTTTCCTGTAATAAGCTGGGCTCTATAGTTCTATTAGGCAGTAAATGACATGAGGAATATTGTATTCGTCAAAAGCCAGTTCGTTGCTTGATTTCTGGATTCCCCACATGGTGTTTCATATTCCATTACCACTTTAGAAATGTTTTTTTGCTATCAAAATACACCCTCTAACTTCAAATTTGTTCCTGCTTGAAGAGCTGGAAATGAATGTCCTACTTTTCATGGAAGGCACTCTGATGTGATGGTGTGGGAGAACGTCAAAGGGAGGGAAACCAAGCAGAGAGAGATGCCCAAAAAGCAGAGCAGGGAAAGAATTCTCTTGCCGTTGACCTCTGACAGAAGTAAAAAATGTGAGGAAAGTCGGTTGATGACAGGAAAGCTTTGGAATGCATGGTTAGACATTCAGTAACTACAGAGGAGGAGGAGGAGTGGGACTCTGAGGTGGTGGGTGCGTAGATGGTTTTAAGTCCAGGAGATGGTAAGTTAACAGGTTATTTGGGTTTTACTTGTTTACTGTAAACTCAAAGGCAGGTCAGTGTTTTCAGCCGTGGACCAATTACTTTCTTAGAGACAAATGTTTATATACATATATGTATATATTATGTATACACACAGGAGAGTTTTTATATAAACATATCTTGGGTCTCTATTTTCTTTTGCCAGCTGCTATTCCAGCTGCACCCCTTTGACTCCTGGGGACTCGCCTCAGGAGTATAAAACTGCTGTGGAATATTTTATGTTTGGTCCAAAGGGCATTCTGGGTAGGGTTGATTTTTGTCCCTTGGTTTATGATCAGCAGAATTTCTTGTAACACATTGCTCTGGAAATAACCCAATTTTCTCCTGTGATCAGATCTAAGATATAGAGGTGAACAACAGTTGTGTGAATTGAGAATTTGTCATCCTGGAATATTCATTAATAGATTAACAAAAGAGTTCAGAAGTGCTAAGCTTGCTTTCACTGATAGTTTGCAATTCCTTGTAATTTAGGAGACTAGTTTGTTTAGAGAATTTTTTTTTTTGAAGGATGGTAGCTAAACATGAAAGTATATACGTAAAGAGATATTTTATTATCTTGGTCAGGTAAATGCATGCCTCTCACAAATTAATGCAATTAGTGGCTGAAAATATCCACCATCTAACAGGATCTTCAAACATTTAAATACATTTGAGACTCTGTTCAGTCAGTAATTCTGACAATGTAACTTCTGAGGTTTATGTGTAACTGTTTTCTGTTGCAGTGCTGGAAGGTCAAACTAAATATGTTATTATTGAGGTGTTGACTTCAAACAACGGAGCTGCAAAGGAACAAACTGTTGCTAAAAATTTGAACTTTATAAGGAGTATGAGCATGGATGCTATTGTAGTTACATACCTACTCTGGACTTAGAAAATCAGGGTTCCATTTCTGACCAGGTTGTGAACTTCAAGGGCCGCTCTGAGCAATCCATGAAATGAGAACAATACATTTTTTTTCTGATGTTTGACTGGCAGAGCTCTCGTACTGTCTTACGAGTAGCTCAAAATTGTTAACATTTACAGTTCTATGGTTATATAGAGGAATTAAATATCTCCCATCGTCATGGACAATAACAAACCCCAAATGCTGGAGACAAGCAATTTGCTCACAAGGAAGGTGCTGCTTGCTGGTTTGGAGTTAAGTTTCACATGCACAACATACTTCTGTTTTGTTTTTGTAAAGCTTTTCTGGATTTCATTGGTGTTTCTGGCTGTAACTCCTGATAAAATTTGCAGATCAAAGTAGAAAAAACATGCATCTCAAAATTTAAAACAAACAAACCCAGTACTGGTGTACCTTGCATTTAATTTCATTTTTTTTTTTCTTTACAGATTGATTAAAGAAAATAAAAAACATCAGGAACTGATTTTAGAAATTTGCTCAGAAAAGGACAACTTAAGAGATGAATTGAAAAAACGAACAGAAACAGAAAAGCAGCACCTCAACATTATTAAACAGGTACTGGTAGCAAAGCAGAAGCGCTGGTTAGTGTCTCACCTGTGTACAATGTCACCATTGCCACTGCTTAACAATCATTCTTGGTGGCATAGACGAGAAGGAAGAAGTGCCTGTCCTCATTATCCCAAGCTCTTTAAGAGGATAAATCTACTCTTCAATTCCAAGAAATATTGTTCAATGACTAAAAGCATTTAGTGTCTTTGGATAAACAGACTTTCTAGATTCACATCACTCAGGTGTTGTGTACCTGGAAATTTCTCTTCAAGTCAAGAGGTTCCAGTTTTGTGGGTTGCCATGGTGGGTACGTTATGGGTACCTCGGCTTCCTGCTGGAGACAGTGTAGGTTGAAGGTTTGTTAGACTTTTTTATGGAAGATGGCAACTTCAGTCTTTTATCCTGATAGGATGAATTATTTCTTGGATGTAGACATAAAGGACATCTTATGTGAGTGTTTTATCACGCTCAGTTTCTTAATTTGTCATCTTTATCTTCTGTTGTTAATTACCGCATCCACTAACAGAAGCAGATGGGGGTGTAGTTCCAGTTGTTAAACGTTAACAATGTGTGGAATGTGTATAAAGAGTAGAGAATATTAACTGTGGTCTTGCACGTTATTTTGGTGTTATCACTTACTACATACGGACATTTCCCCAATGAACTGTTAGAACCATGAGAGGCCAGAGAGAGGAACACAGAGCACGTGTTGGTGTGGCCTGGTTTTAGTGTGGGAAGAAAAGGCGTCACATCAGGTGTCACTGCTTGTCTGTTACTGACTTATCTGCCAGTGTTCCTGCAGTTGGTTGGCTTAGCTTTATAAACCGATTACAGCTTAGAAAACTGGTGGGAGATAGCATTTAAAATACTATAGTTTCTGTTCGTCACAGTACTGGTGATGCCACACCAGTTGTCAGGTGTCTGTGTTAATGCCTGCATCTCTTCGCAAAGCAGCGTATCGGGCTTGTGGTGTTACAGAGGAGTGTGTTCCCAAAGATGGAAACTTAGTGTGTCTTTGGGTCTCTTCAAAGAATCTTTAAAATCCATGATGTGATTGAAAATGGATTTGAAAAGTCTTATTTTTAAGCTACAAAGTGGAATTGCATGTGCCTGAATAAATCAACGTAAGCTGCTTTCTTGTTGGCTCTTTTCTGTATTTCTGTGGTAGCACTGTATGATTTCATGAAGCTGTGTCATGCAGCAATTGCTTTAGCGACTTCTGAAAAAAATATTTGTGAGGGAGTTTATTTTGCTTTCTGCTCAGATAAGTAGGATCTGTGCTACATGCTTGCAGATGATATCAGAAAAATACTGGTTTGGAGTATAATACTTCTATGTTGTAGTTGGATAGCACCTGGAGTTGCAAGATACATTGCAGTGAAAAACTTGAGATTTTAAATTTTTGAGTGTTTTAATGTCACAATTTCTGAATTTCTGTTTTCTGGTAGCTTTCAAATAAATGAAAGCTTGGCTTCGTGCACAACTGTAAGCAAGCTCTACATGCATGTTTGCATATGTAACTTTTTTTATATGATTCATTTGGAAAGCTGATCAGGGTTTGATTTATTCATTGTGTTGTAATAGAAATACTTTGTGTTGTTGTCTTCTATGTAGCAGTTTGGAATTGCACAAAAATGTCAGATACTGATGTTGAGATCTTGTACTTTTTTTACAACCCACCCCACTCAGCCCCTAAAAAACAAACCAAAATAACCCTGGTGAATGGGGTTTTCTCTGGAACAAGGGGATGGTCTCTAAGGCACAATTTGAACCACCTTTGGGTGACATTACAGCTTATGCAGCCACCACTTGCTCTTGCTCTAGCGCTACTGCTTCTCGTTCCAGACCCGCACGGCTGCGCGGTGAACGCGCTCTGGGAAGAGTTCCAGCTGGCCATTATTCTTCAGCTGGATCAGGTCTCTGATTTGGTTCACTAGACACCTAAAAAAAGTGCCAGCACAATGACCGAAGCTTATTTTTTTAAATGAATTAGTTCCCAGTGCAGTCCAGTCTGGATGCCCGGCTGCTCTGTGGGCACAGGGATTGCAGGGAGAGGGTGGAAGGTGGAGCAGCTCCAGAGAGCGGCCAGCTCTGCTCTGCCATCTCAGCATTTGCTCTCAGTCTTGTTTTTTGTGTACTAAATTACTGTGCCTCATGTTTTAGTTGGTTTGATGCATCTTCAGTCTCACTGAAGATGAGAATTGACATTTTTCATGCTTGTACTGTAATAAGAAGCTAAATGTTGATATGGCTAGTTGCAGCTTCCCAAGTGTAAAATATGGGTGAATATCTGTTGAAGCATCTAATTTTGTGTGAAATGTTCCTGCCTGTAGAAAACATGATCAAAGTCTTATTTTTCCTATAATTATATCATAACGTTGTCTTTTAGCTGGAAGCGAGAATGGAAGAGCTTAACAAAGAAGTGAAAGCTAGTAAGGACAAACTTGTAACTCAAGATGCAGCAGCCAAAAATGCTATTCAGCAGTTGCATAAAGAGATGGCCTTTCGAATGGAACAGGTAATACGGAAAACCTTGAATTATTGAGTATCATATGAACAAATTTGGTACTTGTAGGAAACATGTATCCTAAGTGGTTAGACCACTAGGTACATTTTCCAAAATGGGAAGTGCTAGTGTGCGGTTTTATATACATTCTTGATAACTGGCATCAGTGAGTTTCTAAATAGCTGTTAACATTCCATAGTACCCGATAACTGTTTTTCTGTGTACATTTATATATATGGAATTGAGCCCTCAGGGAAATCTCATTTTCCTTGCCTGTAAGCTGATCTTGGTTCAAAAGGAGTTAAAAGCTGGCAATGGCTTTTTTCAGACAGGCTATCACAAAATTAATATTTTTCTCCACTCCGGCACAAAGCCCTTATTTTGTCTCATGTGTTACTGAGAGCTGAAATGACTTTTTTTTTCCCCTTCTTAGTATCATATTATGCCAAGTATTTTCTCTATTGTATGAATTCTAAAGCTCAGTGTCTGATTCTTTTTCTATTTGCTGGGTTTGAGGAGATTTGTAAAAATAAGCCACTGAACATAAGGCGCCTAAAAAATAAGCCCCTGGATTGTGCAGTTGGCGTGTGGATGAGGGAAGGCAGAGGGCTAGTACTAAGTATCTGCAAAATTGTTTTGTTACTAAAACCTACCAAATACACTTATTTCCTTCTGAAACAACAAACTATATTCCAATTTATTAATGTATTGATAACTCATTTGAGATGTTTAGCTGTGAAGCTGCAGCCACTTATATAGATATTTACTGTTAGAAGTATGAGTAATTCCAGTACTTAAGTGGGATCTAACTTTAGTCTTCACAAAACTGGGGCTTTTGAGCCCTGAAAATATCTAGTAGTGTCTTTCATTATGAAATACAAGGTTGATTCATTCTGTTTTAATATCTTTCAAGGCAAACAAGAAATGCGAAGAAGCACGCCATGAAAAGGAAACAATGGTGATGAAATACGTCCGAGGGGAGAAGGAGTCGCTTGACCTCCGAAAGGAAAAGGAGATACTTGAGAGAAGAGTGAGAGACGCAAACAAAGAAATAGAAAAGCATACTAATAAAATCAAACAACTTTCTCAGGAAAAGGGAAGATTGCACCAGCTCTATGAAGCCAAGGTACGTTAAGTATTGCTGTGTGATTTGAGTGAATGATTAAAAGCACTATCAGAACAACCTTATCGCTTGTTTGCTGTTGTACTTGGTGAAAGAAACCTGCTTTCATTTGGGTTTGCTTTATAGCTGTGAAAACCCCTTTCCTGCAAGTGAAGGGAAAGAAGTTACCGAGTTCTCATTGCCATCTTTTTGAAGTTCCTTTTAATATTTCTGTGAGCATTGGTTTGTGAAACTTTAGGGTTTTTTTTGACCAAATCAAAGAGACTGCTTGTTGCAGATGACTGGCTGAGGGAATTTCTAACTTGTTTGGATTATTTTTTTTTAAGGCTGTAATAGCATTAAATTATTGCAGGTTTTTTTTCTATTTTACTGTGTTTTCACTCGGTATTTTCTCTTTTGTACTACTAAAAGCTGGTAATAAAGCAAAAGGGTTTTTCAGGCCCAGTTCCAAATACTTACCCTTTTTTTAGAAGCCAGTAAGAGGTTCCCACCAGACTCTTAAAATCATCCAGGTCTCTTTGCGCTGTGCTTCCCAATTCTATTGCACGTGAAAGATCCAAAAATTGATAAATCAGTAGAGTTCAAACTTTGTTTTGGGCTTGAGAAACACAGTTTGGAAATTTGGCTTAATACAGTGGTTTGCAGATAGTGGTATAGAAGGTTACGCCAGCGAGCAGGAGTCTTGTTGTAGAAGAATTGGATGATTTAAATTTATCAATAAAATCTGTACAATCTTCTTAGGATGGGGAAACCACTCGACTCAACAGAGAAATAGAAAAATTGAAAGAAGAAATCAGTTCTCATGTTATCAAAGTAAAATGGGCTCAGAACAAATTGAAAACAGAAATGGATTCGCACAAGGTTAGTGAAGTGGTACTTGTACCGTGACATGGAAACACAGTCAGAGGAATGTGGTTTCTATACTGTTTGGTGTGGTGGTTTGTGTTGTGGGTTTTTTTGTTTAGTTGCTTTTTTGTGTATTTTGGTGGTGGTTTTTTGTTTGGTTTTTGTTTGTTTGTTTTAATATAGTATTAAAATCTGTTTCTAAAGTGTTTTCTGTTCAATTTGAATACTTACAGCAACGGTCAGAATAGTGCTCTTATTGATACAGAAATGGAAATGTTGAAAGGATATGAAGGGAAGATGTGTGTGTGTGAGGAATCTGTTTAATCTGGTGATCAACTTCTAATTTTCTTTTTGTATGAATTAACTGTTGGTTTAGTTTCTATGTGATAGAGTTGAATCCATTATCTGAAAATGTGAATGGCACATAACCAAAAGGTCCTTTAGTTGTGCTTTCAGTGTTGGAACAAAATTGCATAAAGTAATAATTGAATGGGAAGCAAGAGGAAAAATAGTGCTGACTTTTTGTTTTTGTGGCTGTTAGTTCTTTCCAGACTCAAATAGGAAACTTCTAGTATGAGAAATGCTTTTCCCAAATTGAGAGAAATAGGTTTAACCTATCATTTATTTCTGTTTCTGTAGGAAACCAAAGAACGCCTCAAAGATGCAATGACAAAATTAACTGAAGCAAAAGAAGAAGCAGACCAGATAAGGAAAAACTGTCAAGAAATGATAAAAACCTATCAAGTAGGCACATTTTATCATGATGTTAAACTAGTGTTTAGCATCTTAGTCTCCTTTTTCCTCCTTTTCTATCTTAAGCTGTAGTAGGGAAGAATTACCTTGTGTGAGCTTCAAAGCTGAGATGAGTAGTCACTGATTTCCCTACTTGGAAGGTTGTTAAATGAAAGGGAAAATGTTTGTCTTGGTTGGCATGCAGTGTGGGGGCTTTCTTGGCATCTTCAGAATTACTAGATCTGTACCTACAGAAAGGAGACTTAGTGATATGAAAAGCTGTCTGTATGCTCATAAAACCAGAAAGTGGATTGTCAATAAAACTGTACTTCAATATCTTCTGTCCTTTCAGGAGTCAGAAGAAATTAAATCAAATGAATTGGATGCAAAACTCCGAGTAACGAAAGGAGAATTAGAGAAGCAAATTCAGGAGAAGTCTGACCACCTGGAGGTAAATATGTGGTGTGTGGAGACAACACAGCTGGCAACTTAGTGGTTGAGAATGCCATGAGTTTTAAATTTTGAGAATATCATTTTAAGCTGCTTAGAATTTTTGCCAAACATTTTTCTTTTTGGCATAACACTACATCCCAGGTGTCTGCCTCCAAGCCTGATTTTTTGGAGGATGGTTTTAGCCATTACTTTGGATTAACTTTTTAAAAACAAAGTTATGGGAAAAGTATGATATGACAAGGATGAAGTAACTGCTTTTGCATTTATGAACAGGAATGTTGCTACAAATTACAGCACAAATTCATATGATAGGCAGTATTTTGCCAAGTTATATGGCAAGGAGAGACAGGGAGCAGTTTCTGTTCTCTGTAGAGATTTGCTAGCCCGAAAGCTAAATTCTCTAATGATTTAATACCTGCTCACAGCTCATATGTGCTCATGCCATCTTCAGTTTGCCTAGAACTTTCCCTGAGGGCTGTTGTGGCTTAGATTTGTACACCTAAAACCAGACTGTGTAGTCTCACTTTTGTTCTCGGTTCTTCTGAGAATAAAGAAGCTTTTAGGCTTTGCTTTTCGTTTTGAATAAGTAGAACAATCCTTTAGGGTAGCTGTTCTGCCTCAAGCCCTCTCAGCTGTTGTGGTGGCCTGCATTGGCCCAGATCTTTTTGACATCCCAGGCGGTGCCACTGTCGGTTTAGATTTCTCAAGGAGCTTCTCACTCTTTAAAAAGGTGCATCATGCAAAAATAAAAGAACTGGAAGACTTGAAGAGAACATTTAAAGAAGGCATGGATGAGCTTCGAACACTGCGAACAAAGGTAATGTGTGCTGTGTTGGATTGCAGTGGGGCTAAAGGCACAGTGCTGGGTTTTGGAACAAGACTACTACATCTTTTAATTGTATTTTTACTTCTTTTGGAAGAAACTGTGGTTAGGGAGTAGCTGCTGTACTATGAGGGGTATGTAACTGTGGCTCTGGGCAACCTTTCTGAAGGAGCAACAGTGGACCCATAGCAAAACAATGCTTTGTTTCATGGTATAAACCTCATTTGACTGAAAAGTTGTGAGAAACATTTTAGTAAATATCTTATAAATTTAGTAACTTTGGAAAATGAAGAATACTTGTAAACTTTTCCTACCTGTGAAGCTCTTTTTTTGGAGATCATACGTGCAACCTCTGGAAGCAGAATATGCTATCCATAACTTCTGAGTAGTCCATAGATTAGCGTGCCAGTCCCTCTATCCAGGGCAGGGATTGAACTCAATGGGACCTTAAGAACAGAGAGGAGGACAAAATAAAGGACTGGCTTGGTAACTGGGGAAAGGTGGTGTCTTTGGATCTTTGTCCATTAGACTGCTAAGTTTGAGTCTTTGGACAAAACTGATGTTAATCACGCTTGTTTAATTTGATATTATTTTTGCCTTTTTTTTCCTGTTTATTTTTCTGAATGTATTTGATCTGAAATATTTGGAATATTGTTCTACTTGGAATGACCAAAAAAATAACACGGGAGCTTTGTATAACAATCTCTAGACATCACTGGATCAGAATAATCCAACTCTGAAGTTTGAGAGAATAAATAGTTTCTGTTTTTTTTTTTTTTATTTAATTCTTTTTTTCTATTCAGGTAAAGTGTCTAGAGGATGAGCGTTTAAGAACAGAAGATGAGTTATCCAAGTATAAAGAAATCATTAATAGACAGAAAACTGAAATTCAGAATTTGCTGGACAGAGTCAAAACTGTAGATCGTCTGCAGGATCAACACCAGAGGTACAGCTGTGCACTTTGAGAAACAATGTAAAAGATTGTCTTGGTTGTGCAAAGTACTTTTTAATTGAAATAGTTGATGCTTTAAGATGTAATTTGAAGAGTCCCTGTCCTAATTTAAGTGTTTTTCCAATCTAAATCAATATTGCTAGTACCAGAGCCAACCTTGGTGGCCTCTTATAAGATGAGGGGATTGAGACTGATCAGTCTAATTCTTACATCTTTAATTATTAGAACAAGAAGTGCTTGTTCTCTGGTGTGCTCTATAGGAAGTTATGTGGTTTAGGTGTCTGCCCTTCGCTTGTTTTATTGAAAGACTGGGGAAAAGCAACTGAACTGGAAAGGTAGATTGCTTAAAAATTGTGATGGATGAATGCAAGAATGTAACAAAAAGGATTTTGTATGTTTGCCAGATGCTCTATTCAGAGCTAGAAAGCACATGGATTTCTAACGGACTGAAATTCATTCTACTGTGACAGTTTGCTACTTTAAGGGAAGTGAGGGAAGTAATCTCAGAAGAGTTGGATTCGTGGACACATCAGGAGTGTCTGAGCATAATCGTATTTCTATATGGTACATATGGACTAAAATATCTGTCCACTTCACTGATTCTAATGGTGGTGCATAAACAGAGAGAGACAAATGTTGGCTAAGCGGAAACCACCGATGTGTATCCTTCCTGTGCTTTTAAGCAGTTCTTATTTATAATTTAAAAATATTTCAGTGCTTATATGCCTTCCTCAAGGTTTAGACAATGGAGCAGTTTCCATTTGCTGTGTGCTGGTCAGCTGTGTTGCCACCGTGTCATCAGCCTTTCCAGGGAAACTGCAACCTGTGGGAGACAACCAAAGCGTACACTTCGATCAATAGCAGTTATTTTTCACTTGGGATCTTGCCAAATGAATTAAAATAGCCCTGATCACAGTGTGAAATAAGTGTTTTTCCAGTTATCTTTTTGTCTCTGTAACTGAGACATGCTTAAGTATCTGTCTCTCATTCGTATTCCATTTGGATCAATTTTATAAGTATCCTTCCTATACAACACCGATTATCCCTACATCAGGTTTCATGTTGTCTTTTACTTCTCTTTTAGAATGGCTTTATCGTGTTGCCAGTACTCCTTAGAATGTTTGATAAAGTTGTGGAATCTCAAACAGAGATTAAAAACTTGGACCACGAAATTTCTGTTACCATCTATGAAAGAGAAATCCTGAAATCTTGACCTCTGTTTTTCCTTTTGTTGTGTAGAATAAATAAACTTACTGCCTTTCATTTTTTTGGCAGCAAGTGGAAGGATTTTCATCTTAATTCACAAATCTTACGCGTTTTCTTGATGAGGAAAGAATAGAGGAGACAGGTTTCTTTAGCCTATGGAAGAGAAGATGGAAGGGAGAAGTCTTTAAATGCATAGAAGGCTATTACAGCTGGAATGTTCAGCTATCCCTGTTCACTGGAGGAAGAATAAAGTGTTGCAGGAAAGATGTTGGGAAGAACTTTATGGCTAATCTTGACACTGATTACCTCCAGTGTTGCCTGGTCTCCTTCAATGGAGAACTTTAAGGATAAGCTTGAGGTCTCTTTTAGGATGGTCTGAACATTTAGTTTTGGCTGGTTCGACCCTGACCATTAACTAGAAATTTCTCCTGTCGTAATGAAACAACATATTTGGCAACGTAACGTGTAAGCATAGCTGCCTGGCACAGGTTTTGAAGTGGGAGCTACAGGTGAGATATTTTGCAGCATAAATGGCTGGAAAAAAAAAAATCAGTGCTGCAAATTGTTCAGTCTCAAGTCCTCTGAAAGGTGGAATAAGCCTTAAAAGGACTGTAAAGGTAGGGTGCTCTACATGCGATGTTATATTGATGTTATCCTTAAGTAGTGCAATGCTAGCTAACTTCTGTTGTCATTAACCACATGAACTCACCATTTTGGTAGCTGGAGGCATATAATTTATAGTAATGGAGTTCTAGTAGAATTCCGTTACAAAATTATAGTTCATTTTCAGAATTATTAATGATTTGCATTGCCTGAGCCTCACCTCTGCTTGAAGAAACATTTTGATACGGGGTCGTTGGTTTAAAATTAATTGAGCCTCCTGGTAGTTACACTGTCTGACAGGGAATCAAATGTGATATGTGCCCTTGCTTTGTAAAGCTTTAATTTTATTTTTAAATTTAAATACACACACTCCCTGTGGGAGAAGTGAGGGTTTTTCTGTTGATGTTGGAAGGTAAAGCTTTAGAAAGGTGTAGAAAATCCTGTGGCCGAAGAACTAATGCAATGAGTCCCCTTTGAATTGGAGCTGCTCTGCTTGGGTAAGGAGGGTTCAGAAGTCACTAGACTGGTGAACCTCAAAAATTGAGTTAATTCTCCATCTCTTGAAGACAAATCCTCATACAGAATGACCACGTGTCATGAAACAGAATCTGCAAACTCCCTTGGCATTTGAAACTATCCAGTGACTTACAGGTACCTCAGGGTCATTAATTGTTCCTCTGCCTTAATTGGTCTCTACCTGAATGCCTTTATTTCAGTAGGGTTTTGTATCTTTAAGCTGAGGTTATTGCTAATAAAATACAATTGTTTTGACAGAGATGAACAAGAAATCAGTGCTTTAAAGGAAGAAGTAGATGGTTTCAGTTCTCTGATTGCTGATCTTCAGAAGGACATTGAAGGTAGTCGGAAAAGAGAGTCTGAGCTATTGATATTCACTGAAAAATTAACCAGTAAGAATGCACAGCTTCAGTCTGAAAACAATTCCTTACAGAGCCAGGTGGATAAGCTTTCTTACAGCAAAAGAGAGCTCCAGAATCAGCTGGAATGTGTTCAACAGACTAAAGATGATCTGGTGAGTACACTGGGCAGCTTGTCTTTTGCGCTAGGAAGATGTCTCATGCTGTCAAAGATGTGGCACGTGAATCCCACCTTGTGTCTTTACTTAACCGACTGCAATTTGTTATTGAGTTTACCAATTAGACAGAATAATAGCAGCAGGTATGAACACCTCATGTTTCTGGAGGGAAATAAATCCTGAGGTGCATGGCACTGGAATGAGGTGATGTTACCGTGTTGTTCTTTCTGTCTTCTGGAGTACAGAGTTATTCTCTGTGCAACTGTTATTGAAACAATCAAAAAGCTGTAATTTGTGAAATTTATTACTGTAAACTGTTTCTTAGGTTCTGCTTGTACTATGAGATAAGCATAATTTTTAATGAACTTATTGTGTCATGGAAAGTAATGTGACTGTACAGCTCTGCATGGCTCTGTACTGTATCGCATAGATGTTTTGGAGGTAGTTCAGGAGTCTTACTGCACATTAATTCGCAGTGTTTAGCCTAAATAATAAAAGTAACATGTGAATGATTCTCAGGTGGAAAGTGCAGACTTATGGCTATTGAGCATTCAGTATGGTTAGGCTGGAATTTTTTTGTGTATGACTGAAAATAAAACCGCAAATTTCAGGCCACCAGGCTGCAGAAGGAGGAGGATCAACGCAAGCTGGAGGTTGAGACGCTCCAGGCTCAGCTCTCTTCAGAGCAGAAGGAACTAACAGCACTGAAGACCCACGTGGATGAACTGAAAGACGAACTGGCTACCCAGAAGCGCAAACATGCAGCAAACCTGAAAGATCTCACGAAACAGCTTCAGCTAGGTTGAAATTATATTCAGATACAATAAGTCAGCCCCATCTCTAAGCCCCTTCACAGTGTCCAGTGAAGACTGGGGTCCTGTCTCTTCGAGTGCAGCCCCTTCAGGCTCTCCCCATCCCTAGAGATGATGAGAGTGAGTGAGCCAGTTAGATCTTGGGGAAACTGCAGTTAGAGGAAACAAGCTTTGGCATCAATTTTCAGTCCTAAATATAACTTCTGACGTGGGCTTAGATGTAAAATAAAACATGTATTTGTTATCCTGTATGTGACTACTGAAATGTCACTGGATATATATGGGTCCTGGTCTGTGTAGGAGTATATTAAAATTACTAGAAGTTTCCCACTTGCTGGCTATACCAGGAATTGCTGGTGGCAGTTATTTTTTAGTATATTAAACGGAGCGCTTCAGTTTTTAAAGATGGATATGGAGAGATTGATGGCTAATCTTGGCAACAGTTAGAAATCATTAAATACCCAGCAATGCATATGCTCTGAATGCGAATAGATTTGAATATAGTCAAATCTGTTTGAAATTATTTGAAAGAGGAGATCCTGTTGGCGTTGTGCAAGACAAGTTCCGTGTCTCTCTTTGTACGTATGTGAGCAGCTGTTCACTTTCCCGCTGGATCCCCACTGCACGAGTGGTGCTTCTGGCACAACTACTGCACTCAGCTCCCGGTAGCGATACAGTAAAAACCAAATTTAAGTCTTATTGTTCCCAATTAATCGTATGTATGACATCACCCCCTTCAGCTGGCAACTGCTGCAGGGTGTAGGGATCTGGGTGGGTGTTGGGGGCAGAGAGAGGAGAGGGGCTGTTTAATTTAGTGACTTGTTGTGTGTGTGTTTGTTTTCCCCCTGAGATTTTTAGTTGCCACCATTTCTTTCAGTTGTTGAGTTGTAATTTAGTGGTCAGAGAGGAATAAGAATTTTTGTATGTTGTGTAACACTATGATTTTTGGTTTTCAATCTCCTGTTGGTAACCATCTTTTCATTACACTTTCAGCACGGAGGAAATTGGATCAAATGGAAAATGGTAATTATGACAAAGAAGTCAGCAGCATGGGGAGCCGTTCCAGCTCATCAGGTAATATAGCACATAGCAGGGCTACCGAAACAGTCCTTCGGTGTTAATAAGGTTGCCATGGTGTGCTGCTGTGAGCCTTGCTCCTTCTGTGGTTTGTGCATATGCAGTGTGTGGGCAGCCTCCCATTAAAGCCAACAGAATAGCTTTTAAGCACCCAAATGTGCTTGGCTGAATGTAGTTGTAGGTGCTTATTCTTATTACAAGATTAAAGTTTAATATTGGTAACGTTTAAATGTTTTGGTTCTTTTTAAAGCTCTTTTATTTTGTTGCTTTTATGTTTGGAGGAAGCTCAGAGGACTCCAGTTTATAGAGGACCCTCTTAAATGCTGCCAGAGGCAAAACAGAAATGAGCAGTGGCTTCCAACATGGTTTAATTGCACTATCGACAGTTGCAACTGTGCAAATGAGAAATCAATTGACATATTTAGAGGCGTCTGTATACTTGTGTAAAATTCATTACTTTCTACCCAGTTAGAAGTGGTTATCTTTAGCACTGAAAACAACATCTGTTTTCTTCCTCAATATCTTTGTGCTTTAAGTTGGGTTAATTCTGTCAGTGTCCTGTAACCTCACTGTGTAGGAGAGATAAATACTTAGAGCTTGAAATATTTTCTTTCTATTCTTTTAAGTGATCAGTTCTGCAGAGTGTTCATTTATAGAGCTTTTTTCAGTCTGTTCACAGTTTTCATAGTGTTGTAATTTTAGTGGACTCCAAAACAGATATGTTTAAAATCAGCTCAGTCTTGTACAAAATGGTATGAATGAATATGAAGGTAGTTGTGCAGGAGCAAGCATTACTGAATCAAGCACAGTTATGTTGAAGAACTGTCAAGGGGCCTACACGGCTGTTTCAGCATGTATCTTCTAAATGGTATAAGGATTGCTTATATGAAAAACCACTAACATATGTGGGAAACCGACATTCTGAAGGAAATAACCCTAAGCTACTGAAACGTAATGGATGCATCCACTGCACTAATGGAGATGTTTTACCTGGTATAAGAGCAAAAAGAGCTTTTACAAATGCAGATGTGTTGGCAGGGTCCCTTAATGCACGGAGCAGCACCGAGGATCGGTCACCCGAGAACACTGGGTCTGCAGGAGCTGTGGATAGCTTCCCCGAGGTGGACAAGGCCGTCTTGGTTGAAAGAATACTAAGGCTACAGAAGGCACATGCTCGGAAAAATGAGAAGATGGAGTTTATGGAGGATCACATTAAACAACTGGTGGAGGAAATCAGGAAAAAAACAAAGTATGTTCTGAGTTCTGTTTGTATGATTTTTGGTGTTGAGCTGGTGATTTGAACAAGTATTCTGTCTGGATTTTGTGTCAGACAAGTAATTGTCTAAACGAAAATATTTAAAACAATAAAAATATTGCAGTGACCGTAGATCTCAAAGCTGGGATTAGTCTTGGGGTGTTTTCCTCCTTATCTTTCCCCAGCAGGTACAGTAATTTCCTGAGTTGTTTACTACTAAAACTACTAGAATGGTGTGAGTGTTTCTTGGTAGCAATATGGCCATCAGGTGGGTGATTTGAGGTGGACTGCTGCCACCGGCTGACAGGAGAGTCCATTCCCTTTCATGTGCTTAAAAGGGTGCTGATTGTGTTTGTTTTGGAAGGAAAATCTGCGTAATTCTGGATGGCGTCTGGCATGCATAGGAAACATCAGAGCCAAAGGCGGTCAGTATTTAATGTGAGACGAGGTTCCGCTTGCTTGGAAATCTCATCTTACAGGATGATGTCTGGAACTTCACTTAGGAGAGGGAGAAATTGTGACATATGCCTTCTTCTGGAAAGTACAATTGTCTGTTAAGTATGGCCCTTGCTTAATGAGTCTGTACATTTATGCCCATCTGGTAGCGTTTCATAGAACATGATCACAGCTTGTGAAGGCTCTTGAGCAGGGACTGTAATTTTTATCTCATCTGTAGAAAGCTCAAGATTCCCTGTCTGGAGTCTTTCAGCAAAGAAGAGTAGAGAGGGGCATTTTTAAGTTAAGTTTTTTGCTCTAGTAGCGATATTACTTTTTCAAAACACTTCTAAACGTGTAAGCCTTGTGCATCGTGTAGTGACTCCATTTACCAGCATCTCTGATAGCACTTGTGCTATCCCAAGGTTTTCCCCTGACCTAGAAATTGCAGGAATTCATTTTTACTGCATTTTTAGTAATACAGTACTAGTTGAAAATAAAATTACTCTTATGTCAAGAATCTGAAGTTACTTCAGTGTCTGACTCTTCGCTGCCTTGTAATGCTATGACTTTTTAAAACTTTTTGTTTCCCCCCAGAATTATTCAGAGTTACATTTTGCGGGAAGAAGCTGGAACACTGTCATCAGAGGCCTCTGACTTCAACAAAGTCCACTTGAGCAGACGGGGCGGGATTATGGCATCTCTGTACACATCTCACCCCGCAGACAGCGGCCTCACGTTGGAACTCTCCTTAGAGATAAACAGAAAGCTGCAGGCTGTGCTAGAAGATACATTACTGAAAAATATTACGTTGAAAGTGAGTAGCTATGCCAGTTCTTCCACACATTCTTGTGGTTCTGAGATGCGTGCTGTTAAAATCAGGAGGCAGCTCGTTGTGAATCGGTGACGCTGATACCTTTGGGTTCACAGTGATACAACATGATTAAATGTGAACCTCGGGTTTGGGACCCTTCCTGTAATTACCCTTCCCCTTGAATGCTGTACTTTCTACACAGCCTGTAGAATATTAGTATCTTGAGAGCTTTTCATCCTTTATTGAAATTAGCTTGTTTTTTTCCAGCTCTGTTTAAGCATTTGTACTTGTTCTGGATGTTTGAAGGTATCAACCTGCTGACATAAACAGTAATTTTAACATATTAGTGCATTTTGTGCTGATTGACTCATTTTCCTTGTATAACTTACCCTATCCTTTTTTTTCCCCCCCCAAAGGAAAACCTTCAGACTCTAGGAACAGAAATAGAACGGCTTATTAAACACAAGCATGAACTGGAACAGAGAATAAAGCAGACATAACTAAAAACTTTATGGAACAGCCAACATGAAGATGCAGAAAAGGCAGGTGCTACAGACCAGTTTTTCACATTTTTCCTGAAATTCCGTTGCCTGCCAGCACAAGCATCTGGTGTTTTGCATCTATAGCCTTTAACCGTACAGGCTGACTCGTGTGAGAGATCTGCAGGGTTTGGCATCGCCGTGGTTCTGTCTACCCAGTGCCAGCCTGCGGTGCTGCTGGATTTTACTACACACTACATTTATCTAAAACTTTATTTGAAATGACATACAGATACTTTGCAGCGCATACTATGTTTTGAGTGAGTTGCAGTGAGATTTTGATTTCTGCACTGTGTAATTAATCAGTCTTAATGATGGAGCTTGAAAAAATAAAACCAATTATGTCTTAGTTACTGTTGAACATATCCAGTGTTACTGAGCTTTAAGGGTTTTCAGACATTACTTCCTTTCTCTCATATTATTTCTGATACTTAGGTTGATTAATCATTTTGACATAAGCATGGAAAAATGCTTTGTCACAAAATTTTGGGTTTTAAGAGGTGGCCATGAAATTGTGTATATTCTACTTTAGATTAACATTCAAATGGTCAGTTTTTTTCTTCAGAAGAAGTGAAACAACAGTAAAACTAAGGGATTAAGAAGATTTCTGACTCAGTTCTGAGTATGTGTAGTTGAAACATGTCAGTTGAACAAATCCTGTAAACCCTTGATCTTTAGAAGTATGAATCTAAAGAAGTCTGATATGAGATAATTGATTAATAAAGTTCTCCAGCCTTCTGTGTAACTAACAGCATTTAAAAGGTAGGAGTTTTAACTGCTCATTGTTACAAATATACAGGTAGACATCGTGATTGCATCTGTTTTCAGATAATCAGAAAATCTGTTTTCAAAGACAAATGGAAGCTTATTAAGTTTTCTCGTTAACTGTGGCTAGACCAGCTAGTGAAAGTCATGGGAAGAAATGGGAAATACATCTAAATGCGATTTTAAGCTATTGGTTGGACTATGAAAGTGGCACAGAAATCTGTGCAACTCCTTAATTCTACTGTTGTGAAGAATTAGTTGGTCAAAGTGGCATGAACTGAGAATTTTTACTGAGTTCTTCAGTGGCTGAGAGGGTGATGGAGGAAGGGTATCAAGGTGACAAGATTCCACTTAGTCACAACATCATATTCACATTTTATTTCCAGGATAAGTAATTTACAGGATCCGAAATATCTCTACTCCAACAGTAAATGCGTAGATTTATTGCCTTTTGACCAAAAATGAATTGACCAGATCACAGTGTAAATAGATACTTTGGGTTTTTATTAAATACTTGAACTTCCTATTGTGATGCAAAAAGATTCAGTGTACATTTACAATAGCAATGCGTTAGCTATTTTAATTAGAAAGGATCCTTGGGGGTGGGAGGGGGGAATGTGTCTTACCACAGGCACCATTTGCTGCCTCATACACAAAACAAGGGGCCCGAATCCAGCAGCGCACAGGAGGATAATTGCTCAGAGCATCTGGGTGACTTAGGGGAGCGTATTCTGTTTTCACCGAGTCACATGAGCTTTGTAATGAACCAAACTGAGCAAACGGGCCTGATTTGGTTTGAGGAGTTTGATTCAAGACAGTGAGGCTTCCTTTTTACTTTAAAGATGGGCATCTCTGAAAGCCCGTGTGGGATCAAGACCTGGTTTGTGGTCCAGAGAGCTTCAGGAGCCGTGGATGGCAGGTCCCTTCAGTGTCTAAGGATTAAGTATTTCTTTAGAAAGGGAGCGTGGAAACAAATCATTTAAAACCTGACCAAGCATTGTAGAAACTGTGAGCCTTTAATCTGGGTGGGTTTTTATACATATATTTTTGTAATTCCTGAGAGTTATCTGCAGCGTTAGGGAATTTGGAGCAGT
This sequence comes from Streptopelia decaocto, assembly GCF_964273445.1. NCBI lineage: Eukaryota > Metazoa > Chordata > Aves > Columbiformes > Columbidae > Streptopelia > Streptopelia decaocto. The sequence continues at coordinate 63,692,129 of NC_138659.1, read as the reverse complement.
CCAGTCATGGAACTACTTCTGCTTTACTGTTGTCTTAAGTGATGTGAAGAGGAAAATACCTGGCTGTGCTGAAACAGGTTTGTCACCAGCTTCCAGGGACTGAACAGGTGGTTGTTCATGGCTGAACTTGACCTGCTGAAAGCAAATGTTCAGAACAATTTGCATGTCAAAACATAGCTTAGCTCTTGTACATTTGTGTTTACACGCTTTAGCTTACAAGATCTCTGGATATTTTCAGGCATTCAGCTGAATGACTCCAGTATTTTAGATACCATGTTAATATTGTAATCATTTAATGTATGTTCTCCAGGTGTACAATGTGAATGAAGGAGAGGTGTGGCGCAGATGGAATAAGTGCAATGACATTGTGGAAATTCTTATTTCTTTTTGGGATGATTGTTCCTCCTTTTAAGTTATTTGAGAAACCCCATTACCTGTCCTCCTGCCCTCCTGGAAATGCTGCTCCCTCTCTGCAGCACTACTAGCTTCCAGACTTTTTTTTCCTTGGTCACGGAGACACACAAAGCAGCCAAAACATCAAATTGTTTATTGTGCACGTTATTTTCATGGACCAAAGTCATCTTCTGCAGGCGTAATATTAAACATACCTGGTAGAGATGAAAATTTCATTCTAGCTTGCACGTTGACAAATGATTCACTCCAGTTAGCCCAGAATGTGAGGAGTACATGGCAGGGTCAGCCAGGAGCTTTGCTTAACAATATTTCTCATTCCTGAGCGGCAGAGGCTGCCAGGACACCTTGTTGCCATGGGGCAGTTTGTCAGGAGCATAATATTGTTGGTGCACGTCACGAGAACGGTTCCTGTGCAAAGGTGTGTTGGGTCAGAGGGTTCACATGGGGGAGCACCCGCTGGTGCAGGGTGGGAGTAAGGCCTGTGTAGAAATCGCGTTTCACTTACCCTTGTTTCAGAAAACTTTACATTGTGAACCTAAGATTGAAAACTGTCTTCAAATAAACTGAATTTTAGAGATAAACTGGTAAACTAATTTTGAAGGCAGCCTGGGGCAGTTAGCTACATCCCTCTCGTTGAAACACAGTGTCCATTTGAGATGTAATTGCCATAGGCTGCTTTGGAAAATTCCAAGCTTGTAGATAGTTGTGCCCTACAGGCTTAAACATCTGTTTCTTAAATACTCAGGGTGCTCTTTTTAATTCAAACATCGCACATCCAGATGTTGTTAGAGGCCCTACAGGAAAGCTGCCTGTGCTTTTCCAGCCTCTGTAAAGTCCAGCACTGTCACAGTCTAAAGCCAGAGCCTCTGAACTGAAGAATACCATTTTATTATGATTTTATAGAAATCATTGGTGTTCTGCTGCATAGAGTTGTGCAATATTTTTCATTTTGGTCTGCAGAAACCAGTGGAAATCAATTTGTTCCTCGATGTATTTTCATCATCTTGTTGCTGGCAAAGTGTGTTGTATCTCCAGCTAATAAAACTGAAGTTACTCTCTTGAAATGTTTTTCATTACAATATTTTGGCTCAGAACTGAAAAATTTTTTAAAAGTTAAAAATTAAATCTCTGGCTTCCACTGAATGGAGTGTAAAGCTGAGTTTCCCACATGTTGCAGAGATTCGAATCTAGAAGGGGGTTCAGAGAACGAGGTCTGTCCAAACGAGCCTCACCCTCCCCACTGTCGGTGGAAATGAGTGTGATGGTCAATGTCAGCAGTAGGTGGCACCAGAAATCAGATTTACTGTGTCTCCACAACCACCTGAAACTGGCACAGGGCAGAAAGCTGCGTTGCAGGGGGAGCTGGGTGACATTTAGAGCTTTTCCAAGATGGATGGGTGTTTCCTTCCCTTTTTTGTGTTATAACCGAAACTATGTTGAATCTTCCAATATATGTATGTATGTTGTCTGTCTAGGCACAGATTGTCTATTGATTTAATTTTGTAGATACCTGTTTCTGTATAAAGTTTTTGAAGAGACCACTATACATTATGTATATATTGCACTTTGAAATAATAAACATACAAATGTGTGAAAGCCTGGTTTGGTCTGTGGTTTGTCCCTTTGCTGATTGATTGCTGCCAAAGCCGGGGACAAGAGGCTGCACACCTTTCGTACTGGACTTCATCTCCTGGGAACGGGTGAGGCTTTTCCACCCAGAGGATGGGTGACGGTGTGTTGTGGGAAGCAGCCTCCTGTAGCCAGTAAACCATCAAGATTTTTGTCAAGATTGGTTCATTTTCTGTGCAGGTTTGCCTTTCCAAAAGAGTGGGTCAAAACCATCTCGGTGGCAGAATGACAATTTCTATAAGTAGGTGAATCTCTTCCAAGTGATCTTACATAGTTTCTTTTGCTAGCTAGACAAATCTTATAATACTAGAATGCTAGTAGAATATGTTTCCAGTTTAAGAATTGCTACCAGAACCTGTTTCTGAGATTTTATTAGAATTGCATGTTACATGCTGTGGGTAGCAAAGTGTTACCTATATGCTGCTGTGACCTTCTGCCATTCCCAGTAAGTGGCCTCTGCTGGTGTCCTATTTTCACCTGTGTCATGTGAATTTGACAAACCTGTTATCCCCATAGCAAGGGCTGGTTCCCTTGGCCACAGCTTCACATTTGGGACATGATTCATTCATTCATTTTTTATTCCCTTGCAGAGACCTAATGTAGTTTGGCTTTTAGCCATAATGTTGTTGCTTAAAAAAAATAAATAAAAAGCAGTGTTGTCAGATTGCTGGCTGTTCATTGTGGCTATGCCCATGTTAAAAATATGGGAATCGTGTTTGTGTGGGCTGTCCCGCCCTTGCAACCTGATTGTAGGGAAAGAACAATGGAAAAAAAAAACAAACATGATGGGGATAATTTACAGAGTTTATTCTAGTATGTCTCTCAGTACTTTAAGTGAGTGAAGGTGTCCTGTTTTCTGTTGAAATTTAATGGTGAACTACCACTAGCTTCCCAGGATCAGGGTGGGATCAGTAAGTTTTCTTGTTACTGTTACTTGAATGACCCTTTGATTTGCAGTTCACCGTTTTTCTCCCAGCCTTTTCCACAGATACAACTGCTGCTGACAGATGTGACCAAAATCAAGATTTATTTGTGCTCCCCAAGTACTTAGCGCTGCTATTTGGAAACAACAGCCTGAAGGTGAACTTCTTCACGTACAAATCTTGGCTTTGGTGGTTATTTGCAAGTAGTCATCTGGTGAACAACTTCCCACCCCATATTACAGATGGGTCTCTATTTCAGGCTGATGGGGCACAACTGTATTTGCAGAGGGCGGGTTCTCACAGCACAGTGGTGTGAAGTACTCAGGCCTGAAGCAAGCTGGTTTAGTACTGGAGCTGTTGGGTAATAAATATATCACCCAATGCCAGCAGTTCACTTCTCTAGCTAACTGTGAAAGAGGAAATCAGCGCTGCTATTTTTCTCACCCTTCCTGCTCTATTTTAAGAGGTTTCTTTTCTTAATAGAGAGGTATGGTTGGGGGTTTGCTTTTGTGGTTTGTTTTTAGACTATTTTGCATTAAACTACAGTGGGTCTCTGCCAGGTTTTGCAAGATTTTTGTATGCATGAATGTAACTTGCAGTATAAGAGTGCTGCTGAGCAACTTGTTCTCATCTGCTGTTCATAAATATGCCATTAGATGTGTTTGTTGCTGTTCTGCACTGGTGGGTGTCTTATAGTCAGGAAATCCTCTGGCCTTCAGGTTTTGTAGGGCTCTTCACCACATGCAGCTGCCCAGCGATCACAGAATTACACAATGGTTGGGGTTGGAATGGACGTCTGGAGATTATTATTATTATGTAGTCCAAGTGTTCAAGCAGCTCCCGACCCACTGCAGGTCACTTTGCCTTTGAGGCAAAGCAAGGAATATCTGTTCGCCCTGGCAACGTCAGGCTGTGACCTGCAACATTTTGGAGGTGGCTACACAGCTTCCACATCCTCCGTGCTGTGGGGACACGTCTCCTCGAGCGAGGCAGGACATCTGGCAGTGAAGCCCCTGCGTGGCTCCAGGTGAACCCTCCCCCAGCATCCACAGCCCCTTGTTTCACTTGGCTGTTATCAGACTTCTAATCAGACATTTCTGGGCTCTAGAAAGATCCAGCTGGTGCCAGTCAGGTGTTTTCCATCAGCGAGGAGTGGCATAGGAAAGCTTCATAAACTGATCTGGTGAAGCGAGCAGCCATCGGTCTGAGTACCAGTGGCCCCAGACCTCATGCTTTGAAGTCCTCGTGGTTTTTCTTGGGCTACGCAATCCTGACACTAAATGCATTGAGATGGGCTGCCGCACTGACACTTCAAAATGTAGGTGCTCCTCTAAACCAGGACCTGACAAAACACAGGTTGGATCAAGTTCCCTTTGCTCCTCAGCAGGTGAAGCCCTTGGAAAAAAGATGTGACTGTTTTGGCAGTGAGCCTGTAACAGGAGGCTTGCAGATTACAATTCTTTTTTACCTGAATTACGTCAAATCATTTCCCTCTCTCAGACTTCCCTTGCAATCTTCTGAGGCTGCTTGTTGATGGTGAAAGACCAGTCAACTATTTCAAACTGATTTGACCTTGCTTGGGTTGGTGGCAGAGACCAGACATTACTGGTAGTGGTCACCTTGTAATGCCAAATCCACTGCAGCGTGTCTCTCATTAAAGAAAATGTTCGGGCAGCCACAAGCCGTGTTGAGGCACAGTGGTGGGTGAGCTGCTTCCCTTCACACTGAAGGAGAGCGTGATTTAGCTTTCCTTGGCTCTGGCGGTGGCTGAAACAATAGGAATGTCCCCAAAGACCAGGACACGCAAGCCAGCAGGGCTTCTCTGGAGGGCAATAAATGGAGGCACTTATGTTTAATTAATTGTGTATCAGAGCAAACACTGGAAAAAAACCCAAACCAACCAAGCAAAGCGGCGAGTTTACCACTGACTGCGGGGGGAGCCTCTGCCAAGAAAGCAGCCTTGGATCGGAGAGCGAGGAAGCGAAGCCCTTCCGAAGGGTGACTCAGAGCAGCCTCGCAGGCTCCTGCGCTGGACTGGGACTCGGAGGAGCCGCTCCTGGCCGGACACCGTCCCTCGTGCTGGCACCTTGCGACCAGCAAGGAGCCCCTCTGCCGGGGTGGTCAGCTGGTCCCTCGTGTATATATAAAGATGAAAAAATCATACGTTTTCCAACATGAGATTGTTCTTTTGGTTTTTCGATCTTCCAGCCACCAGGGATCTGATACATGCAACAGCACAGGGACTTTGAAGGGTCTCCTGTTCCCTTACCGACCTGCCGGCTCATCAGCTCAGCAAAGCCTTCGCTGGGGATGGAGTCAGCTGGAGGAGGTGAGGCAGCACTGGAAAAGGAGCCAGTCTTACCTGGAGAGAGACCAGACCTGGCTGTATTAACTGATGTTGTGAAGATCTGCTTGTCAGGGAGCAAAGAACCCAGCTTGTGCCGTCAGCAAGCTGGAGCAGACCCTGCCTTTCGCCTGTGGGACTTTCATACCTGCAATTTGCCTGTGAAGTGAGGAATTGGGCTGGTCTGTGACACACGGAAGCCAGGTCTGAACAAAGACTTTATTGCTGAGAACATGGTGCTTGCAAAAACAAACAAACAAAAATCCCTGGCTAAGTTTGTTTTTGTGCCCTTGGTGGGTTTCAGAGGAAGGCAAGCGTGGCTTGGGCACCATTAATTACAGTTTTGGAAAACAGGCCAGTCAGGTGTACAAGACCATGGAGAAGAAGCGTGGGGAGCAGCTCCCATGGGTGCTCCCCTGCCCAGCGCTGCCCTCAGCTCAGCCCTCCCCAGCTGCTCCCCCGCCCCTCAGGCTGGCCTGTCTGTAATACACGGAAACAAAGGACAGGGGCTGGGGACTGGCTAGCTGGTGAAAGGCTACGAGATTGGGGAAGAAAAAGAAGCGTTTTCTTTAGAAAGGTCAACCAGGCACAAGGACAAACCCGACTTTTGGTGCACCATGGCCTTGCAACTCTGCAGAACGAACTCGGGCTGCTGCAAGGCCAGGTCTGGAGCACAGCTGACAGCAAGAGCTTAACTTCTCCTTGTTCCACCCCAGGGCATCCAAAATATGCACTTTCGAGTGGATATATATGAAAAAGAAAAAGTCTGGCTCTGTTTGGCAACGTGGCACAGAAATGGCTTGCACAATCATATTTACTTTGGAGGTTCCTTTTGGGAAACATCTGCCTGTGCTGGGCTGTGTGTCGGCTCTGAACTCCCATCAATTTTCACTTCTCGTCTTTCTTCTCTGTGCTCCTGAGCGTTTGCTGCTGCACAGGAGCCAGACACCCAGCCCCTGCCAGACTTCCCTCAGCTTTGTGACCGCTTGTGGACCATTTCCACCAAAGAGCAGGACACAGCAGCAGCACAGAGACTGTCCCCTGAGTCAAACCTTGCATTTCCAGTACTGCTCTCTCAAAGAAAAATCATTAGGCCAATATTTTTCTTGTTTCTTCCTACATCTTACAGCAAGGAGTCATGAGGACAGCATGTTGCTTTCATTCCTAGCTTGCTATTAGGTTCCTGGAGGCCAAATGTTTGTCAAAATGTGGTGGGAAGTATGGCATGCACCACACTTGCCCACGGTGTCATTTCATGTAGTATAAGGACATTTTTAGTCCATGATAAGTACTGAAGGATGAAAATTAAAGGGAAAGAGAAACTGTGTTAGCCATTGGGAACAAGCAAGGAAAGAATTGCAAAATAAGTGCTTTGCAGTTTGGATTTGCCGAGGCGAGCGCAAGGTGCACAAAAGGGGAAACAGAGTGTGCAGCTGCAAGTGTACGCGTCTGCAAAGATGCCCTAACTACGGTGCCAAGAAAATCAAACCTGCAGCCAAGAAAAACAGCGTTAAAATAATGCAATGACATAATCTAAATTCTGCTAGTGGAATCTAAGTTACACGCAGAACAATCAAGGAGGAAAACACTGACAACATTGGCTTGTGTAACAGGGATGTAGACCTCCCAACTGGCAGGCAAGAAAACACAAAAGTAAACACAAGTAAAAACAGTGTTAGAAAGAGGGACTCAACCTTACTGAAAGCATCAGCCAGGCCTGTCCCTGCAGGATGATACTGAAGTAAGAATGAAGACTGCATGCTCAGGTTTGTAAGTTTTTAACTAATTAGTTTAAAATTCACCGCACTCAAATATCCCACCAGAACAGACTCACCTGTTGAGCAGAGCAAGCCAAGAAAGCTGCAGCTCAGCACCAGGACACTACATCTTGCTCAAACAGAAAGCTGGATAAGGACATGATTAGCATTTCTTTTAAAGAAAGAAGGAATACACTTCACCAAGGGCTTGATCTCTGATCAAGAGAGGTCCTACCTGTAACATAAGCACTGGTGGCTGCACTGCGGGTGGGAGACGGGTGCAAACTGTGCTCTCTAAGCTTCTGCTCCATGCCTTTTACAGGCTATGAAAGTTTTGTGGTGCTGCCACTATTTACACTAGCAATCAGTCAGGTTATAGACTAGACATGCAAAAATGCAAATGTAGACCCCCACAAAAATATAAACATCCTGGCTCAGATCCAGCCCTGTATTTTGCTAAAAAACAGTGAACAAAAATGTTTTTGTCAGGGTGTAAAAGGTATTTCATTCATCCGATACCCTTTATTAACAGGATGTGCTTTTGGCGTATCTACTGATGAGCAGCATTTATGATTCATGCTTCACAGCTTCATCTGTATTTTAGACTTTAATATAAGCAACCTGATGCAACCCCTGATAAGCAGGAGAAGGGAAATGCATGCACAATACAAGATGTTCCCATCAAAATCTCAGTTCCTCTTAATGCAAAGAGGACCTACAGGACACAGTGTTGCTAGGGCAAACATCCTATTCAGCAAGCACCTCCTCAAACTGGGAAGGAGAGATCATCTGGTGTTTTAAACCACAGCCCTCAGTTACCATGTCCTCAGAAGTGCCTGAGTGACCACCTGCCCCACCCTGGGACAGGGAAAGTGGCATGTGGCTGCAGGCTCAATTGAGGATGCTCATGCTGGACCCCAGAATGGACCCACGTGCAGGCAGCAACTCAACAGGGAGGCTCTCAGCAAAGACCTTCAGTGTGAGCCTCCAGGCAGGCTCGAACCCACAAACAAGTCACTTCACACCCTGCCCTGCCCTCCTCTTCTCCCCCTAAAATGTCTCTTTGCCTGCAGCTTTGGGACTTGCGGGTCCGTGGGCAAGAAGGTGCTAGCACCCAGAGTCATCAGGCGACAGAAAGTACCCGAGAACAAAAGATTAATTTTAATGTCCCAGCTTTGAGTAAGCTTGGCCGTTAGCTTCAGGAAGTCTTCATCATCTATGCAGAGGAGGAAGCAGATGGAAATCACAGAATTAATTTGATCTGAAGAGATTGTGTTCTGGAAAAATACAGGCGTCAGGCCCCATTACTCAAGGCGGCAGGCATGGGGACAGGACAAGCCACGCGTGCTGTGCAAGCGTGAACATGCTGGATGCAGATCGGTGGCATCAGCTGAACCACACGTTTCCTCAAGTGAAAGGCCCAGGTCAGCTTTGCAGGCAGCTGCAGGGTCCCCCAGCTAGGGGGGCTGGTGACAGGCAGGGGGCCGTCCCTTCCCCACAGCCCTGTCCTGGGAGGACCACTGAGATGAGAAATAACCAGGGGGAAAGGGAGAAGAGGTGGGTCTGGAGGGGCAGTTCTGGACCTCTCCAGGGATGGACATCCCACGTGGGAGCAAAGTCCCACAGGAGTTGCAAGTCTCCCCTTTCCAGTGCCCCGTAGACCACATGTGTGAGCTCGGTAGCTTGCGCTGTGTTTAGCATCACGGGTAGTGATGCAAGCCCCACTTCTACTTCTTTCCATTGCACAGAGAGAGCAAAACCACAAAGTGACAGCTACGGTCACAGCTATAACGACCCAACATGGAGCCAGGGCTCTTTGTGCAGAGGTTGGTGGAGGTCTCAGCAGGCTGCACTGCTTTCCCTTCACTTTGCAATTGATTTTAAAGACAACTGATTTCAAGGATCATTAATTTTGAGCTCTATACCCCATGCTGCAGACACTGGCCCTGGTGGCTTTTTAAAGGTGATGTATCCTACCCCTTTGGCTAAATTTTCTTGTGGGTCCTTGCAGCCAGAAAGCCCACCTGGTCTTATAGCTCACATTTAGGATGTTTGCAGAGGCACTGGAGGGAGCTGCGACCTACCTACGATGGCCAACAGGCTCCTCATTTGAGGCTGCCATCAGGTTGGCAGCTAAAACTACTCTTGCTATGCACTCACTCCTGTGAATGATATTGATGGCTTGGTAGAGGAAGAGTTCATTTGAACTTTCCCATCTCTCCAAAAGTAAGATGCTATGTTTTGTTGCATGACAAGCAGACACAGGACCACTCCATCACGTCTTGGTGTCACCTCCACAAGCTCTGCCCCAGCCATACTGCAGTGCAAACCCAGGGCAGGGTTTGACTTTCGTTCTCAATGCAGAGGAACCCAGAAGCAGCACCTTCTGTGAAATCAGAGCAAGAAAGTGGTCTAAAGGGGGCTGATGTGTCCCACCATGGTTTCAATTATTCTGAGAAGACAGGCCAGTGACCAAGTACCAAAATAGGTGGTTTGATTTCCCCTTGCAAAATGGGAAAAAGGTGCAGATCACAAAGCCTCACAGACCGCAGCAGAGCTGAAGGCAGAAACGTTCCTCCCAGCCCTTGGTGTGGCACCACAATGTGCCCCAGCAGTGCCGCATTTCTACATGGACTCCCAGCTCAGCTCCAAGGCCAAATACTCAGTTGCACATGCAATGGAACCACAAACCTCAGAACAAAGGTAAACACAGCGCACATGTTTAGCACCCTTGTGGGTATGAATAGGCTATGCATTAATTCACACGATCATGCTGATTAGCTTGTAACATGATTTGGGTCATGGCCTGTTGGGCAGCCGTAACTCAGTCTGACTTTCTAGCTCTCCCTTTCCTTGTGTGAGGACCTGCCTTGGTCCATAGCTGCTGTCCCTCCAGCGAGAAGGGGTGTTGCTGTGAGTCTGAGGTAAGTTAGACGAAGAAAATGGGAAGAAAATTCCTCAGTTTAGCCACAAGTTTGGTTTTGCTTGGCAAACTCACATTATTTGAAGTGCCACCTCTGTACTGGCATGGGCAGAGGAGGGAGAAATGGCACTTTTGGCTGTCAGGGCTGAGGCCACCCTTTCTCCTTCTCACCCCAGGTTGTGGTCCCACAAGCATTCAGCGTATGGTAGCCAGCTGATACGGGGTGATGGGGGCTCAGAGAAGGGCTGTGCCAAGAAGCTCAAGTGCCTTTTGCCATTTGGCATGGTTCACCCTGCATGGCGCAGGGTGCGAAGGGGGTTAGCAAGCACAGGCGGCCTCTCAAGCTGCTCTAACCTGCCTCTCTCCCAAAGCAGAAGCATTTGTAAAACGCCATCACTGCTTGAAGTGACCCCACAGGCACTTTCAGATAGTCATCATCATAGTCCTGAAGTAATTGAACAGCTATTGGAACAAGTACATGATAAAAGCCTTTCCACTCCTGTCCCTCCAGCACCACTTTTGGATCTCATGATTTCTTCTGAAATGATTCAGCAGTAGACTCTCAGATAGTCTCCGTCTGGTTAAAAATAGTTGCTTGCCTCATATGGCTTTAGCATGGTACTGTCAACTGTAAAATGTTCCACCTTCCAAAAAAGTAGAGTGAAAAATGAAAGTGAGCTTTCACACATCATTACTCTCCGCAGTTGGACCACCAGAGCTTATTCCAAACCCATCAAAGGAGGAGAGACGAGCTGGGAAGGCATGCAAGAGAGATGCTCGTGTTACTGTCTGGTGCCCCATGGGTTCCCAAGAAGCTTTGCCCCCCGCACAAAAGCAACCAAGCTGATGGTTTACTCCTCTCCCAAGACAAAACACTAGCTCATTTTCAAGAAACATTTACTTGCTGGGTTTCTGGAATGTAAGAAGAGCTTAGTCATTGCAGCTGGATGTCTCCTGATGTCAGTTGGGGGAACATGCTCCAGCAGGGAACCAGTACAGCCCAGTTAGCTGAGCCACATTCCACAGCTAACCCATAACACCGGGGCAGGAGAGCATGAGAGCCCATCAGCCCTCTCAGCTCCCACACTCTGTGGGCTTGTACAGTGTGACTGGCTGGCCTGAACTGAATATGTTTTGGGGGAAAAAAAAAAAAAGGATAATTTGTTTGTGCTAGTGGACAAATGGTGCAGATGGTTTATTACACTTGACTCTTGCTTGAAGAGTGAACGTGTTTGCATTCAGGCCCAGATGCTGGAGGGTGTGAAGTGGGACCCGTGTGCCACAGAGGCATTGCAGGGAGGCGGTAGTGAGGCATGGCAGAGCAATAAATGGAAAGTGCTTCACGTCCAGCCTATATGAGACAGACGGCACTTCTGCAGTGCAGCCAGTCCCCAGTGCTCCTGCCCGAGGGGGGAACCACGGCACAGAGGGAAAGGCTGAGCTACAATTTACCTCACGGCCCCAGACCAGAGGAAAGAGCCACTTGCAGTCACCATCATGGCTTCTCCCATTTGCTCAGCAGCAAACAGCCATGGTGGCGGTCACCTGCTGCCAGTGCCGAAGAACTTTGGAGAAGCCAGAGGAGATGCGGAAGCATCTGTTGCTTTTCACTGAACACTTCAGAGCATCAGAAGCTGCCTTTGGAGGCTGTATGACAAATTGATGGTTAATACCTACGTGAATTCATTTTTTCCCTCAGAGTTGCATTGCTATGCATAACAATCAATCCTCTGCACTTTTCCTCAAGGTGATATGCTAAATTCTGCTCCCTGGGCCATGGCAATCAGCTATTCCTGGAATACGGTCAAGCTGCAGATGGCACCTGTGGAAACTGCAGGGACTCTGCATTGCTGAGCACCATGGTCAAGGCTTGACCAGTATCAGTGGGGCAGGATGGGACCACAGAGTAAGACCTCCCACAAAGACCTAAGCAGGACAAGTGCTGCAGGCTGTCCATGGGCTGCTCTCAGCACCCACCTCTGTCCCCAAGCATCACTCTCTGGTGCTGCTGCTGTATTTATGAGGTCCTGGAGCACACCTATCACGCCAGCACATAGCCTCATAGTGATAACTTCATCATAAGTGTTTACTCTGGGTCACTCTTGGCAAGATGAGGGATGAGCCCAGAAATGAGAAACAAGTGGTTTGAGGAGTGCAGAAAGAGTCCAAGTTTTCTAGCTGTGGATGCCTACTAGCGTGCCAGACCCCAGGAAATATCTGTGTTTATGGGAAGGGACATTTTTCACAGGCCAACAATTTTAATGTGCATCAGGTCTCATGCAATTTTTCTTTCCATTTAAAATTTTACGTATTTTATGTGATAAAGTTTGAAGTGCGGCTTTTGTGCATGAATGACACAGTTTCCACAATATTTTTTCATATGCAGAGACATTTTGATCTCATGGGGCATGAGTCAACTCCTATTTGAGGCCATTGGAGTCCTTCCAGAGACCTTCCCAGAGCCTGGCTAACTGGGCAGCCGAGGCCTGATGTGTTGTAGGTGCGAGCTAGCACGACCTGCTGACGTTCAGGACAGCTCAGAGGAGCGGGTCAATCTAAGAAAACCTAGATCAGGAAATCACACTGATAGCATTCATCATGCTCAGTGCAAAAACTAAGTCTCTGCCTCAGAAATGCACATGCTGCAACACCACAAGCACCACTGGGCAAGCTGGCAGCAGTGGGCATTCAGCCCACCAAGATCCCCAAAATCTGCCCATCTAAAGCAGGGGCCAAGTCCCTTAATCTTAAGGCTGCAGAAATCAGGGTGAGCTACAGGAGTCACTTGGCTGAGCTCCCTGAGTGGGACAAACATGTCCCTGGGTTGCCTGGATTACACAGACCAGGTTCTGCACCCTCAAAAAAGCAGCCCCGCTTCCTGTGAAGATGCCCAAGACTCCCCACACAAGGGTGAGATCCACACAAATTCATACAGGTGCCCATCCAGTATTCATTAATTTTATTCCCCCTTCTTAAGCACTGTTGGAAGAGTAATTTCTTTTTTTTTGGTAGAAGTGAGTTTCAATGGGGAAATGTCAGGTTCCCCAATTCAGCAAAACTCCGGCAATTTGCCTCTGCTCAGAAAGGTGCCCCTGTTCTGCAGGGCCAGCAAGGAAGAGAGCACACCCAGATTCTGGAAAACACGTCAGACCCCAAACGAGCAACGAACAGGTCAGGCCCACAAAGCTACTCACTGAACATCCTCACCGTTTGCATGGCTTGCACACATCTCTATAGCTCTGTTATTGATGAAGAGCTGGCGAGAGGGGTTTGTGCCATGATGCTCAGCACACAGCGTTTCTGCATTTGCCTAGAAAGTGGTCTGCACCATCAGTAAATGTCATTGTGGGGAGGTTGGGAGCAGGGATTCAAAGAGAAAGGTCCAGCAGGTGGTAGCCTCTGCCTGGCTCTGCTGCTGGGGACCTGGGTCTGCTCTGCAGGACGCAGGGATGCAGCCCTGTCCCCAAGGGCAGCTCCTCCATCACCAGGCCTGCTGAGGAAACGGCACATGATTTGGAAATTAATCAAAATATGTTGTGTTTATGAAACAACTCCTAAGAGTTTAAAAAAGGGATTAGCATTGTTTACACACAAGCTGGATGGACTCTAACATGGTGCATGCTCTGTTGTGTCAACTCCTGCACCTGCATGAGATGTTTTAAAAAATCCCGATGAAACGAGGGAACTGAACAACTGAGTGTAATCAGCCCCATCTTGGTGCTCTTGCTAGAGCCACACTGAACATTTTTACTAACAGAGCTGCAGGATGTTATGGAAAACCTTATCTCCAAGGAGCCTCTGTTCGTGTCTGAAGCAAAGGCTGGTGAAAAGCAGGGATGGGACCTGCAAGGGAGCTGGTGTCGGGGTGGCTGGGGTGCAGAGCCCTGCTTCCCCTGGGAAGAGGGGAGCCCTTGGATGGAGTCCAAGCCTGGCAGGGCTGCAGCCTGCAGAGCGCAGGAAGGGCAGAGCAGCAGCTCTGCTAATGCCACCTCCATCCCCTTTCAGTCAAGGAGAAGATGTGGCCGAAGAAGAATGAAGCTGAAGCATGGTTTCTTGTGCTTTACCAACTATCAGAATTACCAAATGTGCTTTTCACAGTGTGCATTGGTTTTCTACCCCACAAAGTTTCTGAACCCCTTCTTAGCAACGTGTTTTCCTCTTTCTCATATCACTTGCAGAATGTCCTGCCTGGATCGTGTTTGCTTGTAGGATGACACCAGGATTCACTCCATAAAAGGTTATTGACCTGGGAAGAGAGAGTTTCTAGAATTTAAGGGCTGGGCAACTTCTTGGAAACTGCCTTATCAGCACGGCTACAAACTGGAGGTTTAACAAGCCTTCCTGAGCTGCACGTCGCTAGTTCCTATTCCTGCAGTTTGGTATTCGTCTCTGTACACATATGCTTATTTTGCAATTTGTTATTTAAAGCAGCTTCAAGCCAAGATTGCCACAAAGCCATTAAACCAAGCTCAATTGCTTTGCTGTTACTGAAATCAGGTGTCAGCTAAGCCCTAAAGCAAACCAGTCAAGGGGAGCAGACGTCTGGGCACAGACACTGTACAGGCTGGTGCCATGAACCTTGCTGTGGAGAAGGGAATTGCTAGGGGTGGGGGAGTGCTCGGTGTTATTATCAGCAGAAGCAAAAGGTGGTAAAATGGAAACAGAGAGGCACTGACTTTGCATAGCAAGGGGTGTCACCAGGGTGCACGCTGGTCTCTAAGAGATGTAGAGGAGGACTGAGAGGGAACGGATGAGTGCAGAACTCCAGTGATTTTAAAGAAAACCTGATGATACATTGAAGTCTTCTGGAGGCATGAGCCCACACTTACACAGGGACAGACTCCCTCTGAAGCTTTGCAGAGTCAGGGGGCCTGGTTCAGTGTAAGCCCCAGGGGGGTCTGTAGTGCCTCAAGCCTTCCCTCTAGAGCAGGTCTGGCAGCCCAGCCCCTTGTCCTCCCTCAGCACCTCCACCAGTTCCTTGGCCCAGACCAGCCTTTGGAGTGATTCCTCCATGTGATGTATGGCCAGGCAGTCTCCATCCCATCAGCGACTGGGGGGCCAGGGAAAGCATCTTTCCAAGAGAGCTGTAGAGACCACGGGCTTTGCATCCCTGTGGTGCACAGTGTAGATCTGAGCGTGGCCCGCAGGAGCCAGCCAGCAAAGCCCTTCAACGCCAACAGCTCAGCCACTCACCCGCTGCCCTGGCCGGGGCAGGCTGCTCAGCAAAGCCAGTGTCTGCCTTGGAAACAAATGTCCACAGAGCCACAGACATGCAACACCCATAACTTCACATCCTGATTTGCTGCTACGACAATCCTGTTTGCTCAGCCTTAGTGACTGAACTGAACCATAACCAAGAAAAACTGCAGGATTATCCTCCAGCACCTGTTCCCATGGAATGGATTATCATAGCTGCCTGCACCAGGTAATGACCCCTGGGTATCACCATGAAAGCAACCTAAGCAACATGGCAACCTACCAGAAGACCTCCCCCTGCTTCTGGATGTGGATGCCCCTTTCCCGAGTAATTTCAGCACAGCAGCTGGAGGCTCCTTGCAAGTGGAGGCCAGTCCATGTGAATACAAGCATCAGAGTTTACAATTTTCTAGCATGCAGACTTGGTCTCCAAATAGCATCGTCTCTTGTTTGGCTGTCTAACAGGGAGGTGGTTTGAGAAGCATGGGCTGCAAGCTGTGAGGCTCACAAGATAGACAGCAGCCTTGAAGCACTTTAAAACAAGTTGGTTTTCCTCCTCATTGTTCCTTGTACTTTTGCTGTTCAAGCTCGGGATCTGACCCACTCACCTCACAACATACCTTACAAGGGCTCTGTTGTGCAGCCTGTGCATCCGCAATGCAATGGCAGCTGATGTAAGAGCTATTTTACTGCAGAATGAAAACGTTTCATTACAGAAAAAAATATCTTCCTCAGAGCTGTTTACATGGGAAAGCAGGAAGACCAGAGAAGGTCCAGAAAGATTTTGGAGGGACTCAGCTGAGCTCCAGTAGATGGAGGTCTTCTGCTTAACCTCACCCTCCAGACATGAAATTTGTCCCACTGTGCCCTTTTGTTTGGCTTGCTTTTGGGATTGCCTTGAACATCACTTTTAGCTGAATTGTCTAAAGGTGCCACAGGGCTTTGCAGTGGTGCCCCAAGGTTCTGCCACCAGTCCTGAAGCCTGAGAAAGAGCCTTTGGAAGACAGAAGAGATGTTCTGGAGGGGAGGAGGAGGTGGCCACCATCTTCACACCAGTAGGCATGATTACAGTGAGGTAGTTTGAGTGTAAAATAGGTCCCGTGTGACATTGGATCCCCAGGGACAGGTCCCTCTGGTCTTGGGCCATTGCACAAGTGTGTGATTCCCTAAAGCAATGCTAACGTGCTGCTGTCCTCACACTGCAGAGGTGTCACGCAGGCCTGGGACCTCAGGCTGTGGCCAAGATGTGTGCTACAGCTGTCCCAGCAGCAGATTAGAAGTCCTGGGCCTCTTCAAGGTAGGGTGTCTCACAGTGGTGGTGACGTTTAGTCCCCCATGAACCTGCAAGGCAAGTCCCTTAATGGTGCAGAGGGTTACTGTGACTGCCCCAAGGCCTCTGTGAAATGACCTAACACCTCTCTCCATCATTCTTCCCAAGGGCATCCTCCCATCCCTTGAGCAGGGGCCTTGGTGAAAAAATCACTGCAGTCACAGATGATTTTTTCTATAGTGGAACGTAACATTTAACTAAACACTGGAACACGGAGACAAACAAAGCAAAAAAATCAAGGAATAATCCTTAGCTTATGATGGTTTTTGCAAAACATTGTCGAAATTAGGTTTTGTTGGAACAAAAAAGTATTTATCATATCTGTCAACACTGGAAAATTATGTTTAAATTAAACTTTATTTTAAACCCTGAAGATGACCCAGAAGTGATATGATATTTATAAATAGCTTATCATACACCACAGTATAAAAAGTACATTTATCCTTTTGGTATTGAGTCAAATTAATTGTTATGTATGAGATGGGAATTAGTTTTACCCTTCTGACTATCAAAACAGAGAAAAACATTAAAAACACTGGGAGAAGAGCAACAACAGCCCACAGGTCAGACTCTGCTGTGAAAAGGACCATAGGAAAATGGTCCCCATTGGAAAAGGCCACTCAATGCTGAAGCTTGTGTAAATTCAAGCCAAGATCAGGTGGTACCAAGCGGCAGAGACCTCTGATACCTGACATTGTGCACAGGATTTCAACCCCTGATGTGCTTAAAAGCTGGTTTCAAGCCAGATCCCCATTTTAACTTGGTTGCACTGTGGATGGGTGGCTCTTTCCAAAGGCTTCACCCTGTTGTTTTTGGCCACAGCTTTGACAGGACAGCAGGACTGCAGACGACTTCTTGTGCCAGCTCAGCTTTGAAGCAACAAACGTCCTGTGGCCCCAATACCAAGCCCTGCAAAGGCTCTTCTGACACAGCTGAATAAGGTATTGTAGAAATTGTGCATAAGAACAACTGTGCAGCTGCTTCAGCCACCCAGGAACCCCCTCAGGCTGCTGATGCCCCCACTGCGAGCTCACCGTGCTCCTTGTGCATCTTGGTGGTTCACGTGCCATGCTCACCAACCAAGGGGTAGAGCCCCTGAAAAGGGTTGCTATGTGAGACCTCAGGCATCCTGACTGTAGTGGTAAAGATGCCTCTGCCAGAGGGTGGCAGCAGCTACCAGAGAGGGGATCAGAAATATTCTCCTTGGATATTTCAATCTTTGAACCTCAGCTAGAGGAGACTGCATTCCTTTATCTGGGCTTCATTAATATCCTATAAAAAAACCACAAATATTCTCCTTTCTTGGGGCCAAGTCAGCATGCTCTGCTCTGGTCATGGCTGTGGCCATAGCCCAGATGGCTACACACATGGGAGATGGAGATGAGGCCATCACTGAGGTGGCAGGGAGCCAAGGAGGTGACCGTGGATAATTTTGCGAAGCTGCCCAGAGAGGGGAGATGGGAAGTTGGTGTAGAAAAGTGAGCTAGGGGTGGTGGGAAGCTCCGAGCAGCAGCAGCCAGGAGCCGAGCGGTGACATGGGGAGATAAGGCTCTTGATGGATGGACCTCAGAAGGTTTGAAGGCTTTTGTTCTGTTTGAATAAGCAGTCAAATATTCACACAGATAAGCTCCAGAAATGCATCTGATCTGAAGCCCTTTGTATCTTAAAAAGTAGGGCTGGAAATAGCACAAGAGAATTCCTTCGGGGCTTCAGTGGCTCCCAGGCTTTCCTTCAGCAGCACCAGGCTGTCCAGACCCACTCATGCAAGAAAACCAGCAGTCTGGACAGCTCTAACAGCCGGACCTTCCCTGAACATCAGGCAGTCGAGTGTGCCCAGGTACCAGCCTTGCAGCCTGGGGGATGGGGTGATGCTCCTTCGCTTGGTCACTCTCTGCACTTTGTCATCTTGGTCCACATAGCTGCTATGGGTGGTTTAAAACATTGTTAAGGAAACGCCCTTGTTCACATTTGTGTATATCTTAACATATCCGCTGTCACAGAGTTTATATAACATTGGCTGGCACCTCTTCACGAGCAGAGTTATGCCCACATCGAGCATCTCGTTGCGTGCAAAGAGCTGCAATAACCTGCTGATGAGCAGCTGCTGAGAGCAAGACCAGACAGCAGCACAGATGATCTTGGCAGACTCCTGCCCTCCTCATGCACCATGCTCAGACCTAGATGAGGGTTGCAGGCAGCACCGAAGACGGCCAGCAATTATCCCTAACTTTAAATTGCAGTGCTTGAATGGAGTGCTTTTGGAGAGTGCATCATTTCCTTGGAAATGAATTATAATGTTGTACTTTACTCCACTGAGTTTCCTTGTACCATAAGTTGTTTAAACAGTTTCTCATTATGCATTTCCCACTCGGACAAAAAACAAACTAGAAAGCCTGAGGCACGAAGGCTGGTAGGAAAACGGAAATCCTGCTCTGGCCATCCAAGTGGGCAGAGAGCAGCTCCCTGACCCTGGGCAGATGCTGGACACAGTGAAGGTTTGGGGCAAGAAGGAGCAGACAGAAGCAGCAGCAATTTCTAGCTCTGCAGAAAATCTTCAGGTGACCTGAACACCTTTCAGGTTCAACTTCAAACAAATACAACTCCTGCTTGATTATGTAGGGCTCCTGTCTGAGCATTCCCCCATTTTTGGATGCTTAGGGAGGAGCCAGGTCCAAACCCACAGGGCAGAGCAGCAGAGGGCTTTCAGCATGGGTGGGATTCCACCTCATCCAGGGTCAACTCATTGCTTCCCCTTCCCCCATGTCCCTCCCCAGGCTTCCCAACTTGCTATTTATATCTTTTCCCTAATGAGACCCCCATCCTCCCCTCAGCTTTAACATCTTCCTTGCCAAGCGGTGTTTGGAGTTTACATGAGAAAGCTGTTTATGTTATATAGCTTTGTAATAGTTTCCTCCTACACCACCTCCCTTCCTTCCCCAATAAAAAGCCCTCTGGCACGCTCGGCTAAGTCCATAAACAAAGGAGGGGTTTGGACATCCATCTAGTTTTTGGTGAATCCAGCGGGGAAATAATGTCTCTCTTGAAGGATGTTAAAGCCTGGGCTCATAATAGTAGGAAACGAGTGTCCACCCTAAGTAAGGAATCACCTACTTGCAACATAAAATAGAGATGTCCATGCAGGAGGCCACAAGTCATCGTTGGACACAGGTTAACCATGGATGTTTTCCTCACTGGTCAGGATGGCTTTGATGTGTTTGCTAAGCTCCGAATAGTTGAAGTTGTGACAAGAGAGTGGGGAAAGGAGAGCACAGAAAGGCAGCAGTGTTTTGAACTCACCTAGGTTGATGAACAGAAGCAGAAGGCAATGCAAATCCACTAGGCTGACTGTTCCCTGCAGAGGAAAAACAGGCGCACAAATCCAATTCATTATTCTCTTATTTAATGCTAAGTAAGTCATTGAACTTTACTACTTGATCTATCCATTTTCTTTAATAGTAGGGCTGGAGGAAATCCTTCTCGTCTCAAAGGGGTTTCAAGTTTCTTGGTGATATCATGTAAAAAGTACTTGGAATGTATGAGTAAAAAATAGCTGCATTTCAAAGGGAGCTAGAGCCATGCAGATAATGATAATTTTTCTCTTCTGAAGCACAGAACCGGAGAGTGGAGGTCCTTGGGAGCTTGGAGCACCATTGTTCTTCTTCCAGGACCTTATCTGGAGACAGGCCCTGTGACAGACTCGGCTAAGGCCACTGAATGGATTATCTGCTCAGAGTGCTAATGGCATGCATTTGACAACATCAACTGTTTAATTTATGAGGTGCCTTGTAACATAAAGGCAAAGAAATCCATACCATGCAAAAGCCCAAGCGCATCCGGTGCAATTAAAAAGTATCTGATCAAAGCCCAGCCTGCTCTGCAACACAACTTTCTTACCTGTGGCTATGTAGAAATGTTCTGTCTTCCTAAAAGGCATCTTAGCAGATTTTGTACAGTGATGGCAATGTTATACAATGAGAAATATATTAATGGAAACTATCCAGCAGGCAAATTATTCCAGCCTTTTTATCATTGCATTCCCTGTTCTCACATGAGCAAAGTGCGCAGGAATAAAAGCAGTTAAACATCACCCACCAGAAGACACGTACGGTGGGGATTACCTACAAGTCACTAACAGCTCAGTGGTGCCCATCAGTGTTGGGATCCACACAGAGACATTGTGCAAACAGAGCCATTCTACCTGGGGAATTATTTTTCCAATGCCTGTGGCTCGTTGCCATGTCACCCTGTTGCAGCTGGGGACAGCTTCGTGCCGTCACCTGGTACCTGAATTGCTCTTTCAGCTCCCTTGGTCCAGATCTCTGCCAAAAGTTGAGGTATCTGTCCCATCCTCTTCAGTCTGGTGTATTTACACAGTGGATAATCAGACTTAAATCGTGTTTTTCTTCTATTGCACAAATCTTTGTACAAAACTGTTTATTTTTCACTTTTCACACGCAATGAGAAGCTTAATAGCTTAGTCATCAAGCTTTTGAATATAATATTCAGCGTTGCTGCTGAAGAGAGGGAAGATTTAGGTGGCAAGTCCTGCTTTTCCAGCATGGTTCAGGCAAAAAGTCATAGAATCATAGAATCATAGAATGCTAGGGATTGGAAGGGACCTCGAAAGCTCATCCAGTCCAATCCCCCTGCCGGAGCAGGAACACCCAGATGAGGCTACACAGGAACATGTCCAGGCGGGTTTTGAATGTCTCCAGAGTAGGAGACTCCACAACCTCCCTGGGCAGCCTGGTCCAGTGCTCCGTTACCCTCACTGAGAAGTTTTTTCTCAAGTTTAAGTGGAACCTCCTATGTTCCAGTTTAAACCCATTACCCCTTGTCCTACCATTGTTTGTCACCAAGAAGAGCCTGGCTCTATCCTCGTGACACTCACCCTTTATATATTTATAAACACTAATAAGGTCACCCCTCAGTCTCCTCCAAACTAAAGAGACCCAGATCCCTCAGTCTTTCCTCATAAGGGAGATGCTCCACTCCCTTAATCATCTTGGTTGCCAGAGGGTTCTGGTCTGGGTCCCAGCTCCTGTAGCATCACCCCCAGACATGAGGTTTGTGATCACAGCGATGGATCCAAACTAGGGCTGCTACCAAAACAGATTATCTCAGCCCTGTCGCTCTGTACATCCCCACACCTCTCATGTCATTACCCATGTGTGTGCAACTTGTGTGGATCAGCTGAAACAAATGTTGTCTGGAAGGGCTGTTTTTCCATCAGATGAGCCCATTGCGGAGGCAGCAGGGCCGGTCTGGGCAATGAGGGGTTGAGGGCCAGGGAGGGTGTGAGTACCAGCTCTGGCTTGGATGGGCTGATGGGAAACACCTGGCAGTGAAACAGGAACAAAACCTCTCCTGCGGATGCTCTTGAGGTGGCCTAGAGAAGTGTTACAATGCCGATTGCTACTGGCAATTACTGCAGCAGCAGCTGCCTTGCACTGAATATTACATCAAAGCCCCCAAAAGCCTGAGTATTTGAGTTGAGCTGATTCATGATCAGATGCTCTTGTGTCAGGATCCAGGATTTTGGGTGCAGTCTAGTTGCACTGGTGTCCTGGTGATGGGAACCTGCCAGGGCACCAGTGATGCTTTGGCTGGGCTGTGGGGTGTGAGCAACAGGTCCCCGCCCATACTGCAGCGAGGGCAGCAGCCTGCCAGGGAATGCATCCCACACCACTCTCCATGTCGTAAGCAAGCTAATTGAGATTTTATTTGACGGCTCCCAAGCGTGTATTTAGGGGCAGAACAGACAAACAAAACATCCCTCGCTGAAGGCGGGCTCTGTGAGCGGGCGAGCCGTGAAACAATGGGAGCCTTGCAGGACGTCTCCCGGTTTACCTGCTCCAGTCCAAGAGGAAGCGCTCCTCCCTCCGCAGCACAATGGTGGGTTGGCGAACCCCATGGGGTGACACAGGCTGGCACACACCTTGGTGTCGCAGGACACCTCTGGGGTGCACTCGTGCAGGTTGAACTCCCCACCAAACGCAGGGAGAAAAGCCTGGAAGGAGGGATGGCTCCCAGCTGCACCCCGGCAGCTCTCCTGGCTCCTGCCCACCCATCACTATGCAGGGGGAAGGTGGGTGTGCTATACACCCAAACAGGAGCAGAGGGAGGGAGGCTGGGGGCACAGTGAGCCATCCCTGGGGACGGATAGCACTTTCCCAGCACCGTAGCTCGCACAGCGTGCCAGCGGCATTTGTAACTCTCACTGGACGGGTCAACAAGGGGCTCTTCATCTACACACGGCAACTTTAACCCAGAACTTCCCTGCTAGGAAACCCTGCCAGAGGCTTGTCTGAATTCCTGCTTCTTAACAAGCACTCTTTAAATTTTGGCCTCAAAGCACTGTTTAAATTTCACCACGTGGCAAATATTTGTCATGAGCCTTCGTGCTGTCCCTGCAATTTTTCCTTACACTGGCCGAGGATTCTGCAGTCCCACTTTGAGGGAGGGCAGCTGACAGCACCTGAGGGGGCTGCAGCACTCGCCTGGCCCTGCAAAATGACTTGTTGGTAGCTGAAATACACCTAGCAGCTGCTGAGATTTTGAGCTCTTCAGTAGCTCTGATTGCCTCTTTGGTGTATACGCTTAAATCTGCCTTTCAAAGCATTGTGCCAACAAGCTTAAAACTGGTTGTCAATATAATTCTGGTGGGAAGAAGTCTAAAGATCATGGCTTTGAGAGAGACGCTGGGCCAGGCATGCAAGGGTACATCACTGCCTAGAGACACACAACAGTGGCTAATGGCTGGAGCACCCAACTAGGAGAAAATCCTCATTTAATCCCATTAAGGACAACAGGATTCAGTGCATTACACAGGATCAGAAGGGAAAAGCACACCACTACATCTGAGATGCGCTGCTAACCAAGGCAACGGCAAAAGCCTGGGTAATCTTCTGTTTTCTTCTCTAGGTTGTGGACCTGGAAATCAGGACTAATTTCCTATTTGTTTGGTGCTTTCACAGCTTGATGCTGCTGGTATTAATAAGTTCAAACATCAGCCTTGGAAGGAATGGGTATGACCCAACCCAGACCATGCCTAACATCTGGCACCATTCACATCTGGATGCAGACTGCTGCCAGGGCACAGACAAAAAAACTTGTGCTGCTGGGTGCTAAAGCCAAACAAGCAATCACCGCCATGAAAAACGTGGGAGCTGAGCATGTGGGAAGACAAAATGGCAGTTTGTGAAGCAAACGTGCGTACCAAGCTGCCAGATTCTGTGAACCAGGAAGCTGATCCCCAGTTTACATAACCAACCCAAACTCTCCTCCATCGGCAGCTCGGCGGGCCCAATGCTGTCGCTGGTGCTTGCAGGAGGGAGCGATGACTCAGGGGAGCAGCAGCTCGCACCAGCACGCCCAGCACAGCACCCCTCACCCCACTGCTGCACCCCTGCACCCGTGCCAAACCCCATGGGGCAGCTCCTCTTGGGACACTGAGGGAGAGGACACTGGCTCTGGGCTGGGGGAAGACTCCAGGTCCTGCAAAACTCAGCATAAGCTTAAGCCCCTTGAAGGGGAAGGGGGGATGCCAGGAGGGAGGCACATTTCCTGGGAGCCATGGATGGGCAGGGAGCTCTGCAGCTTTAAGTTGGCTGAGAAGCTGCTGCTCAGGTTGCTTTAGTCTGCTGCCATTATCCAAAAATAACAAGAAAAACTTTTAGGGATGTTTAGGGCATATTTCAGCTGCCAGTCCCTTGCTGGAATTGTATGGAAACAGTCTTACCTCTCAATCTTCACCTGCGTTTCTATAGTGCATCTGCCTGGTGCATCCCTATCCAAACTGCTTAGACTTTCCCAGTAAGAGGCAACACCTATATCATGGCAAAAATGCCCTGGTTTTTACTGTTTGCAATGACAACTCCAGGTTTGCTTGCCAGCATCACCTTTTTTATTCTTTTCCCATCTCAGTCACTTTTTCAAGTGCAGTTTGACAGCCCGAAGTTACTGAATTGCACGAATAAATCGCCTGCTGTTACCACTGCTGCACCTCGCAGATGGGCAGGAGGACAAGCATCTCAAATAAAACACCTATCGATTTCTTCTGCAAGAAAAATTATTCACAAATATCGTTGGCCTTACATTATATGCGATTGTTTATATAAAGAGAAAGACTCCTTACTTCCTCCTGGGGCGCTGGGAATTTGGCAGGCTCTGAAAGGGAGTCAGCGGTGCAGAAGGGTAATGCTCCTCTGGGGGAGTGTGCTTAATGCTGTTGCAGGAGATCATATTAGTGCTTTTGACACGATCAAACAGAAAGCTCCAGCTGAACAATGAGTTTTTAGGACGAAAAGTGAAATGTTAAGAAGGTGTGTACATCTTGGTGAATTTGCTTCATTTCACTCGTTGATGTGGCGGTAACAGAACTATTTTTAGGTATAATCCTTCAAACAGAACATGACTTCTCCTTTCTGATTAGTACAAAGCTGGCTGCTAGTCAAAGGATAATTATTTCCCAACACATCACCTAACACACACCAGCAAACAAAACACTCATTATTTGAGCTATCCAACATTAATTGTTGTTTAGCAGTTAACATTTTCTTGACAGTTTTGAATAGGACTAATTGCTCCACCTTCATTAGCAGAGGTCATTTACCCTGGTAACAATACTTTTCTGCAGATACTCTCTCGTATACGATTAGATTATCAGGTCAAATTCTGCTCTCAGTGACAATGATGCCTGACCACGTTTGGCCTCAAGAAAGTCTGCTCTTTCAGTTCATAGCTGCACAATTTCCAGCCCTGCAGCTGATATATTACATAAAGGAAGTAAGTGCACTCCACCGGACGGGAAATTACAATAAATTAGGAAAGTGTGCAGCACAAGGAAGGTTTGCAAAATAGCCACTTAAAAGTTATTAATAAAACATTGACTGCAGATAGGGCTTAGGAAAAAAAAAAAGCTGATAAAGAAGTTGTCCTTATGCTTGAAAACATGTGCATACCCAAAATGGAAAGCAGCATTTGCAGGAGAAAGGTGCATGCTGTATTGCAAACACCTGGCTGATGCTGTCAAATGCTGCGTGTGCCATGGGCACAGTTCAGAGCACAATTTTAAGCCACATTTTTTGCGTGCAGTTTTATTTGTTCATCAGTTATTGCTTGGAGCTACAGTCAGATAATGCTGAGGGTCGTGATCCCAAAGTGCAGTGAATTTGCAGGAGTGTTTTTGTGCAGCGCTCACTGGTGGGGAGGTCCTTTGCAGGCACTTCATAGCCCACTGTGTGTCTGGAACACCCATCACTTCCCTGAACACATGGAAAACTGAAGCCAGGCTTCCCACTGATATCTTCCCATCTAAGCACGTGGAGAGGTGCAGCCTGCTTTGCAGAAGTGCTGAGCAAACACCGCTTAGAGCACAGCCGGCGCCTTTGAGGATCGGGCGTCTTGCATGCGGACGTCTCAGCCGCCCTCACCAAATAATTTTGGTCCTGGCAGACACTGGATGTTTTCTCCAAGTGGGTTTTTGTGTTACCTGGGTCTCCCTTTCCTGCAGGCCTGACACTCTTTGCTGTTACTTCCCTGCCCACGTACGTGTGCAGCCGCATGCCTACCACCTATCCTTCTGACTCGCAGCTCCAATTGCTAATCCATGTCTGGTTTTCATCAGAAAAAGAAAAAAAATATTCATCCTGAGTGTTTGACTCATTGCCTCTGGACTATTCCAGCTGCCCCGTAACACTTTTCAGAGTATCCTCCTTTACCGCGGAGAACAGGCTGTTCTGAGCGTGATCCCCGGCAGACCGCTTGCCAGCAGCCTCCCCTTCCTCGCACACGTGCGTGCCACATGTCCCGCTCTGTCTGCACCGCTGCTGTGCCACCGGCTTCTTTACACCGGGCAAGACGGACCGGCCCCTGCCATCCGCGCTGCCGGCTGGGTTGTCTTGGCTGTCTGCGAAGGGGCTCGACGTGCCAGGCTCGACTCCTCCAGCAGGTCATTGACTGGCCAAAACTCAAAGGCAGACACATCCCCACCACTTTGTACACACTGCTGGCCCTGCTGAGGCCAGTGAGCAAAACTCATCCTACCTTTCATCTTCTTCATTTCATTTCACTACACTTGTCCAGGGGAAGCATGACCCAGTGCAGTTATTCAGCAGGGGAAGCTGAGCAAGTTCTGGCCATCAATTTCCTGCCTAAGGACCCTGTGGAGCCAAAACTTTCATCTCTTTTTAAATTCTAAGGACATGAGTATTCAGATGGTTAAAATTAAGTATGTGAACTGATGCAGGAGATGAAGATTATGAATAATGATCGTGATGATGCACGCCTTCCTGTGCACCCTTTTGGTCCTGTTGTCTTTGCTGGAATCACAGACAAAACCAGATTAAAAATAAAAATAAAGAAATCATTCAGTGGTAGAGCCTAATTCACTTAGCACCTGATCTGACATCACCCCGTCATTTTAAGGAGTGCATTTCCCTATTATCAAGGAGACATCGTTAACTGCAGCTCACATAGAACACCAGTAGCACCAATGGAAAAATGTTATTTACTTCCCTGGTCACATTATTTTGTCTTTGCATAAAAAATGTAACTTATTTTCCCCCTGAAAAGTCATCATTAGAAACTGCAAAAGACAAATTCCTTAGTTTTTAACATAAAAAATAAAGAAATGGTTTCCAAAACAAACCATTGGCCACCACCCTAAAGAACTTGCTTTGGGAAGTACTCTTCCTGGGAGCTGATTTCTAATTTGACTATACCGAGCTTAATAAAGCTAAAAACAACTTCACTTTTATTCTGTACTGCCTCTTTGTTGCTCTATCTGCCATGTATTCATCGCAGTAATGAAAAACTTTATGAAATCACAAGGATGCAGCGTGCCTTCATAAAGTGATAAAGGATGACAATCTTTTGGACCAAGGATCCAGTCGGCAGCTCTCCTGCTCACAGCACCTCCTCACCTGGACCAGTACAAACATTGACATTCGCTTATCGTAATCTGGCCCCCAAGGAGTATGTGGCTACTGGCAGCACCCTGAAGCCACACTGCACATGACCGTTAGCTTTATATAAAGTCTGCAAACTAAGGCTGTTTTATTTCCCCCAGTGACAACAGCACAGGTTTCCCCCAATTTCAGCAGTGTTTAAGTCTGTCCCAGAGTCCAATCCTGCTCCAGTTACACCCCAGCCATTCCCTCGGAGTTTATCTCCTTTTCTATAGTAAAAAAGGAACAAAAGCCCGGATTCCTGTGACCGGCTCCCTGGCTGCCACCTCCCCTTACAGGGCATGAGCCTCCTCCTGCTGCTTTTTGGGCAGAGGTCTCCCCAGACCCCCCCGCTCAGCACCAGGACCGCACCCCCCGGGACACCCACCACCCCCCTTGCTCGGGCAGGATCAGACCCGCTGCCGCCACGAGGTGGAATTAATAGCGTGTACGGCATACCGAGATTTCTTTCTATGTGAGCCCGTTTTTAGCTTGCAAATTAAGCATCCTCTGTACTCTCAGATACTCCGGTCTCCTCACTCCCAGCTGTGTACTCCTAATGAAAAAAAAAATTCCAAAAAGGAATAGTTACAGAAAATGAGTGGATTCATTATCAGAGTGGAAACACCTTGCCTTTAGCCATTAATTTTAAGGGAAGTCAGCAGACCTCGGTGCAACAGGAACACAACCTTATTGGGTTTCAAACACGTTTTTTAAAATACTGTGTCAGGAAAAGCCATTAGATAGAGTTGTATTGGTAATCTGAGCCATCTTTGTAGAAAAACAAATGCTGTTCTTCCCATTATAGGTAGGTATTGTTTCAAAACCTATAGAGACACTCTTTGCTTGTGCTGCAATGGTATTTATTGCACATAGACCAATTACTTACACAGTAGTAAATTGCACCAGAGTATAAATACGTTATAAAACGCACACAGAGAGGAAAATGGAAATGACACGCAAGTGCTAAAATAACAGCAGATTCACGTGGACACTTGGAAATAAAAATAAAGTCCCTTAAGATACTTTAATTTATAATACGGATATATTTACAGTACCTTCATAAAATAATATAAAAAGTCACTCTCAATAAAACTATAACAGATCAGAAAAAAACAGAAATCAGTTTCAGGGTTGGTGTTATTCAAACCTCCATTTCATTTTAATTTGCGTGTGTGTACGTGTGTGCAAGTAACATCTTCAAATAACTTTACAACTCTTAGCACTGTGCAAAAACTGGCTTTGATGCCATTTTCAATAAAATGTGCAGTAAATTTTTGTTGTTGCCAGGATTCCCCCACCCAACCCCGTTCATCTGTAATTACAATGAACAATCTGCAGAAGGCTCCTCACTGCCCACCCCTTTTTCATAAAATACTACTTATGGTACGTAAATACGCTGTTTAATATAAACACGGTCGGTTTATTCCCCTGTACAATATGCACAGTTTGAGGTAGAAGTTTCTCAGCCTGACTGCTATTGTCTGGCCGAAAGAGATAAGCACAATAACTCACGGCTTGCCGACGCAGAGGGAAAAAGCACAAGAGTGTGGGTTGGGTTTTTCTACCCCCTTTCAAAATATCCCTGTGCTCCTCATTATTTTTCTCCATCACTGCTCCGTGGAAGAGGGAGCACAGCTACTTCAAGCTTAAAACTCATCCCGTCTCTGGGTCCGTACTCTCCACTGGGAGCACCTGCAGCACAGACCCTGCGCCTCCCCAAAAAACACCCAGGCTGCGGGTGAGGGAATGAACCCCCGGGGTGTCCGACAGCCCCAGGAAGGTGGGGGACAGCTGGGACCCCGGCTGTATCACCTCCACGCTCAGGTTCAACCAGCAGCACGGTCCTGGGACAACTCACCCAAGGGACGGGCGCTGCCGCAGCCCCTTCCGAAAGAGCTTCTCCTAAATATAAGCTGGCTATCTTTGGGACAGGCTGTTTATTTTCTTTGTTCTCCCGTCAGTGGGTTTCCTGTTTGCTGTAGTTTCGGATGAGGTATGTCATACACGAGTTCACCTGCTTTTATTCCTAAGTAAACACCCGCTCTCTCCCCGCTAAGCCAGGGATCAGGTTTGCTTAGCATTAGCTTTACCAACAGGCAGCTGCTGGGATTTTTCTCCTCCCATGTGTCTCCCTGTCTGTTCCCCCTGCCCGATGCAGTCCCCCACACCCTCCCCCCTATACCTTGGACTCCGAATCGGATGTTTTGCTATTTCTCTCCTCCAGGCTGGACTCGCTGCCGCCCCGCGTACCCCCGTTGCAGTCAGACCAGGTCCCTCCCAGGCTGCGCTCGGGGGAGCCCACGGTGCTGATGAAGCCCCCCGGCAGGTGGGCCGGGTCCCCGCCGCGCCGACCAGCTTTCCGGGGGCAGCTGAGCAGCCTCTTGAAGGCTTTACGAAAGTCAGGGCTGCGGCAGTAGATGATGGGGTTGAAAGCAGAGTTGGCGTAGCCCAGCCAGTTGAAGAAAACGAAGAGCCAGTCTGGCACCAGGTCCCGGTTGAAGACGTTGACGATGTTCACCAGGAAGAAAGGGAGCCAGCAGAGGGTGAACACCCCCATGATGATGCCCAAAGTCTTGAGGGCTTTCTGCTCCTTCATAGCCATGATCCGGGAGGTCTTCCGCTTGCTGGCTCGGCCATTGCCGAGCATGGGCTGGTGGTGAGGAGGTGGGGGCGGCTGTGGCTGCTCGTGGCTGCCGTAGAACCGGCCCTCGCACCGATCGATCTTCCTGATCTGCTCCTTGGCCTCTCTGTACACCCGGAGGTACACAAAGATCATGATGAGAAGGGGGATGTAGAAAGAAATGATGGACGAGGCGATGGCGTAAGCCCTGTTGGTGACGAAGTCACAGCAGCCCGGGTCCTGGTAGCACTCCAGAGCCTGGGGGTCCTCATCCCGCCACCAATGCATCATGATGGGCAAGAAGGAGACCAGGGCAGAGATGGCCCAGACGGTGCAGATGATGCCCTTGGCCCGACCCTTGGTCATGAGGCTCTGGTAGCGGAAAGGTGAGGTGATGGCCAGGTAGCGGTCGATGGCAATGACGCACAAGGTCTCAATGCTGGCCGTCACGCAGAGCACGTCCAGCGAGGTCCAGCACTCGCAGAGGAAAGATCCCCAGAGCCAGGTGCCCCGCACCACCAGCGTGGCCCCGAAGGGCACCACCAGCAGCCCCATCACCAGGTCAGCGCAGGCCAGCGAGGTGATGAAGAGGTTGGTGAGCGTCTGCAACCGCTGCGTGCGCCCGATGGCCGCGATCACCAGCACGTTCCCCGCCACGATGAGCAGCACCACCAGGACCATCAGCAGGCTCATCCCCACAGCCCACTGCTGCGACAGCAGCTCGGCGGGCAGCTGCCGGCTCCCGGGCGGCGCCGCCGTCACCCCGCTGCCGGCCACCGAGCGGTTTTGGGGGCCGCAGTCGGGCGGCAGCCACCCATCGCCCATGGCTGTGCGGGGCGCTCCGGCCGCCGCCGCGCCGCGGGCTGGAAGGCGGCGCCGCCGCCGCTGCCGCCGCCGCTGCCGCCGGTCCGGGTGCCGCATGGCCCCGCGCCGCTGCCCGCCCGCCCCGCGTCACCGCCCGCAGCCAATCCCCATCGGGGGGCGGGGCCGGCCCGCCCCGCCTGCCGCTGCCTCCTGCCCTGCCCGCTCGGCTGCCCGCATCCCGTCCCGCTACCTGCATCCCGCTCGGCTGCCCGCATCCCGTCCCGCTACCTGCATCCCGCTCGGCTGCCCGCATCCCGTCCCGCTACCTGCATCCCGCTCGGCTGCCCGCATCCCGCCCCGCTGCCCGCATCCCGCCTCACTCCCTGCATCCCGCCCCGCTGCCCGCATCCCGCCCCGCTGCCCGCATCCCGCCTCACTCCCTGCATCCTGCTCCGCTGCCCGCATTCCGCCCCGCTGCCCGCATCCCGCCCCGCTGCCTGCATCCCGCTCCGCTGCCCACATCCCGCCCCGCTACCTGCATCCCGCCCCGCTGCCCGCATCCTGCCCCACTGCCCGCATCCCGCTCTGCTGCCTGCATCCCGCCCCGCTGTCTGCATCCCACCCCGCTGCCTGCATCCCACCCCGCTGGCCGCATCCTGCCCCGCGGGGCTGTGCGCAGTGTGGGCTCCTGCCCGCAGGGTGCATAGCCAGCGACTGCCAGTGCTTGGTGCACCCTCCCACTAGTTGGAATGGGACTTGGGAAAAGGCGGGTTTATACCCCAAAAATATTCACTGCGACCCTGGTTCAAAGCCAGGCTTTGCCACCTCCCTTGCAGCCCCCAGGCAGGTGGCCTCTGCATCCTTGGGAAGACGACATAAGTGCTGGGGGACACATCTCATGCCAGAGATATCTCATACACCTCCATTGCCAGGCACACCTCTGTGAGCTGCTGGAGCAGATGCTTGCCTTCTTTACACCTGGAAAGTGTAAAATACCAAATACCAGCACTGCCACCGTCATTGTCCATTGAAAAACAATGTACACCTCCCACGGGATATCTCTTTCAGGGACAAACCCCACACTCACAGCTCCCTGTCACCAGTGCCTCCTGCCCCAGCCTGGGCACCGCCACAGCCCCCTTGGCTAGAACCCAGTGTAAAACCTTCCGGCTTAAGGGATAGTGCTACCAGCTCCGTGCAGGCTCTGCGGCTGTGGCTTCTCCCCATTGTGAGCCCTCATTGCTTCATCTTTCCCATCCCTGCCAGACCAAGCCACTGCAGGGCTGGGAGGTGGAAGTCTCAGCTCCCATTTCTGCCTTTCCTCTGTTGCATCAGACCGGACTTTTAAAAATGCAGCTGGTAGCTTTTACTCGATCTGGTCAAACCATGCTAAATTTAGGAAATGCTCCAAGTATTAGTACTGTTATTTGGTAATGAGCAATTAAGTATATGAAGCATCCCAGGGTTGTAATGCTCAGATAACAGATTCCGAGCAAATCCCCGCATGGTTCCCATCCACTTCTGTGAAACCTGGTCCTAGGAACCAGTTGGGCTGGATTTTCATTTATTTGTTCAGCCCTGTATTTGGCTCCAAAGCTGGAAGATTACTCTTGGGTGCATTTAACTGTATTACTCCTCTTTTAAACCTCTTAAAATAATGTGAAACAGCTGTTGGGTAAATGAGAGCAAGGTCCCCTCTCTCCTTTTTTCTAATTATCAGCATGTCTTACAGCAGCACCAAAGGTTCCCCACGGCAGTCTGGCAGCAACTGGAAGGCACAGTTATTTTTTTTTTCCCCTATATATATTTATTCTGCTAAGTCTGCTCCACTGTTCCAGCTGGACCATAAAAATCCCTTCCAGGCTTAGACTTGATTTACAAGGTCACAACCTAGGAGTGATTTATTTATTTATTTACACGCTATTTATTTAACCCTGACTAAAGGCCGCACACCAGCACGGACCTGCTGCTTGGCAAACTATTCCCTCGTGTTCCCAGGGACTTTGCTCTGCTGCTCGTCATCTGCTGGACCAAAGTGCGACCCTCTTTGGTAGGAAGGGCGGGAAGCACAGCATCTTCAAGAGCAGAGGGAGACCTTAGGCTGAATGAAAAGCAGAAGGATTGTGTCTGGCAGTATTTGTACTGAACTGGTATCTGTAATCCTGATTCAAAAAAATAATAATCGGAAACCAGGTTAGGAGAGTGGAGCTGTGGGATAGAAACACTTTTTTATTTTCTAAGTATAGCTGCAACACTTAAAGTGAATATAAGCCCTGTGGTTTGTCACTACACCAAAGCCTTCAGAGCTGAGACACTTGGACTAATTTTGTGAACATGCATAGTCCATTTTAACACAAAATCAGCCAGATAAGAATCTGATGGAATCTTAAATACTTTTCCCAAGGTGACACTGACAGTGGGAAGCACTGTTGAGGGAACTATGTAGCTGTTTTGCTTGCTATTCCTGGAGCACTATCCATCTGTCATCTATTTGGATCCATTATTACTATAGTATCTTTATATAGTTAATAAATACCATAACCTAATAAAATGCCAGCTCTTTGCCTATCAGACTGTCCTGTCAGATCTCCAGCTGGAGATCCTCATCCCACCATAAGGAAAAATACGCTTAAAGGTTGGAGAAGTGAAAGAAATTACTAGCAAGAATGCAATAGACCAGAAGACGCATAGTTGTGTGTTGCTTCCCAGTATCCTTGTTGGTTCAACAAGCGTCAATCTGGAATGCCAGATCAGAGCTGGAGCCAGAATGTCTTTGGGAAACAATGCATATCCAAAGGAAAAAAAGCAAATTTACGATTTCTGTACAGAACATCCCTCTGGCCCTTTCAGCACAGACCAGCCAAATAATCATTGTAGGCTTAACCCCTTTCAGAACATCAACTTCTGCAAATCTCCTTTAACGCAAAATTTCCTTTTTAATTTTTATTTTTATTTCAGAGAGCTTCTTAAGACACTTTTAATATAGCTCTTTGTTTGCGTATTATTTAAGGATGTTAGGCCAAGAGAAGAGCTTCCAGAACTGAAATGTTTTTTTCTACATGCTCTCAAGATTGCAGTTTTTAATGAGCAACTAATTTATTTTTTCCTTTGGACATCATTAAAAAAAAATAAAAGCCCAAACTCTCAGTAGTTACCATGACAGATTAGTCTTATAGAGGATAATGGATAGATCTGATGAAAATCAAAATATATTGCATTTGAGGAACCCTGTTGGCATGAGCTGTGAAGCTTCAACATTTCGGACACTGAAGTGTGTTACCGAGGTGTATTTTTAAACTCAGCCCTTTGAGACGCTTTGCACAGCTTCCTGCTCATCTTCTGGCATCTGTCCCCATGCAGAACAGATTGCAAGGTGAGGTTCCTATTTCATGGGCATGCATCCCCACCAGCACTGGGGCAGGATGCTGGGAATGGGGCTGACCCCTTCCTTCGTTGTTGCAGCAGCTAGGGCAGCATTGGGAGCAGAGGATTTGCTGCTGCCAGCTCTGAGTCCTGGAGACAGGCAGGTGACTTGCTGCTGGAGACCATGCCTGGATCTGCAGGGATGCTCTGAGCAACGTGTGCCATGCCTTGGCACTCTTACGTGGCCTATGACGTTGGTTGAAGAGGGAGGATGTTGGCAGAGAGGTGATGAATGTTTAAAGAAGGGTGGTTGGGTTAGCAGATGAGGAGGGTGGAGAGGCAATTTTAGCTTTTTGAAGACATAATTTCTTAGTGTACTTGGAAGAAGAAAATATTGTCAGGGAGGGAGGGAATAATTTAGATTAATACAAGGAAATGTGATGGCAATGTGATGAAAGAGAAAATTTGATATGAATATCTGAAAGAGCTTGTAGGACATCAAATCCATTAGGTTGTCAGGAGTAGCAGTGGATGTCTCATCACACGAGCCTTTATAGTTAGGCTTGACAAGACTCTTATTCTCAACTTTGGATCAGACTGCATCATGTCTAAGATGTGGACGTTTTCAGCTCTTACTTTTGGCTTTAACATGGTTCTTCACCATGTCTCAGCAACTTGGTTCTTGGCAAGTAACCTTCAGTTTTCCTCATGCAAAGAAAAATAAATTTGATCATCTGCACTACTGGGTAATAAGCTGGGTTTAAGGAAGCTTTACTGGAGAAATGAAGTGAAGGAGCAGTTTCTCTGTGGCTGTGAGGCTGGTGTGGATAGAGCAGAAATCTCCTGTGGCCCAGCAGCCTGGATGAGCAGTTCCCTGCCAGGTGCAAGGGGTGGCAGTTCTGATGACTGTGACCCAGAAGGATCTTGTCTTCCTTGTCCAACCTTGGTCCATTCATGCCCTCATTGCAACCAAATGCAGGCACCACTGTTATTAATATAATATCCTCTTAAAATACTGGGTTTTTTTTCTCTTAAGGTATTGCTCAAAGCCAACTGAAATGCCTGGAAGGCCTCCCATTGACTTCAGTGAGCTTCATGTTATTGTAATTCTTTCCCTGGAGAAAAAGCGCTATGTAAAAGCAAATTAAAATGTATTTGATGTCCCTTTTTCTTCCTGCTGTCTTCCTAAATCTCTTTGTAAATTTAGCATACATCTGAGAAACCATTTTGTATTCATTACCTGGACAGTTTGACTGAACTGAAGGAAAGCAGATGAGAAACATCTCTGCAAATCTTCATGTGAAGTGACCAAATTTCACCCTGCCTCTGTTGTCCCAGGAAGAAACTGGCACTTGGCTCTATTCGCACTGGACATTTGTTATTAGAGAAATAGAGACATGATGGAACATTGCCACAAGATCCATGTCTCTTGTTTTTAAAATAAACATCTTGGCTTTGACTTGACATTTATTTTCCATAAATGCCTGGTCTTCAATTTGGCATTTCAGCAACAGTGGGAGGCTGTTATCCTGCGACAACATGCAATTCCATTGACATTATCTCTTGATTACATGTGACAGTGCACCAAACACTGTATGTAGTTGCTTTTAGATAAAAAATGCTACAAAAATATAAAACAAATGTATTAAATAACAAAAACAGCTATACTTTCCAGCCCTATACTGTGCGTGTGACACGGTAATTACATGAGGTAAGCTAGGTAGTAGTGTGTGCTACTTTAGTAAGCACACTCTGAGTTTGACTTTGGGGGTCCAGACTAGTGAATGACTATTAATTCCTGTTGACTGGAAGGCTGTGGTTGATGTGTTGGTTACCATGTACAGGAGCAAGTGTATGAACCTTTTGGAAAGCTCTAACCTAATCCGAACACACAAATAATTCTTGATGCTCTAGAAGACCCTGCCACAGTAATCCAGCCCTTGTTTAGAGCACTTTTTCAACAAGAGACCCTCTTACAAGAATGCTGATTAATTAATTCCCTTCAGTTGATGAAAGAGATACAATGAGTATCTGTCTTTCCACCTCTTTCTCATACACTGAGTAAAAAGATGATGAGGAACAGCCAAGCCAAGGCCTTCTTGCCCCTTGAAATCTGTGTTGTGTTGTTGCTAAAAAGTAAAATCTCAGATAAAGGTGGAGTTTGACCAGTGAGTTCAGGTAGATTCAATCCTCCTAGAATAGACAGAGGACTCTTTTTTCTAGTGCTCTTTAGAAGTTCCCAGATTTTAAAGTTCTCTGACTTCTACTATATGATTGAGGCCAGGTCTCTATTTTTCCTGTATTTCATGAGAATTGTGATGTTTTTTGTAATCCTACCCACAATTTTAAAGAAGTATAGAGCCCTGGGCTGAGGTCTCAGGGAAGTGAATGAGGGGGCTGTTGTGACCCTGGAAAAGTGTCTCTCAGAAAATGGGTTTGGTCTTGCATGTGCAGAAAAGGTTTGAACTGGAAGTAAAACTTCTGGCTTGGACCAGATATACTAATTTGTTACACAGAAGCCTAATACAAAAGGAGTTGCTCTGATCTATGTTAGCTGAAGACCTGGGTCTTTTGTCTATCTAGCTGATAGCTTTCAACATTCCATCCCCCAGCCACACTCCATCCCTCTCAGAGGAGGTCTCTTGTTCGACTTTGAAATATCTGACCCAGGACACTTTGCCATCTGCATGACTGAGACTTGCTGTTGCTGACTGGGCCTGGGACTGATGTCCCAGTTCAAAGAGTGTTTTTACCATTGTGTTAGTATTCACCCTGCAGGAATGAATTATCCTGGGACAAAAACGATGTTCAGATTTTGCTAAGAATGAACCAGGTCTGGTGTTTCTGGAAGCAGTGCGTTCTTTTGCTATTGATGCAATTTTTTGTAAAGTTAATGCCCATAATTATTTGACAGAAGCAATTTATTAACAATCTGGACTAATATTAATCTGGAGCAATAGTAATGTGTTCATTAATCCAGATTATAACTAAGGGTTGTCTTTAAATGCTCAGTTTGCCAGGTCTCACTCTCTGCATAGCCCTACACTTTCTTGACAACCAGATTCCTAGACAGAGGCACTGGCACTGTGAGAAAACCCTGACTAGGGCTGCCTCTTTTTTTAGGCATCATCTATTCGAGAGGAGTCGCGAAACATTTTGCAGCAGGCCATAAAACAGTGGTGGCCAGAACCTTTGTTTATATAGAGAGAATGTGGTCAGAGACCAGAGCAGAGGGGCGATGACTGGGAGTCCTCTGAGGTTTTAGTCTATTCCTGCTTCAACACATACTGGCTGCAAGAAGTTGCTTTATTTCTTCATTGTGAAGTTTACCGCTCTGTAGAATGAAAGTTCCACACTTGAGGAAGAGTAATCTCATATTTTAATTGGAACAAAAGGCCAATTCTTTCACAAGCACCCACTGAGGTGTGGATGTGAGAAGGCCCAGTGTTCTGCTATCAACACACTGGTTAGTGAAGTGTGTAAGTCAGGAAACCATTTCTTTCTCCTTCACATCATGGAGAACTATAGCACATAAACTAGTGTCTGGAACATGCAAAACCACTAATTCAGATGGCTTGGGGTAGAACCAGCATTTTCAGATGTGTGGGAAATCTGTGTATATGTTCTGGATGGCAAAAGACCAACTTGAGCAGCGTGGCTGGGGGTCCAGCTCCAGCTGGCTGTGATGGCGGGTGCATGGCTGAGACTGATTTGGGCAGCCCAGTGTTGTTGGTTAAATGTCTCCAGATGTAGGACTGAGGCTTTGGATTCTGTAAGGACATGGGTTTGGTCTCCCACTGAGAGAAAATATATTCTGCATTTTTTTAAGCAAGAAAAGTCAATCGCAGTTCATGCTAACTTAGGGCAGTACCCTGGGAAAGAGCTCTGAATAGCTGAGACAGTGCTACAACATGTGAAAAAGCTGCATGGTGGCATTAAGAGCACCTTTTGAAGCTTTTGGGGGATGCTGAGTTGCATATTTTGTATTTTGAACCTGTCTTTCAGACAGTTCATAATGTTCAATGACAGGCTTTTTCTAAGTAACGGTCCTCCTAAGTTGCCTTGGTAACTTTTAAGCTAGCTTTGATTTTTTTTTTGGTTAAGAGGAAAAACAAGTCTTGCCTTAGATTTCATAAGCAGTAATCGCTGCCTATTAGCCTCTGTCTGTACTCCTGCATGTCCTCTCAGCTAGCTATCAAATACAAAACACTAACCTGCCACGCCAGAGACTCAGATACTATCTTTACTGTGCATTGAACAGAGCAAAGCTACTGTAAAGTAACAAGGGATGTACCCCTCCAAAAACTGTGGGCATCCTGACTGCTTTTATTTAGCGCAAATAATCACAGGATTAGCTAAAAGAGATGGAAATAGTAGGATGTGTCCGTTCTAGATGGGGGTCTTGCAGATCCAAGTGAGGTTGCCTTGTGTACCATGAGAAAAACCCAATAGCTACATTATCTTAAAAAAATACCCCATGGAAATCTATAGCAACAACTCTGGTCTATTTTATTTTTCTTTCTTTTTTTTTTTTTTTTTCCCTAACCTGTTGCTTTGGACCACTCTGATAATTGTCTTTGATATCTGGCTCTGGAAACTGCTAAAAAATGTTAACATCAGCCTTAGATATAGTCAGTGCATGTCAGTGCATGGAGTGAAAACTGCTGTGGTTCATTTGTCACAGAATAAATGGTTGACTTGCACATATCCTCAGATCTGGGTGAATGAGCCTACTACCAATTAAAGTACTGCCTTGGCTGACTTGCAGACAACTGGACTCCTCTGGCAAGTGGAAAGGAGAAGTCCTGGCATCCTGTTGTACCTACTTCTTTTTAAAGCTCAAAGTAATGCATGAGCTTCTACTAACCTTCTCTTACTGGTTATGAGACACCTTTGCTGGCCATTTCTTGATGGTCCTGGTACTGCTGGTTTGGATTAAGACATCACATATGGAAACTTCTTCTCAGTGAGGGTGATGGAGCACTGGAATAGGCTGCCCAGGGAGGTTGTGGAGTCTCCTTCCCTGGAGACATTCAAAACCCTCCTGGACATGTTCCTGTGTGACCTCATCTAGGCGTTCCTGTTCTGGCAGGGGGATTGGAGTAGACGATCTTCTGAGGTCCCTTCCAATCCCAAACATACTGTGATACTGTGATTTTGCTCTTCAATAGTTGCGGACTGGGGCATGCATTTATTTTTTTTTTTTAATCTATATTAATCTATATTTAATCTATTTTAATCTATATTAATCATGCTGATATAGTGATAAATCACCTCACTGTTCACCATTTTGCTGATCAATTTGTAATAACAAATTGTAATATTCTGGCTCTGCAAGTAACAGTATACTTATGATGGCAAATCCTCTGTTTAGGTACCACCCATCAGGACGTATCTCTTCAGTCTTCATTTAGCACCAGGCACCTGGTACGATACGGTGAAGTGTTGGGCATTCTCCAGTTTCCTGGAGGTAAAGTGGATAAACTTGTGCTCTGTACTTCTGAAACTCTGGCCAGAATTTAAAGCTATTTAACTACATC
The DNA here is from genome assembly GCF_964273445.1 of Streptopelia decaocto. Taxonomy (NCBI): domain Eukaryota; kingdom Metazoa; phylum Chordata; class Aves; order Columbiformes; family Columbidae; genus Streptopelia; species Streptopelia decaocto. The sequence goes on along the minus strand of NC_138659.1, from coordinate 63,652,334 downwards.
ATTCAATAAAATTATCTTGGTCTTAAAGCACTACTGTAACTAGAAATAGAGCTGAAGTGACCCTGGATCTGGCTTTATTTTCAATGTCTTTCTTTTCACCGTAATTTGTCCTATTTTTTTTTTTTTGAGCTAAATTACTCTCCTATATTTAAAACCCTGTGTTGTGTAGTGTTGGAGCCTGACAACAACCTTATCTGACTATAGTCTGCTCAGAAATTTGCATCTGATTTTCTCTCTCTGTTATGGACTCCATAAAAGCCCAACCAAAAGCCCAGGATCCAGATGTCAGCACAGAGCTGGCAGCTCCAGTCAATCCCTAAACCTTTCCTGACAAGCCATCCTGGGGATACCAAATCACCGAAGATTTCAGGGCTTCTTCATGGCTGGTGGAGCCACAACACTGGAGAAGTAAGAAAGGTAATAATCTTAAGGTCTTAAAACTAAGGAGATGACAGAAGGGAGGCTCTGATGCAGCCTAGTAGTACCAGATCAGATTCCCAGGGATCTGGGGAAGATTGGAGGTTACTTAACCCCTTGCAGGATTAGACCATCACTGACCACCCCACTGAAAACTGAAAAGCCTTCTTGTCAGACTCCTCAAGCTCTAATTACTTTATTTTGTAAAAGATGAGGGAAACAATGTGCAGCACTAGCGATAGTAACCTCCACAGCACGATGCCTCTTCATGGGGATGTCCCAAGTAGAACAAAATGTATTTCTCTTGAAATGACATTGCCTTTGACAACAGTATTTGGCACCTTAACCATTCCACATATTTTTACGCTTAGAAAAAATGCCCAAGTTCTAGAAATTATATGGTTTTGATTAAAAAAGATGGAGAGATGGTCAGTCAGTGTGGGTAAAAGTTGTAGTGACTTCACCCAGTTTTACTGCAGGCATTTAACAGAGCTCTGCCAGTCTTATGCTTCTCCAGTTCTGTTCAGTGTCTGATGAAACAAAGTGATTCCTGAGCCCTATCTCAATTTCCATTTTAAGAGACCTCTGTTCTCCCACTCTTCTTCAATCAGCAAGACATTTAATAATATACAAATACCTCAGTGTGGCTTCAAGCTAAGTTCATTAATGACCAAGTGATATAAATGACACCTGCAAGAAATTCTTTATATTCCTGCTGCTCGTATAAAATGATTTGGGAAAAAGAAAGGGAGATTAACCTTTGTTGTTGGTTTGGTTTTTTTTTTTTTTTTTAAGTTTTCTCTGTTAGCTATTATACTTAATGCATATAGTTTCCTCATATCTATCTGAGTAGCAAAAACTTACACCTGCCAATAAATTTGTAATGCATTAGTAACAATGCCATAATTGCATCTAATAAATACTCTCTCTGCTCTCACCAGGCTTTTGTGAAGCTGAATAGCTGTGAACCACTTTGCAGTCCTCATCTGAAAGCTCTCCTATAGACAGAATAATATTACTATTTTAAATAGCAGAACTGTTATTGAGACAACTTTGTGTTCAAGCTGTTCTTGACAGTAACCACAGGCTACTTACTGCGGCCTCGAAATCTGAAACTGCTAAGCTCATAGTTAGCTTAGCTATTCTCACTCAGCAAACACCTTGTTCCTTATGATTTATTTATCCCTGTATTCTGCAGTCTGTCCAGGAATGAGATTGGGTTTTTTTTACACATTAATCACTCATAATGATTCAAAGAGTTTGTTTATGCAAAGGTATTTCAGGTCACAGGCTCTCTATGAACTCTTTGCCTTCTAATGGCTTTGTGTATTTGCTGTTCACCATGTGCTGTCTACAGAACTCATGGATCACTGCAAACCACATCTTGTGGCATTGCTTTTGCTCTCTGACTGATGATTCCCAAACCCAGGACAGACATTTCTGGAAGGCACAGGAGGGCTCCTGACATGAACTGTAGGGCATATTGCTGTTTCCCAGGGCTCTGCAGCTCTCATTCAACTGTTTCTGGAATTACAGATTCACTTTCACATATTTTTGGAGACTGGGTTGAGCAGCTGGCATTGTTCTCAACTTCTTATTTGGGTTGCTACTAACAGTTGTGGGGTTTGGTGGTTTCAATGAGAATGACTGAATCTGGCATGTAGCAACACATGTGCCTTTCTACAGACCTAAAGGAGGCTAGTTACATCAAAGTTACGAGGGGAAAGCAGAGGGAGAGACAGGTTAAATGACTTTCCCAGTGGCACCCAGAAGGGCTGTTGCAAGGTCAGACTGCAACTCACAACTTCAGCATCTCAGTTGGTGTTTGGTCTGAGATTACTGCCTACCGATTCCACCAAACTTGTTTTTTTTTCTCTTTATACCCATTTCCTGCTCTTATTACTCTTGGCACTGGCTACCATTCCATGAAGAGACATTCTTGTGGGAATAGGACTAAAAGGGTAAGGCCCTTTTTTCTCTCAGTGAAAAGGTCTGATAATCCTGACATGCTGTAAAGTTTCTGTGGAGTGGTGACTGTTATTACACAAGCATCACAGGCAGGAGTCACATGCAAGACATAAAATAATCCCTCCACTCTACTGAAAACAGAGTAGCAAACCTATGCTTGGCAATAGTCTGCTGGCAATGCCCGTGTCTAGATTTGGATGCCAACTTTTAGAAATATATAAGCCTAGTGGCATGATCCCAAAAGCAAGCAGTGAGAACAACCAGAGGCCTTGACACTGTGGCTGGAGTGGAAAGACTGAAAGAACTGGGTTCGTTTACTCCAGAGACATCACTAAAGGGGCACAATGACAGCGTAAAATGTTCCTGCAGAGAAGAGAGGAATAAACTGTTCTCTACTGGATCCAGGACATGAAGGAATGGACAGAAATTGCAGCAAGAGACATTTAAGCTGCAGTGGAGGCAGCTGGACTCCAGCCTGGGCTGCCTGGGGAGGGAGTAACTTTGTGCTCTGAAGTGAGGCCTCCGGGTTAGGATCATCACTGAACTTCAGAGTTTAGACTTCTTCTATATGTAGTAAAGAGAGATGTTAATTCTGGCTGTGCTTTAACTCTCTTTGAAGAAGATTTTATCTCTACATGGACTGGTGAGGGACCCCAGCTTCCTACATTAGCCAATTCACTAAAATGCCTGAATTTAAATGGGATGGATCTGATCCTCACTCTATGTCTCATCGTCAGACCCTGTGGGTTCTACATCACGGTCTCCAGCTTCTGCTTTCATCATTGCTTTTCAGTTTCCTTGCTGCATTCAGCAGTGAATATTCCCCTTTACAGAAGTTCGAACAACCTTAGTATAATGCATATTTCCTGTTCTTCAGGAAGGTTAAAGATTTGTTCACTGCACCAAACTGTTAAATGAATTGCCTTTTGAATATATAAACATTATTCTGAAGGCTCTATCAACTAAACCATTTTTATTCTAAAATAATTGGTAGTGGATAACATTTTACCTAGTGGGTTGTATTCCAAGTAAGTGCTAAAAAGCCAGATAAATGGGAAATAGATTTTAGTCTCAGTTTTCAAAGATCCTTTATAAATATGATTTAAAAAAAAAAGACACCATGGAAACATCCTAATAATCTGACTGTGCTCTTAGGTCATGAGATGTAGCATTAAAATCTACCTATAACTCCATTACTGTGGACTAAGGTAGTACTGGGGAATTGTCTTATGTTAATTAACACCAAACACTGTTTCATAGCAGGGCAAAGATCCCCTCCTGAGAAGAATCATACTGGCCTAAAACTCTTGAGGTAGTACATTTAGAAAAACTGATGTCTATTTTAAATGCTCTTCCTTTTTCTTTTTTATTTTAATCTTACTTTTGCCCTGAGCCTTTGAAGTGTACTTGCTTTGTTTTCCACGTTGTTTGCCTATAAGGAAGTAAAAGATGAGGATCTCCAATGAACGCTCTGCAGCTGAAACTGGGAAAAACGTAATCTTGAAATTTAAAGCTGGAATCAGAAGACTTGCATTGGGAAAGCTGTTGTAGAATGACAGGAGGTCTGTGACATGGCATATACTATACTCATGCTTCCACAGTCCCTGTTAACAGCAGGAATGAATGCTGATGGAATGACTGCAAAGCCTGATGGTGATTCTTGCTTGTCTTCTCAAGGAAGCAAGACTTACAAACTCACATTCTCAGCGATGTGTGTACATACAAGTATTTCCTCCTGTTGGCTAATTTCAGCCAAGGCTGACAGGAGACAAAAGGTCTCTGGTAGAATAAGCCCCTAGAAATGTTGATGGAAAGAGGAGTTGGGTAAAGAGAACCTACTAGTGCCTGCCACCCTTAGGGAAAGGCAGCTGCAGAACTCCTTTCACAGCAAATATCAAACAACCCACACAGAAGAGACCTGTTTGAAATGAAGCTTCCCACAGTTTTAATTTTCACAGGAGTAATTGCTTAAAAGATACTTGGTTGAAGTTATGTCATATAGAAGCTCTGCTGCCACTTACTCCTATAGTCTCCTCAGCCCCCAGTACTTTGAACCCACTTGCTTCCTATTGACAAATTAAAACAAAAGACAAGTTAAAACATCTCCTGGGAATTACATTTCTCTGTTCTGTATTTGTTCTGTACAGCTAGTCTCTATTTCATACTCACTGCAGCTATTGCTACAAATCAGGATTGGCTTTTCTTCTGATTGCCAGCTCAACGAGGTCTACTTGATACCTCATAAAGCTGTATTTTTCTTCCAGCTCTATAAACAGTGAAGCTCCTGGACTCGCCTAGACTGTAGCTACTGTTCTTACACTGCTGTAAAGGCATGAACTGTATCAGAGCACAGCTTGCTCCTGCAGCTGCTTTGGCTCCAGAGGGGTGTTTGTGTCAGTAAACTAATCACACATGACTTGGACAAGAGGCAGGCAGGAGCAGATAAGGGGCTGTTTTTGCAGAGCCCGTTCTTTGTCCATGACCATGTTTTGGTGAATGAAATCATCGCAGTGCAGACAGCAGTGTGACTGAACAGGAAAGGAGCCTGGTTGCCCCTTAGTTAAAATCCCCACTTGGTTATGTGCTCCCAGGCTTGGACAAGCCATTTAACCCTTGTGTGACTTCTTCTCTGAGCAGTAAAGTTTTGTGTAAGAATAGCAGTCTGTTGTCTGGAGGTGGTGAACTATAATACCTTTCAAAATAACATATTTATTAAATAGCTAGGCAAATGGGGAAAAATGCTTTAATTTCCACTTAGGAAAGAGAAGTAAAAAACCTTCCCAGTCATTTCCTTACATGTGTGACAGAAGAAATAGTGCTTTTTTTTTTTTTTTTTGTAGTATAAGATGTATCTATTCAGTATGAGTATTAAGCTAATAACTGCGACATTGCTAGCCCTAGTGCCATGAGTTAGTTAGGGCATAGTGTAGTTCCATTTCAAAAAATATACGCTGTCTCTCTTCCCTAGATACAACACAAATTAAATAGTAGTTTCCTAGCTGAGAAGTTCCCGCATTTGTTACTTTGGTGAGTAAAATGGAGACAGTCTGTCTATGGGTGCTACCCACAACATATCAGCCTGGCTTTCTTCCTTCACAACACAGCCCAGACCCTGCTATGGAATGAGGGTGTCTCCTCTTGTTTCCCTGGATAAACACCATGGCCACTTGTAGCTTGATGTGCCAGGTAAATAACAATCATTTATTCTTGCTGTTTTTATGGGGTGCTCACAGTGGCCATCTGTTTGGCACATGACTGCTTTTGAATGTCTGTGAGAAGAAGGGTGGCCAGGGAGGAAAATTCTTCCATCCACACGGGACCTCCAAGTCCTTGATACTCTGCACAGCCAGCAGAATGATGCATTTCTGAACAGCAGCTGGGAAACAAAAGGAAACTTCAAAGAGAAGAGTCAAAATACCTGGAGAGCTCTTGTGGTCACATTGGGAGGTAAGACCCCAATGATTATGTGCATTATCCAAAGGGAAGCGAGGCGCTTATGAGTGTGGAAATTCTGGTTTCACCACATATGAAAGCTTACCATCAAATGAGAACAGAAATGCCAGGACTCCCTCTCTGATGCCTGGATACAGCAAGAGCCATTTTCCACAGCTGCAGCAGATGAGCTACAATACAGCCAGCTGAGCTTGAAAGCAGGTCTGCCTTTAAAACAGAACCTAGTTTTGAAAATGTGATTGACTGCATGTGTTCTTAATTTCTCGTGAAGATGATTGCAGGAAGGAAGCTCAGGTGAGCTGTGAAAGGAAAGAAAATAAGCACTCTGTGAGAGATACCAGAATTGTCATGCTGTGGAAGAGGACTGCTGTGAACATGGATGGAGAAGAACTTGTGTGAAAGGGAGTGGAGTTAGCAATGTAATGGGATGTATCTTGAAGAATGGCTTTGAACAAGACACCTGAACATATCTAGGCCAGATGAAGAAGGAGGAATATCAAGAAAAAAAATAGCAGAAATCCCCAGTGTTACAAAACAGAACACAAATGTGATGTCACCCTCAAGCAGAAAGGTATGTACAAAATTGCAAGAGCTCTCTGCTTTGAGAGAGAGAGACAACACTGAGACTAGAAGAGACTTACCTATGGATTTATTTTTGTAAAAACAGAAGACCCATGTGGCTGATCCACACAGTTTATTAAATATAGTAGGCTGGCCTCCATGATTCCTTTTTGTTTCATATGTCTTCTCTGCAATGCTTAAAAATATGAATCTTCATCAATTAAACAATGCTGGATGTAAAAACCTTGCTCAAGAACCACATCCAGAAACTGAAGACAGCTGGCTGGATCTGAGCCAGTGGGTTTTGACTTGAAAACAAAGAAAACCCTCCTGTGAACTCAGAGGTCTATTACTATCAGTCTGTCTTTGTTTGAAAAGAGCCACTATCTGCTTCCTTAGGATCAAAGGTAAATAGTTCATGAACACAGGAGAAAAGGAAAAAGGAATCCTCTGGTCAGAGAACTGTACGTTTTGAGGCAGCCTGTTGTCAGGTCATGGCATGGTGTTCACATTGCCACTGGTCTGATTAAACAGGGAAATAAGTTAAAAAAATTAATAAGCTCAGAGTTTTTCATAGGCACTGGCTTCTTGCATCCAGGGTCTTCAGGTTGTGACCACTGGACTTGTACACTGGCACTTCAATTTCCACTCACCCAGCCTGAGTGGGTGGAGAGCACTGTGCCAGAGCTCACACTTGTCTTGTGTGTTTATTGGCACTTCTCTTGAGTTCTCCTGCTTCTCTCCATTTCCCACCTCTTTTACAGTCTCAAGTAATTGGACTGGACTGTATGTTTGATCCAGAGGTGGTTCTTGCATCTTTCCTGGTTGGATGGGTTGAATGTGGCATTGCAACCTTGCAGAAGTTTGCAGATGTTAGGCCAGAGGGGAATAGCTTTCCCTGTACAAGTGGGTGTATGAAGAGAAAGCAGGATGTGTCTGTAGGTCCTTGACTTCTGCCCTTCCTATTTCATCTCCATTTACCCATGGCCTGGGTTCTGGGTAGAGATCTGCATGCTGACACTGTAACCCTCATATTTCATTCCACAGACTGTCATTTACTGTGTAGATTAGATTTTGATTTTCTGGAGAAGCTTTTGCTAATTGAAGAGGATTTTGGATTAGTCCATGAGATCTAGGCTGGACCATGGAATCAGCCTACACAGACCCTTTTCTGTGCCTTGTGGCACTAGAGCACTAGTGTCCATCAATACAGACAGAAAAGTTTGAATCATTTAATTAATAACAGATAATTTGTCTCTACTGCAATTGCATTTCAGACTCTGTGCTGCTTTGCTCCTCAACACAGTGACATCTATCAAGTGTTTATTGCTGTCCTGGTTGCCTTTCTCTCAATGCATTAACTATGGAGAGAAACCCCATTTTTTTTATTACTCATTGTCATGACAACATGTTTGTGCTTTGCTGCTTGTCATTTTATAGCCTCTAAAGCTGAGGAAACAACACTGCTGTACTTCAGCTCTATGAGCCACTTTACTCTCTTGTTCTGCCCTGAGGTCTTTCATGTCAACTTCTGTTTACTTCCCCTTCTCTGGGGAAAACAGGAGGAAGGGGGCAAACAGTTAAATTATGGGATGATGCCAGGATGGACCAAAGTTGCAATGAAGAGAAAACAAGAAGTGACGTTACAGTGATGGAGACAAACCTCCACTGTCTGAGCACTGATATACAGGACAAATCCACCCATCTTCTTCTCACTTTGGATACATAAACGTGACAATATATTTAGGAAATCCACTGGCTCTCAGCCTTCCCTTTGCTGCAAGATGTCACAGCCTGATGGAAGAAGGGACTCCTACTTTCTGAGGCACTTTTTACTTTCTTATCCTCAGTTTCCCTATCTGTAACTAAGGAAGAAATTTTAGACTACTTTTATATGCTATAGATTATTTTTATATATGAGCCATGGATAACATTCCAATGGACAGGGAGTGTTTTCCGATAATGGGATCGTGGCTAACAGTAAATTCTGGCTGCTGTTCTTCTAACCATTAAAGACCTCCTCTAAATTATAGAAAAATGTCAATGATTGTATTAATAAATGTGACAAACTCAATGGGTTTTAAATAGCTTTTCACAGTTTCAACAAGCCTGTCTCAAAATTTCCCTGCAAATGAGAAAGTTAACACCTGGCTGGGAAATTTATTAAAATTGTAAATGTTAATTTGCTTCTAGGTTGATTTGGGTCACTCAGGTTCTGCAAGAAAATTTCACAGAGAGGCTTGACCCAAAACACTGAATTATTTAAAGAATACTTCAATTTCAAGAATATATGAATTGGTGACAATTTTAATGGAAATTATTTTGTTCTTTAGAATACCTCGATTGGATCCTACCTTGATGATGTTCCAGAGTTTTCCAAAGTGGCCTGGTGTAACAGCTCCTGTTACAGAGGTTGTTGGGGTTTTTTTAATTTTTATTTTATTCCCATGTCACCAAGAGAACTGGTGCCACTCCTGGCACTTGTAGTGCCATAGCAAAACCACTTGAAAGTACTACCCTTGGTAAAGTGGTGTTCAAAACATAATTACATGTAATTGGAAATGGAGTTGTCTCTGGGACAAGAATCAACAGCCTTATACTTCCTCCCAAACCAGTCATGCCCATAGAACTGTTTTCTGCACTACTAACACATAACGCAAGGATTTTCGTTACCATGTGACCCGTGAAAGGGGACTGAAAAGCCTTTCAGTCCTTGGTAAATGAAAGGCACCATATAATAAGATTTGGATAATAAGTTGGATGGAGTGTTGTTTCTTTGATCTGATCAAGTGAGGGTATAAATCAGTCACATCTCTGAGTTTCTTAATCTAATTCAGTACCTCAAGCTGCGGGTGCTGTGTTTGGGCAACATCATGGAGTACAGTGTCTGCAGCTGCCCTCACTTCAACACTCGTAATTCCAGGTCGTGTGGCTCGTCAGGGTGACAGACTGGAGTGAGACAGATGGACCTCATCTCCTGGTGAGTTTCTTGCCATCTCTATTTTCTGTGATTCTGTATAAATGACAACAGAGTTCGGGCCAGTACAATTACCCGAGTTTTAATTTCCCCAGCAGGCAGCAAGTTCTGCCCTTCCTGGTTGACAACCTAATTTGTTCCTGTACTCCAGGGACTCAGATATCATCCCAGTGGATGTGTCCAGATCTCTCCAGCTCTGTCCCTTCACTGGGTGAGGCCATTTGGGTGCCAAGACTCACAGATCCTCCCTCTCAGCAGCTGATGTTGCTTTGGCATAAGAGAAAACGAAGTAGCTTAAGCTTGATTTTAATTAAACATTTCCTGCTTTTACAATGAAAGTAGAAAACACATGTGGGTGTCTCCTCACTAAGTATGAAGGACAAAACAATGCTTTATAGGAATGGCAAAGATGTTAAACCCTTCGGCACATCTTGTCCAGTTCACTTTCCTTTGAAGTCAGGCTGGGTTGATTTACTTAGAATGCTTCCCTCCTGTGCATGTCATAGAGTCCTGTAGATGATGAGGAAAAATGAAAACATCCTTAGCAAGCATGCTCTTTCAATCAGAAAGGATTATTCAGAGAAATAGTCGGTTTTCTTGAATTCCTAGCTCGATAAGAAATGATAGTATATGAAATATCATTTAGATTCAGTCTCAGAAAGGGTTATGATATTTTGTTTTCAGTATGAATGGGGAGAATTGATTGTTTTGTACAACTCTCTGTGTACAAGTTATAATGCTTCTACCTGGGCAAAACTATTCATGACTACAAGACACAGCTATTGCTCTACTGCCTTCCTGCCAACTGCCAGTATGTGGAACTACCTCCAAAGGTACCTTTCTGGAGAAAGGAGCTGATTTACAGGGAAATACACAGGGGCAGACAAATAGCAGTCACAGCCTGATTAACTAGATGATCTGGCTCAGTATGACACTTTCTAGTATTGCACGTCTCATGATGTTGTAAGGGACACTTCCATGGAAGTGAAATCTACATTTCCTAGAAGACATGGAGATAGTAGTTGCATCTATTGCTGTTTTGATTTGAGTCCTGTAGCTGAACCCGGACTCCTTGATCATGTGAACTGGTCAGTGCTGTGGGACTGGGTTGGAGTGAGTTGGCCTCTTGACCAGAGGGATCAGCTGGTTGCATTGAAGGTCGGTCAGGGATGTTTTCCTTGGAGTGCTGCCTTCCTCTTTATGTTGTGCAGCCCTTTGAGCAATGAATTAAAATAGAGGCACACTGAGGAAGTGTGTGGAAAACACACTGTTCTCGTGCACCATCCTGTGCAAGCTGTGTGGACGCAACTGGCTGAAACTCCAGTTGGCTCTGAGAACGCAAGCCCAAACTCCAGTACAGCAATCAAAGACATGGCCATGGAAAGTAGGAGAGGAGGGCTCCCCTGCCCCTCCTCCAGGACAGAACCAGCTTTGCCTTTGTCATTCTTGCCTGTTACGCACAGACGTTAATTCACCTATTTTTCAAAATCTCTTGCAATGCAGTTTCTGTGTCATCCTCAAGCAATCTACTGCACTGCTTCCCTACACTTGCAATTAAAAGATTTTTCCTAATGTCTGAGTCACAACTGATGCTCCAGCCCCAAGGTGTTCCCAGCCCGTGTGCCGCAGGGCTGCTCCACCTGCCTCTGCACACCAGGCTCCCACCCTGGGCAGCCCAGCATGCCGCTTGTCTCTTTTGCAAAGGCACAACTTCTACCTCAGCTTCTAATTCAGTTTCCCCCTTTTTCTGCAGATATGTTTGATTATTTCTGCCCTGCTCTAGTCCCTATAGAATTATCTTTCTTCCAGACATTTCTTTTCAAATTTTCCAAGATATATTTGTATTTTACTTTGGTTGCCAAGGCACTTGCAGCCCCTCTCATTTCAGTGGCTTCTGCAAATTTAGCAGGTATAGTCTCTCTTGATGGAATCAGGTCTGAAATCCTCTACATAGAAAAGCTTTGAAACTGGAAGTGAACCTGACATCCAATTTGTCCAGCTTTCCACAACCCAAGAGGCATTGGCTGAAGTTTTTCTTTTAATAGCCTGCATTAGCATCAAGGAATACAGCAACTGCAGCTTGACACAAAGCTACTGTTAGGGATGTTAGCCCTTTCCTAACAAAACATGTATGTCATCAGAAAACAAAGCTTCAGCAAAGCTTTATTAGAGCAGACCAGTGAAGCTCAGGGGATGGAAAGGCTAGCTAAAGGCTTTCAGTGTGTGGCCCTTTTCTTGTCAGTTTGCAGTTTTATTCCAGTGTTCATATTGTGATCTTGGCACAGATAAAAACCCCGTTTGTATGTGATCAGGAAGCAATACTTACTACCTCATTTTTGGACACTGCTGCAGGGAACAAAAATGTATTTCTTTCATTATGCACACAGACAGATGTTTCTGGATAAGGTAGATTATATCCAAATATTAAGGAAATAACTTCCAAGAAGAATTTCTATCTTTCCTGGTATTAATCTTGATTTTTTTGTTTTTAATTCAAAAAGGCTATTTACTATTACTTTGACAAGATTTTGTGAAATGTGCAGCCCTGCACTATCAGTCATGAAGAGTTATTATGGCAGCACAAACCATAATACTATCCATATAACCCATCAATCACGTTTCCCAAAACACCCAATAAAAGAAAGTGGCCGACTATCCACTTCCTGACTGGTTTTACTCAAAACACGCAGAAACTAGATGAGAATTTCTTGAGGTCATGTGAACTGAGTCAATGCGATCCTGACTCCAGATTCATTGCCGTTAAGAGAGATCCATTGCAATTGCAGATGATGATGATATGATGATGGCATTCGTTTCTGTTAAACAACGTGCTGCCCTTTCATTCTTGTTCCCTGGACTCCACTTTCCTTCTTAGTAAGGCAGGTCCAAGGGCAGGGACAAAGACCTGAATTCTCCTATCAGGTTACCTTAATGCCCTGAGGGTCTCCTTGCCAAGTGGCAGAAAAACCTGACTTGGAATAAAAATTGCCAGAGCTCTGTTGATTTCTGTAGACTCAGGATAATTTGTGCCAGCAGAAGTTTTCTCAGGACTCTGAAGAGGAAAGAAACTAGAGGATTACAAGGAAAATTGTACTGGTATTCATGGAAAAGGCTAATCTTGTGTGTGAATATGGTCATGCTCTGGTTAAAGTAATTGCTGGCACTGGAGAGTAGCAGAAGTTCAAGTCTGTCATTGAGAACAATCTGTCCTGGCTCATCTCACGCTGGTTATCAAAAGAGTTGTGGATGAGGGCAAATTGTGCTGACCCACTCGTGTCTGGCAGGTCTGGCTTGTGTGTGATTGTGGTGCTCTGGGGACAGCACTGGAAGGAGCAGTGCAGGAGCCCATTTGGCCTTTTAGAGCATCTTATCTGCACTCTCTTGTTCAGTCTTCTGCAGAAGGCAGCAGCAAGCAGTACAAGGGAGAAGCCAGAAGATAAATGGTGCTTGAAGACAGAGAGACTCTTATCCATCGTTCATCAACGGTTTTAGTGAGGTTGAGCAGCTGAGACTATTAGGAGGTCTTGGGAGGACAATATGAGGGAAGGAGAACTGTTGCAGTATTTGTTAGTGTAGAGCCCTTCTGAGGTCAGAAACCCGCTGGTGTAACACAAACACAGGCAGGGATAGCTACAGCTCCAAATTAAGATGGCAAAACAAAGGGTTAGTAAATGTCCCGAGATAGCCTAAACCCCATCAGAAGTCAGAGGCAGAGCCAGGAAGAGAACTTTTTGAATGATTGATGGTTTTGCTTATTTTTAAAAATTATTAAAATCCCTCCAGCTCCCCACCCCACAAGTTTCTGGATTTTGATGTAAAGAAAACATTTCATTTCAGATTCAGGTGTTGTGGGGTGTTCTGACATCTATTTTCTTGAATAAAGTGGAATGAAATTTCTAAATGAAGAGTCATTTCCAACTGGAAACCAAATGTTCTGGCTGGAGTTGCCAACATGAAAAATTTCAGCTTTCACCATTTATTGTGGTTTGTTATTCATGGATAGTTGAGCACAACTGAGACAAATTCACAAAATGTTTATATTGCTGGCAGGTCTCCTGATGCTTTGCTGAGTCCCACCATAAGGAGCTCCTCCTGCATGTGGTCTGCCAGGACAATTTGCTTTATCTACCAGTCGCCAGTTGGCATGTGCCTTGCCAGTATTATTACCCATGTCCTGTATCAGTTGACATAGTAGCAGCAGAAAACAGGAGCCCCTGTACATCACCTTTTTAGACCTTGGGGTCTCTAGACACTCAGGAAGTATCAGTTCTTTGTGCATATTCAGTAGGTATGGTCACAGTGTGAGCCTGGGCTGTGGTATATAGCCCATGGCAGCCACCTACCCTAGCAATACCACAAATGTTGGGTGCTACTGCATAAAAATGTGCATCCCTAGAGCATTTCAGTCAGGTTGCTGTTATAGTTGAAGCTGATCTGTGTCCAGCTGGAATCTGCAACTCTAGCAACTCCCCAGTTTGCTTGACTGAATCATTCCAGGGGCATCTGCAAGTCAGGCTGCCTGCAGGCTGCTTTATCTATGGCAGTAATTATTCATCAGCCAGTGAATCTCTCCTAGGCATTAGAGAAACATCCAGCTTTCTGGGAAAGAAGAGATTAAACTCTCCGTAGTGCATGTCTTTATTAGCAAGTTCATTCCGTCCTGGTTCTTAAAACCATTTTCATAGATTCATTAGTTTAAGAGAACGTGATCCTTTTTGCCACAGAAATATCAACACAGTGCTAACAGAAGCTTATTAAACTGGATATTTGAGTGGAAAAATATGTTTAGCATCTGTTTGCAGATGCGTGTGGCTTGACAGATATTAAAATGACACAAAACTCCTCGTTCAGACAAATCATAAAGCTATTTATAGCTGTCGGCTTTTTATCTTTTATGTGTTAGCTGTTCATATCTATTTGTAGAATCACATAGTGCACTACAGGACACAGGACTTCGACACAATTGGGAGTTACCATGGTGTCTACAGGGAACAGAACATCAGGATCTGAATTTTGGTATTGTTTTCATTTTGGAACACACACACATGCACACACAAATATTTCCAGTGCCAGTTACTTCCTAGGATGAAAGGATGAGGCTCCCTGGTGTGCCTGGAACACCATCCATTTACAGTAGGAAGGGGTTTGGGCTGTATGATTTACGCTATGCTGCCACGAGCAAGTACCAGTAAGATATCTGGTAAAGAAGGGAATGAAGAAACTTATATGACTTGCAGCAGCTGCAAGAAGATGTAACCAGAGTACATTAAAGCTTGTGTGAAGGTTTCAACAGCTTTGCTGTTGAACCGTGTTCTGTACATGTTCATGGGCTCCTGGGATTTGCATCATAAAAGAATATCAGAAAATTACAAAACAGAAATCTCCATTTCTGCCTAGAGAACACAAAATCCTGAAAATGGGGAAAATGAGTTAACTTTTATCTCTAAAGTTCAAGCTGCTCTCTGTTCAAGAAGAGGAGAAACACAGACTTATGATTTTATGATTTTAAAGTGCTAAAACTTTTTTTTTCTTTTTTCTTTTTTTTTTTTTTTAATGCAGAAGGAACTGAAAACAGAGAGATTTAACCTACAGTGGTGTCCACTGTTGTTTTCCATCTTTGACCATTTTGGGTAGTGACATGAACAAACAGAATTCACTGAAGTCTGGGTTTAAGCTCCTGGCTCGTATTCCCAGGACCATTGCCAGCTTAATGAACTTTGCCCCAGGTTCTGTTCGGAGTTTTTGCCATTGGTTTGACAAAAAGTGAAAGGTATTAATGACCTGATGATTTAGTGCTTTTCATCCAAGATGCCAATGTTACATCATCAAGCTTCCTAAACAAAGGGCCAGATTCTTGGTTGTACTCAAGATGCCTTGCGCACAAGTCAGCGTGTCATGCACAGAACCTGCATGAAGATTGCTGCCATATCCCTCCGAGTTTGTTCCTGTTTGGCAGACCCTGGTTCATCAGTGCTGTCTTTGAACTGTCAGAGCTGCTCCATCTTACATTAGACTTCAATGGCAATAAAAGGCCAGAAACAATTCAGCTGATGAGCGAAAAGAGGCGTGCTGGCCATACAGTTCCTATAGCCTCACATAGAATAGAAACCCTCTTTTAACTCCTACACAGATGGGAGATCATGCTTGCCCTGAAGTGATTGACACCAGGCTGGAGTGTTGTCACAGAAAGACTATGCCTAGCAGTGAGAAACCATGGTTTAGCACAGGAAAATCTAATCCTTGTTCACTGCGCCAATTTAAAAAAATATTGATATTTCTATTAAAACTCATAGAGTTTGGTTAAGAAATTAGGCTCATTTTTTCTCAGCTTTATGGAAAGGATTGTAGGATTGGCTAACCCAAGCAGTAAACAATCTTGAGTTTACTTTTCCTCTGAAATATGCTATATGTAAGCACTCTGAAACTTGATTTCATGGAGAATACCCTGGTCATTTGCCACTTGCTAGAAAAAAATTCTCTATTAACGTATTACCATGAGAGCAAAATTCAGGTTTGTTTCTCTTACAAGGGGTACAGTGATGTTATTTTCACTGCCCAGTCAGGTAAGTACTTGGCTTTCTCCTGAACACTGGGCAGAGCTACTTGGGAAACTGTTTTTATTCCCAGACACACTCCTTGGGTAATATTGCTATAATTCTTAATAATGAAATACTCTCAAAACTTCTCCCAAAACACATGTAACACAGGCAAATCTTACTGTCTGCAATTGTAGATAAAGTTAGGACAGATGGAATTACAGCCTCCTAAACATCTGGAAGCTGCCACCATAAAATCTTGTCCTACCTTGTGAGTCCAAGGCAACAGAACCGGTAATGTTTAGCACTCTATTCAGGTCATCCAAATCAAAGAGCTCTGCAGGAACAGCACCGCTCTTCCTAGGCAGCCGTGGCATTACAATGACCCAGACATTTATTTTTTCCTTTCCTTTAGGATAAAGATGATTCAAAGACATCCTGATGTGCGAGACACAGCTGAGAGAAGTAATGAGCCTTCTGTGCCATATTGTGAGTGGATGCAAGGAAATGGAAATATCTAAAATGGGCAAAAGTTGGTGTGACACAAAGCCCATGTTCCCACAAAGACTTCCAGCAGCTATGGCAAGCACTGGTGTGGTGACATCTCTGTAGAGCCCTGACGCTGTGTCCTGCTGTGGGACATGGCTAGAAAAGGAACTGCTGGGAGCCCTTGATGACAGATCATTGATTTCCTGTTTTTTTTGCCCAGCTTATCTGAACCTTTTGACTCACTTGTGTGGAGAAGAAGGGGAAAAAACAGAGGTGCAACTTGTTATTATATTTTCCCAGCTTTTTTTTTTTCAACTGGCCTGTGATAAAAAAAAAGAAAATCTGTTTCAGCTTAGAATAGCAGAAATGGTATCAGAGAGTTTACAGACAAAAGGAACTATCTGTTTCAGGCACCATTATATTTAGAAGCAATTCATCCTTTACATTTCCTTCAAGCTATCTCACAGCAGTAAGTGGAGGTGTTTCTCCTGTGTAACACATGGAGCAGAGGATGCTGAGACCACGCTGGCCCTAAGTGCCAGGGAGCTGCCCCTGCATCCATGGGCCGGGTGCTTTTACTGGAGCACAACTGTGCTGTTGGTTTGGGAAAAGGAGTGCTCACCAGAAACAAGCAAATATTTAGGAAGGTGGAAAGATAAGGTGTAAAACTGGAACTGGAATAGGACACAGATGCTGACAGATATAGTTACAACAGAGATTTGTAGAGAATGAGACTTTTGTACAGGTCCCAGTGTGCAATGGTGCTGCAGTACATATAGCGCTGTGCGTTGTATGGCAAGGTGAACTGCCTGGGTGTGCCTGTCTTCCTACTACAGACATGGTAAATCTCCATCTTCCAGCACCTTTGCTTCACCTCCCACCTGTGGTCTCGGTAAACAATTTGAGAATGATTTGGAAGGTTCTTCCTATGACAAGTCTTCATAGAGCCCAGAAGAACGGGACCACGAGCCCCAGGTGGAGACTGTCACTGATAACTTAACTTTTCCACCAAATAAAATACAGGGTTTCCAGTTTCTTTGTCAATGAATTACTTCACCTCCAGTCACACTGTCATTTAACATAGAGCACTTTATATAAGCAGAAAAGGGTGTGGTTTTATTAATGAATATATGGGTAGTAAAATTTTCACTAGCACCAAACATTCAAGTCACGAATTCCTCTACAACAATTGGTTTCTTCTACTGGTACCTTAAAGTTGTTTTTCACATAACATTAAACTTTTAATTTCTTTCACAAACACATATTATCCATATCGATGTTTACGTAACACCAGCAACCACAGCTCTTTACAAAGGAGTTTTAAAAAGTTTAAAAAGCAGGACTTGGCAGAGAGATACAGTAGGTAATGTCCAAGTCTACCTATATAGAGGTCCTATGCATGCACATACACATCTGTATTTTCCATTCATGTAGCACTTCCTGTCTAATGCTTAACTTTGCATGGCTCTGTTGTGTTAATGAAGAGTTAATTCCTGGCACCTATTTAGATTAATTAAAAAATGTTAGGACTAACTATTAATAATAACAGGCCTAGAGACATTAAGCAAGATTAGGAAAGGAAGAAGACTTTGAGGTCTGTGTTTCTCTGCAGAAAGGGTATAAACCCTGACTCTTCTACTGCAATTCTAGATCCAAGCACCTGTAAAGAACCATGGATATTCTTTTAGTCTGTGTTTTCCATGGAGGGGAAGTGGTTATCACATTTGTGGTGGGTCTAATGGTTGAGAATTAGCAGCCTTAGTCCACATTTTATTAACTGTGCATTGTTAACCAAGCAAGATGCTTTCAGCATACAAGAATTAAGAAAAATCTGTCCCAAAAAATTTTCTCCCTTAAGTCAGCTTACAAACAGAAGGAGGAGAATGAATGAAATTCAGCTGTTACTCTCAGCAAAGTGTGGCTGGCACATGAGATCTGGGAACCTTTGGTATTAAAGATCGCGACACTCACTAAAAAACAAGCAGTCAGCCCCCTTCCCCAAAAGACGGTTTGCCTAACTTTCACGATTGCAGAGAAACTTGAAAACATAATCTATGAAGACAAAATATATAGTTTTAAAAAATACTTTTCTATTTCAAGTCAGGTTTTTGACCTGGAGAAAGCGTGAGGAGGAATGCATTAGATTTTGTCTGTATGATGTCTCTACACTTATTGTGAAATTATTTATTTGTGTGAGAGGAGAATACAAGATTACTTTGGAACGTTTTTGTCATTTCTGTTGAATTTGTGAATTGCGTGATAGAAACCAAGTCTTGTGAACCAGTAGGATCTCTGAAAAGACGCGTGTTTCTCCTATCCAGTTCTATTTATAAAAATACCCAGCAGCTGGTGAAAAATTAAGTCTGTGTATCTCGTGCTGCCCCAGAAGTTGCGAACAGCAGCTAAATGCAAACCTGATGGGGCACGGAGATGCTGTGAGCCAGAAGCTGCATCTGTTCACTTCCACCCTGGGAAACAGATGAGTATGAAGGCAGCGAGTGGGAAACCTCTTCTGGTCCTTTCTTCGCTCTTTATTCCAAAAAATTGATGGAGGAAAACAGGTTTCCTTAAACTTTAGAGGGCATTTTGGAGGTAGGAGAGCAGCAGGACTGATTCCCTACCTTCTCGCTGAGGATTTAGAATTTTTGGAATGGTGCTGCAGCTAGTCCAAGAAGCTAAAATATTTCCACCCTTGCAACACTGAAACAAAATTAGAACATAATTTGGAATCCTTAATCAGGATCCCAAGTGGCTGTGGCCCACACAGTCTCTTCAAATTGGCAAAATTCTGAGAAGATCACAGAAACATGAAGCAAAGCAGGAAAGCCTGTGAGGTGTCAGGAAGACGCCTCCAGTCTCTGCGTCACCTCCTCCCACTGCAAAAAAGGAAAGTTTATTTGCAGTTTTACTTTTAATTGGCTAGTCATTATTTACTACACCTAATCTGTAATTGATGGCATAGATTTTACATCCTGCAAAGTTAAAATATCACTTTTTTTTCCCTAATAACTGATTTTATAAAGCTTTTCAATGTTATCATGTGCCATTTTAAAAATATACAGGATTCCAGAATGCTCCTTCAAACAGGAATCACAGAGTCTGTATAGAGTAATGTGGTAGAATAACACGTAGAGTAACACCTACATTGCACAATAACATTGCAATCTTGATGTTTAAACTGCAAGTTACAAGAAGTTAGAACCAAAAACTGATGCCTCTCTCCAATTTAAAAAAATAATAATATGAGTATGTCAAATTCTCACATGCCTCACTGAAATACAGGGAAAAATGTATATCCTGTGGACATAATATAACAGAGCTCATAATATTGCAGGGAGATATTTCCATCACATTGGTTCTTTTTGCAACTTGGGACCCTTTCTGCTGGCTTCTGCATTCAGACAGGAGCTTGGGACCTTGGGACGCTGTCAGTCTGTAGCTCCTGGGGTCCTAGAGCCCACCATAAGGGCACAACGTCCGCCGTGTCACTCAGCTCTTCTCTGCAATGGGGCAAAGCTGAAGATGAGAGGGCTGCATTCAAACTGACCGAAAGGCAGACTAGTATCGGGGAGTCAAAACTCTTTGCTTCTAACTTTGAATGCATCTCTTCATGGGGGACTTCAGCCAGGTCTCTAGTGAGTCAGGAGGTACAGTTTGAAGGCTAATTAAATACAAGAAAACTCTCCTGACTGACACTGTGGCCTTGCTATATTGTACGGTCCTTGTGCCAAATCCCTAGACCACTGTTTTCTTCTCACCCGCTTACCACTACTCAGATAAGCTTTTTATTAACTCACCTCAGCCATAGATCTAACAGCTGACAACTGCCGCGCCAGCTGCAAAGGTTACAAAGGCATCTTTAATATCTAGAGCTGGCTAGCGCACACAGTGCTTGCTGTGCAGCAGTAAAACATCACAGGAGGGTGATATGAAGCCATTTCACTCTCTTATGGGTCAAAGCTGCATCAGGGGAGGTTTAGACTGGTCATTAGGAAACATTTCCTTATTGAGAGGGTGGTCAAACACTGGAATGGGCTTCCCGAGAGGTGGTCAATACCCCAAGCCTGTCAGTGTTTAAGAGGAATATGAACAATGCCCTTAACAATGTGCTTTTAACTTTTGGTCAGCCCTGAAGTGGTCAGGACTAGACGATCGCTGTAGATCCCTTACAACTGAAATATTCTATTCTATTCTATTCTATTCTATTCTATTCTATTCTATTCTATTCTATTCTATTCTATTCTATTCTATTCTATTCTATTCTATTCTATTCTATTCTATTCTATTCTATTCTATTCTATTCTATTCTATTCTATTCTATTCTATTCTATTCTATTCTATTCTATTCTATCCTATCCTATCCTATCCTATCCTATCCTATCCTATCCTATCCTATCCTATCCTATTCTTAATTTTATGTCCATATGCCAATGAAAGCTAGAAAAAAGGCTGTGAATGCATGATTAAATATATTTGGAAAATGTGTTTGTACTCATCCACTTACATCATGCATGTTGAATAGAGAAATTTTCTCTCTCCCGCGGTTACCTGAGATCCAAAGTATTCATTTTCCATTTTTTACATTCGCAACATGGAGACTCCCTTCTCTTTCCTTTAATTGTAGTTGGCTTCATGGCATCTTTTAGTTACCACTGCTCACAACTAAAACCACATGAAGGTAAACAGTGCAATATTTTCAATCAATGGAAGTTTTTGACTACTTGTCCCCCAAAACCATTTATTACTGACTGAGTCATGCTGTCACGTTGGATGACTTCTTCTCTTCAAAGGCATAGACCTGAAGCAACTTCAACATAGATTTTCACACATATCTCTGACACATCTAATAGGTGAGAAGCTGTAATTTCAGCCAAGGGTGGGATACTGGATCTCTGTATGGATAAAAACCACCACCTCAGGCTATACCAATCCTGTGCAACCCCAAGATGCTCAAGGAAATATCAGTTCTCATGTTGACACAGTGTCACCTCAGTTTGTGCTTCTCCGTCAGACCTTACCAGGCGGCAGAAGTAACTTCCTTGCAACTTCTGTACTACCAAAAGATTAGTACCAAGTCAGGGTGTTAAGCTTTGTGATTTAAGGCTCCAGTTTAAGAAACAATGTAAATTCACTTGTATTGTTTTATACACACAAATCCCCAGGAGCAGAGCCAAATCCTCCTCTTCTCCAATGTAAACCTTATGCTGTCCGAGGTGCCAGAATTCCAGTTGCTTTGGATTTGTACTACAGCAAGCAGGATTTGCTTGGTGTTTTTTGTCTGAGATTTATTTCTTTCTCCCGATTGGCCCATCTCTGATGAGAGTTTAATATGGTAAAATGAATAACAAAAGAAAAAAAGCCACTACCCAAAGTACTCTAAAAACACCAAGTTTCCCACTTCCTTCACCATCTCACTTGTAGTTCCTCATATGGTCATATTAATTAGGGTGAACTTGTGAAGCTAAGAGTTTAAAAGGTGATCACCTTTAACCAGTTCAGAGAAAATGAATTTGTCAAGTGAGCTGACAGGCTGGTCAACCCCTACAGCTGTGTAATCCTACCAGGGCAAGTTCCCAGCTCCGTGGCAGCACTAACAATGTTCTATCTGCCGAGCTGATTACATTTTCTGCTATGTCAAACTTAACTAAAGAAGGAAAAGACAATAGAAATTTATGTTGGCATCTGCCTGCTGAAAAGATCAACAGTAGAGCCTAGGCATTAAGGAGCACAAAGACTAGAATATAACCCTAAATTACTGTTGCCTGGATTGCTCGTTATTTAAGAAGCTCCCTCTCGTACCCTTAATCCTTCCCATGAAAAATGCTACATTGACATATGAAAAGTAACATACCCGTACAGCTACAGATGTTGTTCTAGTACCACATTTTACTCCAGAATTTAAGAAGCTCCCTCTAGTATCCTTAATCCTTCCCATGAAAAATGCTACATTGACATATGAAAAGTAACACACCCGTACAGCTACAGATGTTGTTCTAGTACCACATTTTACTCCAGAATAGAAAGGAACCAGAAACAAAAGAATTTTTTGGTATTTAAACAGGAGTTTGACTCATAATGGGATTCTCTGTAGACTGTCTTTTTGAGGGCTGCAGGTGAACTCACTTCTTTGAGGTTCTCTGGACACTTCTTTTGGGTGTGGGTACCAGTAGACAGTCCTCCTGTTATAAACATCTGAACACCTCCAACAGTTACTCTCTGATCCCTCTCAGACAGGGAATTGTTGTCTTTCTCCTTCAAGGACAATTAAGGTGTAGAGCAATGAAGTTACTGTTCTGGATGACCCAAGGCATCTAGATAGGGATGGGAATGGACACCACAATTCAGAATTCAGTCCTCTGATATGGGTATTATTGATTTTTCTGAGTCAGCTTTTTTTTTTTTTTTTTTTTTTTTTTTTAATTTATGTTTTTTCATTCTGCAGCATTGAAATCCAAAAGTAGTCCATCACAGATCAGCTACATGACTTGCCTTGGAAGGGAAAGACAGGATTCTTATCTTTGATGACTCTACCATACATTTAGGTCATTGTCTAGATCTTTTTAACATATGTACCTCAGCCCATGATATAACAGTGTTTTTACCCACAGGAATTTTCATACCTGAAAGAAAAACTACTTTGAAGCTGTACAAAAGTAAATGACCTATACATGACAGAAATGAATTTATCAATATGAGAAGCAGGTAGGTTCAACAAGGGTTCTAGTATTTCAGCCCTGTGCAGAACACATCTGATGTTTAAGAAAGAATTTTACATGTTATCTTTAAGAGAGAATTTACAGCAAATTTGTGATTTAGTCCCCCGCAGTATTGTATCTAACCAGCTACATATGGGAAAATGCTCCAAAGGGTGACAAAACTTATCTTGTGGTACCTGGGAAACCTTTAAGCTTCTCAGCATTAGAAGCATGAAGAAAAGATCACACATCAATTAGCTTACTGCTGAAAATTCAACACTTCCTTGATACTTGATGCAATTTTTTGGCTGTTGCTGGGTTGGTTTGTATATGGGGAAAAAAATTACTCCAGAAGCACTACCTACTGCAAATGAGCACATAAAAACTATTTCAGAAGCTTGTTAAGTTTGTGTAGTGCTCTGTTTGCTGGATGAAGACGTGCAATGCTGAAGATGATCTATGAGAAGAAATAGAGCTTAAAGATATCTGATGATACAAGGCAGAAAGTTTTGGAGGAACAGAAAAGTAGGTATCAAAGCAACAGAGTGTCTCATTAACAACTCTTTTATTTGCTTGACTGGCACTGGGGATATAATCATGTCGTGGTTATACTGATGCTGGTAGTGAATACAGAAAGGCTTGATATTCCTTTTCCTTTACTGGGAAGGGATACCATGCAAAACTGTGGTAAAAAAGTTAGTCTGTATGTGGAAAAGAACAAGCCAAATCCTGAGATATTCAAAACACTTTCCCATTGAAATTTTAAAATGTACCATAATTGGAAAAAGAAGAAAACAAACCTCAATTGTTCCAATGAATGACTGAAAAGGGTAAAGAACTGCAGAGATACTATTAATTTCCCTTCTATGTTTTTAAAATATATTTTTAAAAATCCACATCTTCACAATTTGTTAATGAAATAGAACATAAATGTATCTGATACAGGAATTTTGCTACTTTTAATCATACTAGAGTAAGTGCAAGGCTTTGATTCTTGGGAGAAGGTAGTCTTCACAGAATGGTTGATTTTGGAAGGGACCTCTGGAGGTCTTCTGTCCAAGCCCACTGTTAAAGCAGAGTCTCCTAGAGCAGGTTGTCCAGGATCATGTCCAGTGGATAATGTCCAATTCAAATACCATGTGAATTGATATGATGGGCATCAACACTAACATAAAGGTTTTCATCCCGTTTCTCACTTGATAGTTGTGGTACATTTGTGTACAAACTCTGTGGAGATAACTTGTTGTTCTAGATCAGTAGGAGGAATAAGAATGACATAATGAGTGAATGAAGTTCTAGGGCATGAAAGAAAACACAACTCAGCTTTTGAAGTCATTACCTCTGAATTTTCAGCATGTAAAGCAGAGCATGCTAAACCTCAGATAATTTGATAATTTGTTCTTATAAAAGCATGAGGTGTGTTTTATATTATGTCAGCCAGTCCAGCATGTTCCATTTACAGCATCAAAGGGACGTGAACTTGAACCTCAGCTAAAACAGAGACCATTCTAGATAGTGCCCCAAGATTCAGCAATGTTTTAAAAACAAGTTAAATGTAAGTCTTCTGTCCTCAGTGGAAGAAGTTATCACTAGTTCTGCAAAAATAAAAGAATATCTTATGTTTCCCAGAGTAAAAAGGACACCACAGACCGAGAATCCAGTCAAAATCAGGACAACCTCACTGTATATCATGTTTATTTTAGCTGTATATCTTGAGCTAATGAAGAAATCACTTTTGCAATGGGCAAAAAGACAATATTTATAAAGGTTCAGGCAACCAAGCATTTATAATTTTACTGTAGATGCATATATCTTTCTGAGGCAACAAACATACAGCAGACTGAATATTTTTCCCCACTTGAAAGAGGAGAAAATCTGAAAAGGCTGAAAATCCATTGTGTTTTAAATACCATGAAAAGGATTGGTGCTTTTCATATCTATATTTAGTAACAATAAACATGTACACGGAGATTCATAAACCTCAAGAGGGTACTGAAACCTTTTTGTGCTCTTGTAAGAAATACCTGTTCTCTTAGTGAGGCAAAATGCAGCAACTGTTTAATGGGAAGAAGGAGATGCAACAGTTTCCCAGGAAACTATCTTGTGGTTAACACAGGTATTAAAAGATACCTTTAATTCATAAATCCTGCTAGAATCACACACCATTATTCTTCCTTTTTATTCTAGAAGGTGACAATGGGAGCCAAAGTCGCTTCACATTCCTATTAAAACTGAAGAGCCAGTTGCCCAAAAATCATGAGTCAGAGGCCCAAGGAAGACAGACCACAAAGCTGTCTCCCTCAGACAGCCCAGACCAGATCACTCAAAGTCCTGCAATAACGTGTGCTATTTCGTGTGATGGTGCATTATCTAGGATGACACATCTCCCATGGACCTGAAAAGGCAGGTGTCAAAAATGTCTGTGTTTACATGGGTGCTGATGAGGCACTTCCTTGCGTGCCTAAGTTAGTTAAAGAAGAATCTAAAGTCATACAGGTGAATCCACACTGGCAGGTTTGGTCACTTGTTTTGCACCTGCACGTATTCAAGCGTGTCACAAAAGGCAGGACGCGCCTCCCAACGCTGCTGTCAAAGCAAAGGAGTCGATCTGAGTAACAGCCTGAAGTAAAATTTTTTACTAAATTTAACCACACAAGTTATTCAGTATTCTGTCTCCTTTGCCTTTGTCCGGGTACAGAGGTATGACCAATGTGCCTGGTGACTCATACCAAGAGACAAGAATAGCATCAATGAATTACTTGAGTGTTTACAGCAGGGCTTGCCAGAAAGGTGCCTCGTTCACAATTTTAGATAAGACTCCAACTGCACTTTGTCATACGAAGTCCAATTGCTCTGAAACCTGAAAAACTCTGACTTCATTAAGCTTGTCTCAGCTAACAGTTGCTATTTCTGTACCTCACATTAGCTGAACTTCCACATGGGTCTTATATTATTTCAAGACTTGTCAGAAATCTCTCAGTGGGAGCAGTAAACGCCAATGAACTGTAAAAGTGAACCATCCGTTTCTAATAGCATACTGAAGGAGGGTGATAACTTGTTGAGTAGATTATCAGGAAACTTTCTTACATGATAAATCTCTTCCGTCATTCAAAAATAAGGAGAGACTGAAACAGGCCTGAAGAAAACAACTTATGTAATGCAAATCTTCCCAGAACCATCAGACGTTTTAGTGGGTTTTTTCCTCAATTCTAGCTTTATTACCAGAGCGTTGCTATAACTCTCCAGAGAACTGTACACACTGTATTTATGAATAGTGTAATTGTGAAACAAAAGTACCAGCTCAAATGTTTACTGTTGTTCTCGGTACTGGGACAGCAAGTTATCTGCAGATAGTATTCTAATCAGATGCAAATACAATTTCATTACATTTTAATTTGAAAAATGTTTAAATCAAGTTAAGTTTGATGGTAATAATCCTCTAAAAAGACAATGAGTGGCAAATTATTACGTCTGTGATTATAAGACTATGCATGTTGGTTTTCTTTAGGTTGTTTCTTAGGGAGGCAGCACGTGAATCTGCCTTAGAAGTACAACCACATGCACACGTGAAAAAAAGCTATTGAACTCCTCTGGAAATCTCCATGAAAAGAGTAAAATGTCTACCTAGCATTTCTAATGGTTTTAAAATATATAATGTGCCTTTCTTTTTTTTTTCTTCCTGTGGGTTATTACAAAAAATAAGTCACTCTGAATCAACATTTATGTGATAAAAACTCCAAGAACTGCAAAAAGGCTGTTCAGGCACTCTGTTTACAGATGTCTTCATTCAAGGATCTCTAATATCTCCATGCTCCCATGATCTGCGTTGCTCTACACAAATATATGTACAGACAGAAACATTGTTCAGGTATAACTGCACTGGTTTGTCTATCTCTGCCATATATAGGTGAGCTCTTCTTTTTCCGTCACCTTTTCTAGTAAGGCCACTGTGTAGCTGCTGTTCCTCAAGACCACTGCATGACTCTCTTGAGGTGGTGGCAAAGCCACCTCCTCTGTGAGTCCACTGTGGAACCTGTGGTTTCATAACTTAGCAACTTCAAACAGAAACAAGCATGACATTGCTTTTCTACCTCTAGCAAAGTAAATATAAAATGTCTGAATGTTCTGTGACCAGGTCGACACAGTCAGGTGTTGTGGAAAAAAGTCTCCACTTTGCAGCCTTTCATTTCATTCTTTTATTTCCCAATCCCATCCACTCTTCTATGCTTGTCCAACATCTGATGAGTTCATTAAACAAAATATTTTACTTGGTAAACATCTCAAAGAACTAGTTTTTTTGGTGCTGTGCAGGATAAGGGCATGGAAAATCAGACTCTTGATTCCTGACCTCCACGCAGTCCTTAGCCACCTCTTGTCTTTCTGGTGTTTCTGCCTGAATACTATTTTTTAAAATCACTTTAACAAAGCTAAAACTCAGCTCCCCCTGTGTTTTTCCAGTATTTCACCATTCTTAAATGCACAATTTCTTTTCCTTCACTTTTTCCCCTTTACTCCTGAGTCACTCCAGGATTGTTAGACCAATGAAGACCAGAACCCTCTGTGCTGGTACCACACTTACAGCTATTAAACTACATTGGAGCCTTTAGCTCCAACAGCCAGATGAAGGAAAATAAGTGGATCAATGGTGGGTTCTGCAGTGATGGTAGGATCAGGTATAAATGCAAGTCCTAGTAGATCCTAGTTCTTTTTCTAAAATATATTTTCTTTTCCTTTTGTGCATCATGTATCTGGAAACCCTTCATTTACCTCTAAAGTTTTCAGGTGATTGTAGCTCACTTTGAGTGTCTTTGCAGGAAACTCAGTTGAGCAAGTGGGAAGACCTAGTCTGACCTGGGAGAAAACTGTCACCAATGCCTGTGAATCACACAAACATGATTTGCATTTCAAGCTGACCTGGTGCATCTAGCTGTTTCATAATTAGAAATTTACTGAAATGATGCTGTGTCTGCCTACGCAGCCCTTCATAGCAAGGCACTGATTGCATTGGGGATCAGAGCAAGCAGCTTTCATCTGCATTTTGAGAGACTTGCCAGAAGAAAAAAAATACAAGTTTAGGGTGTTTTTTTTAAGTGAAAAATGATTTCTTGGAGGAAAAGAAGCAGAGTTGCTGGTCCTCAGAGTACATTTTGCAATGATACTTGCTTATTCTTATCCTGCCCCTCCAGCGACAGTGAAGCAGCAGGTGCCTTTAGCTATATCAGAAAGGGAGGCATTTGGTGCCCATAAAGTTATTACATGTGGGAAAAAAGACTCGCATTACCCAAAGGCTGCACCGTCAGGGCAGCAGTTTGGAAGCCATCCCACTTCCTCATGGTCAACAGTTGTTTTCATCTGAGGCTGCAAATCAGTCTCTGAGACTTCACTGAATTTACACTAACTCTTAATGGCCATCTGTCTAGATTACATTTCATCAAACATGATATGCTTTTAGCAAAGGGGCTGAAGGAAGAACGGGCGGGAAAACCAAGCTGCCCTGTCACCTCCTATAAGCGCTCCCCTAGGCAGACAAATCAAGGAGTGAAGCTAGCAGTGACAAGTGCTCCTAGCCAGGTCTGATAGCAACAGAGCTGAGCCTCCATGACCGTTAAAACAACACCCTTTCACTAACTGCAGCCAACCCATTTCCTTCCTTATGCTACAACCCACTGGGGGTGTGAGACTCTGAATTTGCACGTCTGAGCTCTGGTGGCAAAGAGACGCGCTAAGTGATGGCAGGTGCTTGCTCCGAGTGTACATGTGTGGCGCTTACAGAGGCTTCTGAGGAGGGAAGAAGAAGAAGAAATAAGACTGGGTGCAGCAATACAGTCTGTCCTTTCGGTTTAAAGTTGGGAAAGATATAAAACAAGACAGCTGGAAAACATCACGAGGATGGCAATCAAGGTATCAGATACTCAGCTCCTGTTTCTGGATGAGATGACTTTTAGGGGACTGTAACTTGTGTTGAATTCAATTATAACTTGTGGCTGAAAAAGCTGATTGCGGAATTTTTCTTAAATGTAAACACATTTTCCTTTGACAGTTTTTTAAATGAAATATTTCCTCTTGGATACAGCGAACCATTTTTAATTTTAATATTTTTCAAATGAAACTTCCCCTTTTGAAAATGTGTATTTTGCTAGAATTGTATTTAAAATTAAATGTCTCAAAAAAGAACACTAAATGAACTGAAATCTTAAAACAATAGAGCTTAAAGGGGAACGAAACATAAAATGTTTGTGTCCTTGAAACATTCCTGCTTAGTTTTTGTCCAGAATTCAATCACTTTCCTCTGACTTCTTTTTGAGTTGGGATGCACTGGGTGAAAATCCCCTATATTTTCCTGCAGAGTAAAGGCCATCAATAATGCTACATAACATGAGTGGAGGTTAAACTCTGCAAAGGTTGAGCAGAGACAGATGGCGGCAATAAACCTTTCCACAGACTACTGCAAAAATACACCTTTGCCACTCTTAGATCATTTTGTTTGAGGAAACCAAAGTAAAATGGCTTGGAAAGATAATACATGGTGTGTCATTGACATTAGGAGCACGCAGAAGGAGATCAGCAATGGAAAATGTACCTTCACAAGATGCTGTATCTGCTAGGGTTTTTTTCTCCTCACAACCTAAGTGTTAATCAACACAGCCAGTGGTAAAGGCTTGACTTTTGGGGCTTCACATAGTTGGAAAACTTCTTGTAGTTGTGGCGCTGACTTTTACTGCATGCATTCTTGATGGGCAGGAGGGGAATGCAGAAAGCTCCATGTTGTTTTTAGACTTACTAACCGAACAGAAGCTTTCTCCCAGATTTAACTGTGTATTCAGATCGTTGAACCTAAGTAGATTTTGTCTTTTAATAAACTTTCAGTGTCTGTAAAGAATATGAACAGAAAACTGCAGTTACTTATAATTTATAGTATACTTCTTGCAAACTTGCTACACTAAGCACACACTAACTTCCTACGTTTATATGAATTTCCGCTCTGCAGAAAAATAAAGCAAGGATGGGGCATGGTGGGTCCCTTGAGATGACGGAAAGTAAAAGGACAGTTATGGCCCCCACACTGACACTTACTGCTTTTTAGCATCTGTATCATTACACAAGTATACTAGACTGATGTATCTCCTGCATCTGTCAACATTTTTAGCACAATTCAGTCTCTAAGCTGTGTTGCCACTCAGTGAACCAGGCACCTGATCCGCACTGGAGCACCAGAAGGAGTTTGCTCCTTGAATCTGCCCTTCGCTGTGTGTCACGTAACCCTGTGGCAAAACATGCCAAAAATCCAATGCTTCATTGATTCAGAAGGATGCAGGAAAGGGGTTCTTAAGAACAGATTTGATTTCTTAGAATGCATTTAAAGACTACCTAGAGTTTCTTTGGTATCTATCAGAAAGGTTGAAAACTCTCTCAAAGCTTATACAAGTATTTTAAGTGGAAGCTTTCTAACCTGAAGCTAAATGAAATAAAATATGCACTGAAGAAAAAGAGAACTGAACCATTGTTTCACTTTTTTTTTTTTTTTTCTCTTTGTGTATTTGTAAAATGTTTTCCAATGGCTGCACAGATCCATTTATTGCAAATTGAAGCAGACCCACATCAGGCTTAATACAGCTTTGTCTTGCTTTGTATAACACAGAGTGGTTTCTTCACATCCCAATCACCCAATTGCTAAAACACTACAACATAACAGTATCTATAAAATCAATATCTTTATACCTGCTGTGGAGCAAAAGAGGTACTTGGTTCTATCAGTCCTCCATATATAGACTAGATATCTATAGTTTGTCTTAGTAACTTTTTATGCAGCAGAGAGACACAATACATGAAGAAGTCACAACAGCTGACTCAGCAAATCAGTCAGTATCGTATCATTTAATATAAATACAGGGGAATCGCCCTGTGTGTGGAATGCATTGCATTTCATTTGTATTCAGCAGTCTGAAAAAAATTCTAAACCAACATGAAAGCATCTCTGTTAGATGCCTAAAGGAGTGCGAGAAAATGTCAGGGGAGCGGTGGTTTTAATAGCAACCTCATACAGTATTTTATAGGTTTATAATTGAGAAGACTGTGTATATATATTGTGTGTGTGTGTGTGCATGTAAACACCTTCTTCCCCACATACTTGATAAACAAGCAGTGTAGTAGGATTCTGGAAATCAGTGGCTTTAATTTTTAGCATCACCATTGGCCTGTCCGGTTGATTTTGACCAAATTCATTTTCTTTCAGTGCACATTCCTCAAATACTTTGATTAAATCACTGACAGTGTTGGTGAGTCATTATGAACACCTAATCTAAGTAATTTAGCACAAAATCTGGTGGATGTTTATCTCAGTTTTCTGGATCCAGTGGAGATGAGGTGGGGCCAGCTTTGTCGTTTGACCCTGGATCAATCTGATGTCTCAGACTCGCGTGTTCTGTACAGCCCAACTCTGTACTGGAGGACAAACCAGTTCAAGGCACTGGGATGGACCTGAACACGGCTGGGGAAACCCTCAGGAGCTGGTCATCTGGCCCGTGCAGTTGGCTTGCTATACATGTCACATTTTAGCGAGAACAGCAAGTGATAGACCAGGAAGTCTGGGATGGTCCTATAGTTAATAGCTCGTGCTTAAAATGAAAAAATAAGCATGGCTGGTGTCCATTATTGTAGGAATACAGATGGTTCAAAACTGTTTTTCTAAGTAAAGGAATTAAATCACAGCGAGTTGAACAGCTTGTGGTTACTTGACAATGTAGTTTTCTCCAGCAGAAACCAAAGAAGTCTCTTTTAATTGATGTCTTCTTTCCAGAGAAGAGTGTGCTCCCTCCTAACGCTTGGATCACGGACAGGCCTGAACCAGACCACCAAGCAGCACAAATTTTGGCCAGTGGCTGATGTAAAGGCAGACTCAAATCCAGATCTATAAATCCCACCTCTGCCATTTGTCAAACTGAAGCAATTAGGGAGTGCCAAAGGTTCAAAGCTTGTGAAGTCACATTATTTTCTCTAAAAGGCTTAACAGTAACCTGTAATTTAAACACAGCTCCATGTACGCAGACCAATGCAGGAACAAACTTAGATTTCAGGAATGTATCTCAGATTTATCCTGATTTCTCAACCCTTATATTGACCTTCTTTGCAACTTGCTTTCTGTAATGGAGGAGAAGAAGACAGAAAACCTGCATTTTATTATCTGAGAACCTCTTCAGAACATAAATGGGGATATAAATGGGAAGATGGGCACAGGCCCATCCTAACGTGCTTTCTGACATAAATAGTCTGTTCTGCAGATGGTCATCAACATGATAAGTCTTCTGAAATACAATATTTTCTTTATACCCCAATTATTTTTTAGCACTAGAAATGCAAGGCATTGTATTGAGTCAACAGTGGTATCCTGGGATCACTGGATGGTATAGACAGTCCTTTCCAGCTCTCTCTGAATACATGGAAAACAGCAAGTAGGTTAAGTGTAGCCACGATTCTTTGCAGATCTCCAGTTGTTTCATGAAACAGTCTATCAAAAGACAGTAGAAAGGAGACTTTCGTCTCTTGTTCCTAATTCACTGCTGGAGACCAACGTTTCCCAGTCTTACTTCATAACCTGCCTCCAGTATGAAAATGAACTAAAAAAACCCAGACTTTTTCACATACCTGTTCCTCAGTTATTGCTTCGTTTAGAACAACATTATACATGCTAGATGTTTAATATTAGCACAGCATTAAATCACAGATGTCGAACTGAACCTACATCAAACATTTTCCAGCTCACTCAGTGGCTCTCGGCCATGCCTGGTTTGGAGAAGGTAGCAGGAGGCTGGTGGGAATGGCCAGGAGCACCACAAATTCCAGCAAAGGACAGGAGAAAGGCAGAGACAGCACTGAAACAGCCCTTCAGAAATCAGGTTAACTTCTTCCATGAGGCTGAGCTTGAGTATTACTTGCTTTCAGCCTCACGGTTTAGAAATGTTATTGCTCATCACGCAAATTTTTTTTGCCAGACTAAAATGATGAAGAAAACACAGGTGGCAATCAGATGAGCTCTTTACCTTCGAATATACAGGTTCCCACCCTAAAGATTCCACACGGGAGCAGAAGGTCCCATAGGTCTGTGGCCAGTACAGCACCCAGGCACAAAGACGATTTTGAGCCAGGCTTCTGAATCCATGGCTGAGTGACATGGAGTGGGACAGTTCATGCTCCTCATGCTCTGTTTCTTCCTGTTAGAGCTGGAGAAATGCTGTATCAAGCACTCGCTTTGGTGTTTCTACCTAGCTAAGGGCTTGGGAAGAAGTAATTCCCTCCATTATATTCAGGTTTTCTTTGCAACACAAAATGATGTGAATCATTACTTCAATTAGACACTTTTGAAACTGAGTCACTGGAGGATCACTGGTAGGGAAGTATCACTCCGATCCAACACGCACACCCTGTGAATACAAATTGACAAACAGAGGTTTAAACTCCATTTTACGAGAAAGTTCAGAGGGAACATGAGACTTGTTAACTTCCACAACAGCTTGAACAAACCTTCAGGCTGAATTTGTGATGTAACAAAGGTCTTGCTAATGCACTTTATCGCCCACAGCCCAGGTACTGCATGTGCTTCCTATTCCACGTGCCCATCACATAGTCTCTTCCCTTTGATTAAAGACAACAGATATTTTTAGACCCCATTACTTCTTTTTCTCTAATTTCTTTTGTTCATGCTTGAGGCCCCTGTAATTGGCCATGGCCACGTTCATTGTGAAAGAGGTGTGAACAGGTTGGTCTCCTGGGACTTTCCTTCGTGACTGGGCTTTTTTCCTCAATAAAGAATAAAAAAAAAGGAACAAAGAGATCGCTGAACACTTGCCTAATTAACACAAATATGTATGGCTTATCAGGGTGTTAGATGTAAGGAACATTAAAGAGGAATAAGACCTGGCTTTTCAAAAGGATTGAATTAAGCCTGTAATGGTTTGCAGACATATCCAGCAAATCTCCAGGTAATTAGGCCTGTTTCTGGCATACCAAAGCAAATTGTTTAGATATTTTTCCCTTTAAAATCACATTATCCGGAATGGCCTCATTGATAGCTGAAGGATGAAGCTCAGAGGCATAAAATACTTTGTGCAAAACAACACAACTGTAATGGTCTTTTCCACTAGTTTCTGCAAATTTCATTGTTTTTGTTGGACAAACTGCCACTAAAGAATCAGGCAGCTTTCAGAGCACATGCATCACCTACCACTGCTGAGCTGGTAACCTGGAGTGAGAAGGGGCAGCATCATCTCAGATGGATGCACAAAGAAGAGCTCAAATGACAAAGTGCTGACAGATTGCTGCTTTCTCCCTCTGCCTTCTCAAAGCCCTCTAATGTATTGTCACTTCCATTATTAGCTAAATGAAAACATACAGGGCTTTCCTGCCTGTGGAAAATGAATGTATTCCCATCTATTGCATACATGTGAAGCCAAGACAAAATTAGTAAGAACTTTGTTTTAATACCACGCTGAGAAGGTTTGATTCACTGAGTCTCCTTGCCTCAAGACATGCTGCTGCCTGAGAGCACAACTCCCACACATCCTGGTTTATTACCAAAGCTCACATTTTATAGGCAATTCTTAATCCTTATGCTATTTTGTTACTCAGACAAATTTATCTAAGTCTATCTGCAAATTTTTGCAAATACAGACTGTGCTGTCTGAGGATGAAGGAGTCTGGGACTAGCTGCATAAGGGAGTACAAACATAATGTTTTTCATTTGCTCACAAGCTGCAAGCCAGGAAACTCTTCAGACCCTTTGAAAACTCCCTTTTGCTGCACTCGTAGAGGTAAAGGCTGGTAAAATGATGCTTACTAACCCCATCGTAGTCTGAATCTTGTGATAGGAAGTGCTCTAAACTTATAAAAAGGGACTCCTGGTCTCTCTTCCCAACTGCAACTTCTTAATTCTGGGGTGGAACCCCACAAATTCTCTTTAACTCTATTTTATCGTATGTAAAATGATGGAACAACATGCATCTCTACCCTGTACATTGGCCTCCGCAGATGTGACAGGAGAGTGTATGACTTAGATCTCCATTTCATGGGAGCATTGTCTTCTGGCTGAATTTCTCAGTTTACCACAGCTGAGGATCTGTCCAAATAAGTGTGAAAGTTTTTTCATAATACCTCTTCCTTCACCAGCAATGCATAATTTAATTGTGTCTTTCTGTCGTCCCTTAAAAAAGTCCAAAATCCTATGCTTTGTTGATTCAGAAGGATGCAGGAAAGTAGGGTTCAAGAGCAGATTTGATTGGTTAGAACACATTTAAAGAATACCTAGAGTTTCTTTGGTGTCTATCAGAAAGGTTGAAAACCCTGTCAAAGCTTATATAAATATTTTAAGTGGAAGCTTTCCAACCTAAAGCTTAATGAAATAAAATATGCAGTAGAAAAAAAGAGAACTAAACCATTGATTCACATTTTTTCCTATTTGTGTATTTGTAAAATGTTTTCCAATGGCTGCACAGATCCATTTATTGCAAATTGAAGCAGACCCACATTAGGCTTAATACTTTTAAAGAGCCCCACATGATGTTCCACCGAACCACAGGGACCCGTGGGTCATCAGATGGAAACAACTGAACTGAATTTCCAAATATTTCATTATGCTGCTCACAGATACATTCATCAATTCCCCACACATCCTGCTACAACATAAAAGAACCAGACCTATAATATCCCATAGTTTACACAGTATGCATGCTACAATTCAGCATAGTAGAGAAGAGAGTGATTGGTAGGATAACTCAAAGCATCAGGTACTTACTACTTGCCATGAACAACAGGAAAGAACCAACTCCCCCACTGAGTTCTGATCTCAGTCACTTAAATGTCAACCTGAAACAGCTGCTCTGAAATTAATGGATTTACACCTGCATGGTTGAGAGCAGAATCTAATTCTGAATCTATAATTTAGAGGGGGATTGCCCTGCTACCTTGTTATTTTCCACATTTTGGATTGCTCCAAAGTGCATTCTGAATCTTTAATGTGCATCATTGATTTGTGGAAAAGGCATCATCATTAAACTAATTTGCTTTAGACAATTCCATTCACCTGGAAGTTTCAATTCTTTGTATTCAACTGAAAGAATAAAGAAGAAAGCAAAAGGAAAAGGACAGAGTCCCTGGAAAACCAGGTACTTGACTTTAGCCATCATCTAGTTATAGTGCTGAACTAAATAATCAGCTTTCCATTTCAGACTTGTTCAACATTAAACTTGAAGAAAAGTGGTAGGTAGCAGTTACGGTGCAAATTCGGTTCTATACTGCAGGAACCATGTTGTAAAGATGTTAAAAAACAGTTAAGGTATGGGTTTGTGTATAAACTATTAAAAACTCCATAGGAGAATCTCAACACTAAGTATTAATAAATTACAGTGCTCTGGGCTTCCAGATGCTCTGAGGAGCATTGCTAGGCTTACATGAAAGTGATCTTCATTATCATTAATTTTCAAATGTGAGACACAGAGGTTAATCAAATGATGCAGCTTTTAATTTTCCCCTTTTAAATCTCGGTAGAGTAGTCGTGATTTGATATTTCATCTCTAACAGTCTGCCAGCTGGAAATGCTGATGTATAATGGCAGGTTGCTTTCTCATTTTCAGACTTTGGAGTAACCAAACACATATACAGCAAAAAAGCTGTAAAAGGAGGAATAGATCCATTTAGTGCTGCTGAAGGTTTCCCATTGAAAACTCTATAAAAATACCGTGTAATAACTAGTCTGGACTTTAGTGGAAAGAGGGGAGAAAGGCCATATGAGTCTTTGCATTTCTAAAGCCTTAGGCTGAATTGTGATAAACTAGTAACATGCAATTTAACCAACTTCAGTTGAAGTGTGATGGAGGGAGAGGATGCTCTCCCTCTTTCTACCAAGCTCTACTTGCTAGCTCACCCATTTTTCTGTTGTTTTTAGAGATGCATCACAGTCATAAAATCTGATTTTGAGCAATCGCCACCTATTAATGCCACAAAGGGTAGCGCTTTCCTCGTCTAGATTCATATGTTTCTGTTAGGAAGGCTATGGCAAAAACATGGAGTCAGGTTGTTCCTAATTACTAGATGAGGTTATCCTTAGCTCTTTTTTTTACTGCATGTTGTTCAACAGCAACAACAGAAGGGTGAAGTCCACCATCCACTTAAACATAGCAATGAAGAGCCAAAGAGCCCTGGAGGGGACATGTGCTGGATGTTTTTCCAGGAAAACAAGCTAACTCTGGAAAGTTACAGATGGCTTTAAGATTGAAAGCCCATGGAGTGGGTCTCTCTCACTTCCAACCCAAATGTCAGTGTTAGCTTCTGTAACTGTTGATATTCTCAAAAATTACTTTGATATCCCACCTACATGGACCATCTGCCTGTTCTTTTTGGAGCCTGTGTGGCTGCTGGACCACCACCGGTGGCTGGGTACAACCTCACAACTGGCTGCTGGACTGTACAGCTCCCGGCAGTGAAGAGATAGGAGGAGAAAGTACTTTTATTAACAGAAAATAATAACCATAGGGAAGGTGTCCTGTGTAAACAGGCTTCGGGATGCAGCTCTATAAGTGAGCAGATCAAAGAGTAAACAACACTTGACACTGCTAATGAGTCACTTTGGCTGCGTAAAGGACAATGATTTTGCGGAGCTGCTATTTTACAGCTGCTCTATAGAAGATCTGCATTAGACTGAAGCTTTTATTTCACACTTGAAGAGAAAAGCATGGGCTGGAAAGGAGATGAGGATTCCATTCTGAATTCAGTTAAATTCTTCCTTTTCGTAAGTCAGTTATTTTCTCTTTCCGTATTTCAGTACCTGAGGTACATCCTTCTGAGGCAGCTATACTTATGACACGGCTGGTTTGATACATTAACATTTAAAGAGATATTTGAATAGATATAAAAGATAGATCTGCATTTAAACTAAGATATATACACATCACTACTGCACTGATTACTGTTTTACATATGCGAACTTCTAATAACACCATTGTGTTTAGTGGGACTATTTTGGATTTTCACTATCATAAATAAGACTGAGATACCAACTTGATTAAGAAATGATTGTAAGTATGAAAGGGTATGGCAGTGTAATTCTGGTTCACTTAGTACAGGGGTATAGATAAAGATCTGTCTATAGATTAATATCACTTGCAGGAAACCTTTCAAATGCATGATGCTGGGAAATTCAAACTTCCCTTTGTAGCCATATGGAAGCGTATGATGTCGTTCTTTTGGGAGTTTATTAGGAACATGGGTCAGCAACAGGACATATATGTAAAATGTCTATGGAAATGTTGCTCATCATCATGTGACCTGTAGAAGCTAAGGTCAAACTTAAAGCTGGATTTAATAAAGTCAACTATATTCAGCTTAGTTTCTACTTCTTTGGGAAGCTACCTTAGTTTTTTTATACTCCCAAGAAAAGTTTGAAAGATAAATTATTTTTTTTTTCCTACTCTCCTTATTGATATTGAAATAAATTTGGGAAGAAGTCATGGCAAGTTCAAAAAAAGAAAGTAAATATTGCTCTTTGGGCTGAAGAACCATGGTTTCTTTAGCATTGCTATTGACAGAAGCCAGAGAAAGGGCAGCAAATTTAAGATTTCTGACTGTCCCTGGTAACCAGCATTGCTCTCAATCAGCTGAGGATGGAGAATAGAGTGACAATTCAAGCTAT
The DNA here is from genome assembly GCF_964273445.1 of Streptopelia decaocto. Lineage (NCBI taxonomy): Eukaryota > Metazoa > Chordata > Aves > Columbiformes > Columbidae > Streptopelia > Streptopelia decaocto. The sequence continues at coordinate 63,613,562 of NC_138659.1, read as the reverse complement.
CTTTTCCAATGGAGTTTCAGGTACCTCTCAAGATGGTAATGACCTGCAAGCAAAGTAAGGATGTAATATTTCAAATGTTATGAGCAAGCAGCAAACAGGGCTTTTTAAAGTGCTGATATTGTCACTATGAGGTCCAGATGAGAAAGGAAAGGGAACAAATTGACTGTACAAAATCTTCCTTAGTAATTTTAAACAATGCACTATTAGCGCTGATGTGAAGTGACTCCTAAAATGTGCGCTGATAAAACTTGGATCATCAAAATACATTGTGTTTTTGGTGTTTGAACTAAGATCTACCTGGAGAAAAATTAATTTAACAGGTGCTAGAGTTACAGACTCAGCAATGGAAATTAAGTAGATGTCCCTGCATTGGTCAGGATCATATGCTCTTGTACCTTTCTTAATGTTTCGTTTAGCCTCATTTGAGCAAAGTGAATTTCCACATTACATTCATTTCCATGTACCTCAGAAAAAAATAGTTTACATTTAAAAGCATGTTCCAATGACAGAAAGAAAGAAAACAGCAATTTTAATAGAAAATGGCTCTAGTACCTAGAATATTTAAGTAAAATCGCAAAATTAGAGAAGTTAGAAAGGTGGTGCTTTCTTGTGCTCAACTATTGTAATAGAAAGTACATTTTAGGGCAGTAAAGAAGGACGAGGTAGAAAAAAAAGGCAGAGGCAGAAATAAAAAGCCAAATAGTCATAAAAAAAATCTATAACTGAGTTGGCAAAGCTACATGCCAAGTTTCATCTAAGGACATTGAATTTCAGCTGACAGATTCATCTAATTTACTGCTTTGTTTTGGACATCAGGTTAAAATACTTTAAAGAAAAGCTAGACCAGCACAGCTATGTCCTGAGTTTTCCAAGCATGATGAGCTCAGCTTGGAGAAGAAACTGAGTATTTGACCTTACTGTGCAGAACCTGGGTTCTCAATTTTCTTTCTTTCCTATTATATTTTAAAAGGGTTGTTAAATCATGTAGCTTATCAAGAGAAAACATTTTCAGGGCAAGGATTTAAAAGCTCAAGAAGGACTTCAGACTATACTGACATAAGGACTCATGCTTAAGGGTGGAATTCAGACTGCTTACTCAGGTGGTGTTTAAGTCTAGTCTTGGAGAGCAACCAGGTCGCACTCCATCAGTGCCCAACATCAGGAGAACCTAAAAGCCACCTCCATGTCTGACATTAAGTTGAGGCACCCACAGGCATTTGGGAGGGCCAAAGCACTGGGGTGCTAGTGCTTCCCTTTGGGACAGCAGCAGTGGCCCAACAGCCCACTCCTGCTCGAGCACTCCCTCCCCCTCCATCACAGGGCTCATGCTGGGAGCCATGGCTGAGTTCCTGCTCCGTTAGGTGGCTGTTCTTAGAGTGAAACACATTCGTGGTCTGAATGTGAAGTGGACAAATGGATAACGACTGGTCCTGACTGGTGTTGATGGGCAAGAGAAGAAAGGGATTTTAGAAAGACTTCCCATGCAAATTGTTTATAAGTACCTAATCTTCCTGTACAGTCTGGGAGGAGAGAAGAGTGTCCCACTTAGGTACCATTGGCCTTTCCTACAAATGCATAGAGAAGTCCTGACATTTTTCTTACATATTCTCAATCATTTACAGGTGTAGGTATCAGTTAGCAGCTGTGGGATGAGGCATCTCTACAGTTTAGAGATTGTTGGTCCCTAAGGTGGGGTGTGTGACAAAACAACTCACGCAATTGGGTCTTTTTAGAAATTGATTTTAAGCACATGCCTAGCATCTAACCTAACACAGTCACATTAGTTATTCCTCTGTCAAATGTTTCTCCAATACAAGGTCAGCTCTTCGGCAATTGAAAAGCCCAAGCAATGGGTGTATTATCTCCAGATTCAAGCTAAGGCAGTTACTTCCACTTTACCTATGATTTCCAAGTGATAGTACATCAGGGAGCAATACTTTAAAAGTTGTTATACATGTGATATTCCTGCACAATGTGCAATAGGATTACACTGCCATATGATAAAGTGGTACATTAATATACTGGTCTGTATTTGCATAGCCCTTAAGTGACCTCTCAGATGAAGGGTGCTATGTAAACTTAAGTACACGTTAAGATCAACAAACTTTATTTCTGTCGGCTCTGTTGAAAATTTAGCTTGAATTTTCATCTCACAACTGTGATTATTAGTGTCATACCTCACTTGGCAGACCCTAATGTTAGGAGAGATGTTTGACATACAGGCAAAAATTTCCTGTCCCACTTCGCAGTAGTTTGGAAAAGTTTCTCCCATCGTCTTGTGTGTCTCAAATGAAAATCAGTAGCCTGGTTGCTGCCTATTTGCTGCGCATTCCCCGTCACAGTAGCCAAGATTTTCAGCTTCAAACAGCATCCCTGAGCCAGAATGAGCTGCAGAACCTTGCAGCTCCCAATGATTTCTCTTTGCAGCCAATGTGCAGCTAGCACCGGTTTGTCATTGCATCCTTGGTCCAACTTCGAGAGCGGACCACAAAGGCAAATGAAGTTACTAATCAAATTATATTCTCCATGGACATGTGTCCTTTTTTTCAAAACACAAATAAAAACATAGATGAAACATTTTGGAACGCTACAGCGTGATTGAAGTGGTCAACCGTGAGGATGTCTAGTAACCAAATAGCAAGTGATGCTGCAGATGAGAACTTAGATGAGCTGGCAGAACAGCCTGAGGTCTGTAGGCTCTGTTGCCTAGCCACATTTTTAAATCATGGTAATTACTCAAATAGTCTAGAAAGTCTGCTCTGTCTTTCACCTTCCCAACATAAATAAAGTCATGAACATGTTGGCTGGATTTATTTTGTGTATTTTTGCTTTCTGCACATTCTTTCTGGTTTAGGAGAGAGGTATAGTCCTCTCATCCACAGAACAGGCCCAGTCCTGGCAGTAGCTCTTCAGGATCAACCACATTTGGGGATGAAATGTACTGCATAAAAATGGCTGTTAGTGTCTCCTCAGCACTGTGCTTCAGCTTGGTTCTGGAAGGACGTCCCAAAAGGAACTTCAGTTTTCCATTTTTGTCAGTATTTCACCTTTCTGCAAAGTCAGCCTAATGCCAGTTAGCTATGATGGTATATTCTTGGAGGGTGGCTACATGACACCATCAATAATAGGTACGAAATAGGTATGAAGGGCGCAATGCTTGTTTGCTTCCTACTTGGACATCTTCCGGACAACAGAAGTTCTGGTTTCTTACATGAATAAGCAGAGTTTTTGTAGATGTAACCTGAACAAAAATGTTATCTATATGAACAAAACCTGCAATATTTTATGCGTGCTTCCGTCCTCCTGGACACCACATGACTTATCAGAAATCTTGGGTTTATATTCACGGATATTGTAGCATATCTGCTGCATGCTCTTCTACAAACTTTGCTTGTGGATTTTCTCTCAGAATTTTAAATCGACATTACAGGGAGCCAAAGTCCAAGGATTTGCAAATGTAGTGATTTAATCAACTCTAGAACCACACGCCCAGGTATATATTTTCCTACAGTTTCAAAATAAGACTTTCATAGCCAGATGATTCATTCTCTTTCTCGTCTGATGTGTAATTTTAGCAGTGTTACTTGTTGAAGAAGAAAAGCAGCCAAGGTCAAGCTTTAGCTGGAAAGCAGTACGCTGTTTTGAGGCACTTGTCATTGTCAGGGGAAGTAATGTCAAAAGAGACAGGGAAGCGAAAATCATTTTTGGATTCCAAGGTTGTGAAAGCATTTGTTAAGTATTTGTGTTGTGCAAGGCTCTTAAAAGAGGCATTCTTCTAGCTTTTTTATTTTTTTTCCTCTCTGTGAAAAACATCCAAGTTGCTTTGAATTCTCAGTGAGTTTGTCTAGAATTTGCAATACCATTCAGGTGAATTTGCTTTCGTTATTGCTGCCACCTTGGAGCTACGGTCTCTAGTTCACAGCAATGGCAAAGTAACGTAAGTTACTGTGGTCCTCACAGTATGAGGTCACTCAAATAACCCTGCTGATGACATAGGCCACAAATGTTGAACTCATCTTCTTATGTTGCTGTAACTTGACTTCACACAGAAGAATATTTAATTTTTTTGAAAATACCCTGATGCACCAAGGGCCCCCAGTTAAGGTTCAATGCCTGTGACACTGAGTCAGGGATGTTCTCAACAGCCACAAAAGCTCCTGTTGTCACCTCCACCACTTCAGTGGGGATTAGGTGTGAAGCCAAGACCCTCATCTGGGGTCATGATTTCCAGCAGCAGTTTGGTGCTCATTGGAAGACGTTTTATTACTGTTGATGCCCTTTGGTTTGGATCTGAGCTCTCTAAGGATCTTCCACAAAATGCTGATCTATGGATGTGAAAACCCGCAGCCACATCCATGCTGGAGAATGTTGTCCTGGCTGCCTAAGCAGATCTAAGAAAATCACTGATAATGAATCTTCCAGAATTTCCTTTGTATATAAACTGGTATTTTCCCTTTGTATATAAAGTGCTATTTCCCTTTTTTCCTGATAGATTTTGTTCAGTGAATTATATCCAACACAGAAGCATAGCTTTTTAAATATAGAAGACCTAACGATGCGTAGCTGTCACAAACAGTTTGTAGTTAAACATATTAAAAACGTGTTCTATACCTAAAAAAGAGATTAGTGATCTTTGTTGCCTCCATTTATAGACACCAGAAGAAAAACAGCCTGGTGTTCAGAAAGTGCTGAACAATCATCCTTTGAAAATTAGATCCATTTGAGAGAATGTTAAGTTGGGAGTCCCAGAGTTGAGTGCTTAAGCCACTTAAAAATATTTAGAACAGAGAGCTCACCTGACTAATGTGGGAACAGTAGAGCACTCCTAAGATTTACAGAGATGAAAGATTTTATGGTGGACTGGCACTGCATTGAAGATTCCTGCTTGATATATCATTTAATTTTGAACTTAAAGCTGCTTAGGTTATTTGATTTTTTTAAAATTGTGTTTGTTGAAAAATGTGCCCTGTGAAAGTGTTCATAGGTTTTAAAATCAAAGGAAAAGAAGGATTCCAGGAGATTAAAGATGAGAGTGCATTAACCCCCCCAGATTTAGGTTGACAGAGCATTGTACAGTGGACAATATCTTGCTCATATGATGGAGGAAGTGTACTACTGAACTGGCATGCATAAAAAATTTGACAATAGATATTAGCCACCTGGCCATACCATTGAAAGAATCTGTTTTAAGAAGTTGTGTAAATAAACTTTGATAGTTTGCATAATAACATGTTCTTATCTTCTCTGAAGCTGATGAGTTCAAACAGCAGGACATCGGAGATTAACAACAAGAGCTTCCTTGCAAGTGAAATTCAAATTAATCTGTACTTTGAACAGACTGGAACATTTTTTGCCATCATGAGAAACTCTCACAGATGCATGATAGATTTCTTTTATTTTTTTTTCTTCCAAGTTTTATGTATTTATTTTTTATGGTAAATGGTACCTGCAGGCTTAATTCAGGGCTTTTATCTCCTTTTTCACACTGTGGAAGGTTTTCATTAAGAATGCAGAAAATGCAATGCAACCTTTCAAATATCAGGCTAAGAAAAAAAATGATCTAGGAAATGCTTTTTACAACAGGGCTGTTTAAATATAATCACATATCTGTCATCATGCAGGCCTGCTTATAACAGGTTGTCAGTTCTCCTGGAGAGGGGGTGATCTGCAGTTAGAGGTTTTAAATAAGTAAGAGTGTAGAATTTTTCAAAAGTCTATAATGGACATCTAAGAAAAAAAAATCAATAATTTTCATCATGTATTTCTATTAAAGCAGCACTCAGCAACCCCAAGTTAGGGTTACAGCCCCACTGTGCTAGGCATGTAGTAAAAATTAGTATGTGCTTATGCAGCTATGTGTTTAATATTTATGGGCAGATCTCTGCTACAGTGAATAAGCTCTTTGCCATCAGCAGCAATGCGCTCGGACATAGTTTTGAAAAACGGGGGGCCAACAAGTAGACTCTACAAAGATCATAGTCTTCCAAAACAAACCTCTTGTAGAATTTGTCTTATACGGTATCCAGTCATAGAGACTATGTCTATACCAGCAAATTACAGCCATGTTGAACCTTTCCTTGGCACTCAGAGGATCTGGCATTGAAGAGCCCAGATGTTACCAGACTCTCTGCTTATAAACTGCCTGGCCCCAGCAGCAGCTCAGCCCTACCTTGGCAATGTTGGGAGCGGTGGTACTTGCAAGCATCAGGCAGGCCGGGGACTACCCTAACAACTTGCTTTTGCTTACCGTGCTGGCCTGAAACATCTCACTTTCATTTTATTGGACTCCCTTTGCACATAACATCCAGGTCCTGCTTCTTAGTTTATTCTTGGATTGTCGGTTCTTCTGGGCAGGCAGTTCCTGCTGTACATGGTCCTTCAGTTGCTGGGCATCTGGTGCAGCACCTCTACACCTGCCATGTACAAAGACACGCCATTTTGTCTCTGGGCAAATGCTGACGTTTAAAAATGAGTTTTCTTTCTCAGTAGGAAAAATAACATGAAAATTATTTTACTCCGATTTAGAACTGATTTCAAAAGTCAAAACTGAGAACACCCCCAAAAAGCAAAAGATATTTTAGCTGAAGTTGAACAGCTTGATATTCGGGGAGCAGGAAGATAAAGTATTCTAGAAAGTTGGACCATTACATTTTTCTAACTGAAGAAAAAAATGAAATGCCATTAAAATTGTCAGTTTTGCACAGAAATTTGTAATTTGATGAAACAATAAGCAGAAAAGCTTGCCTAAAATATTACTAAACAGTACCAACAAGGCCAGTTCTTAGTTATGGTCTCAGGGATTAGGAACCTGATATATATATACACAAAGAACTGAGTACTCTCAACTCCTACTGCCGTAAAATAAACAAACCCAAGTTAGGGAATCTGGAAAAAAAAAAATCCTAATGTATTATTTTTTTTTTGTCTGAATTGTATGTCTTAGATGCTTATTTCCCAATGTTACTGTAATGTACTAGGTGCTTCACATTTCAAGTCCCTTCATTTTACTAAAAAGGGAAAACAGCACATTGTTTCTTCCAATATTTTCCTTAGAGAAAGCATTATCTTAAAAGGAAAATCAACTAGGGGAAGGTGTGAAGGAGTTAAAAAGGCAACTTTCAGTAACAAGCCAAGCTGAGTATCCCACATATGCTGGAATGTGGCTTTGCAAGTTAGTCCTAATAAAACATGAGAAAATAAGGTTAGAACATCAGACAGGAATTCTTCAGAATTAAAGGTAAAAATAAACCAGGCCAGAGGATTCATGTACAATTGCAGAAGCTCCCCAAGAAAAGGCTTCCTGACCATCTGCCTGTCTGGGTATTCGCACTGGAGCACCCCAGGATTCCTCAGTGATGTGGAGGCCTCACAACTCCACCCCAGGACAAGGCTTCCCACCTTCTCTCCTTGAGCAGGAGATGTCGACCCTGGCAGACTGCTGGCTCCACTTACCTCGTTCGTGATCTTCCAGGTGCTCAGCGCCAAATAGCCTGATAGAAAGAAAGTTAAGAACATTGATTTGCCACTCAGACCTGCATTACAAGGGTAACAACCAGGAGACCAGGAGATGTCCTTGCGGCTTGTCCAAAGCCATGGAGTAAATTTCTATGGGGATTAAACACAGCCACAAACCCCACCTCCTGCAGACACTGCAAAGGCGACCTCTGCAACAGCCCGCGATGGGAAGGCCCATCCCTTTGCTTGCACGTGTGTAGGATCCGTTGCATTTTGGTGGAAGACAGAGCTACCACAGTGCAGGATCAAACTCTATGTCTGATGCTCTTTTGTTTTTTATCTGTTCCAATCAATTGACTCTTTATCCGTGACAACAAACTTAAAAAGCCAATAAATATTGTGAAGACAGGTGCATCTCTGGCCAACATCAACATTTTTTTCAACATGTGATCACACATCTCTATAAAAAACCTGATAAAAATCTTTGGACCCTTTAGGACTTAGATGTAGTGTTAGGGAATAGACGCGTCCAGCTCAGCTGAACTCCACGTGCCCTTCTGGAATTCCTGGACATAATCCTCACAGTTCAGGAAGGTTTTTTACTTTACTTTTTGTACATTGCTGAAGCTTCGGTGGTACAAGCAACGGGACATTTGTCTATAAACAGATAGGCAAGAGCAAGACATTGGAATGATGGAAGCAGAACTTCAAATTTTGTAGAAGTAATTTATTTTATTTTTCTGGCTTCTGAAGCTATTTTTAAAGCTGCTTTCTTAAGATTAAGCACTGCTAGGGAAATAAACCTGTCATACCGCTGTTAATATCATTTATATTACTATAATGTGTAGGAGTTCCTCTCAGGAAAAACTCCATGGCACTAGGTGTTGTGTACACAAACGAGGAGAAGAAGGTCCACTGAGAGCCTACAATGGATGCACACCACCAGGCAACAAATGATACAGTGCAGACAAGGAGATATTGTTGGTTTCAGAGCTAATGATCTTAGTCCAGGACATCCTACATGTCGACAACATTTCCGTGTTGTAAGAAAGGCTTTGCCAGCGTTGATGAGGAAATCTTTTTGGAAATTAAGGGAAGCCTCAGAGGTAGTTTCCACAAGGTTTAAAAGATTAATACTAGACAATGGTGCAGAAAGAGGAAAAAAAATCAGGGGCCAGGAGTTGGTATCTTGAAAATTAATAAAACTTCGGAGACAGGAGATGACTATGCTGTGAATGGCATGTTGAAATATGCGGAGGTGCAGCATATGCTTGTTACTAGCAAGGAGGGAGAGCTGGCAGTTGGATTCAAGAAATATTCCAGTCATCATCCCTCAGGCTACAAAACCAACACTTGACATAGTCACATTTTGGATAGCTAAGAGCAGGACAAGATTCTCTTAACTAACATGGCATGTTGAGATATGAGGTAGAAAACCTTGAACAAATGTTCAGACTAGAGAAAGGGACAAAAGATGGGGGAAAAAATCTGCAAAAGTACAGATACTGTCCAAATGCAAGGACCTAGTGAGATGCTGAAATCTGAATGAATGCTGAAGTTCTAAGGCTTGTCTGTCATCAGCAGGACTGTTTGATAAAGGAAAGGAATGACATTAAGGAATAGTGAAGAGATGATTGGGAGTTTTCAGCTGCATTTAATTCTTCAAAGGAAGATAAAGGGTGAGACTTAAGCTTGATAGAAAGAGACCATTCTGGAGGAGTGAGGAAGGGCAGGTGGTTGCTAAACTTGGTACCATCCAGAGACCAAGCGTGCAATGGGAAGGGGGAAGGAAGAGGAGTTCCCACCAAAAGCTGGAGGTGAGGAAGACAAGGACTGTTCAGCCAAAGACATGATGAAGGAGCAGTTCCCAAGGGATGCAGAAAGCCAGAAGGAAGCACAGAAGCAAAGAAAATAAAAATTTCAGAACTTAAAGACTGGTTGCATGTGTTGGAGGCAACTGGCAGGCCAAGAAGACTGAGGAGATTTGGTTAGCAAGAGATCATTAGAAACCTTGCTGAGAGCAATTTCAATGGTCAGCACAGGGACAGCCAAATCAGTGGGATGTAATATAGAAGTGAAACATAGGAAGCAGGAGCTCTTGCCAATGCACATTTCATCAGTGTAAAAAAGGGAAAGGGATAGAAAAGTTAGGAATATTCTTTTTTCGAATAAGGGAAAAACTGCATTTCTCTTGTGAGTGAAAACAGCTACAAACGATAGTCAATGGGCTGCAAGCTTTGGGAGAACTGAGAGATGAAGTTTGTCCTGGTTTAGAGTGAAAAAGATCAAGTGGTAGTTACTAAGAAGAAACTCAGCAGAGATTAATGAGAGGAGTGCAGCGATGGAGGGATAAATGCATCTATTTGCTGCCTGGGAGAAACACATGAACTCCACTGTCCAGCTGGAAGCAGGAAAATACAGGAACCTACATGTTCGGCTTTCACACGGTTTATATCATAGAGTCAAAATTTCTACTGATCTGGGTTTCCTCCCAAATTGAGGAGAATTCAGTAAACTTTAATGCTGAGATCTACTATTGTAGTACCATGCTGGAATGCAATCCTAGTGGAGCTTTCTAATCTCCTTGGCTGACAAAAAAATTGATATATCATTGTTTACAACAGTCCTCATATTGTTAAGCGGACAGGTCAGAATTGCTTCAGAATAACTCATCATTTTTTTCTGACACTTTCTTTACTTGACTGTGAGCATTTCTCAGTTTAAAATATACAAGTTTTCCAAGCTAACAACATAAACTTGGGTTTTTTTTGCAAATAGCAAATTAGCTCTTTCCTGGGACATCTTTAATCATAAATATGAATTTCCTTCAAGACTGTGAGAAGCTTCACCATACATTAAATCCAGAAGAAGCCTGATCATTTTTTTGCTTGCTGCCGCACGAGATACTCCACAAGCTTTCTGCATGTTAGGAGAAGGTGGAAAACAATGACTATGACAGGTTCATCTGAGCTGGACTGTTCTTGGAAAAGAGATGCATGCCTGCTGTCAGATATCTATTATAAGGTAGCCCCTCCTACTGTCAAGACCAAAACTGTGATATGAAGAGTCCCAGAGGGCATCACAGCGATTAGGAAACCACAGGATGTGAAAGCAAGAGAGACCCTAAACCAAGTGTGGAAGAAAAATATATAACTATGTGAAAAGCAACATACTAACATAGACCAGAAGCAGGCCACAAAGTTGCTGAGACTCTCCAGCCACTAGCATTTAAAAATATGTATTTTCTAAAATCAGAAACCTCACTGTGTGCTAGAAAAATATGCTTACACTTTTTATATATATAGCATCTATCCTACTTCACTCCTCTTGCTAAAGTTCTGTATTTTTCCTGTATTTTATGCATTTCCATATAACTTTAGCTTCCTTTGATTCGAGTCTACAAATAACAACAGCACTTTACAGCACTTCCACTGCTAAGAGCATGGCAAAAAAGCTAATTAAATCCACCTTCTTCACTCAGCTGCAGAAAGGAGAGAAAAATTTAAATGACGGGTTTCTCAGTAGCCACCAGCAAATTTCCATTGGATTTAACTGCCATTTAAGTACTGATGCTCCTACACACTGCTTGGTACATTTCAATTTTATATTCTCTCCTGTGATTCCATTTGCGGAATGTATTAAGATTTGCTGAATGTATCAAGAACATATTAAACTTCTGAAAAACTGTTACATCTCTCATTCTTAGTGATCTCTGTATTTTTTATCAACCCAAAATAACAGCTTGGAAAACAATACAGCTTTAGTCAAGTCATGAGTGTGTCACTGTGCACAAGGAGAGGGGGGGAAGGTGTAGCGGCTGCTCACACTTGCTGCTGACCATCAAACTGCTGATTCTGCTTTCCTTAAAACAGGTCACACGTGCTGTCATCTCAGATGCGGCGTTCATACCTTTGCCAGGGAAGCGATGTGCTCTCCCAAGCCTTGCTGTGTAAAGAAGATATTAAACCTGACGTGCTGCCTTCTCTTTAGTAAATATAGTGTTAGAACGGCTTTTCGATTCTCAAGGACAATAACTGCAATCATAGCTTCAAAGATAAAAAATAACATTGCAGTTCCATGGTGGATGGAACTCACAAGTGAATATACAGCACAAGGGTAGATTCGACTAAATATTTGGTTTTACTGAAGCAACCTCTTCATTATTATCTCACTACTCCTTAATATTGCAGCTTTGTTCAGTGTTTGGAAAAGATGCCCACTCTTCACCGCCTGGTGTTAGGAGCTCTGAGCACTGCTAAGCCCACGTACTCTGCTTAATGGAATGCCTGAGACAGGAAAAATAGGGAGACATTTTAAAACTAAGGGTTACAACTTGCTAATGCTTTTCCAAAAAATGGAAGAAACAACATGTGCTGCTGTAATAATACTTTAGAAAGCTATTCTTTTATGCTTCAAGGCTGCTGTGCTTGAGGAAGAGGGCAAAGGAGAACAAACTGGCTCTTGAAAGCCCAGTTACAGCAAGGGAAGAATTTTGTTACAGGTAGCAGCACACGAAACAGCCATCATGTATTGTTTTCAGTTTTTGGTGGGATTCTGTGCACAAAAAACCAGGTTGACAGGCAGAAATGAAAAAAAAAAAAATCATACGAGGCAGCAAGGTCATGATATTGAACAGCCACGGGAAGCTACTGCAGATGGGAAGGACAGGGCAGGGAGAGAAGCCTTTGAAAGCTCCATCTACCCAATCTCCAGGTAAGTTCCTCTTGGCAGTAGAATGACGAATCCCTTGCAATAACAAGAAAATATCTCAGCCCCATTAGCAAATTTCAAACGAAAGGCTCCTTTCCTTTGCTTTTAGAAACAACCTAATTAATTGTTTCCTAGAGCAGCAACTTTGCAACCACAGAAACCTCTACCGGGCAGCAGCTTCCTGACTTGCGGCAAAACGCACATAAGTTTCTACACAGAATGTAAAAGTCTGTGTAAATACAGGCTTATTGTTCTAAGAACACTTAGATAAAAGTAGGGGGTGAAGGTGTCCTTTCAGAGGTGACGACTGAAGACAAGTAAACTTTCAGCTTTGTGATCCAAGGCAAATGCTCACCAGGATGCTGAGAGATCACAGGACCTCGCCTAAGCCAGCTGAGTTAGGCTTGGCAGAAGGTTTAGATGTACTTTATAACAAAACACAGAACTTGCAAATAAATTTGTTGGAATATTTGTCAAATTCAGACTTATCGCATCAGGCTGAGATGAATGTATTTAATCTGGATGGAAATCAAAGAAAGTTAGCTGAGTTTTAGAAGTAATATGTATAAATGTTTTAAATATTTGAATAGATTAATAGACACGAGGAATAATCTTTAGCAAAGGAGGAAAAAAAAACCCAACATAGCTCCACTACTATTGCTGGGGCTCACCTATAGTAGGTATGTAAGAACTTCAGGCATATGATGCTTTCATTCTTGTATCAATTTCATCCTTGTATCAATAAAAACATAATGAGCAGCATAAATAAGGGATTAACTTCGCAGGTACAGTGGTGTCGGTCCTCAGCTGTGCTGGTGCACACGAGAAGCCTGTATGAGTACAGGCGGTCCATATGTTCTTAGTCAAAGCTGCAAAACCCAAGTAAAACAATTCTAATTAAACAATTGTATTTTTTTAGAAGCTGCTGTTCAACTAGGGCTCAACCATAATTGTTAAAATTAAACAGGCACCCACACAGTGCAAACCATGGCACCGTTTAGCCCCAGTAACACAGCTGACAAACAGCGTGTCAGAGGAGCTCAGCGCAGCGAGAGCTATTCCAGCCTCCTCTGGGGTCTCTGCAATAAACCAAAGGCCCGTGACTCATGCAGCGCAGCATTTCTCATCTCTCCTATGCGCAGAAATGGGATAAAAGCAGACCTCTTGTTTTCAGACCACTGGGTAACCCTGGAGCTGGGGAGTCCTGAGGACTGCACGCTGTTTCACCAACCCCAGGTCACCGAACGGCCGCCTGACACCCACGACTGCAGGGCCCTGTGGGAAAGGGAGTGGGAAACAAATAGTTCACGTTAATTAAAGGATTTTAATCAAGCTGTAACCCCTTAAAGCAGATTTCATAACTTCAACATCTACATCCATGTAAAGATTGACAGACAAACCCAGCCTTGAAAGAAAATTTTTAATGTTTATTTTTCCATGAAAAAGCTTTACAAGGAAAAAGAGGTTTCACAGGAGAAAGAGTACATTCTTTAATCACTGTTTATTTGTTGAATTGACATCCGAGGTTGACATTTCTTCTACAGTGTATTTATTTGTTCTCATAATATTACAGGACATTTACCTTTTATTTAAAAAGGATCATAATCCACGAATATTGTTAAGAACGCTATTAGGCAATGCTGTATGTGAAGAACTTAGACAATCTACATCAGCTGTAGATGAAGTGCCTTCAGTTTTAATTCTTCACATATTTTGTAGCAACGAATACAAAACATATTTTAAATGTTCAGATATTTGAAAGGCTTTGTATCACATGTAATGGAAAAACAGAGGTTTAGTATCTCAGAGAGCAGACAAAAATATTCCAATGTCCACAAAGCAATACTGAAGTTCTCAAGGAAGAAAAAAAATGCCTGTCTTTCCCTGTAAACCATATGGAGACGTTTATCAAGGTGTTAAGTGCTCAAATGTGACTTTCTTCACTAGTATTATACTGCTGGGATTTTTACACACCCCAGCATCTAAATGAAGTTACGTGGTTTCACAGTGAGAGAACCTCACCCTTCCCAGCTGCCTCTACACAAAACCTTCTGCTATTTAAAGAATCTTTGCTGATCTGTAGAACAGGAAAACAAAACACCGACAAAAAAATCAAAACCAACCAACCAACAAAACCCCAACAAACCACAAACCAAAACAAAGACCAACCCTCAAACACCAGGAAGCATCACCCTCACGCCTTTACATCAATGAATGTCTTGCTTTCCATCTCGTATCACAATTTCAACAAGCTGTTTGAAATCTCCCTGCCAAGTTTGTTCTGAAGTGTACAAAAGAGGTAACAATAGTTTCAGAAGTAAGTTCAGAAGACTGAGAAAAAGAAGTACTTTGTAAGAAGATTAGCTTGAGCAAAAAGCACCTTAATTTTAACTTAATTAAAAAACATGAAGGAGAAGTCTTCACAGGTTCAGAATTAGTAGAATTAAAAATCCCTGAAACTTGCAAGCCATGAAGGTCAAATACCTTATTTCCATCAGTACTCCAGTATTTCTGTAAAGAAACACTTTCAAGTATTGTTATGCAAGGCACTGATTTTTTCCTTCGGCCAGCATGATGTAATAAAAGAGCTGAATTTCTGTCACACTGGGCAGGTATTTTCTACTAACCTTGAGCACATGGATTACACCCAGTTTTACAACTATTTTTCTTTATTCTTTATAAAATAACGTAGATCCATCACAGGTTTTTATGATACAATGATTAATGGCACAAAAATGGTAATGATTTACAGAAGAGAAAGTTTTAACTCCACTAATTCTCCTTTAAAAGTGAAATTGGGTAGTTTTGAAGTTAAATATTCAAAATATAAAACATTTAGCAATTCTGTTCCTCTACCATAAATTCTAAGTGTTTAAAATCGGGAAGCTACTTCTGATACAGGCAACTCACAGGACCAATCGATTGAATTTATGGTTCAAAACCAAGTATTTAAGTTTAATCAGAAGTTTGAAAAACAAGTTCTAAAAGACATGAATGTAAAATCAATTGGGAAACATTATCTTGCTTTCCAAGAAGTCTAACAATGGCCAGACGGGTTGAGTTTCTAAATACTTAGTCGAAAGGGGGAAAAGAGAGTGTGGAATATTGCTTTTCTGAGGCATATTGAGTGCACAGCATCAAATTAAGGTAGACTTATGAACAGATTTTTACAACTGGGATTTCCTTAGCTTAAAATTGACGGTGTTTCAAAGGAACTAGGTAAGACTCAAGAAATCCTTGCAATTCTTCTGCTTAGCCCTAGGGCCTGCAATTGGACAACGAGCTTTCTGGTACACTTGAAAGCAATGGATCAGAGGTACCCTAAGCTGTAAGTAATTACAGCTGCACAAACACTGCTCAACTTATAGGCAATGTTTCTAGTTTTTCAGCTGTAACAAAAATGTGCTACCCTTTGAAAATAATTAAGCACAAACTTTAACAAGATGGCAAAATAGGGTATCTTTCACATCACCTAATAGCCCAAGTATTTAATTTATATTATTGAAATTTCCTGAAACCAAGAGCCATCAAAATCCCTGCACAGGCTACTCAAGTTTGACGGGATGCTCTGGGAGACCCAGAAACGACTTCAGGACCTCACTGGACAGGGCCAGAGGTAAAGGTTAACATTTCGACAGTAGCTGCACCAGGGTAAAGCTTGATGAAGCTGACCTGAGGACATCATCTTATTCTAATGCTACCTAGAATCATGGGGGAGGGTCCAGATAGGTCCTAGAATCCGGTAACTATCACCACGTTATTTTAGGACTACTAGTGAATCAATTGATTGAAGACTTTTGCAGTGACAGTTAGGGTAAAATTCTTGCCTTCTTTATGGAGCAAGATTTTAGAGGCTGTACACAGATGAGAGCTACAAAGCAGGTAAGCCCAGAGAGCCAGTATGCGCCAGGTCTGCCCATTTTGAGAATAACTCATGGTGTAACTCATCCCAAAACCCTCACCACAACTACACCCTTCTGGAGAGAGCTGCCAGGGAACGTTATCTTTATATGGGACAGACCTATAGCACTTGCAGTTTACATCCCAGCCCTGTAGGACTTGCTGTTTACACCCCCATCCTCAAAGCAAGGGAGAGGCAAGGAGCCACCAGAGGGAAGTATCCTACTTGGATCTCTCCACAGGAACAAGATATTGGCTGCATTTCCTTCCTGGGGAAACTATGGGAGGAAAAGATAGAGCCCAAAACCCAACCAAAATCCCCCATAATATTATGACAAAGAAACAAAGATAAACTCAGAAATTCAATCATAGGATTGCTGAATCCCTAACAAAAATAAGTGACTTTATATAAGATAGTACGAAAACTATAAAATGTAAGAACAGCTGCTTCTGACGAAAGACGGTAGTCAAATTTGGTTACATGAACATAATGGAATGTAACATATTAAAAATACCATTTCCAAATTCATGATCTGTTGCAGAATGCAAAGACAGATGTGGTGATTTAATTAAAAATTAACCAAGTCTCACATTTTCAACAACTGTGTCCTACTAATTGTCACTGTTCTTATACTTTCCCTGCTTGGGACACAGAAGCTCCTCTAATCCACGACAAACCTATTTAAATGAAAATTACAATGATTGATTCTAAATACTAAATCTTTGCTACTATAAATGAGTAATTTCAATTGATTATATGAACAACTGAGCTGGCAGATTCGAGTGGAGAGTTCCTGTGGGTGGCTGGTAAGCTGCTGTGCATGGTAAATTCTCCTTGGGTAGCACAATCACAGTCTGGAGGACACATATACACAACACATCACAGCACCTCTCACACATTATACAATGAAGAAAACTGACTTTTCAGTTGCAATATACAGTCTATGAACACACTTTTGTGGGATTTAAGCTGCAATGTGTCATTGAGGTAAGTATTAATGAGTAACAGTGATTTTAAAAAATTACAGATCCTAAGAATGTACATAAATCTCTTCTATTTTCTGCTAAACCATAAGCCATGTTCCACTAGATATATCACTCGTAACTCCACAAAGTTATATATTTAAAGCTTCCATGTATGTAGAAAACCTCACTAGGAATCAAAAATTCAAGATAATTTGTGGTCAATAATACAACTGTCTTTGCTAAAATAAACAGTCAATAATTAAAGGAACAGAAGGACACAGCCCTGCCCGAGAAGGAAAGTCACTTCATTCTGATCATCCCCCTCCTCTGAGCAAGAGATAAGGAATATGTTTTTCTTGACATTCTCACAAAAAATAGTTTTTCCCATGGTTTGAGCTGCAAGATTTGCCCACTGGAATAAAAAAAGTGCACTGAGAATATGTACAATGTACTGGAAGCCATATGCACCTTTTTCTGAGGCTAAGGAGATAAGGCATTTACATGAGGCTACAAAACTACTTTCTCATGTATTACTCATCTGGTCTGCACTTGCTTTGTATCGTGACATTACCACAGCATTACATGAACATAATGCTCTACAAGTGAAAGACACGAGAGGCAAAACGCAAACTACAAAGAAGTGCATCCAGTAGAAAAGCCCAAAATGGTGTGTGAGAACCTAATATGAAAAGGAATAAACTAAAAATGTCTGTATAAAATATGTGCCCATCAATAGCTTTACACAGTGAGCATCCCTACCCGTTCTTCGACAGAAGGGAACAAACTACAGAAAGATACTACTGTATTCAAACAACATGAGAAAGCTATTAAAACACATCATGCTTCCTCTTTGAAACCACATTCTCTTTTTCCTAGTCTAATGAAACATATTGTACTTTAATTAAATAAAATTTCTAAAAACTTCCCATGGAACGATTAACACATTCAAAACAAAAAGCTGTTCCAGAAAAGGAAACACTACAACTAAAAGCTACAAATGCCACCGAAGTTTTTTCCACTATACAATACAACCAGGACCACTATTCTTTACAGATTTGCTGTAGTGATTTATTACTTTATTAAGATCTGAAGCAAAACCTATTAGAGTGAATAGAAAGATGTTTTGAAAAGGCCTTGAATTACGTTTACCGTGAGATACAAATCTGGGAGTGCTGAGCCGTACCAACCTGCTTAGAATTTTTATACCAGGAAACACTAATAAACATACAAAGAGATAGCAGTCATCAATATATCTGATTTTTCAGTATTTAGACAGAGTAATAACATTTTCTGTTTTTCTGAATCGTATTTTGAGGATGCTTTCTGGTACTTAACTGAAACAAATTTCTTGTGCATGTCATTCTGCTTGTCTGTCTGGTTACATTTATGGCATTTGTTGCTTTACCCTGAAAGCATCTTGTAAAGCCTGGGGGAAGCAATGGCAATAGTATCTCTAAACACTATAAGCTTTTAAACCCCATGTTTTTCTAATTATAGAACATTTGAATGTCTGTACACAACAAGCAAAGCGGAAGGAGTGACTCCGGGAATGTATATGCTATTCCTTGGACAAACAAAACGTGTTATGCTGTAGCATTAAAGGCCAATCACAGTGAACACACAGATGGAGCAAGGAGCAGGAGAACTGGAGCACAGAGTCAGTTGCTCCTAAGATGATGAAGGAGAATGATCAGAGCAGTGTCCCCATGTGAAACCCACTAAGACGAGTCAGGAAAAGCAGCTTTCCCTTGTAAACTAACAGAGTAATTCCCTAAAAGGGCTTAGGACTTACTGGGTGTAGGGGGAAAGCATTTTCGGATATACAGCTTTTCTTTGTAAATAGTGGGTTGGGTGTCTTTTTGAGATGGCATCACAACTTCTGCCTCTCCTTTAGCATAAAGTGTTTCAGTGCAGTAGCAAGGAACACTCTCACTCTTTGTAGAAAGAGTAATAGTAGCATAGAAACAAACAGTCTATCACCCCTCTCTTTCCTAGTTTATATAAGATTCAGTCATCTGCCTCAAAACATGGACTTAAAAGAAAAAAATGGTTAAAACTGATATATTCCTGTTCTCCGCTAGTAAAGCTGAAACTTTTTTCCTTGAAATACAATTGTTTAAAATATGGCTACAACTAAATATTTAAAGGTCCTTTACAGTTTGATCCTGGACTTCAGCTTGATGCTTATGCAACAGTTTTCCTCCTCTGGACTATCACCCTTCCCAAGAAGCTCATAGTGGTTCTGAGTGTGTCCACATACAGGGACTAAAAGCTGAAACTCGAGAACAAAAAGGATATGACACTTAAACACACATTTATATATGTACATTTAGATAGAAAACATATCCACAATACCGCATTTAAACATTACACACTACAGTTAAATAAAGTTAGGAATACACAGTCTTTCCCCTACAGCAATACATTAATTTAAAAGTGTCAATAAGAAAATAGATTTGTTGACTTTTTTGTCTTTTAAATACTGGAATACAGGCAGAATTTGATGAACTCATCCAATTGAAATAGACAAATATAATACTCTAGTTGAAAATGAGAGAAAAAAAATCCATCTGCTGAATTTTATGTTCAAGTCAACTGTAACAGTTTGGTTTGTTATTCTGAGCTTCTGTTTTTTTTCAGTAAGCAACAGAAAATTTGGGAGCTAGCTGGACGCTGAACTAAGGTTTCCTGGCTACTATCTGAAGTTAAACAAACAAAAAATGCTGAAAGAGTGAGTTGTACTAAAGTGTAAAAAAATGATAAATGCCCAAAGCAGTTTCTTTACCTTCATCCTTCCAATAGCATTTGCAATCTGTGAACAAAGCAGCAAAGATTCCTCCTTCTTCAAAATGGCATGTGAGGATTGAGAGGCTTATGAAAGGACCTGAAAACACTACATTAAAAAAGTCGCTTAAAAAACAAACACAAGAAAAAGAATAGCCTGGGCCTTGTCTTGCTGACAGGTGAGATAATAACCATTTCTGGTACACAGAGAACTCACAGACAGACTGGCATTTCAATGGAAGGAAAAACCACACCAGTCCATATGGTTCCCTTAAAACAAAAGCCTCTCGGGTTCATGACCAACATTTCAGTAAGAAAGAGCAACAACAAATCATACTGGGGATTTACTGACAGGTGTCAGGAACAACGGTGATTGTTTTAGAAAAGATTATATAAAAATTCTTCACTACTGTACTTCATAATATATGTAAAAATACTACCTTCAAACTTAAAATCATCGTCTTAGAACTGATCCTCACGACCAGAGCACACATCCTAATCCAATAACCACTTAAGCACTGTGGAAACTCTTCAAGTAAAAACTTGCAGAGACATGCCACCCCCCATATTGCTGCTACTTCCTATGGCAAATTGAAGGAATTTAACTTGCGAAACACTTCACCACCAAAGGCAGAATTTTGGAATACAGTTTCTAAGCATCTTGTTCAATGGTTATGCTACCGCTTTTCTAGCAAAACTCAGAACCTCTAAACATGAATGCAAAGAATCCATTATTAAATGTATAGTTCTGGTTCAGCAGCCACTATTACAAATGGGGGGACTAATAGTAACTTTGAAAGACTCTGAATCATACTTCAAGAGTATAATGTTCTTCTTAATATTATGTATTTGCAAGGCAGAAGTCTTCAGTCAAGTCTTTACAGAGAAACCATAACAGTAGGAAGAGAAAGTGATTCACCCTGCTTGAAATGGTTGACATTTAATTTTTGCACTTTTGATATTCAACCATTATCTACCACTCACTATAAAATGTAAATTGGTATGTAACACAAAAACTCCAGCATGGTTTTGTGTTTTTTTTTTCTTTATATATATACAGATTAGAGAGGCACATTCTTTGTTAGAAATCAGCATGAAATTCTTCTGTAGGAACTTGATCACTTCCTTTCACAGGAATTTTTCCATGAAACTATGTTTGCATATAAGGCAGTCATTTCTAGTTAAGCAAAACACTCGGTTTACATAAAATTAGAGCTGCACCTAGTTTAAGATGTATTTTCAAAATATATGTGTCATAAATGCTGCTGCAGAAAAATAAGCAAGACACTTCTTTTATAGCCTAGAGAAAGAAGCTGTTAGTTTTGACATTCTATTAAAATTTAATAAGGGCACAAAAGGAATTTGTAAGTGTTAGTCCAAAATGATGTAGCTCTTTCAACAGTACATACAGTGCAAAGAACTTCTTACAGTAACATCACAAAGTAACACCAGCTCTTTCAAAAGGACTCTGAAAACTGTTGCTCATTGCTAAGCCTGGTATACATCCAATATATTCAGAATTGGCAACAGTCTAGAGTATTACAATATTATTGCTGCTACTGTAATAAAAAGAAATGAGGTTGTGATGATAAATTTTCACGTTAAGATGTAGGGAACTCTGCTTCATTTTACCAAGTACATAATTTCTTAGTTTTGTCATAAGCTACGGGAAAATAAAAAACAGAAAGAAGTTTTTCTCCTACAGAAATGGTGGATAGTAAAATAAAGTAAGAAATTAGCTGCCTCTGGGTTTGCTGGTTCAAAACGTGTGTATCAGTTCAACTTGAGCCAAGCTGCCTTGGTCTGTATTAGCTACCTGTAAAGGCTGACTGAACGATATTCCTCTCATCATGCAGGCACTGCTACCTTTGCTGCAATAGTAGAGGCACACTTTGATAGCCAGGGTAGCTTCAGCTGACAGGCAGCTCCTGGGTAACTGAAAGAGAATGGTAGTTTGACGAGAAACATCCTTTATTTCTCCAGTTGGACACTGTCCTTGAAGCAACCAGGTATTATCTATAAAAGAAGAGCAAATTTTATCATTAGGATATTTAAGACCGTATCTGAAACCTACAGAAAACACCAATTTTACCTATAGGACAACATGGACTTTCTTTCCATATGCAACATTAGGGAAAACTTCCTTCCTGATTCTTCCAGTTGTGGAAAAAAGAAAAGTAATTTACAAATGCTTCTTCAGCAGTCATTTAAAGATGGAGACATCCATAGCTTTGCTTCAGGACTACAGGCATATACGGAGTACATCTTACTTAAATGCCATGGATCTAAAATTTGTCCTATATGCTCTTAAAAGGGTATCAGAATTTATTCTAAGATATGCAAACAAAACTCCTTAAATTAACAGCTGCTATACATTTGTATCAGTGGTCTAATACTCCAGGTAGGTTATGTGCCATAAATGCACTAAACTGAAGGTAAATTATGGCATTTCCAAACAGAAGTGTTGGTTTTACAAGTGGGTTGCTGCAATTCAGCAACGCTCAGGCTGACCCTTACAACAGATCTTGAGTTTCACATTTATTTAAGTATTAAAGAGTATGTGAACTGAAAAATGAACAGGACAATACATGTACCTAGGTCATTGCATTGTATTCTTCATTTTACTGTGAGATGGATGAAGTGCTCTTTTTGGCATTTTTCAGAAAATACCTAAAAGTTGGCTCTAGAATTTATGAGCTTGAAATGACATGTTGAGTTTAGGTTGCTTGCATTCTCCAATTTTACTAACCCTTGAAGGCATCACATATATCTTCACTTCAACAATATTCCGAGATTCTGTAGGCCAAAGTGTGCTGACTCTCCTGGAAATAGTCTATTTGTATTCCAAAAGCACAATCTGGGATGAGAAACTACTTTAAATCATGAGGGACATAAACAAACTGCACTGCCTGTACAGTATTTGCTGATTGCTTTTAAAAGCAATCAATTTCATTAAGCTACTACAGGGACATTTGAACACTGGCCAAAAAAAGACCAGTTAAAAGAGGAGGAGATGTTCATTTTCGGATCAGTTTAACTGCATCTGCAAGCAGGGATAACTATTAACAAGTATTTACCGTTGTAAAAGCCAGTATAGCATGTAAATTCAGCCAGAGACCAATTACTAAAAATAAGTAGAATTTTAAAATCCAGCAGCATTTCTAAAAATAAATGTTTTCCAATGCAGTGCAACAACTGAGTGAACATAACTGAAATATAAATGTTCTCTCTATTGCTTTCAAAAAATCTATTGAAGGTGCAAATGGTGCAATTTCGACATCAAAAACTTGACACAGAAACTAAAGAAAATTACACTCTGGGCTCGTCTTCTTTAAAAAACTGTTTAGCAACTCATTAAACAGTCAATTAAGCTTTTCTCTGCTCTATACTGCCTTAGTGGGTCTCTTGTTCACTTCCTCCAAGAGGTAACAGTTCTCTATGCCATGCATCACCTACTTCAGGGTGCCCAGAGTTTAACAGAAAACATGTTTATCCACAAAGTCAGAAATGTCTCACAGAGTCCAAGTGCCAAGTGTCCTCCCTCCTTCAAGAACACTAGTTTTTGGTAGCAGTTTTACTTAGGCACCCAGCACCTACTATAGGATGCTTTTTACAAGTATTGACATTCCAGTGAGATAAAAAATTTTGTCCTAGAGTGTAAAGGTACTAAACTTAAAGCAAATGAGTCACACCTGAGTAACTCAATAAACTGGCAAAACTGTTTCAATCCACAAAGAATGTAGAAAAATATGGATTATTTTGTACAGTGGCTTTCACATAGTATTGCCAAGGGCACCAAAAGATCCTCCCTTTCGGGTACAGCCAGACCAGCCTGTCTGAACACCCACCAACGGTCAGCCTGTGCAAGAAGGTGTTTCAGATAACCGTGCTATTTTTGTCCTGAAGAGAATTTTAGGGAACACTCACGCAGTCTATTCTACCCGTTGTGTTATGAGCATGGTAATCTCCAGTGTAAGGGATAGCAACGATGGCTAGAATTAAACCACTCCCATTGCACACCATGTGAACACGTTCCATGTGCTCTTTTAGAACACTTCAGTTGGAAGATTTAGACTCAGGAAACTGCCATAACAAGAATATCTCCATTATTCCAATATAAGAATAATATTCCCATTTTACAGTAACCAAGGTACATAGTGACTGAAAGAATTGTCCAAGGTCACACAGGAAGTCAGCAAAAGAACTGGCAAGAAAGGCCAGTCATTTCTGCTGCCTTGACTTACCATGATTTATCTCTTACATAAGAACGTGTGCCTTATTATAGAAATATTCCAGCAGAAATATGGAAATATGAAATAAACAAGGTAGGTTCAAAGTAGTTAGGTATAAAAGTAACTAAAATACTTTTTGGACGAGACAAGAGAAAAAAAAAAAGCAATGTCTTTCAGGAATATGCTTTGGCTTCATGGTGAGCTTTCTCCAAGAACCAGACATTAGGGCTGGGATAAGCTGTTCATAGAGACAGTGGAGAGGGCGTCTCAGGAGCAAACAGCTCAACTGTTCTGGCATCAGTACCTCTGCAAGCCCTCGCTGGCAGCTTGTTCCAAGAAAGTTTAAAAGAAATAATGCAGCATGCATTAATTCAAGTGAAAAACAGTCTATCAGATGCTTTTTTTTTCAATCTTCCAACTCCAACTGTTAAATGTATCAATTCTACATAAAATGTATTATATCACAGGGTCAAATGTGAATACAGGACTGGAAGGGAGATATTGATTCATCAGACTGAGACCTCTTTTATTGCTGGCATGTCACAATACAACCCACTCTGTATCGTACCTACTTCTGTTCAACCAATGAAACAACACAAGCACTTTACCTTCTGCTGTGATAAACCAGGAACTGGGTGCTTCTTCATTTAGTTTTGAATCTGGAGGAAGAGTCAACTTTAATAAAAACTGAATTGTCTGGCCAGGAGCTACAGTAAGTGAAGGAAGTTGAACATTCGGTGCAGATTTAGGCAGTTTTGGAAGGTTTGTTACTTTATCCTTTTGCACAGGCAGGTTGTCTGGAACATCACACACTTCTGGATTCAGGATAGGCAACTGTCAGTAGAAATCAAACAAAATACTTATTTTTGTTTGTACCGAAAGCAAATAGGCTTTCACAGTACAACCACAGTTTCCAAGCTGACATGGACTAGGAAAACTATCAGGATAATATGGTTATTGTACAGAAATTTTTTGTCAGAGTGCAACAAGAAAATGACAAAGGGAAGGACAAAATTATTTTCTAAAATTGAAAAGATAATATTGATTAATCCAAATAAAAATCATATTTGCTATCAAAATCGTAAAATCCACAACTACTTTAGAACATCCACTACTTAGAGTATCCCTTAACTTAAAATTTTAACAGTTGCATTATATTTTTTCTATAAATAAAATTTATAGGTATTTTCTTCTAATTTGGCGGTGAACTACATGCTTTGGTAATAAAATCCAAGAGTTTTGTGCAGATTGCACGGTAAAGGACATTTTCCCAGAAAAGCCACTAACATGTTATATGATATTAAAATTTAAACACACATTAAGATCGTGTACTATTAAACATAAGAAACATACAAGACAGCTGGACCATTATGTCACATATATGTATATACATACGAAAACATGACAACATAGTGCCATTATAAGATGGACAGGAGCACGAATTTGTTTTGCCTTCATGTTTATAAGCAAATACAGCAGTGCTCAATTATGACAGTGGTTTTGAATTGGTAACTTGGAAGCCTGCTATGTATCCTGCTTTAAGTCACTGACCTCCCCAAACCATCTCTTATGGCTTAATTACAGCACTTGGTGATCTATTTCAACGTCTACTTGTTATAAAGGGAGCTGGCAATTGCTCATGAAATGCTCTTCATACTGAAAAACTGGAATGTATTTTTAATAACTCATGTTTCTGTATTGTTATTTTCCAGAGAATCATTCATCTCTTTGTTTTCATGCAATAGTTACCTTTCCAAAGACTAAAGCAGTCAACAACTGTGCTGACAGGCAATGTTTATTTGCCAAATCATCACATTCTGTGAATATAGCTACTGTACCCCAAAAGTTTATTACCTATATGATTTTTATACTACTTGCCAAAGTCTGTAATAGTAATTTATATCAAGAAACACCACTATAAGCCTGTTTAGTAAGTATTACTTGCCGTGGAAAGAATTTTTGTTTCCAAATCCAGCACTTTAATCTGATGATTATTTGTGTCTGCAACATACATCAAGCGGCCGTTTTCTTCAACACACAAACCTCCCGGTTCATTAAAAGTTGACTGTGTAAAGCTGGAACCGATAACATTGCCTGCTTCTCCTGTGCCTGCCAGGGTAGCACAGTTCTTCATCTTGGGATCTACGACCTTAATCTAAGATTAAAAGAGACACAAAAAAACTTAACTGAAAAAAAAACCCACCAGGATTTAGAAGTTTTGCATTATCTTATGACCCACATTTTCAGAAAACAGCACTAACTTTGACTACCTTAGCTACCAAGTGTGTGTCCTGTTATATTTTATGAAATGACATCCATCATCATCTTTTTTCCCCACCATTCCTTACCGGACTTTACCTTTCCTTCTGGTCTTCATTCAGTGTTCTCTTTCATAATTTCAAAGGCACCTACCCCTCTGGTATAAAAGTAGTTGAATGACTTGTTTCACTTGTGTCTGTTGCCCTTCTAGAAACATTTGCAAAATAATAAGAGCATAACAAAACTGGCAATCTAACTTTTTTTGCTAAAAATAGATGAGTTTTTTCTTAAAGTAATAGCAAAAAAGTGTATAATGCTTTATACAGTACCTGAAACAAAATTTCATTTGCCACATAAATTTCAGTAGGTATTTAGTGTTATGAATTTATTTGCAAATTAAAATAAATTACTTTTAATGCATTTCTCAATGTACAGTTAACAACCTTCTAGATACAAAAGCTTATACAACATCACATAAGAACAATCATGCAAAACAATCCCTCTAATCTCAGAGTTCCATGGAGACAACCCACACCACTTCTCAAAACTTGGGTGGCTTTTTTAAGGGAAAAGCAAGTCCTCTTGTATTTCCTGCTTTATCAGGCCTGCAGTATCCCTGACTAAGCACTCCCAGCTCTCTTGCCCTAGTTCAGCATCTTGGGAAAGACATAAGGGTCTTTAGTCTAACTGTAACTTGGCACTTTAAATTCACGGTCCCCAAGGGATCATCATATCAACAGGGCAGCATGTGACAGCAAAACAATGGTAAAGACCCATAAGGGAAGGAAGGAAAGAAAAAGAACTCACAAAGGAACTTGTATCATTTATTTACTCAGCTTAACTGAACCAAGCACAAACTCTGTATGTTCCTAAAATAATCCTTTGCAGTAGTACAAATTGCAAAGCCTGTATATAACAAGCTACTATATACTTACCTTATGATTATAGGAATCTGCTACATAGAGCAGTTTTCTTTTCTTGTCCCATGTTACTCCTAAGGGATGCTGCAGCTTTGCATTTATGCCCACTCCATCCACATCACCAAAGGCAAACAAATTCTGAAAAAGTATTTTATTAAATTAATACATTTGATTACTCAATGATGACATGAATTTAAATGATTGTAATTAAATGGAAATCACTCAAAATATAATTTTAAAAAATCAAGACAAATTAAAAACAAGGATACTGAAAATGTGAAGTGTGGATGCTAACCATGGAAATGGAAACTCTTATATTTCAGTTCTCAATATGAATCCAGCTGGCTTTAATGACCACACAATGCTGAATCAAGTTCGCTATTTTAAAAACAAGTAATTTGTTATCTGAGGAGCAACAATCTGTACTACAACCTGAGCGTCACAACCTGCACACATTTGCATTCCAAGCAGTGAAGTTAAGAAATTGATGGCCATGGAAACTGATTTACCCTCTCACCCCAAAAGTGGTTCCTCCAGGTCAGGCTTGAGCAATACTAGTAGGGCAGTGTGGGGGAGTTTGAAGTGATTACCAATGGATCTCTCTCTCCTCCTACAAGGTGTTTCACTGCTCCGTCTTTCAGAGAGATGGTTCGCACGGTGCTGCTCTCGCTATCCGCTACAAAAAGGCAGTTCCATGGTTCCTCAGCAGCCAGAGAAAGACCCGAAGGCTGCGCAAAGCCTGCCTTGTGCGGGTATGCGTTGTTTCTGTTCTCTTCATTCCCACTCCCGGCGAATCGAAGGCAGACTCCTTTCTTTAAATCGCTAAAGGAAAATAGCACACAAGTTCAAGCATGGGTCTGAAATACTTCAGACATTATGCATAAGCAGAAGATACAGGACAAGTACTTGTGAGTTACAAAACCAACTGTACTGCAGCGTAAGGAATTATTCAATGCCTTTGTGCTAACTTTATTTCATCTCAGTTGACCATTTATCACTAGATAATTCAGCAAATGCAAGGAAAAGTAACAGTCAATTATACAAATGTACCTTGCCAAGTCATAGTTTTCATTTCATCTAACAGATGTGGGAAAAAGCAGCCCGACTTTAAAGGACACATGACTTTTAAGTCTGAACAGAAGCAGCAAGCTTCAAGCTAAGTACAGGCTGAGAAAAAATATTTTTAGTGTAATTTGATTATCTCTCTTTGGGGTTTGAAAGTTGTTTATCACGACAAAAAGCAATTTCACACGTCTCTAATTACAGCTGCTTACCTTCCCTTTGGTAGTTTTCCACCTTCCAGCATCAGGGCCCATACCTGATGAGTGCCTGCCATTGCTATCCATAAAACATCATCTTCCTGGGCCCCTGAAACTTGAAAACAATTGATGCATAAAAACAGATGAAAAGAAAAATCTTTGGGAATGTTTTACAAAACAAAGAAATCACCAAACCAACTCTCTGTCCCCAATACTCCAGCTCACCTTCTGCCATGGGAAAAATCACAATAAACATAACCAAAAAAACCCACAAATAACTAAAATAAAAACAAGCCCCAAAAAGAACAAAAAAGTGTCAAAAAAAAAAAAAACAAACCAAAACAATTTAAAAAAAAAAAAACCAAAAAACAAAAAAGAATGAGAGAGAATGTCTTTCATCTACCAAGCACTCTCTTCTATTTTTCTTCTGTACTCTTCCCAAGGATCTAAAGAAAATATTTTTTCAATATCTCTGCCTGGTGAAGGCAATACTTTCAACACTCTCTATTGGGCTCATGTTTCATCTGTTAAGGCTTTTTACTCTAATTCTGCACACTGAAAGGCTTATCAAATATGAGACACAGGCAAAAAGTATTGCTATTAATTTCAAATTTTACTGAATATGTAAGAGCAATAGAGAGAAGATCCTTTTTACAACTAGAGAACAAGACAGGAAAAATAAGAGTACCATAACCATCATAAATTTTAATGCAACTTAAATATTTTCTACTGGATGGCAATTAGAACAAGGAGAATGGATGCATGCATGGAAACAGCACAAGCATACTGAATTGTGGAAAATATGTCAGAACTTTAATAAAAAACCATAAATATAAAATTAGAAAAGGAAAAATGCTGCCTATAGTTGCACAGCTAAAGTGTTTTATCACACAATAGTCCTGACACTACATAGTTTAATTCTTTATGTTCTGAAACAAAAGACAGAAAAAAACTCTTCTTTGAGGATTAAATAGTTTGAGGACATGTCACCATTGTCATCCTTGCACTGTTCTCACAGGAGAAGGGGGCCAGGAAGAACTAGCATGCTAAAATTATGGTAATACCATCATTATCACAACTCTTTATCATCCTTGAATGGAAAGAATTTATTTTTAAAGAATTTATAATAAAAAACCCATAAGACAACAAAGCAAATCTTCTAAATTTATTCAGTTAAGCACCACATTCCAACCTATCTTGAGCTGTTTTAAAAATCCAGTGTAGTTTCTCCTTATTAGGGTATGTGCTTTCTTATCTTTAGTGCTGCCCACATCAAAGCAAAGTATGGCTTGCAAATGTGATATACTCATGTTATAAAGATTTACTAATAATGAACTAGAGATCTGCATGCACTGGTGTTCGTTCCATAGTATATGATTCTTCAGTTATTATACGTTACATATTCCGTTCCAGAATCTGCCTCTGCTATGTATCTGTGTTTTAAGAATTCACAGTCCTGTTTGCACACATACACAACTTTAAATAGGTCAGTAACACTGCTGACCATTAACTGTGAGTCGATGTGAACACACAAAAAACACTTAATTTCGTACCAGTCAAGAGCAATATCTGTTTGAAGAGATTCCATTGCCAGGACTGCCCACGCTTCCAGCTTCCCTGTCTGGGGACTGCATGCTTACTTCCAGTCTGGGAATTAAAAGCCTGGCAATCAAAATTACATTTTGTGGCTGGCACCACTGACATGTTCTAAGTATATGTAAGTTTGAAAATATTATTCTTTTCTACTAATTTTATCTCTAAAAAAAGAAATAAAAAGGAAGGAGTCTGTTAGTACACTCATCCTCTGGAAAAACTCAAGAGGCAAGAAAAAAAAAAGGGTTATACAATACACCCTTCAGTTTACAGATAGGCACACTGCCTATGCACATGTGTGAATGCAAGTCTCGACTTCAATTAAGTCAACGGAAGTTTGGCAAATTAAATCCAAACCTGACTGTCAGAACAACCAGAAAATCATTGTGCTGCTTCAGTGAGACAGAGAAAGCAAAGCCCCAAAGGAATGCCTTTGCACCATGAGTCTGGACTGTTACAAGTATGCACCATCCTTATTGGAGGAGTAAAAACTAATTTTCTTCTTTTTTCCCCTGTGCTACCTGTCACTATTTCACATAGTGTTGCATCATGCAAACAGCATAACCCCTTATGAAACAAAATGCTTCTGGAATTTTCCTCCTTAGTTAACACACCTGCCCTCTCACCAAGGGAAAATCCTTGGACATAGATATTAAGGGGGTGTCATACAATAGGGAGCTAAAAATTCTGACTATAAAGAAATATTTTCTCTTTCTTTCCCACGTTTTCCAACTCAGGCTTTCTGACTGTAACGGCAGTAAATACTTCAAAAAAATACAAAGCAAAAATGATAGCATTTGTTAACATGAAAACTAGTTTAGATTATTTAGTGTTAGGATAAATCACTATAACTATAGAAAAAGCTAAGACTGGTTATGCGTTTTGTTCATTCCTATCTAAGCAAAGCACTTGAGGTACTTCAGCACTGGTCCCCCCTGACCCCCAACGCCCACATTCCATGTTTGAAAGCACTTTCAGCACTAAATGAGAACAGTAAAAAACTGTGTCTCATTCAACCCCCGCATGCCTGACAAAGACTCTGTAAGACTTGTCAAGGATGTTTATTTTCAGCAACTCTGCATCTGGAATTCTGCATTAAAAACAGTATCTAGTACTTGAAGTAGTGATTAGAAATTTGATTTGTAGTTTTAACTCCTTTATCATGAGCAGACATTTAATTCACAGAAAAAGAGTACAGACTGTAGAACAAAGAGAATGAGAAATCATAAATCCAGGTAAAAGTATCATAACTTTTTATAGAGGGCATTTCAAATCACGGACTTCAAAATGTTACTAAGTTTGACATCTATTAAGATGGTAACTCTGCTAATCAAATGCTTCTCTTTACTGCAGAAAGCACACATACACACATACACCCATTTTGTCAGGAGGCAGGGAAGTTCAATTTACTAGAAAAGTATCTGTCAAACTAAATTGTGTGGGATTACTGTTGGATATTCAGTGACAACTCCAACTGCATCCTTATGTTCAGCCTTCAGTCTTCGTATGCTTCTGTCAAAGGCATGCGTATACTAAAATACTAACGTAAATATCTAATTTCTTGACCTATTTCTATAGTGAACATGTGAAATATTAATCACTGTTGATGCTATTACTGTTCAGCAGTACCATAACCTCCTTAATCTCCTAGTTTTGGCTTGGAATACAGAATCAGAGCATTCAGTCAGCTGTTTAACTGGCTTCCTGTGCAGATAAAGTTTGTTGGGCTGATCGCACAAAACCCAGAAGTTCTGAAAGTTTATCCCTCCTCAGTTTTCTCTCAAATGGTTAGAGGAAAAATAAGAAATTCCAGTTTAGGAGTAAGTATGAAAGCTGCTTAAGGATAACAGAACCCATACACAAATTATGTTAGGACACGTGAAAACTTCAGTTAAATCCAAACTGTTCATATAGAGCCTGTGCTCACCCAGAAGTGCTTACTGCTGAAGGGATTATTGCTGTATTTTTTGTAAAATTGGGGAAAAATCACCATGAATAATTAAGAAAAAAAAAAAGTTTCCTCTGGAATGCCGCGGTACTAATAATCCTCTAGCAAAAACACTGAGAGGAAGAAGATCTTACATACTTCTACCTTCTAAGGGCTATAAAAATTGTACCAGTATAAGGTACTGTATTTTCATTAAAATAATATCTATGTAAAACCTAAACTGACATAAAAATTTCCAACTAGTTTTCTGAAAACATGGTCAATACTGTACTTGGGAGTTTCTATAAATAGATGACAATCATGCAATTTAAGACCAGATTTTGGAATGTGAAGCACACGGTTATGTCACCAAGCACAAGTCATTGTCCTGTTCCTTCTAGCAAGAATGCAGCTATCAAGAACATTTCATGCTCAGATCAACTGTGCATTTAAGTGTCACTTGCTTTCAACACCCACTGAATAAAAATAGAAGGGGACAACAGAGAAAGCTAAAAAAGCACACAGTAATTTAATAATGTACTTTAGAGCTGCTGGCCCTCCCCTTGTATTTCCTGCACAATCTATGTCAATGTAAATTTCAGCAGCAACTTCAATGAAGCCAGAACTTAATCTATGGAGTTCATTCAAGAATGTTAAAAGTGGGAGAGTAAAACACAAGCTCAGTGGGCACAACTAAAGAAATAAGAAAAAGATTACAAGGAAGAATACTGCCTGCCTGAATCCTAGAAAATTCTAGCATGTGTTTAACCCCCCTATCTTAAAGACAGATATTTGTGCCAACTTTCTTTTAAATGGTATTTCACAGTCACTTAACCTTTTTGCCTCAGACTTCAGCATCTGTATAAAATGGGGAAACAAAAGCCTGTTACCTCAGGGAAATACTATGAGGATGCTTGAAATCATGCTACTTAGTCATATCTGTTCTGAATATTAACTTATCGGCACCCTCATAACTCTTTACCTCAACATTTTTTGTTTCACAACAAATTATACATTAAAATTTAAAAATGCAAACAATGAAGACTCTGAATTGATCAACACATACTCCAAACTGTATGTAGAAGTAATCTCAAGAAATATAAATGATGCAGAAAAAAGTTTCACTTGAGGTTACCTTTCCACTTGAGACACTGAAAAAGGTCAGCATAAGCAGTTCAATACTGTCCAGTGCAATACATAAACAGCTTAAACTTTTTTTCTCTCTTTGATGTTCTGGATAGCATAGCTTTGGACATTAAAAGGAAACTCACAGGAGCATCACTTGTTTAAAAAATAGAAAATCCATAAATCTATCTTCTGAAAGAAAAAAAATGCATCTTGTACACAGTTTAAGCTACACAGAGTTAAGGAAAATGGGAAGCTATGATGCTATTTCCTGCATGCTATGCCAGTTAACACAGAAGTCAAACTTCTGAATTCTGTAACAATGAAGCTAAGATGTTGAGGTGTACATGATGTCCTGGCAACTAGCACAGAGATACATATAAGCATATGTTAAAAAATGGGCACTGCTGCATGGATGCAAACAAAAGTAATGTATGAAACTCTCATTGATTACTTCATCCATCCAAATGCCTAAAGAGACCCTGGCAAACCAGTTCTAATGTGCTGACAATAGGGTCTCTACTTGCAGGACAGCACAACAGCATCACCAACCGAAGGCTGGGTCACTCCTCAGGGCAGTGAAGACTCCCTACAGAACTGTGCTTTGTGTGTATTTACTGAATAACAAACACATCCTGTGACATAGTGGACAGTAACCCAAGATCCCACTAGGCTCAAGCAATTTGCAGTAACAGTACAACTTGGACAAACTCTGCTGCAGTGTTGACAAATTCTTTTGATGTCTGGCAACAAACTTACAAAAGTCACTGCAGTTCATGGCAGTATCTGTGCTGTAAGACAAATGCTTTGCAGACTACAAGACACAGCCCTGGCTTCGTGCTCTGGGACAGACTCCTGGTAGCATGCTACTCAATAGAACCCTCCGTTTTGACAACTCTCTCTGTTTATAGGAGGATTTTTCTAGTTTCCTAAGGAGTTTTATATAGCTATTACAGCAATTTAGTTTTTTCCTAGCTAACTTTACTCACACAAAACCATATTAAAAAAAAAAATCTTAAAAAGAAACTGAAAGCAACCTCACCGCCACCATTCTATCAATTTGGCCTACTACTCTCTCAAAGAAGGAAGTTAAATTGATTTAATCTCTTCTTAACTGTCAGGTTATATTATATTTTCTAGAGATCTAAATAGACAACTGACTGGTAGGTTCTAGCTGAATATGAAAAAATCTGAAGAGTGTGAATTCAGGATATTTGTTTTTATGTAAACACTTACAAAAATTCAGCAGTCTGTGTTGAATAGTGCAGTTGACTAATCCTCTACAGGTGACTAATTCAGTGATTACTGTGTTCATGTTGATAACAATAACATCAATTAACATTCAACAAGCAGAGCTCTCAAAAATTATCAACAGGTATTCAAATACTGGCAGATGCAGAAGAAAGTATTATGAAAAATAAAAAGTAAAATTATAGGATATTTTGCATAGTTCTGTTAACAAGCTTGAGTTTCTGAGGCACTGATGAGTTATGAGCTGTTGTCTTTGCTGATCTGTGGAACAGCTCTGCAATAACATCCCACAGAGTTCAGCTTGCTGGTTCAAGGTACCTTGAAAACTACCATCTAGTTACACAACAGCCTGCTGGTTCACAAAAGGAAAATCAGATTGGATAAAACTCTGAAAAACTCATGCCTTCAGGAACAGCCACCCACATCCGGTGAGATTCTCTTTCAGATACTCCTCCTTTCTCTTGCAAGTATGATTTCATATGTTCAACATAGACTGTAAGGATCATTGACAAAGGCTTTCAAAAGAGTGCCCTGTAGGTTTGTTGCTAAAAGTGTTAAATGAAGAAATTAATGCTAGTTGCTTATTTAAGTAGTCAAAGCTGCTGGAGGTCCAGTGTCCATACTGACAATGTATTTGTACCAGAAGACTTGTATGCAAAGAGAATTTACGAAATAGATTCATGTTCCCGCAAACTAAATCTGTGTTTTCCTGCTTTGTTACTGACCCAAGATAACAAATGCTGACAGGTCAGCCAAATGTTCTAATTTACTAACCTTGCAAAGTACCTCTAATTTAAGGTTATCAGATTTAAATCATGCTACTTCCCCGCCCCATTCATCTGCAGATTCCAGAAATGCCAATACTGGAAGTCAATTTTTATGCCTGAAATGCTGACTCAAGGGTTTTGTGCCACATTAAAGCACTGTTCTGTCACTGCTAAGAAACTGGCATCTGCACCTTCTAAATTATCTTGAAATAGAAACATGAGAAACAGAATATCAACTCAGAGTCAATAACAATTGAAACCATGGCAGTTAGGCAATGTCAGGCTCAGGTGTGTGCTAAGTGAATCAAGAAAGCTACTTAAAACCTCAGAAGCCAATTCTTGCATCCTATTATACAAAGATCTAATTTAGACCTCCTGACGCTTGCAAGGTTATTTCTGAGGTGTTCCTCTCCTATCTGATTGAATCTATCATGATCTTGAGTCTAATGATTTTGTGTCACCTAAATAGGAATAAACAGAGGTCCCCAACTGAAATTATTTTTATTTCTTTAGCTCAGATATTTACAAGTGGTCAGTCATGTCTGTATAGTCAAGGAAAGGAACTTCTAAACAATCACAGAATGTTAGGGACTGGAAGGGACCTCGAAAGCTCATCCAGTCCAATCCCCCTGCTGGAGCAGGAGCACCCAGATGAGGTTACACAGGAAATGTGTCCAGGCGGGTTTTGAATACCCACTTCCTGTAAAACACAGTTGCTTCTTAAGTGATCCTGGCCTAAAGCACTGGCCTAACAAAAGCAAACACAATTTCCTTCTTTATTTGGGCCCAGTAACAATATAACCTGCTACAGAAGAATTTTTCTTCACATCAAGTAACAGTTCACATTTTTTCAGGATCCAAAGCAGAACTGCAGTTATCACTTGAATATGAAAACATGGTCTTTTAGACTCAGTTGTAAAGTAATTTTTTTTCATATGTCAAACTATTACCAAAACAGGAAATCATGAAGCAAACAGTCATGTATGTGTAAATATGAGATGTTAAAAGCTGATACAATACTTGAATTTCCGAAGACCACATCCCACGGAGAGCTGATAGCCTGTTCTTCTCCTTTTGCTCCACCTTCCTTATCAACACCTTGTATTCCAATGCCTGCTACAGTGGTCACCACCTCTAATTCCAGGTCAATCTACAAGAAGCAAAATTATAGACACTGAATGTACAACATTACCGTGACTAAAGTTATATATATATATACATATATATATATATAATCTGAGGTAGATGTCAAAAAATAAACCCCAAATCCTAACAAATTTCAGGTATTTGTTTATGTAGGAAAATAACTAATTTTACCACAATGCTTGCCAATGTCGGGAGAAAGGGTGAAGCATTGGGCAGCAGGAAAACCATGGGCCTGGAATTCTCTTCCACACGCACTAAAATTTAACACCACTTTGTCAAGGTTTGCTCAGCAGTTGTAGAAGAAAGCATCAACATTTTCAAGAGAAATACTCTGGTGGACAATGGATATGGATGTTTTATTTTAAGCTTCTACAGGCATATGACACAAAAATCCAGATACTGTAACATTATCTCCCATCTCTATATAATATAAAGAATCTGATTCTACTGGAAGTGAAACAAAAACAATTTTTGCTTCCAGTACTAAGAATAGACATTTCTTGTAACAGGCAACTAAGAGTCATTAGGAAAAAAAAAAAAATCAAGTTACCCTAGAACAAGTAATGCATTTCAGCTTCATTTGAAAGGAAGCGCAAAACTATATGTAGCCCTTTAAAAAATAAACTGCACAAAGCATTTATTTGTAAGACACTGGGCCAAATTTCCTTCCTGCTGTTGAGGGTATTTGGAGAGTAATTAATTTGGTGTAAATTTTCACCGTGTGTAAGCAGTATAAGGTGTAGGAGATTAAATTTTGAATTTCCTTACGGAAAATTTACCTTTCTAATTAGGTGATTTTCTGTATCAGCTACATAAATAACATTATTTTTAATAGCAATCCCTTGTGGTGAGTTGAAAGCTGCCTCTGAAAATCTTCCATCTCTCCTTCCACTGTTTGGACCTATAAATGAAACAAAGCAAAACTCAAAAGTAATTTTAGAAAAAAGCCCTTAAAATAGACTGCATGCATTTAAACCTGTAAGAGAATTACATATTCTAAGAAATGCTTTCACAGCACCTTTTGCAGTTTACATTATTAATATTTTGTGTAGTCTCATTTTAGTCACTGTGCTATGTAATTAAAATAGCCTGGTGCTACTAATTTTTGAACACATTCTCCGCAAGTTCTCTGCTTCTTTAAGTGCCTCTTCCAAACAGAAGTCTTAGCAGGGATCTAAATTGCTCCTGTTCCCTTGCACTGAAGGACAACAGCAACAACAGATGACAGAAATTAAAAACTCTATATTTTTTTATTCCTGACTACATCAAAGCAAGCCAGCAGGAAAAACTTAATTCCCAAAGTCATCTCCATTTCAATGGTTTAGGTTTTGGTGTAATCACAAATAAAACTAATATTTGATTAGCAGCTTCTTCTCATTCATAAATACAATTATGAAAAAGATGACATGGAACTAATTACACAAAAGAACAGTGAGACAGACCAAGTGACAGTCTTCTGCACAGAACAATCAAGAAATAGAAAGGAACATGACCTGAATATGACAGTATGAAGGCAAGCATCGTATTTCACTGGGAGTAACATTTAAAGTGCATTAGCGGTATGTGTCAGCAGAAGACATTTAGATACATGAGTTATGTGTGCATCATGATTTATGATGCAAATATAGTAATTTCAACCTCTGTGCACGCCCACATTTACTACTGTATTATCGACTTCATTGCATTATCTTCTGCCCACTGAATCATTTAACTGAGTCACTGAAATACACGAACTTTTACAACCTGCTGTCAGAAGACAAATTAGGGCTTTACAGCCATGAAGCACTGAGGTGCTGCTGTGTCAGATTCCAGGAGTGCCCCTTGAGAAGCCTCAGGGTGCACATCCCCAGGGAGGGGAGCAACACAATGCTACAGGAGAGCTACTGGCTCCAAGGTCAGGACACTTTCCTCTGAATTGCTGTTTAATGACTGTCCCAGAACACTAATGGGCACCTTGTCAGCAGAGACTCCATCTCACACATCAAACAGAAATGAAATCCTCTCACTTTTGTCATAAGAAATCCTGTTTGTATTTCCTGCAGGAGAAAGGTATTAAGACTAATGCCTTTATCAGGTTAACTTGGATAATTAGTCTGTATATCCAGTGCACTCTTACTTCAAATAGTAAGATGATTTCTAACTTCTTTTTTTCTCTAAGTGGCAGTACCACTGGTATTTTCATGTGGTTTGCAGAATCCTGCCATGGGACAGGAATAAGCCAATATCAGACTAAGTAATATAGGACACATTGGCACACAGGTCCTAACTGTGAGTCTTAAATGAACCATTGTTTTCGACCATTTGGGCATTCAGCTACTTCCTAAACCTGTCTATTATGGTTGCTCACAGATGGACTGTCCTAATGGCTATGTACCTGATGCATCAAGATGTAACTCTGACCACTGTAACAGCATAAAAAAAGAAAAAGCCTGAATATTTCATTTATGAAAGAGTAAAGCATATAAAGTATGCAAGTTCAACTACATTTTCTTTATCTGTATTGTAAAGCAGATAGTAATTTTACAAAAACAGTTAAAGAGATTAGTTTTTGTGAGCTGAAATGTTACTAATATAAACTTTGAATCAAATGTAACTAAATTTTAAATACATTCACTATTTTCATAACTTGTTTATATGTTTGGCCTCAGTTTTGGTGAGAAAACAGGCCTCTTAATATATACTAAGGCAACTTCATTTTCAGGTGCCTATGTACTAGTGCAATGCCACTGTTCTTAATATCTCTCTTCTCTTCCAAAAAACAGAAGGGGATCCTATACAGGAATGCTCTTGATCTAAAAAACAACAACAACAACAACAAACACCCTCCAAAAACCTCCCCACATGGCACAATTCAACATTCATTCTTCTGTTGGAAAGGGAGGCATTACTGTCTCTTTTCTTTTCCCTACCTTGCTGCTGTATGTGGATGTTAGTCCCTTAAATCAAAACCCATGTGCAACTCTTTCAGAAGAATAGAAGATGTATTTTTTGTAATTCATATTGGACATCACAAAAATACAAGACTTAGTCAATGAAACAAGGAAAAAAAATCGGATACCTCAAACAGTTGCATGAACAGAGCCTCTCATTGACAGTACTATGCTATATACCCCTATATCCAGTAAAAGTGATATTAGTAGAAAAAAATATTTCTGATAGTGCATGTAAACTGTTAGGTCCTCTAAGAAAAGACTCAGTGTAGTAGGCCCAGTGAACACAATCTAATCCTAAACTAAAATTGCTATAATAAACTTTTATACCCTTACCTCCAATAATGTGCAGAATTTGTCCATTTTTTCGAGTGACCAAAATCCTATGATGTCCAGTGTCTGCTATTACCAGCCTTTCTCCTGAATCATCCACAGTCACTTTGCCAGGAAAGAGCAGGGGCGACGGGGGGAGGGAGTCTCTGTACAGCTTTATTCCAATGTTGTTATCTTTGATTTGTCCTCTCTCCTTGTAGAATTTCAGTGTTATAGAAGTAAATAAAAACAACTTCTCTCTGTGTCCCTCTCCAACAAGCGAAAACAGCATATTTCCGCGAGGCCCAAGGATGACCAGAGTTGGCCAGCAGGACACTTCTAGTTCATGCCAGAGTGTTGCATCTGCATCATTTACTACAGGGTGGGCAATATCATACCTCAGAATGGCACTTTTAATGTTATCCAGAACTTTTTCATTTGGGAATTTTGCTGAATGGACTCCAACAATAATAAAACCATCTGAAAGGAAAAATAAAGTTGTGCATTGAAACATATTTGTATTTGAATTTAAAAAAAAAAAAAAAAGTAAAAATGAAGCACAGTTATCTCACAATGTGACTGACTGCTTTCTAGACTGAAAGAGTATTTGAACCAATAAAAAGCAATAACGTCCTAGTAGGAATATAGATAGCCATCTATACAAAATACTGACACTTGGAAATAACATTTCAATAAAATGACTGAACCTTAGGACCATTACTTCCCCAGCTGGTTGATATTTAGTATGTCCCAGACAGTTCTTAGTTCTTGAAATTCTTCATACTAAGGTAAAAGATACTTTCAAAATCATTATGGGTAACCTGTAGCTGTTCAACTGATAATTTGTTGTTTCTCAGATGTTTATAATATCTGTTTTTTGACTCCTATGCACAACTATGGTGTTTTAGAAAATGAATTCGTTTCCACAGTTAACTAGGAATGACAAATGCAACGGCGAACTCTGGAAGCCCAGAGTTACCTTGGCATACTTAATTCTAGATAAACAGTAAAAAAAAAAATAATAATGTATAGGTTTCTGAAATCAATACAGTATTCTATATATTCTATATTTGGTTAATAAAGACAATGAAATGTTTCGATTTTCCCATAGCAGGGATAACTGAACTTAAAGTCCTAGTAAGAAGGTGTTGCATAGGCATAAAGTAATATAATTCTGCTTATATACACTACATACATAATCCCAAACTTAAAATCAATCAAAAGTACACAATTATGAGCTTCCTTGAATTGCTTAGTTATTTTCTTATTTTTATGAAATTCAAACAGAGAAATAAAAATCTATGGCTCAGAT
Organism: Streptopelia decaocto; assembly: GCF_964273445.1. Lineage (NCBI taxonomy): Eukaryota > Metazoa > Chordata > Aves > Columbiformes > Columbidae > Streptopelia > Streptopelia decaocto. The sequence goes on along the minus strand of NC_138659.1, from coordinate 63,572,714 downwards.
GTCAGATGCTTTTCCCTTGTGATAAGAAGTAAATCCACTTCCACCCCATGTAGACAATTATGTGAGCAGCCCCAGATTTTCCACTTGCCTTTCCTACCCAACAGAAAAAGAATTAAGAGCTTTCCTTCAGTGAAACCTCTTTCTAGTATTTTCTAGAAGCAAATAAAAAAAGGACAAAAAAAGGCAAAAAAAAAAGGCTACATCCTTTATTGCAGGGCTTTAAATTATGTTTTACTAGCATGATCTCTACCAAATGAAGTAAACTGAGCACATCACATCAGTACCACACTTTGTCTCACTTTGTACTTAAAGAACACTATTAGCCACAAGCATGGTTTTGCATAGTCAATTGCCAATTCTAACTGAAGTAAGGAACAGTAACCATGCAGATGTAGAAAGCTGCAATACAGTAATTTTAAACCAGAACTATTAATCTAATGCAAACTCTTAGACACTAGCCTTACTACTTATCCAAAAGTCACTCATATTTCTGGATAGTGCAAACATTTTGTAACCAGAAATAACAAATGAGATCTTTCTACCTCTTTGTCCAAGTAGTTTTAAATTTTTATGTCACCTTTGTGTTATTTTGATGAGAGGAGTGAAATTAAATGGAAAAGGAAAATATCCTTAGAGTTGACGCCAAACTTGAGTCAACTTTACCACAGTATTAGAAAGTATTTTGACAACAAAAAAGAGTACTTACTCTTCCCCAGTCAGGTCTATAAAAACATTTAGCATTTATAAACCCTTTTATCAATACCACTGAAATACCTGTGGCATTTCCTTCCTTCCTTCACACAGTCACAATGTCTACAGGTGGATTCCTATAGTATCGTATTTTTTCACTAAAACACGTAAAACCAAAAAGCAAAGAAGACATGGAGTCTGTACAGGGTAGTATGGAAGAAGAACAGACATTATCCAATCTAATCCAATTCTGATGATGCTTATATGCCAAAATAAGGTGTGTGTAGATCCTTGAAGAACTTCACGAAGTTCTTAAATCAGACTAATTTACGCTCGTCCAAACACTCACTGCAATTGAAAATGTTGTCTTGTGCTACTACAGACAAAGTAGGTTTGGTTGAATAGCTATTAAATTTAGATAAGCAGAATACAATTTAGTTGTAAAGGATAAAGGCACATGTGTAAAGTGAATCTCTAACTAAGCAAGTTCTGCTATTTGGTGCTTACTCTAATATTGTTATGCTTTATCTTAAACCACAGCCAAGGGAAATGGCCCTCCTGAAAGGACACTCATCTGGAAGAGATGCTGCACAGTAAAAGACTTAATTGAATATAACAATTTCACAGATACATTATTAAAATTCATTACAACTGATACAGTATTTATCAATCCTATAGGCTCAGCATGTTGCAATTTCAGACAGCTGAAGTAGCAGTATCATTAACTGCTGAACTCTAAACAGCAGGTCTAATATTTAATCTGTAATAGGATCAGCAGCAGCTCTTATATTTGTCCTTCAAAAATATCATTAAAGCTAGAAAGACAATTCTATACTAACACCTGAATAGCACAAATAAGTTACAACATCCTCTCATGACGAAAACTATTGTGGAAACTGGCAGGTGCTGTACTGAGATACAAGAATATGCGCACCATTTAAAACACTTTACTTGAAGGATTAAAACAGCACAACACTGGACTTATGCCAAGCTATTCCTGAATATTAAAAAGTACTCCCTCTTATAGAAGTCATTTCTGGACTGCTGATAACATGAACTGAATACGCACTGGGGTTTAAAATAACTTTCTGAATGCCACTTGGAACACAGAAATAGCACAACTGAAGATAGCAGCAAGAACATATCAGATAGAGATGCTAGGCGACATTTAATCCGATGGAAAGCAGGCTTCATTTTGAAACACATCTCCTGAAGTTCCGGACGCTGGAACTGTAGATACGTTCAGTGATAGATATAATGGTTTAGGATCACCCTAAAACCACAGTTTCCTGTGTTCAGACACCTCATGTCTGATAATCACACCGCTGAAGTTTCAACATACTCCATGTAAGAGGGCATTTGAATCACATTTTAAAAAAAGTAATCAGAGTATCAAAAATGTACGTACACAATGTACAGTCAAAAAAGATACTATAGCAATAATAAGGTTTGTTCTTAGCTATACAGAAAAATATAGGCAACATTCCTTCAAATATTCAAGCAATACATTAAACATCCAAATGCATTATGAGATATTGCTTTGTCAGAATAAGATGCTTGTTTTCATTCTGACTAATAGTGTCTGCTAGGTCAGCACCCTCTGCCACTTCTGTAGAACAGTAAATATATACATGAAAGGTGTAAATAAATGCTATGTTTACAAATCTGAAGTTTACTAAAGGAAAGTTTCTCTATATATTTAATCAGACTTGCTGCTGCCAAAATAAATGGTGTCGCTCATCTTTTGCACCAAAATATTTTTTTTTGCACTCAAAAGGTGACATATTTCAGAATTAACCCAACCAAAATTGAAGGGACTTCCACTAAGTAAAGAAAAGAACAGACTAAAATGGAATGAAATTCCAGAATAAGGCTGAATATCAAGATAGCTGCATTAATATATCTAGACATTCTTAAAGCATTTGTGATATGTTTGACATCCTTCCTACTCTAGTTTTTTCTTCCAGCTTTTACCTTTCTCAAGCCTCTCAAGTCAACAACTCTCTTTTTTCTCCTAGTGGTTAGCAAATCATGTTTGCCTTTAGTGAAGAAGTATTTTTTGCTGGCTTAAAACACCACGACTCTTACTGCCTTGATATATATATACATACAACTGTAATGCTAAAAGAACAAAGAAAGATTAAATAATTCTGAAAAGGCCAACGATAAAAATATGAAAACAGCAGAAAACAACCAAAAGGGAGATCTTTAGTGAAAAACACCAATGTATTTCTTACTTTGTTTGAACCAACAAGCACCTTAATCTGTTCCTGTATCCAACTGCTATCCTCTGTTTCCTAACAGATTAAATGCAAGATTAATGTTCCACACACCTGCTCTTCTTTCCTTTTACCTTCACTTTCATCCCAAGTATCTTTTTTTTCTCACTCCAGTTCCTGTAGCAACATGATAACTCAAATCCAAAAAGAACTTATTAGGATAGCTCAAATGCAGAAAGAGTTTAACACCTACAAGCAAAGTACTTTCATCAAGCAATAGCAACTATGACAGGAAGTTTTATACAAGTCAAACAAAAAAATTCATCTCAAAATGGACGTCCAGTTCAGAGTGCTCCAGCCTCTTCTACACCAGTTAGGAGATGTTCGATTGTTTTAAAGAGAAAGCTTGTGGGGAGAGGTTGTTAAAATGAAAAAAGGTAACAAATGAAAAAAATGCTGCCAAAATTAAAAACAATCAGAAACACAAATGGAAAATCAGAAACTTAAACATAATGTTATTTACTACATCTATATATTTAATATAAATTCTTAGGGCTGAAAGCAACACTGTTCTTCACCTCACTGTTCAGTCTATTAAAATATCCAAGATAAGTGAGTAGCTGATACCTTCTGTGTAAGACCACAGTGTATCTCTGACAAGTCATCATGATGACGTGAGACTGCATTCTAAACAGTAATTACCCTGCACTTTTATTCACTCAGAGAGCGAGAAGATAGATTTCATCTCAGATGTGAATTTAAAGAACTTAATTCCCTCTCCAGAACACAGGACTACTAACGGTATACAATGTGATGCCAATACAAAAAAAAAATCTAAACCAAACTTACATATGTTATTTCAGTCAAAATAGAAAAAACCCAAATAATATTATCAGTTCTACCACCTTTACTATGTTCTGCTCACAGCTGGTTCCTAAACCAAGTGTAGAGGTTCACAGACACAGATTAACTTTAAGCTCATATCTTACATCCTCACATAGCTTTTTGCAAACAGCTTTATTTATGAGGATATCAGATTTGGGCTTTAAGCACATATCCTGTTTCTTTAATTATACAGACACAACAGATACCTTATTTAACCCCATTTAAAAATGTGATAAGAGTACACACAGTCACCCTTTTTAGGCTACTTAAAAGATTAGAAGACAATTTCAGGCACCCCTGAAATTTTGCCAGCTGTTTAGTAACCAGCAACAAAGTGACTCAGCTACTCCGCCTGCAACGCTGCCAGGAAATTCTGTTCCAAGCCAGCCAAAGCACTTTTACCTTTATCAGAGTACTGGTGCTCTAACGCGTGGAGATCAGGCAGCAGGTGCAAGCAATTGATGCAGCAGTAAGTAAAGAAATCCAACACCACAACTTTTCCACAAAGGTCTTTGTGAAGAGAAATAGGACCTTCAGTGTTTAACCATTGTAGATCTGGAATTCAGAGAATAGTGATACCCGGTTAGAGGAAGGGTAGGGAAAGGTAGACACCCTCATTTGCACAACACCACACAATGTTCTTGGTACAGTTCACCTAAAAAAAAATCCAACATCGCTTTCAACGCAAGTATAATAGAAAAATCGAACCAAAAGTCTTATATTTATCCAACTCATCCTTATGTTCCACAATTCTTCATAATTAGTAAGTTAAAATAAATATTATTAACAAGATTTAATGTAATATTGAAAGTGTGGTTTATATATTCATATAGGTGCCTTTTAATTGAAAGAGCATGCAAGCCTCAGAACAATTTTCATACATTTTAAAACATGATTTATGTTATTCAACTGCTAACAATGCCATACAGGTAAAAACTGTTTATTTACAACTCACACAAATGCTAGTGAACTAAAAAACTGTTAAACTCTTAATGATTTTTCCAACAGTTTTTTAAAGAACTAATTTCAGAAACGACTGAAATATTTTTGTGTTTATAGTTCTGATCTTAATTTTCAAAGTCTGAAATGACAGATACAAATTAATCCTGTTATATGGGAAGAAACACAACCCTTTCAGATATACCCCGTAGTACTCCCCAGCAGTTATTTTAACCACTTGATATGAGACATGAAGACACTGTTTTCTCACTGGTAATTGATATTCCTCTGATCCCATAAGAAACTGATATCAAGATATGAAAGAAATATTCTAGGATAACATTTATGAAAATAATGGAGGGGGAAACAGATTTATGTGATACAATGCCAAGGCAAACTACATTTTTGAAAGATTACATTTTAAACCAATCTAAAAATCCTCAGAACTTCCACCCTGATAGTTTCAGCAAACTATTAATAAGATCTTACTGCCCCAGGAGAAGTTATTGCTGCTGAAGCCAGCAGGAGGCTTGTTTTCCGTTTCACTAAGAGGAGGACTGGTCTCTATGTTCATATATTTATATATATAAATGGATACATATGCATTCAGATTTGTTGAAAATAATAATTTATCAAATTTATGCAATATTTCCGCATAAGGGCAATGCTTTACTGTTTATATTTTAAAGAAAAGAGAAACTTATTTATTTTATGGTATTGCTCCCCTTTTTACCAGAATTAAAATACCTTTCATAAGAAAATATTATAACAGAAATGAAAAATGTTGGCTACCTATTTTAGCTCTTTTTAGAGGAGACAATAAGCTTTGACAGAGCACAGAAAATGAAACAATACTAATGACAAAAGTCTAGACAAAAAGAACATTCACTTTGTTCCATTGGTTGCAAGCCAGAATTCATTCCCATGATACGCATGTGATTTTTAACCCTGAAGTTCTCCTCCTGAGGGGTCTGTCTTGCAGTCAGATGTGAGCTCCCACAGTTCCAGAGAGCCTCACTGAGGGTACAAGGACTATGAGCAGGACTTGCAAGATCTTACAAGACTCAACGTTTGATTTCACACAAGAAGAGATAGAGAAATGTGGGAAATGGGCATACCACTGAAGGAGGGTGAAATCTCCAGCACTGTTTGTACTATCAGGGACATGGAAATTGACAAGCACAGGTAAGTCATGGGCAAAGAGAGCTGGGAAATATCCTAAGTGTCTGCAGTGAAACCAAGGCAGCTCAGGAGGAAGCTGTGAGAGTTGGTAAGGTTCTTACTATGTCCACAGGAGATGTCGATATATTATACAGAAAGGAAAGGCTTTATTTAAAAAAAAAAAGTAAATTAATGAAGCTATTAGAAATTTCGAAGAGAGGCTTTAAAGAACAGGGTTTTGCAACCAGAAGCATGAGGAACATTTATAAAGAGGTTCCTTTTTCTTGTCGTTTGCTCCTGGTGCTTTCAGGAGTAGCATTTCCTGTAACTAGAAATGCATTTTTAAAAAGGCAGCTAAGGGGGCCGTAAGTGCATGGCCCTCACAGGTGGCGGGACTCCAAGGAAAACGCCGCAGGGTGAGCGCCAGAGCTCAGCCACCTCTACCAGGTGAGTCCCCGCCGCCGCCCGCCCGGCGGGCCCGGGACGCCGAACCGCGCTCGGGCCCCGCCACCCACCTCCGCCGAGCTCGGGCACCGTCAGGTCCCGCTCCCGGCTGTCCATCTTCTTCAGGTACTGGTAGACCAAGTTCTCCTTCTCCTGGGGAGTATCGGCGTCGAGCAGGGCGTACTCCAGCTGTGTCTGGGCGGGCAGCAGCCCCGCCAGCCCCCCCGCCGCCATGGCGCCTCCTGGGCGAGCCCTGTTTACCGGCCTGGCGTTTCACCGCCGCACATTCGGCACGTCCCACAACGCTGGGGAGGAAAATTGTAATTAAAAAAAAAAAAAAAAAACACAAACAAAACCACAAAACAAAAACCTGAGCACAAACAAGTAATAACTCGTCTGTCTTAAAGGGAGGGGCCTCCTCATTCATTCCGTGTTTTTACATAGCTTTGATATTCACATCAGCATATTCGCGAAGAGAATCCCCAGTGGTGATTCTAGATCAGCAGATTCAACACAGACTGCTTTTCACGCCCAGCTGCTTTTTTATTTATAAGTGGAGTAGATGTAAAAATAGAACACTACCGCCAGAAAGTACAAACAAAACACTGACAATGTAAACGCTTGGATTTATTTTTTTTTGAGGGGGTTGCGGAAAGTTGTGCGACAGACACGGTGACGAAGCTGCGGAAGCGAATGCGTTGCCGCGGCGGCAAACAGCTGAGGAAAAGGCGCTGAGGAGGAGGAGCCCGCGGCCTTCGGGAACGGCGGGACAGGCCGGGAGGCGGCGGCCTCGGTGCCCAGGGAGGCAACGTGGAGCAGCGGCCTTCGGTGCCCGCGGCGGGAGACTCCGAGGAGGCAGCGGTGGGGAGCGCGGCCCCTCCCGGCAGTGCCGTGCCGGTGTCGGCCTTCGCCGTGCAGGAACTCGCAGCCGAACTCTTCTTCTGCAGTGAGGTGGAGATCAGAGGAGCCGGGCTTCACCTTCCGAGGCCGGGTTAGGTGCTTACGAGAGGGATAACTTAAGGCAATGGCTCACCCTGCAAGTCTTTCTACATCCTGCAGGCTCTGGGTTTGTCTAACAGGAGTAATTACAAATACTGAAAGAGACGCTCATTAAATTATTTTTAGGGTAGTATCCACCATGCTTCTGCCCCATCACGGACTGATCTTTCGTTTGTGGCCCAGTATTGCTTATTTAAAATGGAGTTCAAGTGCTTTTCTGCAGGTAGTGAAGGCGCAAGGAAAGAGAGAACATATTAGAGGAAGAAAAGGTAGATTTGTGAACTGTTGTTTAAAAGCAAGCAGAATATTTCATGTGTTGCCATGTCTGAAGATGCTTTATTGGAAGAGGACATTTGGGAGTACAAATCTATTAGGAAGCAAAAGCATCAGAGTAATTCACAGAGCATCTCTACACCTGTGCAGAAAGTAGGTGATGGCAAGTGCAGGCCAAAAAGAAAGAGAAATGGAAATAAAAAAAAATCTGTAGAAAAACCTGATGATCTTCAGAAAAGCGAGCAGAAATCAAGGCCAAATCCAGATGTAGATCAATGTAAAGATGACAGCAGTGTGCACTCCCAGGAAAGCGTGAGTACCCTCATGGAGCAGAGCTCACAAAATGCAAAGCCTGTTCATGATGGATATTGCCCGAGCTGCCAGATGCCTTTCTCTTTGCTATTGGTCCAGACACCTCGGTGGCATGTTGCTGAATGTTTGGATACTCCAGGATCCACTCAAAAAGGTATGAATAGGGTAAGAAAGAAGCCTTCAGAAAAGGGTTAAAGGCTGCTCACATAGCGTTGCTGTAAACTTTGATCTTCATATTTAGTTCAAAATCTGAGATGGTAGTTGGTGTGATTTTTAGAATGTTATCACTGATTATTTGTCAGTATTTTTTTTTTATATGAATATTTTCAGTTCTTTGTAAAGAATGTGGAAATTGGCATGAAAATCTCATATCAGAATCCAATCTCGAAACATTGTAGAATAGCAATAAAGACTCACGGTTGTTTATCAAGCTCCAGTTTTAGTAGTTTATTGAAGGAATTGAAGGTGTATATTTACCTTTTTAAAATAATGGAACCTGTTTCAATGACTGAGTTAACCCCCCTTCAATTAAGAGGCTATGTTTGACACCAAATTTATTTCTCTTTAGGTATAAATTTTATTATTGTGTGTCTCTGTTGCTGTGCAACTTCTCCAGTTGCGTATGGACAGTTGGAAGCTGTAATCAGTCTGTTAGGCTAATTTACTTGCAGTGTTAGTCCTGATTCATTATGCTTTAGAAATTTTTATACAGAATTATACATGAACGTTTCTGTATCGTAAAACAATGCTGTTTTGTTTTGAGTTCTGTACAAGAGGAATAAAACTGACTCATTCCAATTGCTAGTTTCATGTGGGGAAATACCATGTCTGAAGAGATCCAGGTGTCCCACTTATGTTCTTAATGCACCTCATAACTTTTGAAAAGAGGAAAGCATACAGTCAGGAGACTCAAGTAAAGGTTGTTTTAGGTAACACGGTCACTTTGCTTTTCATCTTTGCAACTTTCATTGAAGTTTCTTCTTCGGAACAGTAAAATGTGAGCCTTCTGATCCCGATTTTGGCAGGACTTCTAGTTTGAGGCAAATGTGCTAACACCTCATTTCCATCTCTTACTTCTATAATTAACAGATTAAAAATCCTGTTTGATTGATACATTCGCCTTAAATCATCAAAAGTTAGGCTGGCAAACTCTCAGCAAAAAAGGCTTAGGGAACAGACACAGCTGTTTTGCTGGCGCCTGAATTGTGAATACTTTTTTCACAACAGTGAATACATGACCTATGTATTGTGTTTGTGGGGTTTGTTTGTTTGATTTGGTTTTTGTGTGTGTTTGTTTGTTTTGGTTTTAATTTAATATGTAACCCAGCAGACAATTTGAAATGGACTTTCAGGTTGATTCAGAATCGAGATTTGGTTTGTTTTGAAACCCATCTACTGGCCTTTTCTGGTGCTACTGATTTGAACTCATTGTTTGAATGTGAGACAGTTCTAAACTAGAAGCCAAATGATTACATTGGCACAGCATTGCAACAGGGTTAAGTACTCTTGTTAGAGGACTGTATTAATTCAGGTATAGTGCTGTGTTAGCAGCAGCTGTTTTGGTTTAGGTTGGACCATTCTCATTTCTAGCTAGCTCAGGGCAGGAGGTCTTGGCAGCTTGAAAACTAGTTTTTGCTTGTGCCATCTGTCCTCCACTATCTGCATTTATAAGAAAAAGCTTCTAAATCGTGTGTCATGTGAAAATTTTATTTTAATAATTATGCCAACTGTATTTGCAAATATATTAACATTACTTTTCCGTTTTACTGTTTTCATAGAGTGTCCTGATGGATTACTGTGCAATTCCACTATCCCATCCCACTACAAGCGCTATAGCCATTTTCTACTTGCAGCAAGCAGAGCAGGGGATTATCTTGGGGACTCTTCAGCAAGCACTTTGGAAGAGCAGATGATATATTCTACTGCTGTAAAGCCCATCTGTTCCCCAAGTCATGCAGAAATTTCACAGAATGAGAAACCATCTAATAATGTAAAAAATGTCACAAATGATGCCTCTTTGTTGATGGTACAGAGTTCACCACAAATGAAGTCTCTAAATATAATCAGTAAAAGTACTTCCTCTTTTGCAGATATTCAAAAGTCTGAACAGACAGGTCAGCTTACACAAACCACAGATAATAGTTGTAAGTTTGAATTTTATGACTTTGCAGCCTCTCAAGAAAGTGGAACAGAAGATCTTTGTAGTCAGAAAGATACAAGTCAGCTAAGTCTACTACAGTCAAAAGCTGACTTCAGTGATTGTGAAATTTCCTATTCTCCACTGAGTACTTTTGAGGAAAGTGAAGAGGAAAGTGAGGAAGAGAAGAAGAAAGTAAAAATATCACAAAATAAATTATTTGAAGTCCAGAACTTTGAAGATGAAGAATCTAATTCTGTGGTGTTTAAAACACCTGATGAACTTTTCTTAAACCAGAAGCCTCAGTATGAGCTCACCAAAATGGGAAACTTCATAACTAAAAAAACCCACTGTGAGGAAGTGAATACAATGAACCATCTAGATCACAGTGTGAAGACTGTTTCTCAGCGTCTCATGAACAGCAAGTTTTGTAATTCATCATGTGTAGATCATCAGCAAGAGGTACTACCCAGTGGATCCTCTTTTCCTCTTAATTGTGAGGATGTTGAGCAGCTGGAATTCATTTCCTCTGCTGCTAAAGTAGGAAACACAGAGTCAGAAGATACTGGTGCTTTGGATTCTGCATACATGAGTTTTGCTGAGACCTCATCAGTGCTAGTCAGAGGAGGTGTTGGGTCTCCTCTGACACAGAAAAGTAATGTTTTGAGGGACCCAAGTAACACTTTAACTAATGCAGATAAAATGATTGCCAACGCAGTCGAAAAAACATCTCATCAGGAGAGTTTGCAGTCAGTACTGGAGAAAGAAGGAAATCTTAATACAGCTGCTGTGTGCTTTCCCAGCCCCACCTCTAAAACAGGGTCATCTCTTTCTTTAGCAAGTATGAATGCCAAGTCCAGTTCTGCAAAAGAACTTAAACAAATGGACATTGGTGTTTTCTTTGGGTTAAAACCCAAAATAAAAGAGGAAAGCAAAGGAGAGACTCGTTTGAGTCAGGGAAATCAGATACCAAGTTCAGTAACTCCCAATGGAAAGAGGCCCAGACAGGGAAAAAGGAAAGCAGAAGGGTCTGTGGAAGATGTAGGAGCAGTTACAGAAAGTTCAAGTGTAAATGGAGCCTGTGCAAATGTAAGTTCTGGTGGCCAACGAAGGTGGAGAAAAAAGGTAAAAGAATTACCTGTTGCAGGTGAAGGAACAGGAAAAAAACACTGCCCATTCTACAAGAAAATACCAGGTAAGAGAGAAAACTCTTGGTTTTTGTAGAGGTTAACAAATTTTGGTGTGAGTTGTATTTTTTTCCTAATTTTAGGCTTCAGTATTCTTCACTCTTCATTATTTAGAGTGCAGCTCATAATGAATTCTTTCCCCTGTCTAAGCTGAGAAAATCTTATGTAGGTGCAGATATTCAGAAGGTCAGCGATGGCTTACTTAGTGAAGTACAGTGAAATTGTTATCTCAGGAAGATGATTTCAAGGACTGACTTTTGCATGTTTTTGGCATAGTAAAAACCATAAGTATTGAAAGATGGATCTCCTTTTTTAAATAATTTTGAATATATCCCTTGTTACTATTGATTCCTAATTCCTGTATTTAATATTTTATGTTGCTTCAGTTGTGCCTGAAAAGAGCGCTGTCAATAGCAATTCTTTCCTTACACTAAGCTTATGATCGAGTTTAGTTTTATATTTGAAATTCATGAGTATTAGAAATATGACGTACTACAACTGTGAAAACAAATGAGAACCAAGTAGAAGAGTTTAACTAAGGAAACAGCCAAGAATTTCTCAGAATCTCATAAAGCAATCACATAAAACACAGGATGATGGATCAGTGGCTTAGAAAGCTTCAGATCCTCTCAGTTCTCTTGATCAGTTATTGTGGGTTCCACGGGCTTGGAGAATTTTCCACATATAAATTTGAAGAGCAGACTGCTGTGCCCACAATGCAATTTTAAATTTGCTTTGTTATTATCTATATTATCTTTATTCTGATTTTTGTCACTATATCTGAATTATATTTGACTGTATTTTCTGTGTTACTAATGATATGTATTTGTCCCTATGGCCTAATAGAATTTAGCATCCGTGAAATTTTCAATCTGTTTCCTCTCAGACACTTGGGGTTTTTTTGGTTTGTGATTTTTAATTAGCTATGGGTTTGGGTTTGGTTGGTTTGTTGTTGTTTTTTTTAATTGCAAATACTTGAAGTTCTAGCTTCAAGTAAGTAAAACTTTTTCTGGTTCTTATAGAAGATGTGGGAAATTCCTGTAACATAAAATAAAAAATATCTTAGTGCTACCAGATGAATTAGTTTTCTGCACCATTTGGTGGTTTTAGAAAGTATAACCCAGTGTGAAAGGACCATTTGTCAGTAAGTTTGCCTTTTTTAAAAACTTACGTTTGCAGAGAATGGGGCTATCTTCTATACAGCTGTTTTTGTGCAACATCTTTATACAAACAGCACCTCACTGAAAGCATACAAGGGCAAATCGGTCACATTTGATCTCAGCAGATACATTGAAAGACCCCCAGATTGCTTTCTCATTAGTGACATGGTAGCATATTTTAAGAGAAATATCAAGTGTAGAATAATTGAGAAATTGAAGTTTGATCACAAAGTGCATTTTGTTAAGCTGTAGTTACCTGTTTTATTTTGTGTTATGACATTGATACTGGTTTTTAATCTACGTGAACTTTCAAAAATACCAGCTGAATGCAGATAAATGTGTTTTATTTGCTTAACTAGTTGTCCTGTGTATACAATAGCAGCTGAACAGCAGATGTTTGGGAGACCTATGGAAGTATTTGTTCGTGGACACTTTGCTAAGCTTTTATTTTAATAAGTGAAAATGCTTTTTGTGACTGTTTACTGATACAGAAACCATGTGCATCTTTAAATGGTTCCTTCAAGTGTGTGGAGTTTAACTGTATTCCCTCTTAATTTGGAAGAAAGAAAAAAGAACAAAAGGAACTTCTAATTAGAAACTAGTTCTGAACTATGCACGTTTACTGACTCATTTCTCTTCCCGTTTTGCTGTAGGAACGGGTTTTACAGTTGATGCCTTCCAGTATGGAGAAATTGAAGGCTGCACAGCTTATTTCCTTACTCATTTTCACTCTGATCACTATTGTGGGCTAACAAAAAACTTCACATTTCCAATCTACTGTAATAAGGTAAGGCCTTTCAAGATTACTAGAGGTTATCAAATCCATATGCAACTGCAATCACTTTTATACTGATGAAAGTAAATGGGAGATCAGAGGGTCAATTGTTGGGTCAATTAGGCACAGCGGATGTGAATAGAGAATCTGGATTTCCCTTCTAAGAAATTCTTACCCTGATTTGACTGATAAGAAGATGATTAGTGAAACTTCCCTGTCTAGATAGCATGAAAAAATTCAGGTTTAAAAGGATCTCTAGAGGCCATATGGTCTCATCTCCTGCACAATGTTGGTCCAACTTCAAAGTTAGGTCAGACTGCAGAGAGCGTGATTCGGTTGAATTTTGAAAATAGGACAGATTCCACTATGTCTCCTTGCAACCTGTTGCAGCGCTTACCCACTCTGAAATATTTTCATAATATACAATTGAAATATCCATTTTTGCAACTTGTTCTTTGTGTGTGCATCATGGAGAGGAATGTCTCCATCTTCTCTATAACTCTATTCAAATGATGGAAGTCTGAATTTAGATTCCACTGAAGACATCTTTTCTGCTCATTCAGTAAATGGAATTCTTTTAGCTGGGTCCTGTGTATTCTGTGCTTCAGGCTTCTGCTACCATTAGCTATCATATGTCCAAACAACACTTCTTTACTCATAACATGGTAGGGCACCTTGCCTAATCAACCCATCCAGAACCTCTATCAAAAATCTCTTTCTGATTTACTCTGGAAGTCTCCTGGAAAGCTCGTGTCCTGTGTTGCCCTTCCAGTAGGTGTTGGCCTGACTGCAGTTCTGTGTGCTAAGATGCAGGGCCTGCGACCTGGAAATTTCCTCAGTTGTTTAAAGAAGGCTTCACACACCTCCTCTTATTGACTTGGCAGTCTGTAACAGAAGTTATTCCAGGGGGAATTCCAGTTTGCCTCCTCTCTGATTCCAATCCATAACCTGTTGACAGGCTTCTAAAAGTTTTCTTTTTTAAAACAGCTTTTTTTCAGTTTGCTTTTTGAGGCTTGAAATGCTACTGAAAGGCATGATTATACCCAGGATCTCATAGTTTCTCTCTAAGCCAGACAGTCTGGCTTTGAGAGCCTTTTTTCTAAAATAAACAAAGGCTTTTTTTAGATTTTGTTCCTATTCCATATTAAATCCTTTCCCTGTTACAGATTACTGGCAACCTGGTGAAGACCAAACTTCGAGTGAAAGAGGAGTACATCCATGTGCTGCCGATGGACACAGAGTGCATAGTCAATGGGATCAAAGTGTTGTTGCTCGATGCAAATCAGTACGTATCGTTACATTTGTTGTGAAATATTTGTATGTACAGAATATTGAAGATAAATAGCTCTACAGATACAGATTATGTTCCCATGATTTTTAGGTTTCACTGGCTCCGAGAAAAGGATGAAAGTACTTCACATTCCTGAGTTGGCTTAGTAACATGCATTTTCACTTCAGAAGTGAATTAGGCATGTATGAGTCTAATTTCTTGCAAGTAGTTAGCTTTTGAAATAAGGGAGTTATTTTTTTACAATTTTTGATAATATTAGCTTAATTTTTTTGTTGTTGTAATGAGTACATTGTGTTAACCGTACACAGCTTGATAAGTTTTAAGCTTGTTGAAAGATTGAATGATTTTTCTAGTGGTCTGAACACTTTAGTTTTTGGTGTCTAGTTGAGAACAACTTCGATTTGACTATCAAATGTGTTAGGTGTCTGTAGCTGCAACTGAAGATAGTGAAATCATCAGCTAAAGAAAAATGTGCTTTGCATCCCGGGAGAGACAAAACCCAGCCAACATTTTGCAAATTGAATTTTAAAGAAAAGCCTGTTGAAATGTGCAACAAGACTTCTGCTGGATTCAGTAAGAAAGGGTGAGATTTTTGTCCCACGTTACACTGGCACTGTGTGGTAATGCTGGATTTAAATTTAAGTAACACCTGACTTCCAGGCCTGTGCTCTTGCCATTCTGCCTCTTGGTGCCTTATTTGGCTGTGGGCTAGAGGACAAGTCCTTTCCCTGAAGTATATATTGAAATGCAGCACTGTGTCACAGCTGGTTTGAATATTACTTATCTTAAGATTTGTTTATAGTTGGAGAGATAAGATTCCATGAAGTCCTTTGAGAACCCTTTCTGGGAATGAAGGAAGCCTTGTTGCTTATGTAATTTGGCCACTTCTTATTTTTCCTATTTGTCTCTATGATCCTCTGCTTCAATTTAAAAGGCATATAAAACTTAGGTACAAAGTTCAACTTTTTGGAGAGGTCATTGTTTTAGCTCTGATTCATGCCAGCTTTTCCTCTTTTGAGATTTCATTTACCCTTTACAGATGATTCATGTCCAAAATAGTGCTGCTCTGGTTTTCCAGTCTGAGCACTTGCCCTTACGACAGCTTTGGCGAGGAACTGCAGAAGATGCAATGGATTTGCTGTGGCCAATAAGAGAATTGTATTTATAACGAGGGAATTCTGGATGGAGGATAATGTTTAAAATCTGCAAATAAAATTTAAAAGGAAATGCTTCAGTAAGTCCTGCAGGAATGAAGATGCATCTGCAGTAACACAATTCTGTTTCTCCTGAATAGGAATGCTGCTTCTCTTTGGTGTGCTGTTTCCTCTTTAAATCAAGTAATAGAACCTCCGAGATTGCAGCTGAGTTAGCATCTTTGTCATGCCTAGAAGACTGAGCATCCCAAAGAGCCGTTAATGCTTGATTACTTTACTGGTGGTGTGATTTTTCCCCCCCACCCCCTCCATCTCAACTGAGAACTTAAGTCTAGATTTTCTATGGCCATAAGGTTGGCTTTAGAATTCCTTTAGAAATTTGGGATTTCTAGCTAAATTAGGCTGCATAGTAGCTGTGATTTTAAAAAGCTGTTCTGTGCATCTTCCTGCTACTGAAGGGTGGCATATCTCAAAAGGCAGCTTATCAGTTTAGAGAACTAACAACATTTGGGTGGGCTTTTTCTTTGTTCCAGTTGTCCAGGCGCAACAATGATCCTTTTCTGTCTACCCAGTGGAACAGTTATCCTGCACACAGGAGACTTCAGGGCAGATCCTTCTATGGAGCGCTACCCTGCTTTAGTTGGTCAACAAGTCCACACCCTTTACCTCGATACCACGTAAGTTATGTTTAACTTTTTTTTGTTTAATATATAACCCTCTTTTCAGTGTAGTAAGACTTTATATGAGCCAAATAAATGTAAGTATAAATGACACTACTGTTTTAACAATTGGTAGCTCTGTTCAGTCTTCTATAAAAACAGATATGTATTGAAAGTCCGTGTATGTCTAACTTGTTCAATTGCTATGCTGTTACATGAGAGAGAACAAAAGTGGGTAGTGGAAAAGATGCTAAGGTATTTGCTGAGATGGGTTTATTTTTTATAAGTGGTATTAAATTCTAGGTGTCAAATTGATGCATTGTGTTCAGCTCTGAAACAAAAGTTTCACGGAACACTGGTCTTATGTGGATTCAACTGTTATGAAAAGGAGTGCAGAGGAATTCAAATAGTGAAAGAATGCCAAATGCTTAAGTCAGTTGTCCAGGTTTTCATTAGACCTTTCTCTGACTCATGTATATAAAATTATTTTTCTGTGTATGATGACTAATGCCCAGCTGCAGCCTTTTATTTCTGTTCCATATGTTTCTGCAAATGAATTATACATTATGTTATGCTTTGTATGCATGACTAAAAATAGACGTAAGGATGTAATTAGTATGTGATACAAATATCTTGCTTGAAAGAGCACTCAGTATTTATAGAGAAAAAATGCAGAACTGAGTGTCAGTGTTATACAAGTTAATAGCTGTAGAGAAAAGATGGATATACTCAATGTGAATTTTATTGCAACAATTTTTTTCTGGGTACCTCAGTGATTTCTAAGAAATAGATTGCAAGTAGACTGAAATAACAGGGAAGGATTACATCTTTTTCATTACTTTGTTATTCCATGCATGCAGTTTTGAGGGCCTTGATAAATTCAGATGTCTTCCATCTTGTGTAATGAAGTGTGTGTCTTGTTTCCATGCCCTAGATACTGTAGTCCGGAATACACTTTTCCTTCTCAACAAGAGGTTATCCAGTTTGCTGTCAATACTGCCTTTGAGACAGTTACTTTAAACCCACGTACTCTAGTTGTCTGTGGCACGTATTCCATTGGAAAAGAAAAAGTTTTTTTAGGTATGTAAAAAAAGTGTACTGGATAAAATAACTAAATAAATATCCAAATTGCTGTTAAAAGACCTTTTCTTGGAGATAGAAAGAGTTGCTTAGTCTTGATGGTCAAGTGTTGTGTAAATAAGTTAAATACATGTGGTAATTCTGTTGCAACTTTTTTAGTTTTCTAATCAATAAGTTTTAACTTTCTGAAAGACACGTTTTTCTGCCATGTTTACAACCGCCTGAACATACAGAAGGCAAATTTGGTTACTAAATGAATGGAGCTATTTAATTGATTGTGGTAAGAAAATTGCTGATGGCAATTAAAAAAACATAAATGAGGTCTTAATGACATTTGTGTTAATAATTTGCTGTTGTTAAGAAACAGCAAAGTGATATAGTTATTCTTAAACTTGTATTTTGCTAACAGTTTTTCCTTCCAGTTTTATATCACATATTTTCCTAAATATTTATATTAATCATTTTTAATGAAATCAGTTTTAACAAGGCATTCCCAAAACCAGAACACATCTTTTCTTAGTTAATGAAAATCTTGTGTGCTATGCTTCACCTGGTTACTGCATTAGGAATCAACATGATTTCCCAAATGCCCACTCTAGAGCAGGCAGTTGCGTACCGTTTGTGCTTTTGAGTGTATTTAGTCATCAATACAAAATTTACTTTCACTGAAATTTAGTCTGTCTTGAAACATGAGCTGTTTGTTGCATGTTCCAAAAGAGGCACATTTCTGGTTTCTTTGAAACCAGTACCAATTGGCCTTAGTAACATTCTATGAAAGAAATATGACTTGGAACTTATCAATGTACTTCTGCTCTCTTTCTTTTTCCAATTGTCATATACAGTTCTGGTGCTAAAATGTAGGAGCCAGGCTTTTTTAACAGCAATTACGGGTTTCTCTTCTCAATTTTAGAATATGAAAACTGTATCATATGGAAGATTATTTTTTTTCATAGTAAAAATGATCCAGCACAGAAATTAGGAAAATCTCCAAAACAAGCAAAAAATTAACTCTTGAAATTTTCTTATTTCTTCCCAATTAATCTTAAAGCAATTGCTGAAGTTCTGGGTTCAAAAGCAAGTATGTCCCGCGATAAGTACAAAACGCTGCAGTGCTTGGAGTCAGCCGCTGTTAGTTCCCTCATCAGCGTGGACTGGGGTGGTACTTTGCTTCATGTTCTTCCCATGATGCAAATTAATTTTAAGGTAAGTTCAGAAAATAAAGTCTGTTGATTAACCTGCTGGTTGACCTTACTCTTGGGCTCTTCCAACCAGTGTTGTGTTTGGTGCTTTTTAACCTCTTGTCACATGGTATTTATTTAGTAAAGTTTTGATGTGTAGCAATACACAGAAAATGAAATGCAATTAAACATTAATAACTGTCTCCAAACGTGATGCACAGAAAGTGTAATTTCACTTCAATGCGATGCTTGTACAAGATAAGACGAGGTTTGTTCAAAGGCTTGCTCTTTGCGGGCCTTTTTGAAGTAGATTTGTGTAATGACTGCAGGATCTGTCCTGTTAGCAATTAATATGTCATGACATGGAGTTCCTGTTTCCAGCCAGTCTTTTATCTGGTATGATGTAGTTAAAAACGAAAAAGATTCTTTTGCCTGTGAGTCTCTCTGTTTTGAGGCAGCACATGAACATGGGCAACTTCCAGTTTGGTGTTTGATGAAAGAGCAATAGGGTTCTCCATGCTCTTCTCCGTTCAGTTTTCTTGTATTTATAATCATATTTTCACCTTTTAAAAGAATATTGTCCTTCTGATTATTTACAGGGGGTTAAGGATACTTGAAAATCAGTGGAAACACACACATTAAAAAATACACACATTGAGTGAGTGAAGGACACACCTCATATATACACATGCTTCAGTTTTTCCACACACAGTCTAACATTTGTAGCAAAAGAAGTAAACCAATTTATTTTAAGGCATCGTTTTGTCTAAGTTGACTTCAAATACACATTTCAGCTGAGATTTGAGACAAGAGGCTTTTGTTGTTGAGAGTTTTTGTGGGAATTTCTTAGTTAGGAAAGGTGACTAATTCCTGGGCAAAAAGAAAGTTTTTCTAAAGAGACTTCAAAATACAGAATGGCATTAAGGCAAAGCAGCAGGCTCTAGATTAAAGGTAACCTCAAAGGAAAACAGTGGTTGCTTATGCCTTATGGACTTGGATTCATTTATTGTTTTGCTTCAGGCCTGCTGTGCCATCTCAAGCAAATCCTTGAGAGCAGGACGGTATTTAGCTGCAGGACCGGTCAAGCTCAGAATTGACCTAAAAAGGAGAAAAAGAGGCTTTACAATTTGGGTGGGAGCTGCAGGAGATGGAACTTAATATCTTAGTGTTTTAGTTGTTGTTCTATAATCTCTTCCATGGTGGGCAGAAAACGAGTAATGGAAATGTGTATGGATTTATTTTTAATGTGTTGTGTTGTCTTAAGCAGTAACATATTTTAGTTTCTTCTGCAGATTTTTGGGTTGCTACGTGATTTTGCTGTCACACGTACGGCGTGGTCACATAGCTGGACGTTCAGGCAGAGGGTGTGGTTATACAATGAGGATGGCGGGACAGCCTTACTTCTCAGAGAAAGGCAGTTGTATCATGTGCAGAGTCTCACCTCAGAGAACAGGAGGTTCTAGACAAATCTGCAGCGTACCAGAAGCAACGTCTGGACCCTGGAAAGGGCCAGGAAAAATTAAAGGCTCCATGGTCTAGTGATCGAGAGTCCTAGTGAAAGAGTCATGGCCCTTTGTACTTGGGCTTTGACTTCATGCGTGAAGTTATTGGAATGTGCTCTCATGTTGTCATCAGTAATTTTGTGTCCATCTAAGCTGGGCCTGCTAAACATCCTGTGATGCCAGTAGCTATGTGAATGCCCAGGTGGCATTTAGTATCAGTTAAATGTGGAGAATGTTAAATGCTTAAAGATGAGGTCATGTTTGTTTATGCTATTTCTGCTCCAGCAGCATCTGTAAACATGATCTTAGTAAAGATGATATTTTTAAGAATAAATTATCTGATTACTTGTAATCTTTCTCTAGTTAAAGAACAATGAATTATACTGGCCTGTTTTCGCAGACTGTGATGTCATCATCCCCAGTTGCGTGTTTTTGTTTTGTGTAGGATTATACAGGTTTTGTCCCAAGTTACTGGCTCATTACTGGGAAAGACAGAGTTTTAATGATCCTCATCACTAAATGCTAATGCCTTCATTATCTTCTGAGTCTCTTCTACCTCTTCTGTTTTATTTGATCCCCAGCCCTATTCAAAAACACAATCCTGCTTTTTAATTTGGGCTAATCTCCTGCTTGTACAGTTTCAGCTATGAGCCTACAAATCCATGAAATCCTTATGGGAGTGTTTGCAGTCAAAACTTCACATTCAGTCCTTATTTAGTAAATTGAGTACATCTGTGATCTTGTCCATCAGTTGCCTTTTTAGTAGAATGCAAATAGCCAAATCCTGATGGTATATTATAGTTATCTCCCAGAAGCCCCAGCTTTATACCCTTTTTTCCCCCTTATGCTTTTTACTAATAGAGTAAATGAAACCTGTCTGTGTTCCAGGCTTGATAGTTTTAAGAACTGTATGCATTATTATTCTGCCTTTTATTATTGAAAAACTTTGCTGTTTCTAGATAAAGAACAAAAAAGCTGCATAAGGTACATGGGTTTACCACAACTGAAGCCTTGTTTGCAGTAACTGTTGATAAAACTGTGCCCAAGCAAAGCTCTCATGTTTCCATAGCTGACTGCTCCCAAGACAACCTGCATGCCACATCTTCCCTTTCTACCCCATGTAGAAAGGAAACAAGTTCATGGTTTTGAGATGCTCCTGCATATATTTCCTTGTTAACAGACTTTCTGCTATGATCAGGGTCTCGTTTTTTTCCTGATCATTGAGTCTCCAGATTGCTCAAAAACATTCTGGGTTGTTGGTTTTTTTTTTGTTTGTTTGTTTTTGTTTTTTTTTTTTTTTTTATAACATTGGTGGTTTTTTTGACTGCTTATTCAGGAATTTTAGAAGTATTTTTGCAGTCTTCATATTGTGAATATTTTTTCCTTGTGGTGGCATTGTCCAACTGTTTAATTGCAGTTTTGAGGCTATCCGAAATCTGTTTTTCTCCATGTTGATTTTCAGGAGTAATATCAAGCATGTTTTTTTCATTTTGGAGTCAGCTGTTTTATTATTTGTGAACAACTAGCTTAGCTGTTCATGTATGATTTATAGACAAACACTGTATTGATTCAGCAGGGAGCGTCATTCACCTAAAAGTCATAGGCGCTTAGAAAAGTACAGAAACCTCTCTGTCTTTCCCTGTTACCAGAGTTTAAAGACTATTGTTGGTACCTTCTACCTAGAACTGAAGCAAACAAAAATGAATAGTGACCATAATAGTGTTAAATCCACCATGAAAAACAGGTGGATCAGTGAATGTTTTTCTGACAGATTGACCTTTTTTTTGTAAACCTGCAGCATCCTTGCAATATGTGCTTATACCTGAGATTTTTACTTGGCCAGAGACTCAGTGACAACGTATGGTGCATTTGTCTTTTCTGTGTGAGCTATCTGTGTCAAGATACTTGTATTTCTATACAAATGCAGCCACAGTGAGGGAAACTGTGCTATCTGGCCTGAATGTTTCCATCACCTTTTATCTTTGTTTATTTGAATATTGAATTCTGAGCAGTTTTCTATCACTGCATCAGGAATTCTGTCACTGCCCCAAAAATCTGTTGAAGAAACAAGTTCATATTTGAGGAAAAAAGCATGTCTTTTCTGCTTTATAAATTCATATAGGTAGTCTCGATCTGTAGTTAGAATGAAAGCAGTCCCATTCGTAATATTGAATACCTGGCCAGGTATCACCAGACTTCTGTATTTTTATCTAGGCCTTATGACAGACCAATACTTGAGATGAATGTTTGGCTAAGATGTGTGTAGTTCGAAGGGTAAAACTAGAAAGAATAAGCCATAGGGGATCAGAAGCAGCAAAAATACAGTGGCAGAGGAATAAGTTTATTGTGTTGTTGGATTGTGTGGGGTTCTTTTTGTTCATTTGGGTGTTTTTTTTTTTTTCCAATGTAGAGCTCTGGCTTTCTTGAGTTTGTTTATTAGGAGTTGATACCAAACTGAGATTACATGCTCAGATGAATGTTCTGGGTATTTTTAATGGATTGACATCTACATACATTTTAAAAAATATAATTTTTATATGTGTCATGTTATTTATTAAAATATTTATAAAAATAAACTGTGGATTGCTGCAATCTTGCAAGTATACTTGATATTGATGTGGTGCTTCACTGCTGTACTTGAATTTACTCATTATGAGGATTGCTGTGTGTACTGATGAGTAGCTGTTCATGAATAAGCCAAATGAGTTGTGTTAGGGCTGATTGTAAATTAACTGTTTAACTATGTTTGAGTCTTCTCTTATCTTAAGGAATCTGTCCTGCTGACTTCAGCAACACTGTAGATAACAGGCTGTCGTGGTGATTGAAAGAGGTCAATTTAGCAATGAAATATCCTTTTAATTTTAAAAGGATGAAGGTTTAGAACAGTGTTCGCTAAAGAAATAAAAGAATAAATTGGAATGTGTATTTAAAGTGGATTTGTTATAAATAAGCACAGTAGTAACTTGTTTCGCGGAAAGAGGCCATCTTTTCTAAAATGCATGCGTGGTTCTTTTGCAACAAACAGTTTTTTGTAACAATAAAAAATTGAGGCTCCTGCCACTTGAATATGCAGTGGGAGATTTCCAGAGAACTGGGCTTTCAGGTCTGTGCACCTCTCCTCTGCTGCTCAGCTCACTACTGGCCCGTACTCTCATTGAGGTGAAATTTTCAGAACTGCTTATGATTGAAAAGCACAAATAATTTCTGATGAGATCAAAATTACATCCTTAATGTGAATGTTTCACACTTGATATGTAACAATTTGAAAACAGATTAGCGTTGGTTAATATAGTAATCATTGTATTTGAAGTACTGTATTTAGATTTAATTAAAACAAGGGGAGAAAATATATTAATTACTACCTTAAGCTACGTTAATCTTCCTAAACTGAAGTGTGAAGGAGAATTAGACCACTACGGCTGCATCTTTAATCTAGTGAGGACAGAAGATTAGCAGTGTATTAAGAACCATGGCAGCTGGCCATACTGCCCGTTGCTGAGTGAAGCGCGTGTTGTGGTAGTGTTTTTTTGTTCTTTTATGTACCTAGTTTGATGGATTTTGTATTTTGCTACTGGGCATTATGCTGAAGGTGCTATTAAGTGTGACAGTGTCACAGGCAGTTTTCTGCTTCCCTGCTTAATAATTTTCAAGTGTCTGACAAGTTGGTTAGTGTTCTATCACAGCATATCTATCCCCATCTCCTCACCTTTTCAATATCAGTCCTTATTTTGTATTTTTCTTCCTGCTGCTGATATAAAGTTTATGATTTTGAGTTCTATAGTCTTGCAGGGCTTTCAAATCGACAATGTGCCTTGAAGCTTTTATACAGAACACATGAAAATGATTTTCTAATTTTGATTTGAAATAGTACTGACTTCACTTTATCCAGGAATAGGATTGTACATTCCTTATGCTTCCCTCTCATATTTTTCCTGATCCTAGATAAAACAACATTGAAGGCTAACTTAGCCAACGTGGAAACTTTTTCAAGCTAACTTTTTTTTTTTTTTTAGAGTAAAGAAATAAGAGGTGGTTTCCTTCCTATAACAAATGGGGACGTGGTAAAACATGGTTTGGTGCTCAGAGAAATACTCAACTCATGCACTGGATTGCTGTGAGATTTTGGGTAACTTGCTTAATTAACCCTGAGCACTTCTGGACATAAGCAGATCTCAGGATCTCAGTGGCACTTTGCGTTAACCAGATGATTTTGCACTGAAGTCAGATTTCACCATCTTGTATCACCATTTGGCTGCAAGAGTGCTGACTTCTCACTGAGAGGAGGAAATCAATGACTTGGAGAGCAAGTTCTGTAAGAAGATGGGATTATGCCTTATGTGTTCTGATCTGTAATGCATAGCTATTAATATGTGCTTATTCAGGTGAAGCAATTGAGATGCTAAAGTACAAGGTGCTCTGCAAATGGTAATATTTATCATTAATAATTTCAAGGCAGATGGCATTTAAAATAAAAAGAGTTAATATCAAAACCTTAAAATAAAATTTAGTCTGAGGTCTCTCCATTATGAAATCTCCAACCTTTAGACTTATAAGATACTTAATGGGATTAAGTATATGCTATATTCTTTTCACAGAGTTTGCAGGATCACTTATATAAGTTTTCTGAGAATTTTGATCAAGTTCTGGCTTTCAAACCTACTGGATGGACCTACTCTGATTCATGCCTTTCTCTGGTGGATATCAAACCTCAGACAAGAGGAAGGATCACTATATATGGTATAAGTGTGGTAAAGATTCAGTGCATTTGATTTTGTGTGGATCCTTTTCATAATTGTATTCTGCAAACTCCTACTGTTCTTTGTAACCAATGCTTTTTCTGATAAATCATTGAGAAGCTGAACAGATGGTCTCTCCATGAGAGGTCTGGGAACTGAGTAGTTGAGAACACTGCGGATTTTTACATACATTTTGCTCCTGTCCTCCTTGTGCAAATAAAGGCTTTTATCTGACACAGGTAGAGACTTCAGGGGTGAAGTCTTGGCCCAGCTGATGCTGCTGACAGTGCAGCTCCAGAGCCAAGACTTTGTTCCATACTCTACTCATTTGTGAGAAACTGTAGGTCTTCCTCTCAGTTCTTTTCCGTGGGTGGAGTTGAATCTCTTGTCATTCATTCAACCAAATCCTCGCTGTCACTCCGTTTGCACGGATGAATTACTTGGTAACTTAATGCAGGGTAATTTTCCATAAGAAAAATCTGGAGTTTCATTTTACCTCAGCTATAAACTTTAGATCTCAAATATGAATTTAAAAAAAAATATTATCTAAAGTATTTCTTAGCTGGAATGCTTACAAAACTGTTTTGGCAAGAAACGGAGTAAACTAACAGATTGCTGTTGTTTGTTTCATTTCAGGGATTCCTTACAGTGAACACAGCAGTTACCTGGAAATGAAGCGTTTTGTTCAATGGTTGAAGCCACAGAAAATCATCCCCACTGTAAATGTCGGTGACTGGAGAGCCAGAAGCTCGATGGAGAAGCATTTTAGAGACTGGATGATTGAGGGTAATAGGCATAAATAAATATAAGGAAGAATGTATATTTCAAAGGAGGTAGACTGGAGTGGGAACTGTGAGTTCCTGTGAGTTTTATTTAACTCCATTTTCCACAGAGCTTTCTTTAGGGAGGACTAAGCTGCCGTTTTCCTGAGAAAGCTGAATTTTTTAAAAAATGCACCTTGCTTGCTTATATACCTACTACTTATTTTTTCCATAACTTAGTAACTTCTTTGCAAATATCTATTTCAGGTTATTTTTATTTTACTCCTTTTTCCCCGTTCTTAGTTTTCCTCAGCTTATGGAGATGCTCAGATGTATAATGCTGGGAAAGAAAACGCTTCCAGGTTACTCATTTCTGAAAATAAGTTAATTGTAAGAAGTGAGACAATATCAAGCTTATGTCACATGCTATCGATTCAGGCTTCAGAGAAGCTTGTTTCATGAGGCAGAACTGGCTGCAGTTTAAATCATGTAAGCAAAATTTACTTGACTCAGGCTCTTGCAGCCTATGTACTTTAGAAAATGATTTTTATAAAAGGCATTGCTACCTACATTCCATTCCAGATTTTTAGGTTTGTTTTTTGGGAGTTTTCTGGGGTTTGTTTGTTTGTTTGGTTTGTGTTTTTTTTTTTTTTTGTGTGTATGTGTTGGTTGTTTTTTTAATAAAGAATGTACATGATGTACATGAAGCCTGTGTGTTCTTTCTGAGCAAAATACTTTATTTTCCAATACTGTAGTTGCTGATCTGAGAACCTGTCTGTGGGATCTTTGGTGACTGTTCTGTATATGTTGGTTGTGTAAGATTGTTCCTGTGTCCGGTATTGCAAATTCTCAGCACGTGGTCAAAGCACAGAAGCGGTTCCTCTCTCCTACAATGCGTTTGGGTTTGCAGGCTTGTTACTTGAATTCTGGAAAAACAAGAAAGGCAAATGTTAGTACTGGCAGCAGAAAGGTAAATTTCATTTTGCATTTTTTCCCCTTGAATCCTACCAGATTATCAGTGCTGTATTTCTGATACTGAAGTATATGTCAGGACACACTAGTATTTTAAGCACTAAAATAAAATGCTTTCCAAACTTCCAGGACTTACGGAAGTTGCATCATGTGTAAAGAATCACTCCCCAGCCCCCCAGAATAGCTTGTCTGAAAAGCTTCGGTGCAATTTTTTGTTGGTAAAGCATTTATTTAATGTATAAACAGATCCTTGTAGGTGACAAGGTCTGTAATGTGAAGTCACTTGGTTTTATTTCTGTATTTTGTGAGAAATAGCTGTATGAAAGTCTGGGAAGTCACTCTTACATTGATTCATAATTATTTCAGTACATTAGTACATTCACTGAAATATGGCATTGTTAAATGCTTCTGTTTAAATTAAGCAAAGGAATTTGATTTTTTTTTTTTTTAAATTTTAGATATTGCATTATTCTAGCTAAATACTGCAAGAACTGATAACTGTCTTGGATTGGTGTGCTCGTTCTTAGGATTCCACTCCTTTGTGGAGCAGGTGTGTGAAAATGCATCTTTTACAGCCCTTCCAAATACCAGACCTGAATTAATGCCTTGTACAAGAGAGCAAATTTGGGCATTCTGTTGGGCAAGTAAATGCTTCTAGTAGTTGCATCGTTCAGGAATTAAACGTGGTTTTTTGGCCTGTGAAGTCTTATTCCTGACTAATTTTGCACCAAGTAAGAGGGGCTGGAGTAAGTACCCTAAAGTCAAAATCTTAATCACAGTTCTGACATCTTCTTGCTGCCATAGTTGCATTTTTCAAGACCGAGTATTCCTGATGAGAATGCGTGTGGGCTCTCAGCGTGCTGGTGCTGTTACAGGTTTGTGATGCCGTGAGTTCACCTGCATGCCAGTGACAACCAGAATAATGGGCTTTCGGTGCAGCTGAGAGGTGTGAGACACCTGCTGCCTCCGTGGCTCTTTGCTTCCTGCCGTTGGTTTCGACTCTGTTGCCCAGAATGAAGGACTTATTTATAATTTTTTTCTGAAAGCAAACTTACTTCTGAAACAAACCACCAAAATGATGTATCTTGGAAGATGTTGACATTGGCATCTGCTGGGCTGACCCAGTTAATCCTGCTGTGATTCGGAACAGATAGTGGCAGGCTTATGTCAGTCAGCAGAGCAGAATGAGCTTGTGCTGGGTTCCTTTTTGTCCCTATGTGCTCGGGTGTTTTTCCCATTGCCCTCTCCGTCATAGGTATTCCTGCATCAATCTGCTGGTTGCTTTCATTTCTCCTTCTTTTTGGTTTGCATTTGCCCTCCTACCAGCTATTTTTTGTGGATAGACTTGAATCCTGCAGCATTTCATCCACCTTCTTGTAGGAGATCTCCACGTTACCCAGTTACTTGGACTTCTTTGTATGGAAAAACATATTTTTGGAATCAAAACTCAGGAAGAAATTACTGGTTTTGTTCTTATAGTAAAGGAAGATAGCTAACAGGCTTGGATTGCTTAGATTGCCCAGGAGGACATAAAGGGATTTCCACATCTGCTTTAACTAAACAAGAAGACCTTTTCTCTTGTGTAGGTTGTTCCAAGGGATGGGTCTCTGATCACAGCAGGTTCGGTCTGTTGGGAGCACAGACCTGTGATAAACCTGATTTCAGCCTTATTGCACAGGTGTCATTAATTAGCACTTAGCGGCTCCACGTTTTGCAATGAGTGAATTTTTTTTCAGTCTTCTGGCTGTGTTGGCATTAAAGATGCAGGAGCGGAAGCATTAGTTATTTTTGTTCAGAGTGGTGGCTCTGACTACAGCAAAGGTCCTGCTTCAAAGTCAATAGATGTGGATTTTTGGTCTCTTGTGCTATAGAAAGACTAGACCAGGGTCCCCTGGACAGTGGGGTGGATGAGCTGGTCTGTGTCCTTCACATCAAGTGAGTGTCACTGACACAAATAATACCAGATTTTACTAAAGCGAGATGGGCCAGTGAGCATCCCAGAGGCTCTTCCAGTTCGCTGGTGCTGACAGACTCGGGGCGGAGGGCAAAGCAAAGGGCCAGCCATAACACTCGCTCGATCAGCGCCCAGAATGGTTTTCAAAGCCAACCGCTCT
The DNA here is from genome assembly GCF_964273445.1 of Streptopelia decaocto. NCBI lineage: Eukaryota > Metazoa > Chordata > Aves > Columbiformes > Columbidae > Streptopelia > Streptopelia decaocto. The sequence goes on along the minus strand of NC_138659.1, from coordinate 63,544,086 downwards.
AGAGAATCACTTTGTATTTCCCATCAGGACTCCTGCTCTGATTACATATCACCCCCATAGGCAGATAAATGAGCTAAAAGCAACACTGTTTGCGCGGGGCGGAGGGAAGCAGCTCGCCGCTGGGCTGGCTCGGGCAAGGGCTTGCGGGCTGGCTGGGATAGATGAAAGCAGCTACGTGCGCTGGGGCCCACGGTCATCCCTGAGGAGGCTTCTGGGAAGGCAAAGATGAAAACATTGCAAAACAAAACTATACAGACAAAGGCAACTTCAAGGTGCCAGGTATCTTTTTAAACCACGATGTGAAATAGCAACTGATGATAGTAACTGGGAGTGGAGAAAGGAGCTGAGGTCTCAATGGGATGGTTAAAGCGTTTCTCTTATCTGATCAAGCCTGTTTACTCACATGTACTTGGTAAAGGCTATTAAGATAAATCACAGTTTAAGTTTGTTTTTTAAGATAACATGACTTAAGATCTGTCCTTCAGGCAATTAGGGATTGATTTTTACTGAGACTGTGTTTTGAATCTGAAGGGTGCTTAGGGAGGTTACACGTGAGACTTGTTACCATCTCAGGATAAAGATGCAGTTATTGCCTTGATGTGTTTTCTGTGTGTTTTGAATAACTTTCGGTGAATTTTCTTTGGTAGGAGATAAAAAGCAGGTGAGTTCTGAGAACAGGAGAATGCAGCCTAAACTTCCCCATCCTCCCTTAGCTACAGAAAAACAGCTGCTGCTCATTTCAGAAATGAAACAAATAAGAGCATCTTTCAAGGGTGGGGCACAGGCTGCTTTATGTCCTTAGTGAAGTGATCTAATTTGAAATTGTATTCAATATCTGCTGTGTTTGCAAAACTCTCAGTATTGCTAAAACATACAATGTTAGTATTTGGGGGGAAATACGACAGGGATCCTTGAAAGTTTGTCAGTACAAATATTTGGAATTGGAGCTCTTAAGTTTCACCTGTTGGTTCAAGTTATAAATGTGCATACTGAATTGAATGCTCTCCCCAGAAGTGCATAGAAAAGCCAGAAGGAGCTTACAGCATTCGAACAGGAATGGAAAAGGGACGAGATGGGCTGTCGCTGTTTGTAGGTAAGGACGGCACAGAAGAGCTCGCTGCCTGCCCGCCCAGTCCAGCCCAGCCCTGGCTGCCTCCTCTCTTTCCCCTCTCTGCTCTGAACCTTTACCCGCTGCTGTGCAGTGACACCTTGTTATCGCATCCCCAGCAAATACTTTGGCAGGGAAGAGGCTTTTCCACTCTGTCACATCTGCCGTGGTATCTCCAAGCCGATAGTGACATGTTTGTGCCAGTTTCCAATGAGTACTTACATAAACCAAACAGTTCTTAAAACCTCTAAGCTTTTGCGTTTGGCATTTGAATTTAACTTTCTTTCTGCATGCTGCATTGGTTGTTAAGGATGGAAGAGGGAAAAAATTCACCATCTTGGGGGAAAAAGATAGCAGCGGTGCACCCAAGGAAAAGGTGATGCAAGGACACAAATGCCAACAAGGGTGACTTTGGAGCTGAGTTCAGCAAGATCAAAGCCGCCCGTGAGGTTCTGCATGTACCAACTCCAGCTGCTCCCACCCCTCCAGGCCACCCACCGCCTTCCTCCATGCAGAGACAGTGATTCCAGTGAACTCTGTTGTGGGAAGCAACATTCATGTTTTCTGACCCCTCCAGGCATTTGTCAGCTCCTAGCAGCGACCTCCCCGAAGGCAGCACTGCCAGCAGCAGGATCTAACCCACTTTCCAGCTCCTGTTTTGGAGAAGAGATGAGCGGAGGCATTTATCCCAGCAGGACTGCCTCAATCAGAGAAAGACAAGCTGGATTTCACTTGTTACTGCGGTTGTGTTATTTGCTTGGCTCTCTGCCCTGCTCCTGGTTACATCTACTGCTGTAGCAAGGGAGGTAATGCTGAAATTACTTTTTTGTACTGCTACCCAGTGACCATCTGAGGAGTTGAGGTCTGTGGCACAGCAGGAGCCTGGGTTTTCTCCTGTACCTTCATGGTCACTCACAGCACAGCTCATTTCTCCCAGCCCCTCTGCAGAGAGAGTCTCTGGGGAGAACAGCACCCCTCAGCATCGCTGGGACAGGGACCCGATGGCCCTGGGGGTAGAAATGGGGCAGCATTGGATGTTTCATCACGGTGCCAGAGAGACCTGACGTGTTTACTCTGAGTTATTTCAATGCTCTAGCTGGCCTTGCGGAGCAGATACTACTGGCACTTGTCTGATGCCAGGGAATAACCTTAAGTTGATGATTTTTTTTGAATCACCAAATATAACAAAAATGTACTTACAGCAGAGAACCCCAGTTTTACTGTCTTTGACTGGATTTTTTCCTACCCCCAGCCCCCCTTGCTGTTTATAGCTATTCTCATGACTCAGTTTTCCTTCCTCTCTGTTGTCCCCCCCACCTACCTTTCCACTACGGAGGATTTCTCAGAAATGTTAAGCTGCCAGAATTCATCTTTATTCTTAGAAATAGGAGCACAAGGACATCTGCTTGGAAGCAAAATGCCATCTGTGCAGAATGATGTATAAGATAGAATAGGGCAAATTGGAGGGCAGAAGGCCAGAATTTCTATGGGGCATCTAATGAAATGAGGTTATTTTGGAAAAATGAGTCCTGGTGTGGAATATGTGACTGGTCAGTAGGGGCTGCTGAGGAGCAAATACTTGAAAACATGGGCTCCTCCTGGGAGAAAAAATAATTACACCTTCATGGCTGATGGTGGTCATATCCTGCCAACAGCCCTAGGGATGCATAAACTATGGCTTTATATTCTGTTTTATAGGCATAGACAGAAACAGATTTCATGGGAAAACCTCCAGAAACAGAAGAAAAGAAAGGATGTATCTTGGTGATGAGCACTGTGGTCGGGTGGGTTTCAGGACTGACGCTGCCTAGAGCACTGGAGCTGGTCGGTGCACAGATTTGGGGTGTTCAAGTGCCCAGAAATCCTGGGCAAATGTACAAGACCCTTTCAGTCTGCCAGAACATTTCCAGGTAAGAAAGGACACGAGAGAGAAATGCAGACATGCGGTGGGCCTTTCCAAAAGGGTTTCATAGCATATGACTAATATTTCAGCCCTTTTCACAGAAAAGTAAGGGCAGGCAAGGCATATGATCTAACCCTTCCAAGCTTTTTTCCCCTTGTCTCATTTTTCTTTTAGGATTACAAGAGGTGGAGGTTTAGATTTACTTGTTTTTCTCTTCTGGAACAAGGACTTGGGGATTTCTCTTTTACAAGGAACTTCTGCCATGTGGAGAAAGGTCAGTATCCCTTTTGCTGCCTTATTTATTTGTGTGTGTGTGTTGTTTTTCCGTTTCCCAGGGCCATTGGAGACAGGCCTGCACCACACTGTGGTGGTTCCAGATAGCTCTGCTCTAGACACCATCTACAACAGAAGTGGGCTCCCAGGACAGATGGTCTCCATCTCCAGCTGTTTGGCTGATGTGAACTCACAGGAGCTCTGCTGCATCCTTAGCACTCACGTCAGCGGTTGTCTCAGGTTTTCGGCTAGGCTTGATTACAAACCGTGTAATTATCCTACAGCACTGCCTGAGATTGTATGTGCTTAAACCTGTTTTATGCAGCAGCAGTTTGTCTGGCAGAATCATCATCGATGGCCTCTGTCGCTGCAGCACCTATGACTATGTGAAAGGATGAAGGAGGTTGTAGTAAGGTGGGTATTGGTCTCTTCTTCCACGTAGCAAGTGATAAGACAAGAGGAAATGTCCTAAAGTTGCCCCAAGAGAGGTTTAAATTGGATATTAGGAAAAATTTCTTTCCGGAGAGGGTTGTCAGGCATTGGAACAGGCTGCCCAGGGAAGTGGTGGAGTCACCATTCCTGGAGGGGTTTAAAAGACACACAGATGATGAAGTTCTTCGGGATATGGTTTAGTGACAGCGTTAAGTTAATGGTTGGACTCATTGATCTTAAAGGTCTTTTCCAACCAAAATGATTCTATGTCTGGTCGGGTACCCCAGGTTGGAGTGACTCTAAATAACGCATTGTGGCCAGACACTGCACTTACACACAGCTTGTGTGTGGCTCGGTTCAGGGTGGACACACCACAGATACCCCCTCCCAGCTGGACTTGTGCTCTCTGCATCAGCGTATCACTGCATCCCCAGCTCTGGGTAGCGTTGCCCTTGAGGGGAAGCGCGGGGGTTGTGTGGTCTGGTTTGTGCTTGCTGTACAATGGGCTTTTTATTTTACTTTTAACTTCAATGACCTCACACCAATTTGGAGACTTCTCTTACCATTACTTTCTCTGTGTTCTGGAACTTGCTTTTGTCCTGGAAAATTGCCGTTTTCCTGCTGGAGAATGGTACTAGAGTGGTACAAAGGGCATGATTCATATTTGAGAGTTCAGGGAGGGGAAAATTAGCAGCCACTAATGAATGAATGCAGCATGGTAATGTGCTGTGAATTAACAGCCAAAGAAACAACCTAAAGGCACTGGCTATATGCAGTGACAGGAAATAAAATAGTTAGCGAGGAGCATGTTGATCATTAGCTAATCACATAATCCGCGTTGCGGTTGGTTGGGTTTTGTCTCTTGTATGCCCGGTTTGCAGATGCTGAGAGATTCCAAGGGGCACGTTTTGCAGCCAGCACTGGCCCCTGCTTCCAAGCTTAAATTACACGTTTAAAATGCCTGTAGGTGACCTAGAAAAATCACCTGTTACAGATAGCATGGCCTAAAGACATTCCCTTCAGGCCTTCTGGGACTAAAAGTGAGCACTAGGTAACACCATGCATGTATGCATTTCCCTTTGCTGTTGCTTCTAGAAGCAGCCCAGAGATTTACCAGAATTTGCTCATTTGAAGAAAGGTAAAATTTTCACATTGGGCAAAATATAACAGAAGGAAATTGATCTTGCTTTTTTTTAAGGGTAGTTGTGTTTTTTTTTTTTTTTAAAAAAGGACTGTGTGGTGACTCAGCTGCAGGTTGCTGGAAAGTGACAGGCAGTCTGAGGAGGATGAGGAGGGGCTGTGACAGGAGAAAATGAGGTATTCACAGAATACAATGTGTTGTAAAATGTTAACACATTTATTAATCATATGTGGGCAGACAACTTCACACACCCTACCAGAATTTACTGTACCGATGTCAATTCTGTATTGTATCTGTGTTATGAATCAGCCAACATGTGACATTAATTATCTGCATTTATCATTGTGCAAACTGACATAATGATCAGTTACAGGGTAACATATCAGTAACTGTTTACCAAAGTACAGAAGTAATACTCCAGTTTTCTGAAATATTCTGGAATCATTTTGTCTGTGCTATATCTACCCAAATCCTATTTTTCTCCAGAAGTAACATTCCTCCATGGCCAAGAGGTGCAGCACACGTTGTCAACACCCGCTTCAGCAGCACTGCCGTGTGCAGGTTTCCCGGCGGTGGATCTCCTCCCGCCACCACGCACAGGTCACAGCTTCTTTGGTGAGTTCACCTCTTTTTGGAAACGTTTCTCTACGAAGTTCCAGGAGACTGTTTTATGGCTGTCTCACCTTTGTTGACCCATAACTGGAAAAGAAGGTATTCATCTCGCAGTTCAGTGACATATGACCACTTTCCGGAAACGTTTGAAAAAATGTTGAAAGAATGCAGGATGTCTGGTCCAAAAAGAAGAGAAAAGTGAAAACAGGCACAAGAAACACCTTCCAGAATGAAGTTTTCTCAGGAGACAGTAGAAATCAAGTATTCCCCATGCCCACTGAAAACAGAAAGATCAGGCTTATTTTCTAAAAAGGTCATCTAGGATAAATACTAGGAAAAAACTTCCCAATCATACAGAGAAGTGAGTGGAACAACACAGGAAGGTTGGGACTTTCCTTTTCTAAAGTGCAGAAGAGCTTAGGCAAACCTTGGGCAGGAAAGGTTAAGGGTGACATCCTCAGTGGATACTCTTGGCCTGGATGAACTGCGATTTTAGGATTCAGGCCTAGGGAACTGTCCTAGCAGGCTGACACAGTCACAGAGTGGGAAGAAGCCCTGTATGGTGATGGACAGCCATCCCATCCATCCCTCAGGGGCTCCCTAGGCAGAAATGGATTTGTTGTGCTCAAAGAGCAGTGCGGAGCAAAGGAGTCCCACAGCAGTTTTGGAGAAGAGCTCCCAAGGAATGTCTTTTCTTCCATTTTCAGCCTCTGTAGTTCCAGAACTGGGGTTTCCCTCTGTCTTGATGCAGAATTCAGCACAAACAGGCCTTTGAACACCACTGAAACAGAAATAGCAAAAAGCGATCCTTTCCCACCTTGAGAAATAAGCATGTCCCAAACATTCCTGTCTCAAAAGTAGAAGAGACGGGTTGTGTGGAAACGTTCAGCCTGGAAATTAGTATTTTTCATAGGTGCTGAGGATGAGTTACCGATGCTCTCTGACTACATAAAATTTTATAACAATTTTTTTTTTTAAAGTCCAGATTTTATTTTAAAGGAAGTATACAAAGAACATTTGTCAAATTTACTGCTGAAGTAAGTGGCATCAACACTGCTTTTAGTGAGTGTAGTTTCTTACTGTAGTAGCTGACTTAGCCCAATTCAATTGGAGGCTGGACAAATACCTCCTTTGGGCCAAATCCACCTTAATCAAAGCTTATATAAATCTCTTAATATCAATAATCCCAGGTCTGATAAGCCTGGTAGTTATTTTGGTTGTATCTAGCAAGATAAAATTATCTGTACTCAAAAGCATTGGTTCAGTTTGTTGCCACATCATTTATATTAACACAATCTATCTAGCAACATATGTGTATATATACATGTATTATATGTGTAAATACACTTGCACACAAATATGTATATACAAATGTGTACATATCCATATAGAGAACAGGTATGTATTTTGCATACATGCCATATCCCAGTATGTTTCTGTAAGCAACAGAGGTCACTGTAATACAGGACAAAGCTCCCTGTTGACATCTACTAAAATCACCCCTGCAGGCAGTTTCACGTCCAGCACCAACACCTGAAAAACAGCCATGTTTCTATGATGGCAAAGGAAACAAGGCATTCACAAAGAAATATTGACAGGAAATGTCTTTGTTTGGGAAACAAATGAGCACTTGCTCTAGAAACGCCATGGTACCAGTGACATCCTTATGGGAGTACTTGGTATCATCAGAACTCTTGCAGTGAACAGTGTGTGCACATCATTTCTCTCAGCTGGGAAGCTGTCTTTACTGATAACACTTTCACAGAGCAGGCCAGCCCTCTTCTCTCCCAAATCCATTAACTCATCCTCACTTAGGGCTTGTTTCGGCTGCCAATGAACCTGAACGTGTTCCAGACACATTCCTTTTTTTTCCAACCAGCTATTTTTCCTGTCATCCCTTGAGTGTATTTTTGTGGCTGTAATATAAAAGGAGGCCCCACTGAATCACTACACACTTTATTTACCAGTCTTCCTTCTAACACTACAGCTCTCAGCTTGCCTTTGCCTTTCTGTAGCTAAGGGGAAACCAGGGAAAACATGGCTTTGCTCCAAATGTAAGATGTTTCCCACCTCTAACTGATGAGGAGTTCAGAATAAATCAATGTAACTCAGCGTAAAGGGGCGAGCAGGGGTGTGAACCAGTATTTCCTACTGAAATACGAAGTATACATAGTGCAAAGGTTTAATAAAAGATTTGACCCTCTATTTTTTTCATGTAACTGAAATACAAGTCAAACACGTGCCATTCATGTCAACAAAACAAGTTATTAGGACATAAAATAAAAATTAAATCCACATTCTCTATTCTTTGTACTTCATCAAGAAAAGATGTCTGGCATCTCTATTGGATAAAGATTAACTCCATATACTACATATCACATTTTCTCCCTGATCTTTTCCCTTGAACTTCGGCACTTACTTAGTCAATGATGTCTTTTTGTTCAGGAACATGAGCAACCTTTAACATGGAAGATATCTGAATGTGGAATCCTACAAACAGTAAGTTTCACCTTAAAAAAGAAAAAGAAATGAGATAAATTTTTATACCTTGTTATATCTGATCAACATTTGTGCTACTACCTGACGTGTATTTTAACCAGCTAAATAAAAATGCCCTGTTAAAAGAGGTGAGTATTTTTTCCTTGCTGAAATTAGCTTGCTTTTCTTTAGATGGCAACAGAACCTGATGACCTCAACTTTCTCAGCAAAACTCAAATATGAATGTGTTCCGTTATGGGTCAGAAAACCTGCATACTGAAATATGGCTCCATCTGTGACAAACATAGGTATCAACATGTAGTAGATCACAGTGGCGTAAAGGCACCACTTGGAAATCTCCCACATTCTTCAAAAAAAGGGGTATCACACTAGGAGATGCGTAGCGCTTGATAACCATGAGGAGGCAGGAGTTTGGGCTCTACCCTCAGTACCCAAAACAACTATGATCAACTACACATCAGCTGGAGGCAACTGTTCATTTCCCAAAGTTTGCGATTCACGGACCTTAGCCAAAAACTACCATGTAACTCTAAGTCATGCTTGCCCAGCAGTATCTCTTGGGGTTCCTCAGACTTTGAGATCAAGTCCTTTAACACAGTGGTGCTGACCTTGCATTCCCCAAATAGCCCAGGAATAAGAGATGCGACATCAGAATGATGCTGAAGAGCTATTTGTTACTGAAGTCATTAATGCCACACTCAAAACAGAGTAAACTGAAACACAAAGAGCAACTTGCTTTCTCTTTTGGCTTCATTCATGTGACTATCACCTTCAGGCTGGTCAAGCTCACCTCCTTTCTTGTGGACCTGCTGATGAAGAAGTAAGCCTCCTCCACGTCCTGGGGTTGCAGATCATTCACTGCCACTATATGGTCTCCATGATTAAACAAACATCCCAGTCGGCAAGGACCAGCCCACTGTGAGACACTGGGGTATTTGGATGACAGACAATAAAGAAAACATATGGGATGTCCAGTTACTGTGAACAGAACGGCAATGGCTGAACAGGATTGCAGTTTTGGTACTGCCCTCTGGAAATGACACACAGCTTGGTTGAATGACCTTGCATCTTTTTGATCTGGTTCTAGCTGAAACCAAGCTGCTTCAGCCATCCAAACAGGTCCTCCTAAAAGCACACGTGACATTGCAGCCTGTTAGGAAGTGTGACTGGTGCTATTAAAGCAAGGTCACCAGTGGGAGCTGGGGATTCCAGTCCAAAAGCAGGTGGCCAGGCTCACCGCAGGTCCATGTGTGCTGCTGCAGGTGTTCTAGCCCTGTGTTTGAGATTATTTCCAAAGTCATCCCAATATAATGGAATTAAAACTTATTATCACATGTTTTATCTATGATATAACTGCAAGGATCCATTGCTGTCCTGACAGGACCCTTACAGAAATTCCAGTATCTCTTTCCTGCTGGTCTCTGATAGACTCTCCTTGATGACAAGCTATTTAGAACTAGCTGATCTAACAGTCAGATCTAGGGCTCTGTTCCAAATTCTTTCAATATGAATTTCCACTGAGAAAGCTCTGTAAATTTACATGTAGATCCAATTATTAGAATGGGGTCCCATTTCCAGTCCCTTTTACAATGGTATTTTTTTCTTCTTGCTGTCAGTGGCCAAAACAAAGCGATTTTCTGTGCACAGAGTGCCCCTGATCAGTGTGAAGATGAGAGAATAGCAAAGTCTCAGTGCTGCGTGGCAGCGAAAGATCAACTGGTAGCACACGAGTATGCATTGAGCCTTTTTTCTACTCCCTCTTCTTTATCCTATTCATTCATATTGACAGTCTAGGGAGAGCGCTAATTTCCAATGAGACTAATAAGTATGTGCTGTAGCCTGTAACACCTACTTGTTAAAATCTCTGTCTAGCACTCATTCTTACCACTAAACCAGTGCTGGGATTAATTTGGAGATAATTTTATGCTGGCATCTACCACAAGTCAGGTTAATTTAGGTAACAATTTTTCACTTACAGCTCACACTCGAGAGTCTCAGAATGCTTTGCAGGTGCTACTGCTTAAATTACTTAAAGTGGTGTGATGTAGGTTAATAATATAAGGAACACAGGCTAATAGGTTAAAGGGAAAAAAGATAAGAAAGGATTTCATGAAATAGAGTGAATCACTGATTTGGCAATAATTCCTTCTGTGCCCATAAGTTCCATGTTGTCACCCTTTCCAATGACAGGCAGGTTTTATGTCTTTCCAAAGGACTGTCACCTCTTTCCACAAATCCCTTTTTTCTTCACAAGACTTAAGTGTACATAAGGGGGTACAGAAGTCAAATAAATGGGACTTGAAGTCTATTCCTTGTATGTGCTTCCTAATTTTTGGCTTTGTCATCAATAACAAAGGGTTATCAGCCACCTATACTAAAGCCTGTGAGATTTTTAGTTGAAAGGCCCTGTTTACCCTATCACAAGATATATCCCTGCGATGTATCTCTGAGACATTCCATCATGGTGGTTCACCAAATCAAAGCTTAAACTGAATAGCAGTAATTAATTAGGTGATTTCACACCAATGTTAGAAGAAAAGCATTTGTAGTGGGACTTCATCACTAATTATTACACAGCATGCTAAGGGGTCTTGATTCTATATAGCCCTTTTTATCAGCAGTTGAAATAAACAGAAACTCAAGCACATGAAGAGCCAGAGCAGAAAGGAATCACTGCAGTACCCGCACACTGTCCTTGCCCTGTTCTGCACTGTGAAAACTGTACATGGATGTGTACGGTTGTACACTTCTGTACCTACACTGATTGTTTCTCATTCACATCTGACAAGCACCATCACAAGACATCCAGAACTTACCATATTTGTCCTGATGCTTCAGTAAGTTTTAGGTAACTGTTAATATCAGCCAGGGGGACGAAAATATCCAACTTCTGTAGCTGGGTCTCATCTGTAACTTGACTGCGAGAGAAAACATCAGAGACCAGCCATGCTCTACCAGTACCTCAACTGAAACCCACAGAGAAGACAAGTCTGTTTTCTCTGTAATGAAAACTGGAGAAGACATTTACCTGAGCAGTATAGACAACTGAATCACTGAAAGTGGTAATGAATTTCCTGTTGTCTGAAGGGTCGTCTGATGGCTGGTGCTGCCTTCTAGGAGTTTTAGGTCTCTGCTTGCTTCCAAGTCTCTTGGACATGCACCATTGTCTTGGTGTTTGAGAGGAGGCAGGAGCCTACCACCTCTGCACTTGAACTGGCAACCGTCGTCCCGCAACCTACTGAAAAGAAACGGTGATAAAAAATGAACTCATTTGGCTGTTCCAGGTGCTTTTGTTGTGTTTGAAACTGGATCAAATAGCCATCAGCAAAGCACAGAATAACAAGTTATTGTAGAATATCCAGTGGACAAAATTACAGCTAAGTAAAATAAACTCCTTCTAAAAATGGACTGTAAATCCCCAAATTAACATTTTCAATATCTAAAGACTACTTATTAAGCCTGAAAACATTCCAGCTAACAACACGCCTTGACAAGGAAAGTCAATGCAGGTTGTTTGCCTTGGCTGTACTGGCTTCTGCAGGGATGTAATGCTGTCTCCTGGAAGATACAATAACTTGGATGTGCTTGAACACTTTCTAGGTTTATTTGATAAGCCTTATAATGCCTGGAGCCAAACAAGGCTGGGGTCAGCAGCAAAAGCTGATCTTGGTATATTTTAACTCAGATGGCATAGGCTTGTGAGGTTTCTATAGTAATTCCCTCCAGGGGCTCTCAAAGCCACAGAGGAGCTTGAATAAATCTATTGGAATAAACTGGTTTGTGGGTCTGTATTTCCAATTGCCTCCCACTACGTAGCATAAGACTTGACTGTCTGTAGGTGGCAGGTCACATCTAATGGCTCTGGCTCAAGAGGTTTGGTTTTACTGTGCAGACACACTTTTCCAATTTTCAGTATACTGTGCTATACTGTGGAGATTGCAAAGTTTCCTTGTGGCATTACAACTGTGACACAAAGTTCAGGCCTTTGTGATATACCAAACACTGAACCTTCAAAGAACTCAGCATCCCTCTTTGGATGGGAAAATGGAAGGAAGGAGATGACCTACTCAGGAGCACACAGCTTCTTATTGGAAAAGCTGAGAAATAATGTTCCATGTCTACCTTTCTCTCTTAACCACTCGATAATGCTGCCTGCTTTGTAGAGTACCTGTCCGAAAGGTTGCTGGAGCTTGGCTGCGGTATCTGAGTAAACTGATGGGCTGTTATGAAGAAGAAGTATGAGTCAACCAAAAGTGCTGCATCCTATAGTCAGAGCCTGTCTAAATGCATGAGTTTAAAATGTGAGTTTAAATTTCATGTTGATGAGTTTAAATTTCACTCTAGTATTCCCACAAGCTCCAAACCAAGACCAAAGGACTCATTCAAGCAAGATGCAGCCTTTACATATTGTTATGCAAATACCACAAATGACAGCTCTATCTTTACCAATGTGTCACTTTTAATTTACAAAACCTTAATGAAGTTGTTACTTACAGTGATTTCATTGACATATAAATGTTCTCCTTTACTGGGTTCTTCTGCACTGGCTTCTCTTGCACAGGGACATCATCTTCACCTGTGCGGTCTGGCTGTGATAGTTCAGTAGTGCACTGTTGGAAAGACATAACAGCATGAGACGTAAATATCCTTGTTCTGCCTACAGAAAAAAATCTTCTTAATTTCCTTATTTTGTTCAGTGCTCATGCTGTTTAAACACATTGGCTAATATAGTTTGGCTTTCCCCAGATAAGTCACTTCCCAGAAACCATGAGCTAGAAAGGTGATTGAAACTGAGAAGTTAATGTTATCTGTTATTACTGACACCGACATTTGTTTTCCTTTCAGGATGGATGGAACATAACGAGCTATATTCTCCAGTACTACCACAAAAAAATTTGTTACATTTTCATTTAAGCATGTTGAAAAAGGAGTCTTGTACTTTGGGTGTGCTTAACTTAAAGATTATATGAGAAAATGATACTGTTCATGTCCTTCATTTCACTATACAGTCTTTGGAGAGAGGCAGTGACTTCTGCAGAGGACTGGCCACTTACCTTCTCCTGACCACTAATTACATGGGAAGCCTAGAAAAATCAGCCTCCTAAATGAGTTGCCAAAATCTGCTTAAAATTACCAGTATGATTCCTCCTGCTCCCTTGTTTTACAGTGAAATGTATAACAGATACCAAAGTATTTAAGTATTTCACAGCATTTTTTAAGTACTGCTTCATTTTGTGCAGCTTACTGATGCTTCTACAGAATTACATGTTAAAATACATAAAAATAATATACAGCTACATTTTCTAAATGAAGTTTCCACTTTTGCAAAAAAAACCCACAACCCAAACCTGTGATGCAATAGCCAAAAGCCATTCACAATGAAACAGTCAATTTGGGGAATTTCAACAAAATCAGCAATGTTTTTGTCAAAATGCCACTTTCTACCAGAAAGATCCTTTGAATGAGTCTAGTGTATTTTTTCTTGTACAAATGAAAGATCTATTACCTACTGTTTTATCTACTTATTTCTTTTACAAGGTGCTAGTAGTTCCTCATATCAGTTCTTCTTTGGCTCATTAAATGTCTCCTGCCTCTTTGGAACTATTAACAAACCAGCAGAACTCACAACTGATTAACTACCTTTGCTAAAATACTGCTGGGAGTTTGGTAATAGTCTTCTTCATCCTTTTTGATGTCTTCATCTGTATCCGACAATGGCAGATTTTCCTCACTCTTTCCCAGATTTTTATCCTGTTAAAAGAACGGGTTTGTATTGAACAGGTTCAGTTATACAGATTATTTAATGTGTATTTTTCCATTTACATGGAGATGTAATAGAACCAGCAAATATCCACAGAAAACATGGGAACACAAGTTTCTCCTTGAACAAAGACATACTCAGAGCCAGTCTGATTTGTGAACGTGGTTTCTGTAGTTGTGCTCCTTCTTATACTTTTGAGATCCACTGCACATGGACAAAACTGGCCATTAATATCTGTACTTTTCCTAGATGGGTTTGTGGTAACCAGAGAGTTGCAATTGACTGCCTGTTCACAACATGTTATATTGTTTAAAAATCAATTGGGTTAAACAATTAATGCATGAATCTGCATACATTAGGGTCTCTTGTGTGCAAAATAATTTTCATTTAGTTCTAAAACCCTTACACTAGAAAAAAAATCTGTAGGAAATCTAGAAGTGGATCAGGAGACATTTTCCTTTTTAAGCACATTTTAACTGCTATCAAGTAAAGAAGGAATGTGGGATTTCCCTGACTAACGAGAAGTCTGTTAACTCATACTTCTCCATGAACTTGAACATACAGAGAGCTGGAGATCTGGCATTGAATCCTTTGTGTTCTGAATGATATTCTGCCTTCATAAATACCTGAAATACTAAGTTTGCAACAATTTGGTAAGTCAAGGAGAAATTAATCCCTCCAGCAAGTTTACCTTTCTGAGTCACAAAGATAAATTATTTACTTTTATGTCTCCTTGTTGACTTCACTATAATGAAGAGTATGGTAATTAGTATTTAGCTGCCTCCCAATAAAATTCCCCATGCCATGTTTGCGATGCGACTGTTTTTTATCTCTCCACTTACATCCTTGGTTTCCATGGTGATCATTTTAATAATTGCTAAACATGTCACACAATATATTACTGTTTTCAAGGTAAAGTAAATTAAACTAATTACTCTCTTACATGTAGAGAGAAGAAACTGGCATTGAATAGAAATTAAAGATGATGAATGTATCTTTGTTCTTTGCTGGTATAAATGACATAAAAAGCACATGCAGTAGGACTCAGAACAAACCTACAAACGGTCCTTCAAGAGGTGCCTAAGAAAACTCCAGCAGGAACAAGACTGGCTCTGTGGTCATGACATAAAGTCACAAACGAGTTTCCTAGCGAGTTTTCAGGGGCTTTGGATCAATCAAATGAGTAAACACTTGCAGAAAAGAAAGGTAATAGGAGGTGATTTTATGAGATCCTCTATCTCCTAGGAAATTTCAGAGAGTGGACAGCACCCATCAGCACCCAAACTGACCCTTTGGTCACTGACAGTGGCTGCCTTTTGCCAAACGCAGTGTTTCCCCTTGGCACCATTGCAGTTTATTGGGACAATGAGCAGGAGAAGGTGAAGCTGCAGCAGCTCTGTGTTTCCCTAAAGCAGTTTGCCAGCGTCTCCATTCCTCCAGCTGCTTTACAACCAGAGCAGCACAGTTAACCTCAATGTACAGTTATTCTCAGACATACAGCCAAGCAAGTTCTTTCAGTCTCTGTTGAACCATGGTGTGGATTTGTAAGGAGCCATTGAAGGAGGAATGTTGTTTTTACAACTGATCTGGCACCTGACTCCAGCGGGGGGGAAGGACTGAGAGACATCAGACTATGAATCCTTAATGTAAAACAAAGTCTCTTAGAACTGATTCCTGTATTTAAATAGTTAATCTAGGGGGAAGGGTAGCCGAAGAGCCAGGAATCCATATTTTAAATAAATTGATAAGGAGAAGGGGCTTGCTAGAATTAGATGAATGAAATATGTAAACTGAGGCAGGCATCAGGTAGTCTGTAAACCCTGAAGTGCCCAACCAATGGGGGATGGGAGAAGGAATTTGTAGCTGTGATTTGGGAGGGATACAAGCAGGGGCTTTTTGCCCTATTCCGTGTGCTTACCATTAGATAGGACACTCGGTTTTGCAAAATCATTAATAAAATGTGCTTTTCTGAGAAATCCTTCCTGAGTCTATTATATTGGCAAGATGATCACTTCCTACAGGTTTACATGGGAGAGAAAGAGATGATGGAGAAAATTGTCTGTAGCACAAGATAGAAAAGATACCTGGAGAACAACTGAGTAATTGTTCATTTTAGGCTCCTTAGGGAAAGGGTCCAAATTTATGCGTTGCCCTTGGATAGAGGAGTTTGTCTTTCAAAAAATCAAGTATGTCTAACAGATATTAAAACCAGACTTTTGACAAAGGTGCCCAGGTGCCTGCAATATGGCAATGAGCAGCACAGGGTAATACACATTAGGGCTCCTTATTTTGATGCATTTCAGGTATCAGAAACAGCTGATACCTGTGGTAGAAACAGCTGATACTGAATAGCTGAGTCAGAAGTGGTTTGGTAGCTCCAAAATGTGGACTGAAAGGGAGGCAGGTGCCCAGACCTTTCCTGCGTGGCTGGGTACCTGCCTGCACCACCCAGCTGACATTGATAGACCTGTTTACATGAGGAACAGCTACTGACCAAAGAGTTTTCAAGATCTGGATGAGGGAACTACCGATAAAAAGCAAAATGAATCAGATAGATACTAGAAATGTGGAGTCATACTTCTGTCAGGATGTAAATACAAGGGATTAAGCTGGAAGTCAGCTGTCTAGACATCACTGAGCAGAGAATAGATCCAGAGATGTTAGCAGATGCTGCACTTATGAGACAAGTGAAATATTTTTATCAAATCAACAAACAATTTTGTTTCTTGTTAGCTCTATGGAAAGATTATTTATTTTCACACATTCTGGAACAGGAATATGAGCTTCCTGTTATTCTTTCTGCTTCAGGCTGAAAAGGTAAAATCCAAATTCCTCATCTTTTAACCCTCATGGTCAGTCTGTCCTAGCTCGAATAGCTGCATATAGTATACACTTTCTGAGGCACCATAAATATGAGAAGAATTAATGAATGAAACAGAAAAGGTATGTGTAAGAAAGAGACAGAAAGAGCACCTTGGTATGCACCCAAAGCAGCACTGGTTAAGTCAGACTAAGGGTTAAGGCAATGCATTTCAGAGCTCAGACTCACAGCTGAATTATTGCAGCTTCATAAATTACTGTGCATCAGCTGAGCTGTGCTAACTGCCCACGGCATTGCAATGTAGTTTCAACTATTTTCACTCCTTTCCACTGAATTTAGCTGTGTTATCTCATACTTGCTGCCAGCCTGTACACATGGATGGTGACTGCAGCATGTGACTTACTTAGCTATGATAGCAGAACAGATTCTTTTCCCTTTATCTCAGCCATTCTAAATCATAGCATAAACTGCTAATAAATATGGCTTTAAACTCAGCTGCCAAACAGCATCCTGGCGTGGCGGAGCCTTGGTTGTGCCTTCTGTTCTGCTGACTCTGCTGCAAAGGCTGTAATCCAGGGCAGAGAATGGGTGAAACCCACCTGAAACTGCTGCAGGTGTTTGTTCAGGGAACACAGGTCAGAACACTTAGCCAATTATAAGTGAAAACATCCAGCATTGTATCTTTTAAAATCATTCCTCCCAGATATAGAAGCTAAATTACTTGAAGTCGTATTTATGCTTACAAAAGGTCAGTCCTCAGGTATGCCTTGATTTAACAACCCCTTGGTCTGTAGTTCAGTTACACTGATTAAATTGCTACTGGCAGAGGCTGCAGAAAGGAACCATTTAGGAGGACTGAGGCACAGCCAAGAAATGTGATGGGAGGAGCAAATCCTCAAGCAATGCAACTTCAGAGTTTTCCTCACTAAGTTTGTGAGAGCTGCCACAAGTTGCAATTGCTGCACAGAAACTCTGAGGATCTGCCTACAAGAGATAAAGTAAACAAAGGGTATATCGAGAAAGTTCTTACAAGGTTATTTTCAGTGATAAACAAGAAAACAGACTAAATTAGGAAACTTTCATAGTGAAAACCAGTGCTCTGGGAAAGTAGATGAATAATCTGTAGTTACAGATAGTCAGGTAAGATAAAAGCCAATAGTAATTTCTACTGACTGAACATGTCAAGAGCTGTTTGATTTGTTCTGCTCACCAGACTTGGAAAAATTCCTCTTGGTGAGTCACACTGAGTCTGATGAGGGCCAGGATCTGAATTAGGCCTGTTCTTGTCTTCTGAAGGTCCATTCTCCTATATAGAAGAGAAAAAAGTTGACTCCTTGTAAAGGTGCTTCACCTGAATTCAGCTTCCTCCAGCTGTGCCATTTGCATACAACTTTGTGACTAGAGAAAACCAGCCCTCCCTTGACTGCTATTCAGCTTGGCACCAGAGGACGAGGGCTGCAATTGCTCTGGGACAGCAGCAATGCCTGCCTTCCTTTCTGTTTAAATATTGAGGGGGAAGATCTGGAAGGCACAGAGGAACTGGACCTCAGCTCCCCTCCAGGCTTCACAGCCTGAAGAGGAAGACAAAGAAATGCACACTCACAATATAGGAGGAATTTGGGAGGCAGCTATCAAAACAATCATCACATGGCATTGCCAAAGCATGTCAAAGTAAATCTGCAGGGGCTTATTTTATGCCAAATAATCTCTGCCAGTCAGTTGAGACAGCCAAAGAATATTGTTTCTCATTGCCATCAACCTCTACTTTGCTACCTGCCTTTACTTGCATGCAGACTTTGCTCAGACGTCTTTCCTTTGTGGGGACACTGACGTTATAATCCAGGTCCTACTCAGGATCCCCACCAGAGAGCAGAACAGACCACCCGGGCACCCATTGCACAAGCTCTATAGAACTTTTGATGGAATAAAGCAACTATACAAATCAAATTTCATAGTCACCCCTAGGACCAAACGCATTATTAAGGATGGCTAATCTGTTTACCTTCTGGTAGCTTTGCCTTTCTGGAAAATTGGTTTTATCTGCAGAATTCAAGAATAGTGGCAAAGAGGCTGGCCGGCTTCTGATTTCTGGATTTGGAAGATCTTGGTTCTAGAAATAAGATAGCAGCAGTGTAAGGAGACAAGCACCAGATGGGCATGGACTACAATGTACCAACACATCCCACTAGTCCAAATTTTACTTTTAATGGCTCAGAGTGGTTGTCTACATGGCATTTTTCAGGCAGATATAAATTTGCCCTGCTTGTACTTTGAGCCGAGTGGAAGCTGTAGGGAAGTACATTAGGCCTGGCTGGCTGACAAGGTGCAGAAACTTGGGCCTGAGCTTGAACTAACAGAGCTTCCAGCTGCTCCTACATTGACAGACTAGATGAGGATCAGTTTGTAAAACAGCATGTAAATATAACCAAAAAGCACAAGGTAAGAATAACACACAAGTTTTCTTTCCGATGCATCAAAGGTGCAATTCATTGCACCATAATGTCAACCATCTCCTAATTTCCTTGTGGCTTACTCTTCAAAGAGAGTCCTTCAATGTAAAATCAATCCCAGCACAGATTGTGCAATGCCTGCTTAATGCATGAAGTCAGGGTACAGCATTTATATGGAAAATGAATATCTGATGAATCAAGGCAAGAGTCAACTTGCAAGGCCAAAATCAGTAAAAATCCTTTGCACAGGTTTCTAATGAAATCACAAACTTCTTTCTTTCTAAAATCAAGTGCAGTAACATGTCACCTGAGGGCAGCATCCATCTCTTTTTGCCTCCTTGCAGACTGAAGATATCGCAGTGACCCAGTCCTCTGTTTCCTGCCTGTAGGTTGGAACAACAGAAATGAAAACCTGCTCACAGGTAAAACACAAGGAAATCCCATTTGCCTACTCACTTCTTCCTATGGGGCACAAAATAATGCTTCCTGAAGTCAATGCAGATAATCTGGACTTTCCTTTCGAGAGAGAGTGCTCGGCTGGCCATAGCCAGATGGCAAAGTTTGACCTCAGAGAGGTGCAGCCCAGGACTGGGGGCTAAAAGATATTCAGGGGGGGCTGTGTATGTGTGCAGGAGACACGGAGAGGGAGAGAGATGGAGAGGTGGGACAGCGCTTTCTGCTTCATTTTCTGTGTGTAATGCTGCTCAGCAAGTAGCTAAAGACAGCTGACAAGGCTTGAGAATTTGTTTGGGCAAGCAGGAGGAGAAACAAGCCACGAAAGTACCTCCTGAAGCCCCGTTTCATGCTTGCGGTGGATTTAGTCGGATTAATTCTGGAACGCTTCCCACCCAGCGTGGGCTGTGAGAGCAGTGCCCTGGGCGAAGGCATGGGGTGGCACGCTCAGGTAACACACAGGTATGTGTTTTTCTTCAGCGCTTATCAGCATTTCACACATCAGCTGCTCTTCTGCATAAAGGCAGAAAACCCCCTGAGATGCTTGTGGCTGGGAAATGGGAGAAGCTGGGAAGTGGCAGCAGAGGAGCACTGTGCCAAATATGCTCCCTCACCTAACCAAGCTTTGGCTGATCACAACAGCAGCAGTTTCTGCCCTTGCTGAGGACGGGATTGCAGCCTGGGAGAGCAGGGAGCTGTAAACGCCCCAGTCAGTCCTTTTGGGATCTCTTTTACCTCAGGGAATTTTCCCCTTCAATCTCCTTCCCTTGACTAACAACCTACTTTCCAGGGGAAGATTATTTCCTGTGTTTTATCCATAAGGAGCAGAAGTTTTCCTCACTCTGAGGAGCTCCTGGGTGAGAAGACAAAGCTCTCTGCTATTCCTTGACCCTTAATTGGGACAGTTTGACGGGGCACAGCTGCACTGATGTACTGCTGCTGCCCCACTGCCAGCCACGTGCTCCCACCACTTCCACAGCCACAGGGAAGGTCAGCTCACCTGTCTGAACAGCAAAAATTAACCTGTCCATGGGGCAAAAAAAACCCAGCAGAGAAAAGTGCAGTATTCCACTGGATCAACCAGCTGGATGGTTTCATACGGGAGCTGAGCCATCAGTAGCTGAGACACAGGCAGGGGTGGGAGAGCAGGATCTTGCCTTGGGGCAGTAGCTTAGTGATAATTTAACTGTAACGTCATATTGTATTTGCACATATTTGATGCCTACCTGCTGCTCCCAATGAGGTAGTACCGTCTGTTTCCAGTACTGACGGACATCACCTGCTCAGGAAGGCATTTAAACATCTTCCTCACTGTTTCCATAACTTCAGAATTGCTTATGCCAACTTCGATATTTATGATTCTGTTAAGATAACCATATGAAACATCCTATATAACTATACATACAAACATACACACACACACATATATATATGTGTGTCTGTGCATGTTTTACTCCAGCACAGCATAATATGATATCTGCATGGGAAAAGGTAAACATTTTTCCACAGAGAAAATTCTCAAGTAAATAAGCGCACACATCCAAAACAGATGGTCTTTAAATGAAGAAAACTTCCAAGCAAAAAAATAAAATCAACTTTTGCAAAGACTCATATCCAGATTTTGGATCCTCATTTCTGAAAAAGGGGCTGTTGGTCTCACACAGAATCTTGAAAGTAAATGATAGTAAGAGGGATTCCTGGCAGACGTTTTTGAGCCACTACAGAACAATACTTCCGATTTGAAAGTTACTGTGTATTAACAGTGTTTTAATGTGGGGGGAAGACGAACAGCTAAGAAGTGCTCTTAATGGATACTTAAATGGAAGCGCTACTTCCATTAACTCGTAAGAAGTTAAATTAGTAGAAATAATAACAACAATAATGAAGGTAATAATGTAACCACACACCACTGAGCAAGCTGCAAATTATTTGAAAGCTTCACAATGTAAATCCTTTTAATAGAAGATGCACAACAGCAATGTGAATCCCGTGACCTCCATGCCTAACAATTCCAGGAGCCCGGAGTATTAGGCTCCAAGTCTGACTGGTAAAATCTATAAATTTCCTTTTACATTTACTGTTCCCCTTCTGTGTATCTCATACCACATATGACATGGTGAAGGGTGATAGAACAAAGCCCGTAACACCCCACCTTGCTGCAGTGAGCACTGTGCTGAGAGGAATTAAATGATCAACCCAAATGAGCCAAGCAGAGCAATTTCTTGGTGCACTAAGAGGCAGTGGGGCAGCCAGCATCAACCCCAAGGGCTACGTGGAAGCCAGGAGACCTCTGCACAATTTGCACAGCACTTTGTAAAGCCATAAGGTGGGACAGGTTGCACAGTTAAGAGTGGCATAGCCCATCCTTGCTATGCCATCCATAGCTCTTCCTTACATGTGAGTGAAGGCACAGCACTGTCCTCACAGGAGATAAAATATCATTTACTACAGCCATGCAGCCTTTGGGATCATGGAGCCAAGATCTCTGGTTTGTAGATACCACATCATCAGAATCACTCACATAAATGTATCAAATTTCATCAAAGCAATTTAGGATTTTTACTTCTACATATATCCTACATTGTAGGTTGCACTCAAAGCCTACAAAAGTCCAAGGGTCTCTTTTCTGGACTACAGTGGGATTTGGATCAAGAACCTCAATCAGAAACAAATGGCTGTACAATCAACGGACATTTAAGAGTGTTGATACATGACTTAAAACAAAAAGGTGATGCATTTGAGTTACATACTGATCAACAGCTATGGAGCCTTTTATGCTCTGGCCTTTTAGATACTTCAGCATGTAATTGCCATTGCTGGATTTAGACAGGATGAAAAATCGCCTTTTCCAGGAATTCTGCCAAAGAGAAAGTAATTTGTCTCATTAAAATTCAGGAGAAGAGAAAGAACAGGTGCTTGTTGAGGGATTGCTGGAATATGACTAATCTGTGCTAGTGTACCTGTGAGTTGAAAAGTGGAAGAGGTGGTGATTTGATGAGGAATCCGTGCTTGCAGACTCCACCTTCAGGACATAATGTATTTTGAGCTGTCACTAGTCAAAGAGAAATGAATGGCACCATTATTTACTTTGTTGTTAATTAATCTATTATTAAAAACCTGGTTGAACTGGAACTTGTTATGGAATGCTGGGTTTCTGTGTTTAAATGGCCACAAAGCACATTACAATTTGA
Organism: Streptopelia decaocto; assembly: GCF_964273445.1. Taxonomy (NCBI): domain Eukaryota; kingdom Metazoa; phylum Chordata; class Aves; order Columbiformes; family Columbidae; genus Streptopelia; species Streptopelia decaocto. Next base: position 63,521,442 of record NC_138659.1, on the reverse strand, counting down.
GAAGACAAACACAAACCAAAGCTATAAAATACAGGGCTAGGCCATGATGTCAATGTTACTGCTGACAACTGGTGCAAACTGTAAATAAAGGACAGTGACAATGCAGAGGGCTAGGAAAACATAACGACTCCCTGTCTTATTTGGCTGGTCTTATTTAACTTCTGAAGTCTGGTCTTATTTAATTTCACAATCAGTGATCTGAAAGACAGTAAACAGCCCCCTAATGAAACTTGTAGATGGCATTCAAGTTGGATAGGTTGCAAACACAGGATAGGTCATCTTAAACTGTGAATCATGATGTGACAACAGGAAAAAGTCTTACAAGGAAAATATGAGCTAAAACCTCTGGTGGGGGGAAATGCTTGAATGTATTTGTTCACAACCCTGCATACTCTGCAGCCAGCTGTAGCTTAAGAGTCACATTTCCTAATCACTGTTGGATTTCTGATCAAAATCTCAGTTTTATTAATGCACTTTAAAACCCAATGAAAGGAGTAGCAATCTCATTCATTTTTTTTCAGCTATAAACCATATATAAGAAATGCGGATTTTTTAAGAATTCAGTGACTGCAAGGAGGACAGTCAACCTCATTTTGGATCTGCCAGTAAGAGGCAGTTGAGAATATACATAAGTTCTGGGAAAGACAGCAATATAACATGACCAGACTTCGTGGTGATGCAAGAAATGCTTGGTTCTGAAATCCCTTTTACTACTGACTTCAGTGGAGACAAGGCTTCATCATCAGTGCCTTGGAGATACTGATTGTATATTACAGTTCCCACTTAATTTTTAAGGATTTTTAACACTTTTTACAAATGTCAGTTCAACCTCTGTGTTAGGGACAAGAAAAATTCTGCTATAAAGGGAAATGCTGCATTCAGGACAGATTCTGTAATGGGGAAAGAAGAGGGTCAAAATTAAGAGACAGTTTAGGTCCAGATGAGATCTCCAAATTTTTCAGTATGCTGTTTTCTCTTGGTTTTCACCTATTGTTTACTACAAAGTCCTTGGCAGCTGGAGTATTATATATCAATAAGAGTGGATTGAAACCTGATTCAACCTTAATACTGACAAACCTTAGTAATTTACTAAATCTTGTACCTGCAGAATTTCTTTTACTTGTAGAAGCCATCCTGGCTGTTTTTCCACCCAGATAGCAGAGAGCAAAAACCTTGAAGCTAATTCCTTTCGCTTTGCTTCCTGCTGAGCAGCATTTCACTGAATGCACGGTTGCCTGAGAAAACAAGCATCTCACAAGTGTTTATTTTCATAGTGATTCATGTGATTCATGTGATTAAACTAAATAAAAATGAACATAGAAAACTCTATAATGAAATACATACATGATCATAATAATCCATTAAGAATATTATCATATTTAATATTTTATATTATAAAGGAAATGATACATTATATGCTATAATACTATAAAATATTTATTCTATTAAAGTGTACTTACAAAACTATTAATAATAAAAATTACAAATTTATACAGGCCAAGAGACAATTTGCCCGGGAAATGGTGAGACCTGCCAACAGAACTTCATTTTGCCCCTTCCTTTGCACTTGACACAATACCTGTATAAAATATGCATAGTTTGGCCTAAGGAGTTTAAAATCTATTTAGAAAATCTAGTCATGATACTATGGTAATTATAATAATTTGCAAGTCTGTAGCAATCTTAATACAATGCCCTCAGAGCAACTTATCAACCGTGATGAAATAAACTTCATAGCTTTCAAAGAGGTGCATTAGTGTTATGATTTTTCAGAGGGGTAAACAGACAGTATCTGTTTTTATTTATGTCAACTTGCTTTTGCAATGTGTCCTCCAACATTACCAGGGAAATGGGGCTAATCTGCCTTTTGGTCCTTTCCTTTTAGAAACGCACCATTTGGGTGTCAGGATAGCAGAACCACATGTCCAATACAATGCTATTTCTTTGCAGCCAATTCTGCCAATCGATTGCATGCACAGCACTGCTTTTTGCACACTGAATGTTTTTTAATTATGTCACTATTCCTTGCTGGTTTATCTAGATCTAGTTTCCATTATTTACTAACATTTCCAATTTGTAATACTATGTGTGTTTGTAAGGTCATTGAGGAATTTTTTCTGAAGTTTCCCTTTGCCCCAAAGCTCTCATTTCTTGCAAAATCAAATCCTTTTCTTTCAGTGACTTGGCTTGAAGTTGTCTCTTAGCTACAACAAGGTTACACAATCTCCAACATGCGTTCCACCTGAAGCTGCAGAGCCTCTCTTGGGAAAATGTGAAGGATTGCAAGTGTTGTTCTCTAGTACTTTGCTGAGCTCCCTGGCTGGACTGAGAGATTTCAGGAGCTTCCTTTGTTTCTGTTTATTTAGTGATTCACTCTGTGGTGCCAGAAGTAAACATGGTACGGTCAGGAGTGGGGGTAGAAATGGTTGGTAATTTTTTGGCCTCACTCACCTGACATGGGGTGTGTTACACCCCAAATTTTACTACTGACACACAAATAAAGCTACAGACTTCCACAGCTCCCGTTCCAGGCAATGCCACACTGTAAATGAGAATGACCCACTGCAAACTTCCATCCTCTATACATCTCTGCAGAGCATTTCTGATAGTGGTTTTTTGGTCTTTTTTTTTTTACGGAAAACTTTGAGATTTGAAATCTGACATGACTTTTTGGGAGAAAGATTTATTGCACAAATGCTGTGACAGACTGTTAAACAAAATTACTGCTAGGGTTTTCATCTATTGCCTACCAAAACAAAAGGACAAAAAAGCAATTTCCAAAACTAAAAATGACTGCACACAAAGTCAAATTGTTAGTGTCAATAGTAGGGGCACACGCCTGGGGTTACAATGAAAGGCAATGTAATATTCTTTTCAACATGACTGACAGAGTCACCGAGACTGGCAAATGATGCAGTTCTTGCAAAACAATGTTCCAAGAACCTATGACAGGATAAAAGTCTCTTCCGGGTTTTGGTAAAAGTCAAGATTTGCAGGTGGGAAGAAAAAAACCTGTGAGATGACAATTGTACTATATCACTCTGCATGTTGGGAAAAAGTTCTTAATTAAAGACACAGTTATAATGTGTCTTTGCAAAAGAAAGCAACATTTTAAACACATTATATCTGCTTCATAATAGCCAATACCAATTCCATGATTACACTCCCTCAGATTTTTGTATGTCTGACATTAAGAGATTTGATTGCTTTCAACCTTTTGAAATGCAATGAGGCATTTCAGTCAAAATGCAAATGAAATGTTGCAAATGATTAAGATATAAAAATATAATGCCAAGGTAAGGAAAACAAACTGTGTTAATACTTACAGATAAAATGTCTTTATGGTGTAGAAGACCTTAGAGAAATATACCTTTAAGTATTTCCAGGTTCCCCGTATTGCCTCCTGCAGCAAACACGATGTGTCCTTGCCCTGCATGGTGACTGCCTTCTTATAGTCCGTGTATAAACACAAGCACTGTGAAATATGACCCACAAGGAAATTCCTGTTTCTGCCATGGGAGGCAAATGAAAGACTGTTCTGAAAGGGGAAATCCAGGAGATTAATAATCACTTACGAGAAATAAAAAAATATGCACATTTGAGGCAGCTTTAGCTGTCTCTCTTGCAGAAAAAAGGCCTGGACACAGCTTGGTTTTTGCTTCAGCTTTCTAAACAGTCCCTTTATTTCCCCTGAGCTGTGTCTAAAATATTGTATCCACTCATGACTGGAAGATAAAGCAACGTTAAGAACCCTAAAAGATCATAAAGTACCATAAAATGTAACAAAGTTCAGATTTAAAGAACAGCATTTACTAAAACACACAACGGTGAAGCAGGATTTCTCATGCTACTGATACGATGACAATGTAATATCACTATAAGGTCAATGTCTGTCTTGGTTATAGGTGATTTTTTTTTAATTAACTCCAGAAACGTCCAGCATATCATTAATGATTTTACATGCTAAACCATTTGGCTAATCCTGCACATGGCAAGGACAGAAAATTGTTATAAATTTGATCAGGAAACAGGTTAAAATGCCCTACAGGTTGTAGGTGGCTGTTGAGCTACCTGGCCTTGCTCAAGTGGTGAGGTCAGGCTTCCTTGACTGTGATGGGCTCCTGCAGGTGCTTGGGCTGTGGTTGGAAATTTTATTCTGAAACAATATTAATGCTTTTTGGACATGACCTGAAGTAAGTTTCCATCTAGCAGACACTGGTCTCAACACATGGGAATGTTTTTCTCTCTTTCACTACCACTTAAGTTATCTTTCCGAGTTGCTTTTCCTCTCTGGCAGTGCCTTCAGGTATTTTACACTGATCTTTGCATAGTTCATACTCCAGAACTAGACCAAGGTTTGTTTAAGATTCAGCCTCAGCATCTTCCTTTCATTGTAAATCAGCAGGTAGAATTCCTGTGCTCCTTCGTGCCACACTATCATCTTTTTCCAGGAAAGCTCCTCTCTACCAGGAGATCTCTTGGAAGTGCTGAGAGTTGCCTTGTTGGCTTGGCCGTTAGACCCCTGAAGAGCTTCAAACAACACCACTACTTTGTTTCTTTTCTTAGACAGACAGCTACCAGTTCATCTATTAGTTGGAAATTCCCAACCTGCCTTTATTTAGTGTCTGTCCTGGTAAATGTACAAGAAAATCTGATAAAGACCCACTCTGTCCAGGTTTGTTTTTGTTAGACATCATGTCCAAGAGGGCAAATAGCTTTTCCTGCTCTCAGAGGAAACTCACAAATACTAACTCCTCTCATCCTTTCTTGGCAGTGCCTTGTAGGCTAGACCAGGGACTATTTCTAGCAATTTTTATATTTTCCCAATGCTTCTAAGCTAAAATAAATTTGCTATAGCTTTTTAAAAATAAAATATCATTCCTAAAGAACTTTTAAGAAAAAAAAGCACTACTCAAGAGGAAAGGTGCTCCTTACCTCTTATGCTGTTAAATTCTTTGGCATTATTTTAAATTACCTGTTTCAGAGCCCCTGCTTGCTGCTTTTTTGTTCCGAAGACTCTCTGGCTTCAGAGCTGCAATTCACTGCAATAAGAGGATGGTTTTGGAAACAGGGGAATACTGTTAAAAGAAATTTCAAACCAGGCTAAACCTTAAGCAAATAAACACTAATGAATGAATTATAAAGTCATGAAAGAGCTTCCAGACAAGTAACAAATACTGAAATGTTGACTGGACATACGGTTGGGCTTCAGGATCTTATAGGTCTTTTCCAACCCAAATGATTCTATGATTCTGTGACACGTTTCTCATGGTAAAACAGGAATATCTCTAAAGCCAGAAAATAGTTTAAGATGGAGCTATTTGCCAGAAGTAACAGGAAGAACATTTCCATATGAACTGCTAGACCACTGTACAGTTTACTAGATAAGACATCTTATACACAGGGCAAGATTAAGTTCTGGTACATCAGGATACTTCCATTAAAATATTTTCAATAATTTTGGTTTACTCTAAAAGAAGAATTGGTCTGCCTAACCCAAGTTGCCCAAAGCCAGCTTACTTTTCTAAACTGCTTTTCAACTCACACTTTAAACCTCACCTTGAAAAGAGGCCGAAGATCATCTGCATTCTCAGCTGAGAAAGGTTTTGGGATGTATTTCCGTTGGTTTTCACTTCACCAGACTGAGGGACAAACATGCAGACATCCATAGGCAATTTTTAAAAAATGTCTTTATTGATTCTGTGCTCAAGACATCCATTAAAAAAACCCTGTAAATTTGACTTATGAAAAAAATATATGCCTTACTATGCCACAGTATTTGTAAGAAAATAAACTTAATAATTTAGTAACTTGGCTTTAATAGTATGCATTTATTTTCTTAGAAGATTTCAAAATCATAGAGAGAACATTAACTGGGAAAAGGATGAACAACTAATCATTTATCAGTTTAACCAAGTCATTAAACTTTTTTTTTTTGAGCTAGTTACCAACTTTAAAGAGAATATAAAAAGTAGGAATATAAACATCACAGACCTAACTCCAATATACAAAATCAAGACCACACAATAACTAAAAAGGCACCTCTTGTTTCTGATTCAAGTAAGTATTCCCAGTCTTCGCAAAATTCCTCACAAACAGAACCTATATCTAAACATACATTTTCCCTGCAATATATAACTCTATCATTTCAACATGAAATTTTAATGTTTTATAACAAAGCCTTGGCATTAACTTTCTGTTGGTTCAAAACTTCTGAATCAACAAGCAGACATTTTTTATTTCTGCAGGCAGAAAAACGGCAATACCACTGTTTCAGGATGTTCTATCAGTTAATTGCCATTTGCAAGGCAAAAATCTTTACAATAGCACTTTAATAAGGCAAAATCCAATTACAGTTTGCCAATCTTCTACAGAGATTTTCATTTTGATTTTTCTATTTGTTACATTTCCATATTATTCAGGTAAATCACTTACAAATATTGATTTTTTTATTTATCCATCTTATGCTAGAGTCATAACTAAGTAAATTGACTTCCAGATTAAGCACAGAACAACCATTAGTGTTCATGAATAATGTTCATAAAAAGGGAATTAATATATTCAACTAAGAAACTCCCTTTTAAATAGCTACAAACTGTTTAGTCATTGTACAAACCCACAATATGATGGTCTTTGGAAATTTGCAAGGAAGTTATGGTTCCATGAGCTAGCAGTGAAAAAAAAGATAGTCTCTCACGATTTAATGTTTTTGTTCTTAATTTACAATCTGTTTTTTGGAATAAATCTTTATGGGTCAGGTAGCTATCTCAGAACATCTTCAGTAGCCATAAATCATGACAGCCACACTAACGGAAATCAAGATACAGTAATTAGTATTCGCTGTCAGGTTGGCCCACAGCATTTATTTCTTCTTTAAAATCTTGTATATTGTCCATCCATCAGATACCTCAGCTTATACAATGTAAAAATCTAGTGTAATTACATCTCTGATATTAAAACTGTGTTACTTCAGTTTATAATCAAATGCCCACCCAAAACCATATCCTGAACTTTCATCACTGGCTGCATTAAAATACGCATTCAGAAGTAAAGCTCCTTAGTGAGCATAGAGACCACGCAGGGAATCTGCTTCTTCTCACTGAAGCGTGGATCATCAGACTGGGATTCAAAATTTGTGGCAACCACATAGTTGACCCGTGTGAGGATCTGCATGATCTCAAGTTGTTTTCCATGCTCGTTCAGCACAGAGCACAGAGACTGCACAAACCAGGAGCCTCTTCCAGGATTCCTCCAGGAGTAATAACCTTACAAGAAAGACAGATGAGAAAGTACATGGGGTTATTCATCCTCTTTTTTCTTATTATCTTGTACTGAAGAATGGAATGGCAGGGAGATGTGTAGTAATAATTTGTGTGAAAGCTTCTGGGCAGAGAGATGCACATAGAGGAAAAAAAAATACACACAGAGAAAGCTTAATTCTTATCACTTGTGTCATACATCTTCCTTCACTAAAGTGAAGAATAATGTGTATTATCTTTCCAAACCTCACAATACTACAATACCATTCTATACTTTTGCATTTGGGAAACTGCAAGAAGTAAGATTTCATGTTTTTCCTCTCTAAGAATAAATAAGTTCTGTGCTGTAACTGTTCCTCTTCCTGCTTTCATCACATCTTCAACAGACTCGCTAAACTGGGACAGGGAGGGACAGGATTCCCAGAAAACAGTACTGCCTTTGCTACCTGTCATGTTTGTGTCTTCTCACCTGCTGAATTTGGGCTTTCTCCTGTTTCCGCTATAGCTCGTGTAAAAGGGGTGGATACAACACACTGGCCCAACATACACTGGGCCTTATAGTGTTTTGTCCATCATCATACAACGTATCATCAATGAGGGTCAGTCTCCAATCAAGTAAATATGAGTGGTAAGTTTTTAGGCTTCTATCCCCTCCCTGACCCCCTTTCCTTTACCTGGCACTGTGGAATATGCAAACAGGAAATCTGCTTCTACTGGGATCTTGTATCTTGGATTGGCATCTGTTTCCAGAGTGTCATTTGCAGGTCCAGAGTCCGTTTGTATCCCTTCGTCAAATTCAGAGCCTCTGCATGCCTGAAAGCAGTGAAGACAAAGAGAACTCGACCAATAAGGAGAAACACGGTGTTATAAGTATTCATTAACATTTTTTAAAGGATACAGTTTTAAGCAGTACTTTGCATGTATTAGAAGCAGAAATGCATTTCTAGCAGAAATCTAATTGTTCAGTGATAAAGTTACTAGCTTATTAATTTTAAAATATACATCCCATACAGTAAAGGAAGGTAATGGTGTTGCAGGCTGTAGATCTCAGTGGATTGTCAAAGTGCCAAATCATCATTAGCTTATTCTAACCATGGTTAATTTTACTATTCTAGAGTCATCCTCAGCATTCAGTTATTACACAATGTCTTGCGTAGCATGACTTTGGACATTTTCTTTACAGTGGACTACACATTGTCTTTGGTTCTTGATGCACTGCTGTAGCATATTTCACAGATAAGAGCAGACAACCAACATCGCATGTTTTCCCTACTGCAGCAGCAGGATACTATATTTACCTTAGAGCTATTACCTGAATGAAGAATAACTTGGGTTTGCCTATAAGGCTTTTACACTTGTCTCCTCTGAATAGCGCAGTCAAACTCTTGATAGCCATGGGTCCGTCAGTGCCATAGATGAGACCTTCTTCCCCATGGCTTAGAAGGATACAGGCAAAACAAGCAGCATCACTGTGGTTCTCCTCAGCAGCTGCAAATCAAATACTGCTTAGCCAAAAGAAATCAACATTTTAAACTAAAATTGTAGTTAGCAAACACATTTTTCTAAAGACTAAACATACACTGCCCCTTTCCTGGAAGGCATAAGGAGGAATGGATAAAGATGACACAACCCACCTTTTACTAATGTGATGAGTACCTTAAATACATGAATGCATCCTTCACTTGATTCTGAGCCCAGCCCACTGGAGCCAACAGGCTGGACTCTTATCTAATGTGACAAGGCACTTCACTTAATATGACAAGAAAACTGTATTTCTGAATTGACGCTGGAGGAAGAGGTGGGGAATTAAGCCTAATCCGTTCAGAAACCAAATCCTTCGCTATGGATAATTGTGCGTAGGGGGGGTTAAGCAACCTGTTCTAATTTAACCTGTTCTGAGCAAAGGGCAGATTCAGTGACTTCCATGGGTATTTTCCACTCTATGATTCTAAATTTTTACCTTGCTTCAGTAATTTTTCCATATCATCACGGCTTCTGTCATTGTATGTGTGAACATCAAAACCCAAGTTTCTAAAACTCTTTGCTAGATCTCCAGCATCTTTATCAGTGCCATTGCGTGTACCCATTCCTGCCAGAAAACAAAAAATATGGTTGACTGCACATCACACAATTCAAAATAATTCACGTGTTCAAGGGTAAATTTTTAGGTTTATAATTAAGAAACATAAACAATGTCATGGTGACAGGATTTTAAAGTAATCCTCTAACAGCATTCTCAGCATTGAGAACAAATTGTGAGATTTGTTTTAATGCAAAATAATGCAAGGTTCAACGTTAATGCATACCCTAAAAATTGTTGGCCTGCCTCCAACACCTTGCAACATAGGATGTCTGTGGATGATTCTATCTCCTTTTGGTTATACAGTGTAACATACACACAAAGCACTCCAAGGAAAATCTTTTGAAAAGAGTCCCTCTGATACCCACATAAATGAATGTAAATTCTTCGGACTAAACACGTAAGTCAGCGTATTTGCCAAGTGTATAGGAAAAGACCTATAAAGTTGCCTATAGCACAATATCTGTCTGCTTTGAAACTATACCTGGTCTGAAAAGTTAAATGCAGGAGTGTGAACAGAGCACAGCTACAGCTATTAACTTTTGTAGCTCATGGCTGCAGCTCAGGGACAGAAAAGTTAGAACATGGGCTGAAGATGCCAAAGTTCAAATTTTAACAACACATCCTTAAATTCTGGGACAAAGGTTTAGTTGGAAGTTGGTAGAACAAGGTTATGTGCTCTCTCAAACGTATATTGCAAAGAAGCTGCAAAGAGCTGCTCTAATATGAGAGTTAAAGAACAGGAAAAAATTGTAGGAACAACTGTTTATCAAAAAAGATAAACAAATTCATTAAAATTCTATGTCTTAAAAATAAAATGCTTATTGATTAATGAAAATATAAAAATTCTCAAGTCTGTAATGAATATCATCAAGGCAAGAACATTACCTGTTTTGTCTTCAAAATTTTTGTTGTTTATAATAATACATTTGCCAACTTTCTTGTAATCCATATTATACTGGAATGTGGGTGTAACAATTCGGTACTGATTACTGAGAGAGGACTTTGGCTGTTCTTCTTTTCCATTCTTGTTTTTTCTAGGTGAACCAAACAAAAATTGTTGTTAGTGGCCCAGTCACATGCAGTGTGCCTATTTATCTTAATTCAAACTATTTGGGAAGCCCTACCCAATGTTCTTTTTCTTCTCTAATGTTTGTTTTCTTCCTTCATATTTCAGATTGAGCCACAAAGATCTTGTGATTTCCATGAAGTGATGCTGGTATGCAATTGGATTCTGATGACGGTAAAATGACTCTAGAGGGAATTGCAGCCAACAGTGGTAAACACAGATCCTGACCCACAGATTAAACAAGTGGCCTAAACACGGAGTCAAGCTGGCAATAATCTTTCATCAACTGTGGTTCTGGACATATTTTACTTTTACTGTAAATAATTCATGGAAGAATAGACACATCTCCCCTAACAATTATTCCAAGCACAAGAAGATACACAGTTTACCCAAGGGTGTGATAGGAGTTGTTTATTAAATCACTATCATCCTTAAATTCTCTGAAGATTAAGACCCAGCAGTAGGTAGTTTCTGCTGATATAGGTTATAGATGTGAACAGGTCATGTGTTAATTTGGAGTGCCAAACTGCAGTCTGAACCTATACAAAAAACGAATCAAATTTTAGTGAAATCATCAATACCTGAACCTCACTTCAAACCAAAATGAGCTATAAATATTCAGTTAATCTGACTGTGTATCTCTGTTAATATGACCTTTCTGCTATGTGCAGGAGTTCTTAGATTGGATTAGAAAAAGATGCAAAGGGTTTTATGAATGGTTTTATGAAATGCAGGTCCTGCTTGACCAACCTCATCTCCTCCTACGACGAGGTGACCCACTTGTGGATGGTGGAAAGGCTGTGGATATTGTCTAGCCAGACTTCAGCAAAGCCTTTGACACCATTTCCCTCAGCATTCTCCTGGAGAAAGTGGCTGCTCATGGCTTGGACTGGCATACGCTTCGCTAGGTAAAACACTGGCTGGATGGCCAGGCCCAAAGAGTTGCAGTGGATGGAGTCAAATCCAGTTGGTGGCCCATAGTATTTATTGCTGCTGTCTGAGAGGAAAACATAACCTACTTTTGCAGCACAAATAACTGTATAATACAGTTTGTTTCTAACAAAATTTGATTTTTCCTATAATCTCAATTAACTTAAGTACTTTCACTATTCTCACTCTGACATCTTTCTAAATAATTATTAAGCTATTTGCTTCAATAATAGCCTGTAGACATGGGATTGCTGCAAATTGATTAAATGTTGTTTAAGTAATCTCCTTTCTTACCTTCTTGATTTAACAATTGTTGTCTTTTAGCTTCAAGTGTCTTCTTTTTTATTACTAAAGGACAAGACTAATTGGAAACTGCAACAAACCTTCTCTAGATGGATTCATCATGTTTAAGTGCTACTGCAATTCTATTTTCAAAAAGCTTCTTCTCCTTCAGTGTCCTCCTGTTCAAAGGGCCAAATCAAATAGCTGTACCCGGCAGGATTTCTCTGTGCTTTTTTCACATGTGACCATCCTAATATCACCTCCTCTGTTAGACTGCTCTTAGAGACTACAAAACATGATATTGAATCATATGTACTTGAGGCTTTTGGCCAATACTCTGGAAGTACATTTTTTCTAGTAAATTGCAAGTATTGGTATTCTCCTTGCATACTGCTTCTTGAGGGCTCTGGAAGCAATACTTACATATGCTTTGCCTCAAGAAAATATTTCAATCATTTTAAAGAATTATCTGCAGCTGTATAATGTTAATATTACATTTGACTTTCAAAGAGATCATGCATTCTTATTTTAGCCTAAAATTCCCCCTGGTCTTACATAACTAGACAGCTCTTTGGCAAAGACAGAAAAAGAAATTTCAAAACAACAAATAAGCACTCAGGTTGATGAAGAGGCTGATTTCCTCAGTCCACACTGGATTCAAGTTTCTACAGATTTATGTGGCTTCACTGGCTTCCTGAAAAAGCTGTATGACTAACACTGGGTGTTACACACAACAGGATGTTTACAAGCGAATTGTACACAAATTTTTGTTTATGTCCAACGCACGAACAGTTGTGAACACTCGGGACAGATCCACATGAACACAACAGTGTGAAGTTTGCACTCTCCGTTCTCCTAAAGTGCTGTAAATGATCTAATTCTAGTCCAGAAGTCACGCAGCCATCTTACCCCCCCAACAAAAAAAAAGCCTCACTGAAAACAGCAGCTGGGGTTAACTAGCATAATAATGTAGCCAACACAACTTCTCTGAAATTATTTACCTTTGGAGTTCAATAGTTTGTATTCATTCATGCAGAAATACTTAGGAGTTTAAGGGAGGTAGCTATTACTGCTGGTATTCCCAAAAGTACACCAGAAGCTCTGTGCCGGTAAATGCCCCAGATAAGCCTTGTCAGCACACCTAATTCTATCATTTCCCCATTCCGTTACAGAGGACAGTGTGGTTTTGTTCTAACGACTCCTTTCAAGCTCAACAGGCTAAGACGACACTAAGCGACCAGGGCACGCTTTGTAGGGTTACGCCTACTGCTTCTTTACTGGCAGAAAATAAAAAGTTCCAGAAATCTTTTGATGTCTGTCCAAACTGAACAAAGAGGGAAGCAGAGGCTGTGGAGTTTACATATCCTGGGCCTGCAGTCCAGAGAAGAACTGGTTTTGGAAGATTCTGTTTGTTGTGCCAACATAGTGCAATATGGGAATTGCCTGGCTGGACTTAACTGATGGCATAAGGTCCAACTCTTCAGTTTCAACAAGCTAAATCAGACCTTGTAGTAATGACTAATAAGGTGATAAATATGTAATAATCAGTCCATAAGGGAAAAGCCCTGTCAGTGACAGTCTGGCTTATGACTGAAAGCCTAAAGCTTTCCAACTAATTTTTTATTTTCTGGGCTTTGAACTGAACACATGTTAATATAAATGTTTACTGCTGTTGTTCTTACTAAGTGTTCTAATCACCATATTTTCCAAAAGGGTTTCCACAGGTTCGTTATGGGCTGTTACATAACGTTTTAAACTATTTGCCCTCAGTTTTATTTCATTCTGCTTCTCTGACATCCAGTATCTTTAATTTCCCCCTTTTGAGATTTAAACTTGCCCAGACTAAATAGAAACTTCAATTTCATGACTGGTTACTCTTTCTTCGGCTTTTAATTAGAGCTGTGCAGTAACTCCTCACTTCATTATTACTCACTGATCTTTCCCTTAGACAGAAATATTCTTCCTATCAGGGCTCTCACATATTTCATCCTCTCTCCCCTTGGTCAAGAGGTCAGCAAAACAGAAACTCCACTCTGGCACCCTCATATAGCTTGCGCATTTTCACCCCTACTGTGTCTCTAAATGCAGCCCTTAGGCTTGACAGCAGCATGACTGTGAACATGATTTCATCGAGTCCAGACTCTATCGGCGTCAACCATGGGAAAATCATTATTATCAACTTCTCACTTTTCAAATATGAAATTAAAGTTACCCATAGCATTTATCATTTTGTGGTTGAACTTTTAAATAGTAAAGGCCAAATTTCTTCTTATCACCACCAGTGGCTAAAATTCTGTCAAAATCAATGGAGATACATTATTGCACCAGTAGTGAACTTGATTGTCTACAGGACTGCTACTTATCACAACAAACTTCCTTTTCTGTTACACTTTAGGTAAATTATTATTTCAGTATGTATGGATATCAAAATTTGAGGATAAAAATATCATTGTTTATATTTAGCTATACCTAAAGATTATTTTCAATAACAATACTACAGAAAGCAGTATCTCTTAGCAGTGGAGATTTCCTCTCATTTGGCTTCCTTTCTACTGGGATTTCCTGCACTTTCTTTGCTATTGTATATTATGACATACCAACATCCTAAGAATCCATGTGCAAGAGATGGATCTCCTTGTGTGTTACAGTCTCTCATCATCTCTCTCACCAGCTCCAGCCAAGCTCTGGGGCTTGAGTCTGCCAGCCCTCCAGAGTAACTCATGTTTCAGCGAGAACCAGCTGCTGGACTTCAAGTTCAGCATGATACGTTTCCATGGGGAGGGTCTTCATTTTCCATCACATTACACAACTAATGCCAGCTGTGCAGTTTGGTATTTACTACCGTTGTGTAACGGCCAGTGACTGTAAAAAAACCTTCTGCTCTAGCAAAACTGGTCTGCCGCAACAACACGGACTCCCCTTGGAACCATATCTGCATAATGCAGGGAAAGTTCTCAAGAGAACAGTGGATGAAAGGAAAACATTAAGAAGAAAGTGCAATCTCTAAGGTAGAAACTGTTACACCAATCCATTGACTAAACCTCAGCATTAACAATTATTAAAAAGAGGATGATAGTAACTGACAGACAATAGCGTTCTTCTGAAAATGAGTTGCTTGGCCTTAAAAGCAATTTGACATTTAGCATACAGAAGAAACAGCTCTCCCTGGAAAAAAAACAATCACTGAAATAGACATATGGGCAGAGGATTAGATTAATAAAGACAAATCCACAATCACCACTTCCCAGTCAAAGGATAGGAGGAGTTTCCTATTTGGTTTTTTTCCTGTTTGTTTGTTTTTCTCAGAGGAAATTAATGTCTTATCAAAATGAACTCTAAAGATTATATTACAGAGGGATATCCAGGCTTTCAAAAGAGCTATAATCCCTTTCTCTCCCAAGAAAGTTAGGGACTTTTGTTGCTGTACTGAGAAATGTAAGCAGATAAAAAAACCTCTACAATTATGATACTATTCAATTTAAGGAAGCTGACATTCAGAGGTGGGTGGAAAAAGCTAAGCTGATTACATTCATTTCTTTTGGAAGTACATAAACAAAAAAGAAGAGAACTGTCTTATTCTCAGTCTATGAAGTTCAGTAAATTTGGGCTTTACTTCATAAAGAATAAACCAGAACATTGTGATAGTTCTTTCTCTGGCACACTTCTTTAATACAATGTGCAATCATATATCATTTTCGAATAACTGATAACAGATGCCTGTTAAAAAGAAAATTTGCCTTCAAAAACATGCTGTCACATATCTCAGGATCCCTTCTAGAGTCCCCATGCTTTTTGGCATTGGACAATCGTTTTATTCTAGTTTCCATCGCACTGTCAGCCTTTCTCTTGGCGCAGGCAAGACGACTGTAGCTGTGGTACAGTGACAAAGTCCACAGTACAAATCTTCTCAGGTAACCCATCAACTTCCACCAGAACTTTCATACACTTAATGTTGTGGGATGTAAGGTATCTTAAAACTGTAGTGCTCTTCATTCTATTGCATACAACGGAGATGTTTCCCTCCTGACTTTTACATTTGGGGACCTCTTTAAAGGCTTCATTTGAATGAACTCCCCATTGAGTTACAATACTGTGAAGTAAGTGTGCAGGACAATATATTAGTTTTAAGACCTCTGAAGAAACTTGCCTAGCCTATAATGCTGATTTAATCTTATGCAGTTTGTGTGGTTCTATGATGCTCTTTCTGTCAAAAACTCCCCACTCCTTCAATTATTTCATGCACCATATAAATAATGTTTGTGACTACTGCTCATCACAAGTGCTAAGTTTGCCCTCATGGGGAAAAATCCTGGATTGCCTTTTTTTTCTTAATAGAATGTTAAAGGATAGACAGGAAACAATGAAAATGCAAAGAGGATTGTGTTTGAATTCATAAAGCATCACCAAGCTATGTGTAGTAAAACTGAGTGTGCTGGAGACCAATTCAGAGTTATTCTTCCAAAAGAAATCAATAGGAAACAGAGTTCATAAATCAAACACATCAAGTTTCAATATTTTGTTCTGTTTCTACCTCAGTCTCAATAATTAGTGGTCTAGTCATATGTCTGATGCTTTCTGATGATCACGCACTAATATGTCTTACTCCCACATAACCTTCTCTCCAAACTGCCAGCTTTAATACTTTTATCTAGACTAATTTCACCATATATAGTACACCTCTAATTATTGTACACCCTCCTTTTTTTCCTCTTGAAACCTCTTGGCAATAACAAGCAAAAGACACTTGTTAAACCTGACTAGAGCTTTTTAGATCTTAAGTTCTTTATGGCAGACTCTTTGTTCTTTGTCAGATCCATTTTGGCAAAGTGTCACACAGATTTAGAGCTGCATGCAAATAATGGATTATCCTGTTGCCTTTTCCCATGAATATTGCATCAGGTTGGCAGTGCAGCAACATTTCTGGACAAGAAGAGTGTGTCACTACTTGAATTGTCTTTTATAAAAAATGAATAGACACATGCTGTGGACTGTGGAGTTGTCATATATAGGGACAGGAGTTGGACTCGATCCTTGTGGGTCCCTTCCAACTCAGGACATTCTATGATTCCTTTATAGTCAAAAATAAAAAACCAAATGAGGACTAATCATTAACCATAAGGCTAGACCAAATACTATAACTGTATTACACTGCATTTGATGGTGTGACCCTGGGTCACACACTAAGAAGGCACAGAATCACACAGAATCACAGAATGGTTTGGGTTGGAAGGGACCTCTGGAGATCATCCAGTCCAACCCACCTGCTAAAACAGGTTCACCAGAGCAGATTGCACAGGAATGTGTCCAGGTGGGTTTAGAATGTCTCCAGAGAAGGAGACTCCACAACCTCTCTAAAACACCAAGCGAAGCCTACGATAAACACTAACCAGAGCTGCTGCAGAAGACACTGACGTCTGGGAGATCCCAATTCTATTTCCAACCTGACTGTCACAGGCTATGGACTCACAAACCTTTTCTCCTGAACACACCCCAATGGCAGGTGCAATTTCCATCTCTCTCTTTACAGGCAGATAACACTTTACTAAGGACTCTTTTGAAAGAAAATAATTGTAAATCAATAAAATAAATAATATCCCTTACAACATTTTTTTAAACAAAGGTTACTCAGGCTTCAAAACTATGTGCCAGGAGATAGAAGAGTTTCATAGTTGAAGCAAAAATCTCCTGAGGAAAAAGGGGCAATACTAATTATATAGGAGGAAGTTCAAGTAAATGTTGCTTACTATAAATTTCCCTACTGAAAGTTATTAGCAAATGACTGATGACTTTGATAGACTAGCACCAACAAAACAACCAGGCCTTAGAAGGCTATTTTTAAGCATTCTCCAGATAAATGTCAAAAGAAAATTAAATAAAAATTACTGAATATTAATGTCAGAGTCTTTTCAACGTAATAGAAAGTCTTCATTTAGAAGACAAAGGAAAAAATGGTCCTACAAAAATGAACATAAATGTTCCCCAAAAAGCATTTAAACATATTATGGAATGGAGATGTCTTACACAGGAGACATGAAAACTGACAGCTGCAATTTAGAATAGCAAACAAAACCAACATGATACAATACAATACAAAAAAACCCAGAAAAGTTAAACACAAAAACTAATAAAACTGTCCTAGACTTCTGTTCCCTTTAATGGTCTTGTTTTGTCTGTTAAACAAATTTTAAATTATGGTGAAACATGCCAAACATATTCAAAACTTATTTTTGTTCTTACTATGACATATATAGCAGCACCACTATAGGCTGTGCAAAAAATCTGCAAAATAAAATGTTTTAATTCTTTAAAAGAAATCTTGGCATTTCCCTAAGTTTCCTGTGGCAGACTATATCACCTCCAACGGTTGAACACAGGCCACTAAAATATTTGCTAAGACTATATGCTTGCTATGTTTTTCTCAGTTAACTTGATAAAAAGAATTAAACAAACCAAAATGCTCACTTCCATGATGTTTTTTACCCATCACTTAAATTGTGCTCTGGATGGAGAACTGAGTGTGAATCCTGCTTCTGCTGTTGAATAACTTTGGGAAAGTAACTCCATATCTCTAGGTCTTAGATTTTCCATTACAAAATGGAGCCTAAACAAACTTATTTCATAAAACGACTGCAGATCTCATGGCTTATTTCCAGGGGTAACATAAACCATAGAATTAATTTAAAATACACTATTTTGCATATTTGTACAATGTTTAGGCCCAGAATGCGTGAGGCAGTTTACTGCCACGTCTCTTGGAAAAACACGTTTGAAACAAAGGCATTCCAACTGTCCGCTTTGAAGGTTTGCGGTGAAGCTCAGTCCAGAAACAAATTCCTACCTTTGGTGGCTGCACATTAGCTTCCCTGAAGAGATAAAGCTGCTAGTACCTGCACACAACTATACAATATCAACTGCAAAAAAATGACAGTGTTGCAGCCCACAGGTATTTTCCCAAAGTATATTATAGCCCTAAAGGCCTCTGGGTCCTTGGTTTAACAGTCAAGATATCACAGCTCATCACATTGCAGCTACTCATGTGAACTACAGCAATAGCTATTTGTATGTTCCTTTGAAACCGCAACCTAAAGTGTATAAGCTTGAATCACAACAAGGCCTCGCGTACCACAGAACTTCACAACTGCAAGTCTCAGAAATGAACAAAATCAGCCAGTGAGCTGCAACACGCTAATTGCAGGAACTGCCTCACCTGAGTGTGAGCACACTGCTCATTGGATCTCTTGCAGAGCCACAAACCCTTATTCAGTAGTTTCTGCAAATCTGCAGCTTCTGTTTAACCTGCAGAACATCTTTTAGATTTCTATCCAACCATAAATCCTTTAAAGATCCATTTAAAGATCCATTGGATCCATATATGAATTCTTTGCTTACAAATAGTGCCTCCTATCTTATGATCTTCCATCACCTATATATTTGTATAGTACATTAGGTATTTGTATAGTACAAGCAAATTATCTTTTAACTATTTAGTTAGAGAAACTAAATACATTTAAAATCCCTCATTATAAGATAATGTACACATTCTGAGCTACTCTTGTAGCTTTTCTGTCCCAATTTAGTTTCAGACACTTCTCCAATTAGGGTGCAGAATCTTCCCTAAGAACTTGGAAAACACAGAAACCCAGTCCCGGACAGCTGGAAACTCACTGTGTAATGAAATAAGTTGAGCTGTTTGGAACAGCAAATCTCAGATTACAACTTCTGGCATAGTTTGAGTATTATATCTATCTTTGCAGTTCTGATAGTTACATCTAAATATGTCTTAATCTCCTTTTAACTATGTGTTAGTAATAGCCTTAATATAATTCAAATCAAAACCATGGATGCAATTTTATTTATTACAGAAAACCGAAGCATATGAAGCACACTGGGGCTAAGCCAGCTACACTTTGTAAAAAAAAGTTTCAACACAGACTATTATGTCTAATATTGTCCATATTTTGCAATAGTTTAAAAAAAGAGAAGAGGAAAAAAAAAAAGAAAGTAGCTGCACTTAATATTTTAAATATCATTTTTGTGGTGTAATGCCTGCAGCAGAGAGGACCAAAACAGAGTAAGTTCTAAACTCTTAACCATCAATTTGTAATTAACCTTCAGCTTCCTAATAAACTGCATGGTAATTGCTGTGCAGGCCTCATAATACTCTATGCAACATCATATTCGAATAACATTCAAAAGGTAAAATGTTACAAATAAAGCATATTGCTTGCTGAAAGGCTTTCTGCTCATTTCTAGAAAACGTGCACATATGTACCTTCCATGGGTATTCTGGAAACTGAAATCTTGCATAATTGTATCCTGGGTAGTATAATGTACATAGCCAATTGCCAAATATACAAAAAAAAAATGATAAAGTCTCTCTTATCTAACATAGGTACTAAGAACAATTAACAGGTATATATTATTATATGGACTGCTTGGAAAATGACTCAAAATAAAGCAACCTCCCCCAACTACTGTTTCTCAGAGAATACTATGGCAAGGATTAGCAGTTGCAAGATGCCTGTAGAGTTATAATTAGCTTGATACGAACACTGACACTAAACTCTTTTAGGGTATTCATTCATGAGATTTCCAAACAGGTGGCAGAGAAGGAAGGAGATAACACTGCACAGTACCTTGGCTCATCATCAAATGGTACTCCACACTGCATCTGAAAACAGCTTCAGCTTGTCCTCAAGAGCAAGTCTAATCTTCTTTGCTACTGCTAGGAACCCACCATGCTCAGGGCTACATGGGAGAGGGAAACAGGCTGCTTTCTGTGTTCAGGCCCAAAGATTCGCATGTGTCAGCAGTGGGTCACGCTGGACCTTTCCATGGGGCTATTCAAACCCTCGTTGCTCTCACCCTGCAAGCTGAGGTCATGCAGGCCTGACCCACCTTTGCTGACAAGTGGAAAATAGGCTCCCACGGCTCTGGTTCTATCATTGTTCCTATGTAACAGCATAGGAAAACACAGCAGATCTTGAGATGGAGGTGGGATGGCAGAATTGACTTTGCAATATATCTTTCATCCTTCCCTGGAAACCCAACCCACCACTACTACAATATTATACAATGACCAGTTCTAACAAAACAATGCAAATTAGCATGCAAAGTTTATATAACCTCTCTGTATTCTAATTCATAAACTATTTCCTGTATATTAACCCTTAAACAGTTTTAGTTTATCATTAATTTGGCTTAATTTGTTTTTTATTCCATTGAAAGCTTAAAAATGACAGTACATATAGCTCTCCTCCAAATTTTGTATGATGACAGCCCAGAGTTTCTTGTACTGAAGGAAATAATTTAATATACTAAAAGGGAATTAGGATACTTGACTCACTGTTGTGATTGCTACAGATACAGTTCATGGATAAGCCGGTGTTTGCTGTGCTTCACATGACAAAGTCTCTAAGGAGACTGGAAACAAATATTGACTGCTGATTAATGAATACTTACACTTTAGACTATTTCAAGATACTTGGGCATTTCCTGAATGGTATATCTAGTAATCATCCAAGGGAAAGTACATGCACTGACCAAAATTTTCACTAATTGTTAAAACCTCCTGCAGTGTTTTCCAGAAATTAAGTTCCAGATCTAACAAAAATTGCAATAATAAAAAACCCCAAAACAAAACCAACTAACAAAACCAAAAAACCCCAACCTCTGGCTTAAAAGAGAGTAATGAAAATTAAACACCCCTGTTGCTCTATGATAAAATCTCTTTATTGTCTTCATATGAATTAACTTTGACAGACTATAGGTGCCAGAACCTATTGCTTCTGAAATTCTATGTTCAGCGCTTTGAGGGAAAGCACACTGATATTTAGCTTGTGTGAAGCAGAACCCACATACTCCAAAAAACATTAAAATTATATTCTGCTAGACTTTGGAGTTAGGATAGTAAAAGGAAAGATCACCACCCATTTACAGGACAGACTAAGGTGCACAGTGATTTGCGTAGAGACACTGAGGAAATGCGAGGCTGAACCAAAAGCTCAGTTCAGACCTCTGAGTTGCAGCCCAGAGCTCACCTTCAGATAAGGATTCATCAGCTATTATTCTGTAACAGATATGGATTTTGAATTTTAAAACTGTAAAAGTTATGATAAAAAGATGAGCTATCGTTCAAGGCATCATCTGGATTTGAACACAATTTCAAGGCAGGAACAGGTGATGTTCATGCAGTGGTAAAATCTGGGCTTCCCCACTTTGATGCCCTGTAACCCAAACAAACACTGTATACATGAAAAGAAAACCTATACATCCGTGAATCTTTTTGATCTAAATACTAGTTTACAAACCTGGTAGATATCATAACTATATAACTATTGCAGCTATTGAACTATACTAAATACACACTGATGCTTCCAGCAAACTTTCACATTAATTAAAATGAAAAGTCTCAAACTTTATAGCGACCTGACTTGGCAGAAACAAAGACATTACAGATATCTTGGGCTTGCAGCGTTGAACAGCTGAAGAACTCGGTGATTATATGTCAGTGTACCCTACAAGCCTCTCAAATTCCTTACTGGGATTGTGTTGCAATATATTTCATGTTTCTGCATTAAGGGCACTACGGAATCAGAGAGTTTCAATTGTAAGTATTTGCAAGAATTCTTAAATACATATTTAAATTATGTTTTCTGTTTGCAGATGAGAAGGGACTGTAAAACAAGACAGTTGGGCTGGAGTAGATAAAAGTAACCAGAGGACAAATTGCTCCATACAATTAAATTAGAATAAAACTGGTACCTAGATACTATTAACACCACCACTCTTCTGCACTATGCTTCTTCACTGAAGCCCACAAACAGACATGATTATTGACAGTGCAAGTGCAAGTCTACTGAGAATGGGGATTTTCAGACGCATTTAAAAAACCCCAAAACAACAAAAATATCAAACCACAACAAAACAAACAAACAAAATAAAACACAAAACAAACCCAAACCCAGGGCAACACAAAAAATCCCACCAAACTACTTTTATTAGGAGTAAGAGAAGTCTTAGCTCTACTTAACACAGTGGAACCACAATTTTATTCCATTTCGTGTTACATTATGTTTCCTGGATGCTAAAATAGCTTTGCTGCTATCAATCTCCCTAACAGAGGTCCCCAATAAAAAGACAAAAGATACCAAATGAAGACATTAAATCATCCTGTGGGGAAGTGAGATTATTTTTAAAGCCTCAAAAGTATAAGAGGAGCACATTCAGAACAGAAAAGAAAGATTTCCATGGGAAAAATTCTACTAGTTTCTATCACATAAAAAAATAAAATAAACATTTGAGATCCTCAGCTCAATCTTTGCTTAACCATGGTTTAAAATTTCACTGCGTGCCGGCTTGCCGGAGTGTATCCAGCTATTTCTGCTTTCTGAAACACAACTTTTTGCTCAACTCCAGCGCTCCCTAATTTTTGGCCACATTTTTGCAGTATGCAAAATTGATACCCTCCTGCCATCTAGTGGCTAAAACCCCCCAAACCAGCCACCGGCGGCAGGTGTTAATTCAAAACAGTTCTTGCAACACTTTTCCCCACCAAATAGTCCTTCCTCACCAACATTAACTCAGTGCTAGCGCTTTTTCAAGGAAAATGAAATATGTAGAAGATAATTTTGCTAAATTGTGGTGCAGTCAGAAGAATCTGCCCACTCCGTAGCTTGTTCTGAGCCTCGTGGCCACTATGGTAAAGCAGGCTCACAGACTTCTCAGAAAGAAATACTTTGTAGTAAATCAGATTATCACTAATTTCTACTTATTGCTCTTGCTACATAAATCTCTAGACACAGCCAGAGAACGGTGAATTGGAGCTGTGAAGCTACTGGAAACAGCTGGTCTTTCTGCACGGCTTTAAATTCAGTTTCGCACTGCTCTGTTCCCTTAAATTAAAATTAATGTGCTTATTTAACAATACAAAGTACTTGTTTTCCTATTGAGCTTATATATTTTAAGTAATAATAAATACACTATAGAACTTCATTGAAACTACTGCACAGCTGGTAAAAACTGCATTGCTAAAACAAAACAAGTGACTATAAAATTGTAGTCAGTCTAAAGCTTTCTAGACAACTTATTTTACAGATATTAATTCGATGTTGCCAAAACGAAGCCTTGGCAATCAAGACATAGAGCTGGTTCTAACTAATAGTACATCTGGCCTATTTTCTGGTACTGACTAGTAATGAATTTTAAGAAAACAAACAAAAGAAATCAGATACAGAATATATTCTCACAGAATATGTTTTCACCTAATTTAGGAACATCTTGCACCATATATTTTTATGTCACTATTCCCACTGGACTTTTCTTCCACAAATATAATAATCTTTTCTGAACTTATTTAAAATCTTGACATGTGCATCTCAAACTGATGTATAGATAAATTATTTGAAAAATTTCTTATAGAAAAAAAATTATAGAATTATTGCCTTTCCTTCAGAAATTATTAACTATGGGTTGGATAATTTAATATAATATTAGCACATCTCCTCTTACAAAGAAGACCAGTTCAGATATTAAAACACAGTTTATAAAGTTTAAAGTAAACCTTTGAAAAATGTTCGGCAAGATTTAGAAACATATTTCACATTGTCTATTTGGCATGACATGATTCTGTTAAAATTAGTAATACACATACACATCATAAAACATATTTGAGGAACGATAAAATGAGACAAAGTTATTTGCTTAACAGCACATCAGAATTCTTCTAAAACTAAAGCACCTTCACTTCTCGCACAGATTTCTTACCTCCATTAGACTCAAAATAAGCAGCAAAAAATAAAATTATATTCTCCATGTACTTTCTCTGAATTCTACTGCTCAATTAAATAGGAAAAGAACCCCTAAAAATCTCTCTATAACTACAATAGTCTTTGTAATAAACACCTTTAACAAAATCTTTCTAAATCCATGAAGTTCACAATGTGAAGTAGCCATTTGCTGACATTCAATAGCACTTGTAAATTTTACATGTTCATTTTTCATATTCTGCTTTTCCAATCACACCTAGTGTTTTCAGGAGTATAGACAAGCAGTACATAGTTCTCACTTCCTAAACATTTAATGAAAGTAAGCTTATGCTTCAGTGAGACTACTATGCTTTAAAATTAAATGCTTTTAATTTAATCTGTAATGGGTTACATCTCTAGACTCAGTGAGGCTGCTTTGTGCTGCAACCTAGATGGCACATCCAGGCTTTAAATCAACTTAAATAGCCAGCAGGGGATTCCAATGATGCAGGAGATCAGCTGAGTTGAATGCAGTAAAATAGATAATTAATGGCATATTTAATTCCCAGCTCCACCAAAGGGCAATGGATGAAGGACTATAATTGGTGCTAAATGAACTTAGTGGTCTCTTAACTACCAAATAAAGCTTATAGGAGATACTATAGGTCTCCCTATAGGGAGTAGGTCCCTATATAGCATTAAGGTACAGACCACATACATTAACCCTATACAACATAAACCAACTCCCTATCCAGACCATCTATGACCTTGTGGACATGGCACACTGAACACCAAAATCCCATTAGAAGGGTGGCATGACAGCTGATACAATAACAGGAACAAAAGCGGTAACTTACTTTCCAAAAATTGAGAATCTGCTACTTCTATCTGGCCTTGCATCAACTACATCACCACGATCTTCATCACCTCCCTCTTGAGTAGAGCGATCAACCTGCTCATCTCCCGACATCTACAAATAAAAGCACAATAATGTAAGCATCCCTCCCTCAATGAATACTATCATTTTAGAAATGCTTCTATAAAACAAACAGTTACACCAGGTACACGTGAGGTGGTTAGTCAGTTATGTCATATAATACTTCATCAAGTAAGAGCGGGTGTAGATTTCTGGTACTTAGATGCTTAGCCATCTGTTTTACCTTGTGGCAGTTACCAAATGTGACTTGTCTAATATCAGCCTCAATAACGAAGACAAGAACAAAAGTAAAAATAATGTTATGGTGAAGAATCTTATGACTAACTCCCAGACATTTTTTCGTGGTCTAGAAAGAAGGGTGTTGGGAAGAATGCAAGGACAACTAATATAAAAATATTTGTAATCGCAATTCAGTGCTAAGACACCCAGAGATCTCCTGTGTATTCATGTACACATATACAGTCAAATGTGCCTAAGAGAAAAAACCCTATATTACCTTCAATGGATGGGATCTTAGGTTTTCATTTCTCTGTTTTGTCTATATCAACACTTAAAATGAATTTTATATTCTTCTCATGATTAATTAATACATGTACAATTGTTAGGGAGAAAAAAAAAACACAACAGCTGTGAAGCATTTCTTGGAAATTAAAAGGTATTTTCATTACATAAAGCAACCTCTTACAGAAATTGCTACACTTCAGCCAATATTTTTGTTGTTACTCCAGTGTAAGCTTGGACTATCTTCACCCATCTCAAAAGCAAATCAGGGCACTGCTAGACACACACAGCTGAGCTAATCTAATGACTTTTTCCTGATGAAAAAATGGTCTTTCTCTGAGGTGCCCAATCAGGAAGTTTATTTAGATCATTAAGCTGGCAGAAAACTACAAAAAATGAGTAATTTTTCTGATACCACAACGATTTGCACCAGCTCAGCACAGGGCGAGAAGACCAACAGAGAAGGCAGCACAGCACTGAGCCACTTGTCCAGCTCCGGCTTTTCATGAGGGAAAGCATCAGCAACTCCTACCCCTTCCCCATATTTTGGCAGATTAAAATCACTCTTGTAATACATTTACTCAGAAGAGCGCATCTTTACACCTGGTCTGAAAACCACCCTGGTCACCTTGCTCAGAGGCTGCCAGCGCCACCCCCACCGGGTTCCGGGTCACTGGCCGGGAACAGCAGTTCCCGAAAGCTGGGGTGTAGACGTGGCTTTGACAAAAAAAATACATTTTAAAATAATCTTTTAAGAAACTCTAAGAGCGCACAGGCCCCAGGTGGGCAGAGAGGCGAAGCAGCCTCACAACAAGGAGGGCACAGCCCCACACTAAGGGAGGTGAAGCCTCACAACAAGGAGGGCACAGCCCCACACCAAGAGAGGTGCAGCCTCACAAGGAGGGCACAGCCCCACACTAAGGGAGGTGAAGCCTCACAACAAGGAGGGCACAGCCCCACACCAAGAGAGGTGCAGCCTCACAAGGAGGGCACAGCCCCACACTAAGGGAGGTGAAGCCCCACACCATGGAAGGGGCAGCCCCGAGCGGAGGAAACCAGCACCGCCACCGCTTCAGCCGCACACACCGCAAACCCCGCTGCAAGTAACTTCTGCCCCCTCTCAGGAAATGGTCTTACGGCCGGTGAATCCACCCGAAGGACCCGACTACCCAGTGCGGGGAGCGCCGCTTCCTCCCACCCCTCAGCCCCCGGGCGTCATCTGCAGTACAGAGCAGCGGGCCGGGGTGCCGGCCAGAGGGGACACGAGAGAAGACACGGGGAAGTGGGAAGGCGGCGGCGGCTGCTGCTGGAGAGAGGCGGGAAAGGCGGGAAGGCGGCGGGCCGGGCCCGGGGCCCAGGGCAGTGGAGCGGAGCGGGCTCCCGGGGTCGAGCAGGGAGGGCGGGCGAGGGGCAGGGGCCGGGAAGGGGCCGCCGCTTGCCTTGGCTTGGCGACGGGCTCCGGCGAGGCTGAAGCGAAAGCGAAAGCTGCGGGGTGGTGTTCCGCCGGCCCGGGCCTTCCGCCCGCTGCGGTGGGACTGCGGTGGGGCCTCGGCCTCCGCCTCCGCCCAGTACGGCGGCCGTGGGCCGGGTGTGGGGCTGGGGGAAGCGAGGGCTCCTCCAGCCCCGCTCCCCGGGCAGGGTGCTCGGGTGCTGCCCCGGGCCCTCCTGGCTTCCCTGGCAATGACGACTTCATCGCCTCAAAAAGGAAATTACCACTTTTTAATAGCTGTGTGCTGTCACACCCTCACGAAAGAAAAGCCTAAAGTGTCGTGGTGACACGAGATTTTCTAGATCTAAGGATATTTTTTTCCCTCATATAAACTTCAGTGGCATTTCCTTATCTTTCCAATTATTCAGTGTGTTGCATCTCTGCTAATTACGATATCCCGCTGTGTAGCCATTGCATCAGGCCCAGCAGTCCAGGACACGGACTGAAGATTGGCACAGTCTTGCTAATTACTCCTGGATGTGAACTCCGATCCTGCTAAATCACACACCTTCCCAGCAGTGTGTGGTGTTTAACATTCACTACCTGAAGAGATTTACATCAAAGAGATGTTTTTTTCAGTGTAACCGCCTCATAATTGGCACAAAACGACAGACGTGGTAACAAACAGTCTTTTGCTTCATGACAGGTCATTGTTTCGGTGCGATGGAGAAGCGTCTGAACGGCACCGCGGCTCTTGCCGTGTGTCCGTGTGCTGCTGCTGGGGACACTCTGTTTTGTGGGATTGTGCCTGTAGCTCCTGGTTGGATATGTAGCCAAAGTTTTCTCCTGAAAATCAAACTAACAGAATCCCATGGTTCCTCTCACACCATCTGTTAGCTGCTTCTTTTCAAGAAGCCAGCACCGCTTCTGAATCCATAATGGATCATTATGGATGGCAAAGACACTGGAAATGTATAGATCTTCAGGTAAATGTGTGGAGAGGAGATCAATGAGACTGTGCTGTCGCCAGCAATGACTGATAGTGGCACCTGAACTTTAGACCATCCAAATGTGCTTTCCTGATGATGTGTATGGGGGTTACTTAGGAACTCCAGAAGCTATTTGCCAGCCGTGACCTTCTATATCTTGATAAAAATGTTTATCCATTGCCATCTGGCCCCCACAGCTGAATTAGCAGACCTAGAAATGACTTTTTTCTAAAAGTCATTGTATTGCTATTGAAAAAGTTGTATCTGACAATGCTTGCCAGTTTTCAAGAGTTTACTAGTAGAATTGTGTATGGGGAATTTCTGACTGAAACTGTTGATGAAACCTCTATTTCTGTTTTCTTTTTGCATTGGTTGCTGGCATTCACAAAGAGAAAGGTTGATTCCTCAGTGAGCTGCAATATCTTTGTTAGCTACATGTTAGATTAACCAATTCTAATGCAGTATACCGTGCTAGATTTTTCAGAAAATCTTGCTTGTTTTCAGTAATGAATAAGAGAGAAATTAAAAAAATAGTAGAAGGAAGCATCTTGCTTCAGGGCATGGAGTGATTGCTGCCTGGGGAAGGGTCAGGAAGGAAATAATTTTTCATGTAGAATATTGCACAGCTGGCCATATAGATTACTGGGCAGGGGGAAGAGCCAGCAATGTATTACCTATAGCATCAGCATTCGTTTTCTTATCCCCTGAGACTCACTCAACTCCCTAAAAGGTTAATAATGAAGCCTTTGACTGGATATTTGCATTGTAGGAAATAAGCATTTAACTACCTTGTAAGCAGCTGCAGGATGACAATGGAATGTGCCTTTGGGAAACTGAAAGGTAGGCAGCAGGTACAAACTAGAAGGCTTAAGGCAACTAAGTAGTACCTGTCTGGAATAACAACTGGGTGCTGTGTTCTGCACAACATCTGTGGAAACAAGGATGAGGCTGTGCTGAGACCTAGGAGGCAGGTGTGGGGATACTTTCAGGATGGAGGATTCGAGCAACTCACAAGGTGTTGTCTCCTAAGTGACAATTGTTAGACTTTTATATATTTTGCAAGAAAGGACGGGTTAGATACGCTATAGGGAATATGAAGGCTGTGCGGTGCAATTTGGCACACCACAACTTCATGAAATTTATGAGTTTTTAAACTTGGGTCATTTTTAGGTTGTGATACATGCTAAATGGGAACATTTGGACACTGGAGGTCTCATTGTATGCACATGGGCTGTGCTGCGCTCTATTTGCACACATTTCTTGAAGCTTTAAATTGTAGCACATCCTCACCAGTTCTTTCTCTGCTCTGTAATAGTGAGGCCTTCTTGGCCTCTTGGTTCTTTTTTTCCCATTTCTCGCTACTCCCTCTCTTGCTTTCTCTTGCTCTGTTAGAAGCATTTGCAAAATCTCCGCACTCCCAAGCTTTTCCCACACTGGCAACAAAAGGAAAGTGTCAGCACAAACCCTTTTAGTTGTGCAATGTAAACAGTTGTTGTATGGTTTCCAAAACAGCAAAAATTTTAAAAGATACTGTACAAGTTTGTAAAGCAGTCCCTTAGAGGTTTTTCTTCAGGTCTTGGGGGATTCTTGTGTTGATAAGTCTTGTCTAGCTTTCTTCCGATGTTTCTGCAAGCTTGATTTGCTACTGTGCTAAATTTGATTAGCAGGGAGAGTCCAAGTAACTAATTAAGCATGTGGTTCTGGGTAGGTTATGATGAGCCTGGGCTAGTGTTTTAACTTTTACTGGCAGCTTTTAACAGTGGATAACACCCCCAGTTTGTGTGGTGGAACAGCACCTTTTTTTTTAAAAAAAAAAAAAAAAAAAGAGAGGGAAGAAGATAAGACTGGCATAATTTGGTGCCTGGTTTCCTGCTGTTCATGTGGCTGGAGGTGCACAGCCGCTCCTCAGGAGTGACAAGGAAGGCGGCCCTGACTTGAATGACTGTTAAGAGGTTACTTTGTGTAACTAATGTGTGCGTTTTACATTCAGATTCAGGTTGCAGACATGCTCCAAATTTTCTATGCAGTTAATTCAGTGAATCTAAGAAGGTTGGAGAGGTAACAATGTTTCTTCCTACTAATTTGCACTTTCAAGGTACTGTCTCCTTGTACTTTACACATAACTGTAGTACTTTTAAATCACATTGATTAAGGTTCTGCTGTTAAGTAAAGCCTTTTAAGGTTTTCATTGACATCAAAAAGCCTTTATGAGGCCTTACTAAAGGCGGAAAAAAAGCCCCGAGCTTTTAACTGAAGAGACAATGTCTTGCTAAGATTTGTCAAGATAACAAACTTGCACTGGTTTTGTGATTTAATTCCTCTCATGATCAAAATGCAGCGCGTACTTTGTAATGAGACCATACAATGCTTATTTTTCAATAAACTCTCTTTTCTGTTAGTAACTCAGAGTTAATCCAGGGTGGTGAATAACAGACCATGCAACGGGATGATTTTGAGGTGCTTACCTATGGCAAAATCTTCAACAGATGCAGCAGAACTGGCACACTATGGATGTGAGTTAAGTATCATGGCTGGGAAGGAAAGTAGCTGTTTGGGGCGTTGTGGGTTACCGTGCTTTTCTTCTTGAACATGCTGTAACTTGGGAGAAACGGGAGAACTTGGAAAACGTGTTTGCTGAAATGAAGGGCTGCTAGCTGTCTGACAGGCCTATTGGAAGGAACACGCAGTCTCGTACTTCTCGGGAACCTGTAGTGTGCTCTCTGGTTGCATAGCGCATATGGGCTGGGTACACTGATGCTCCAGGCTGGAGTCTTGGCCAGATCGTTGGTGTTCAGGTGACTCCTGGATGAATGATTTGTTCTGTAGTTGCTAAGTCTTTATGTTTTTGCGTAGTTCAGGGATGTCCGGCTTTCAGTACTCCTCTGAACTCGTTTCAGGAGTCATGCATCTTTTTTCTTGCCAAAGTATAAGACAAGAGCTTCTAGCATGGATTGAGATAGCATGGAGATAACTAGGACTACCTAGAAAATATACAATATGGTAACTCGTGGACTAGATGAACATAAAGAGGCAGCAGCTTGTATGTGCCCAGAGCAAAATAAGGAGGGGACAGCCTGGCCACTTTGACCCTGGTCACTTGCATAAACAGAATGGCAATCTGAGACAAGATGAAAAGCTGTGTGACTGGAAAACTTCCAGATTATTTTGGTTCACAGATGTGGTCATGGTAAATATTATTGTGATGTAATTTGTTCAACTTAAAACTGCTCTTGATCCCAAAAAGGAATAACATCAGGTAACTCAACAGTTATTTTAATACAAGAAGTTATGTTCTGTGAACATATTTTTTTAAATGAAAATATGTCTGTTTGTATACTGATATTAATTACTTACTTTGAAAGGTCTCAAGTGTTTTCAGGACTTTGTGCCGTACCCTTTGCTCTTCAGATTAGAGACTCTATTTTCAGCACACCAGTTGCTGACAGTACGTTGTGCCAGTACATTGTCAGCATTCAGTGAAAGTAATAAGTTAAGTAGAACGGTGTATTTCCATAGAGAGATGAATAGGAGGCTCTCTAGGCATACCCAGAAGGCATAGCCAGAAGTGATTTTGATTTAATTGTTTGTAATTTATGGAAAAGGAAAGTGCTTAGCAATATCACAGAACTTCTGCAGGCACAGAAAGTGGTGCAGATGTGTGGATGGATGACCGAGCAGGCCTTTACTTGGGTTGAGGTAACTCTTAGCTGTGTCCCAGGGTCATACAGCCTTGCAGCTGGAGGTATTACGATTAGGTGAGATCTAGACCTCAAATCGTAACCATTGGAATGTAACAGCTTCTTTTCTACAGAGCAGACTTCACAACCCTAATAACTTGTTTGAGTCCTAATATCGGGCATAATAATTCCATATTATTATTTGGCTAAGGAATCTTTATATTCTGATCTATACCAGCCTACTCTCTCTGGACATTATTAAATAGCTTCTTTGTTCATGCTATTAAAAAGAAAATGGTTCCTTTCTGAAGTTTTCCCTGTAGGAGATCGATGTTTCATTTTGTACCCATCATGTTTAGAACTCTTTGAGATAAGAGGCTCTGCCCGTTTCACCGTGCATCCTCCTACACCTGGAGGTGGAGTGATAGGTTGATGACATGGAAAGCCATGAGAAATGAGTGTGCTTTGCTCTGCTGCCCATGACATAAGAGGTGATACTAAGCTGGCAACAAGGGAAAAAAAAGTGACTTTCCTGGGACAATGGTGTTGTAGCTCTTCTAGATCCAACAGCAGGCAGGAAGCTCCAAACCCAGCTCTGGTGGTTCTTCCTTCTAATGTGAAGCTGTTGCTAAACAGAGTTAGTCCTGTGTGAAGTCACTTGCTGTACATCAGGGTGAGGAGAGACCATAATTAATTCCTACTGCTGTATGTACTTTTTTCTTTATCCTGGGCTTATGACAACTGGTTTGACAGCGGAACGGAAATACTAAATGATCAGACTATAACGTTCACATGAACATGATTCGTTTCTGTGACTTCATTCTTCTATTTGGAGAAAGAGATTGCTGCCCTCCCTTACTTACTGACACAGTTGCCAAAATAACCGCTCTTACTAACTGGCAGCTTTAAAAGCCAGCCTGCAGCTGACTTTGAAACAGAAGGTCAGCAGACGGAGCAACAGACTTCAATTCAGAGCTTTAATGGGAGCCATTGACCACAGCAAAAGGCCCTGACTGGAGTGTCTAGAGTGCGCTTTGCACAGGCCAAAAAGTCACTTTCATACTCTTTGAACCTTTTGTATAAACCTATATATTTTTCACTCTGTGGATTTCAAGATGAATGTGCAGCCGTGTGCTAGATGTGGCTATGGGGTTTACCCTGCTGAGAAGATTAACTGTATAGATCAGGTCAGTTCTCTTTCTTTATTATTCTGGACTATAATAAATGTATGGATTGCCACTTTTAACACAGTGCAAATCTCCAAAAATTCTTTACTCATAACTGGGTTCAGAACTGAAATTGGTTTAAATAGACATATATTTGAAGAAGAATTCTTCATATTCATGAAAAGAATGTTAAGGATCAATACTGAGATTTAATACTCAACAGAATAATAATGGAATACAAATAATGTCTTTTGGTTTCTGTTTTCTGGTATTTCCAGACATGGCATAAAGCCTGTTTTCACTGTGAAGTATGCAAGATGATGTTAACAGTAAACAACTTTGTTAGTCATGAGAAAAAGCCTTACTGTCAAGTGTAAGTATATTTCCATTTACTTTTCTTTTTTTTCTATTTTCTTTTTATTTTTTTAAAACAAAAGTTTAAAATGCCAAGTCATTTTAATGTAATAGAAGATCACATTTTGGACACAGCCTGGTCCTATGTATGTTGTGCAATTATGTATTATTGGTGATTTTGTTCATATTTTGGATTTATGTGAATCACAAATGATGGGAAGCTCTTGTTACTGTACATAATGCTTCCTCATTTGTCCAGTGTGTTAAAAGATGCTAAAGTTCCCTTTCAGTATTGTGGGAAGAAAATAAACCCAACCATAAAATTCAGTGCTTTCCAAATGAATATTTAAGAGTTAATAAGGTTGAGCTAATCATCAGGAAAATGTATAAAATGCAGATTTTGGAGTTGGTTGTTGTAGGAAGGTTTATTTTATAATGATCAATTCCTGTCAAATTTGTCAGCAGAAAAAGGAGAGATGACAGTTGGTTTTTATTCTATTATTCTCTTTTGTTATTAGAAACACAGCATTGATATGACGATCATTAAAATTAATTTTGCTCTAGGCACCTACTCCATACAATAATAACTTCAATGTAATCTGAGATCTGTGTATGAGTGGGGGAAAAGTTATGTATAGAGGGGTGGAGGCTGGTATTGTGTTTTTGAGTGCTCAAAGAGAACCTTTATGATGGGCTGTCTGGTGCATTCCTGATATCCTTTTACACTTTCCTTTTTCAGGCATAATCCAAAAAACAATGCATTCACAAGCATATTTGAGACACCAGTAAATATGAATGCAAAAAAACTGTCAGAAGTGGTAAGTGAGGTAAGAAACTTGAAGCCAAATGTATTTAGGTTTGGTTTACATGTTGATATCATACTCATGTCTTGTTTTAGAAATGTATTCTTTACATAATGTAGATATGTATTCTTTACTTACCCTCCTGTTTTCTTTTAGAGCAGTAAAATTTCAGCTCGTGTTTGAATCACAATTTTTAAAATGCATTCACTCATAAGAAAGCAAGGTTTGATCTGAATTTTTTCTACTTTTAGATAGAAAAAGGGAGAGCACTTTCTTACCTGCCATATCTGATAATCTACATGGAAGCATTGTTCACATAAGCTGCAGGAGGTATTTTCCAGAGCTATGTAAACCTAGTAGCGAAATCAGGGGGGTTTATAGAGTCAATTGAAACAAGAATACTTGCTTATCCTCTCTTCTGAAACTGACACTAAAGGGCATGAATGAATTCTGTCTCAGTAGGATCTAGGCAAAAGTTCTCGTAAATACTTTGTCAAGTATTTCTGACAAACTTGAGATGGCATTTGGCTTTTGTGAGAAAATATGAAGTCCAGGGAACTTTACGTAGTTTTGCTGAAGATGTTTTGCCAGAGCATTTGGCATGGAATGGCTTTCCATGCCCTTTCAACTGCATCAGTCCTCTAAAAGGCTGCTGTGCCCCGGCAAACCTCCAGGGGTGCTCAAAGTCTTCTTTCTTTTCAAATGGCATTCTTTTCTCTCTTGCATTGTTTTCCTCCAGATACTTTTTAAATTTTTTTTTTTTTTCAAACTTGCATTTCTGAGAACTTAATGAAATGAGAGACTCAGTAGCGGCCAATAATTGATAGATAGCTCACTCCTATGTGTAATACTGTTTTCTTGAATGTCGTGTCTTTTGAAACTCTAAAATCACAGAATCACAGTAGTACTAATTGTGTGACTATATTTAGTAAGTAAACCAATGTGTTTGAATGTGATTAACCATCATTAAAATAAAAGAAGGAAGTTGTATTTCTTAGATTATAGTGTATTAAATTCATTCTGATGTTCTGTATTAGCTGTACAAAGTTAATGTACATTAATAGCCTTTATCAGACACTGTATCTTTTATTATTCTTGTACAGTATTCTTTTGCATCAGTTTTTGCAATATCACGGGCAGTAACTATTTCAGCAATGACTATTGCACTTACTTTAAACTGTGTGTGACAGATCTGGTCAGGAATGAGTCTGGGATTACTGCGGGTTCTATTTCTGGTTTTAGGCAGTGATATGAGACTCTGATACTTCCAGTGCATGTGAATATGCACGCCAGACAAATTATAGCTCAAAGATCACTTTCCCTTGTTTTGTACACCTAAGGCACCTTCTGTCCTTTTCAATCATATAATGAGATTCTGTTCCAGAGAGAAAATTGCTAAGGGTAGTGAAGAAGCTGATTCTGCAGTACATACTTAAAGGGAGTACTTCTGTAGAAATTTTGAGTGCAAGAAAACTTTTTCTTTGGCAAATGTGTAAAATATTGCTAACTCGGGAAAAGGTTTCAATAGCTATTGTAGTTCGTTGGAGTTTTTCAGGTAAGTTTATTTTTTATGTAGAAAATGTAACACTTTTCTTCGATCCTAACATGATCTCCTCACATAAGTTATGTTGAGATACTGACTGAAATGCAGAGATAAAAATTCAGCTCGCTCCCTCTACACAAAATTTCTATGTGAGCAGACAAATCATGCATGTCTCTGTACCTCTGTTCTTAATTTATGAAATGGGAATAATACACATGCTCAGTGTTTTTTCTGTCCAGTCAGTTTAGATTTTGCACTCTTTAGGACAGGGACTGTTATTTTTTGAGTCTCTAGAGTGAGTTGTATAACAGAACTGTGATTTCACTTGGATTCCTGTATGCTGTCATGATAAAAGTAAAAGCAGGAAAATGATGACCCAGGACTAAATCTAGTAGTCATTTAAATTTACACAGTCATGATACTTCATGGACACTGTGCAGGGAAGTAGAAGAGTAGAGTATTGCCCAGCAGGTAATAGTTACTTCGTCTAATGCTGCATTGGTATGTTCTGCTTAAGATTTCTTAGGGATTTCAATCTTCAGAGATTATTTCCCCAAATGTATTATCTAAACACTGAATGATTCTTTCAGAACTTCGTGCCAGATTTCAGGTATTATATTCTGCTCCTTTACAGATGTGCAGCTCCAGTAATAGCAGAAATCTTAGGTAGAAGCTGGATGTGGATTAGAGGTTTGACCTTAGGGCTAAATGCAATCTTCCATGAAAGCTCCTTTGCCAAGAACGGGTGGCATGGAGGAAGTGCTTAGGTAGTTTTTGCATGGCCGAGAGCTACAGGCTACATGACCTTTTTGTACATAAGCAGGGTGTAAGTGGTGTTTGTTGGCGAGGAAGAGAAGATGGAGAGTTTTGTAAGTTCTCAGGAGGTGGTTGGTATGTTCTTCTGGGCTGTGGAGATTTGGTGGATCAGGTGTGTTTGTAATAGTCTCTCGGTTTCTGCATAGATATATATACATATGTGTCTTCAGGGTGAATTTATTAGTTGGCACTGAAAAATAAGCTGGTCTGTAGCAGCTGGAGATATAACACAGAGACACAGACAAACATTATGACAGAGTAAAGTATCTTAAACTGAGTTGTGTTGATGCTGCCACCCACAGAATTGGTTCTGTGCAGTCACGTTGTTACTCTTGTGTACATATTGATGATTTTTGCAGTGAGGCAGATGGAGGAAATGACATAACTGAAAGCTAACCCAGCAAAAGCCTACATAGTAATTCTCTGATCTAATTTGCCCCATGGCTGCCTGTCCGATGGTGTCAGTGTTTGATAGACAAGAAGGATCACCCAGCAGGGCTAAAGTTGTTTTTGGAAGAAGCCTTCCTTTAAACTGGCTTAAGGTGCAGACAAAACTAGCAGGCACTGAAGTGGATTTGTCATGGCGGGAACTGTACTGCCTTTGTTGGTTTGTCTTGCATACATCTGTTTTTGTTGCTGCAGTTTATGCAGACTCCATATCACTGTGGACTAAGAGACTGTTCACCTTGTTTGTCTCACTTCTTGTGCTTCTCCTAAGAGGGAGTGTGTTAGTCTGTACTAATAAACTACTAATACCAAATCCTTTATTATATTTTTAGATAAAATATCGAGAAGAGGGTGAACAATTAAAATCAGTCTTTCAGTGGGATGTAAGGTCCAGAGAAATGGAAGCTGCCTATAAAGCCCAACAACTGGCCACCCAGGTAAGAAATATCCCTCAAGTCTCCAAGCAACTGGCCTGCAGGAAACTAAGGACTGGCCTTGGCATTCCTAACTGTTAGGGTTTTACTTGCAGCATTTCAAAGCTAAAAAACCCATTACTTCTCATTTGGCTAAACTTTTCAAGGCAGAATAACTTGATTATAGCTTAGGGTGCAAGAATGAGAAGGTGAGGAAGGAAGAATGTATCTATACAGTTAGCTGTCTGGACTGCTACGTGTACAGCCATAGTCAATGTGTCTTTTTTCCACTGGCACTGAAAGTTCAGAACAAGTGGTCTGATTCCCAGGGGGATGTTGTTTGAGTCTCACTCCAGGATCCTAGATCCTGACATCTTGATGTCAGTTTTTGTTATACAAGCTCTGCCCTGGCATTATGAAGGTATGTGGAATGTTCACTTGTATGTCTGCAGAGAGTAAATTTCACTTCCACAGCATTGTGCGTGTTTTCTTTTTTTCTGTCAGATCAGCTGTTTGTGTATTAAAACAAGGGCGAAGATTGATAGTTATTTAATTTTTGTTTTGTAGAATACTTACTATGCTGCCTATGAGGAGGGAAAATCATGGTACTCGGGAACCATCCCAGATCCTGAGATGGTCAAGATAACACAGGCACAGAAGACTCTGAGTGATGTAAGTGGGCTGATGTTTGGAATAGTTTATTTTCATGGGCTATAATATTCTGAAGGCTTACCAGTGCATCAAAGCCAACCTTTGGTAAGCTGTTACTAAAGGAGAACCTGACATGTTTATTTCTGTCAGTAACAATATTTAACCGTGTAAGTGGTTAAAGTCGCATAAAGATGCTATTGCCCATCCTGGAAATCATATATTTATATGTTTATGTAACTGAGAAGCACTTCAACTACTGACCGTTGTTGTCGGAGGTGACCTTGGTTATATCCTGATCTAGCAGGCAGTGCTGTTTCCCTCAGCAGAGTAGAACTCATGATGGAAAACCTGTCTTATTTGCTATGGAGTAGACCTTTCATTGACTGTATTTCCATGACTCAAGAAAATAACTTTTGAATTATGGCTGATTGTATATGCCCAAACAATGGGTTAGTGACTCAGTCAAAATAGCCAATTAACAGTGGATAATTAATATGAATGATGAGCATTTTCTGTTGTATGTAGGAAATGTTTCTACCTAAAAAATGTATAAGGTATAAGTTCTTTAATTTGATTACTTTTAAATAAAGTGATACGTACTTTTAGGAAGCAGGCATTAAAAGAGGAATCACATTAAACTACAGTGGGTTCTTCTGTAACAACAACCCAAAAAATGTTCATCTTCTAGTTTCAATATATGGAAGAATATGAGCCACGGAGAGGCAAAGGCAGCTTTCCCGCTATGATCACTCCAGGTTATCAGGTTGCTAAGAGAGCCACCCAACTAAGCAGTAATGTAAGTCTCAGGTGTTTTTTAATTGTCTGTTAGTCTTCTTAGGCAGTAGGTTCCACAAAGTCTATTTGTTGTGCTGTTAATCCTACTGAGTTAGAAAACTTTGACATGATGCAGGAAACAGGGTTAAGAAACTACTTGGGTTGGGAAGACAATCATAAGGATAAATGACAATACACGTATTTCCTGAAAGATGTAGCAACTTTTGCTGTAATTTACCACAACCTGAAGAAGATTGTGAATAATTCTAAAATGTTTGTTTAATTAATTACCTTTATTTTCACCTCATGGTATTATTAATCTATTCACATCTGAAGATTTTTGCTTTCTTTATTATTTGAAGTTAAATATGTTCAATATTGAATTTGATTAATATACCAGCTACTTTGAATATATGCACAGAAAATCACTTATTTATAAAAATAACAATTCAACTGAAAAAAATCAAGTAAAAAGAAATCATGTAGAAATGATTTTAAAGGATTGCATTGTTTTCTGGAAACACTGCATTGTCATTGCAGTATGATCTTAGCGTTTTGGGCCATTAATGAGTATTGTCATAATACTGTAATCAAATGTATGGCTCACATAAGTCTAGTGTCATTTGAAAATTTGTTTATCTGGGGCCATTTCTGTCTGCTTCTGACATGCACTTTAAGGAAACAAGACCTCAGGTATACTGATAGCTTGACTGTACAGTGGGCAGTGTCATGACTGCTGTTGGTCATTTTCTCTTGAAGCCTTCTGATAGAAAAAAGATATTTGCTGCTTATTATTTGTAGTATGTATTTTATATGTTTTCTCCCTCAGGTAGAATATAAGCGGGGACATGAAGAGAGAGTTTCGAAGTTCACCTCTGTTGTAGACACTCCAGAAATACTTCATGCCAAGGCTGGAGGACAGCTTTCAAGTGATGTAAGTGAAATAAAATAGGCTGACTTGATTTTGACTCTGTTCTTGGGACATTCATAAATCACTTCAACAGATGAGCATAAAGAAAAATAAAAAACTAGTATTTGAAAGGCAGACTCTTGAAATGTGCATTAACTTGAAATATTCTTGATACATTTTACCAGTAAGTAGTTAATACTTCCAATTATAAAGACTATATTAAGTTCTAGGTCATTTTAGGGACTAGCTGGCTGCCAGAACTGATGGCAGAGAACTGTTCTATACCCAGGAGGTGGGTGCCGTGCAAAGTAAAGAAGAAAGCTGCCTGACAGGCATCTTGCAGGCAACTTTAGTATTTTCTTTAAACAACTGTGATCCATCCTATACCTTAAATGAGACACAGAGGTCCTGCAAAAGATAGGTTGTGTAGTTAAAGGCTACATTGTAAAGATTCAAGCTTCATGTTTCATCTTCCTTTTGGGAGATGACAACCATTGAGTGCTTGACTTTGCAACTTTAAGAATTGATTATGTGTGCAATCAAGATGCATTTGATTTAATTGCTCCTGAACTGTCTTGGATTTTTACAGTTGAAGTACACAGAAGACTTTGAGGAACGGAAAGGGAAAGGCAGCTTTCCAGCTATGATCACTCCAGCTTATCAAATAGCCAAGAGAGCGAATGAATTAGCCAGTGATGTAAGTGTCCAAAGCAAAGTCTCTTTTCGGGAACACAATAATAAATTCTCACACAAAGTTTGGATTTAACTGCTTATTAGCAGAAATTCTGTGAGCGTTGTGGAGAGAGTCCAGTGCAGGGCAACAAAAATGATTAAGGGAGTGGAACATCTCCCTTATGAGGAAAGGCTGAGGGAGCTGGGTCTCTTTAGCTTGGAAGAGACTGAGGGGTGACCTTATTAATGTTTACAAATATATAAAGAATGAGTGTCACGAGGATGGAGCCAGGCTCTTCTTGGTGTCAGTCAATGGTAGGACAAGGGGTAATGGGTTCAATGGAACACAAGAGGTTCCACTTAAATTTGAGAAGAAATTTCTTCTTAGTAAGGGTAACAGAACACTGGAACAGGCTGCCCAGGGGGTTGTGAAGTCTCCTGCTCTGGAGACATTCAAAAGCCACCTGGACACATTCCTGTGTAGCCTCATCTAAGTGTTCCTGCTCCGGCGGGGGGATTGGACTGGATGATCTTTCGAGGTCCCTTCCAATCCCTAACATTCTGTGTTTCTGTGATTCTGTTATGCTAGCAGTACACTTCATACACAGATTTTCAAGTGACTGTCTTTTGCAGGGACAAAGTCGAGTTCTATGCACATAGAGAAAATTAGGCATTTTATTAGCAAATCAACACTGTGGATTTTTGTGGGCAAAAGCCTCCCCTGTACCAAGCCTTCTCTTACATACAATTGAAAAAGAAGAAAATAAGGAGTCAGGTAGAGGACTTTGATTTCATTCTGCCCAACCCAGTATGAGTTAGAGGGGCTGAAGTGCAGTTCTAATGTACACAGCCACAATATTTCTGGGTGACCTTGTATCAGGGGAGGACTGTGTTTGTAGAGCTCTGCTTTGCCATGACTTTCCATGCTCCCAGTGGGTCCTTACAGTTCATTCTCCTATTCTTTCTTATGTGTTGTTGCAGGATAAAGGCTTTTAAGAAAGTAACTTCTCGAATAGCAATTATATATATGAAGTATATACATATAAACACATGCATACATTTGACATAATTATAGATTTATACAATATACCTTTCTATTCCACTCATTTTGCTCTTCTTATTGTTGGGGGGTTTTTGTTTTGTTTTGTTTGTTTGTTTTTTTAACTCCTTGGTCTACTGATCTTTATTGGCTTTCTTTTCCTCTCCAAACAAAATAAAACCACAACACACATGTATTCTTTAAAAAACATTGTAACAGAACATCAGTATTGCTTCAAAATGTACAGTTGATTGTATTTTGTCATTGGAGACTGAAAGGAAAGCTCTTTTTGTTGGAGAACATATTGTGCTATCTCAATGGAAGTGAATTTATAACATTATTAAGAGTCATGGAGGAAATTAAGAAGTCTGTAATTTTGAAGGCAAAAGCAACTGATTCTAAAACATTTAAACATTTTTGTTTGCCTTTGATCTGTGGAAAAACCCTCATTCTTGTCAGCAAACACACATGGTGATTAAAGGGCAGCATCAGGTTATAGGTTATTGACTTCAGCAAAGATATTGCAAATCTTGGTCTAAACTTGAAGGTTGAGTGCCTAAAATTCCCTTGATCATTTGGGCTATCACATCTTTAAGAAACAAACCCATTTATTAATAGTGGTCAGATGACTCTGGTAAAAGAAGTGCTCTGTGGTAACCATGAATTTACATTACAATCAGTTCGATTTTTTTAACCTTCTGGAGCATAAAGGGTTAACCATGGACAACAGGGGGTGCTGAACATGCTGAACTAAAGGCCTGGTTGAAATGGCAGGTCCCATGTTCCTAGTGCATTATTAAAAAGTACACCACTATTTTTGGTTTTGTATCTTCAAGTGACATGTTTTACTTGTCTAGAATGGTGGCAATGGAAATTTTGACAATCCTTAATTATCAACATATGCGTGTCATTGATGATTATTTATTATGCAACATCTGTGTACCAGACCAAACTCATCCGGATGATTCTTTTCCTTTTCTTTTTTTCCTGTTAGGTAAAGTATCATCAAAGATATGAAAAGGAGATCAAGGGAAAAGCCAGCTATACAGCTGGAACAGATGTTACTTTAGCAAGAGAAAATGTCGATCAACATGGCCAGGTATGCAACATCTCAAAAATACCCATGCTGATGATCATGGCTATGGCTGATTGCTCAAGACTTTAGAAACTGCAGTGAGGCCTGTTTTCCCTTTGCTTTCCTGTATGAGAAGGCAAGATCTCAAAAGAAAAGATGGTGTGCAACAGCACCATGCTCTGAATGTGTAATATATTTGGCATTGGCACTTACAAGATGAGACTGCAAAGTGCGAGCACTGTCACTGCATGATCCTTATGGTAGGGTCACTTCAAAAGGTGAGCCCTACCTTGGCAAATTTTATCTGTGTACATGTATGCACTGTACATTTCTACTGTGGTGGTGTTATGCATCTCACTGAAATGTGTTTTCTTGTGGAAACTCCCATTTCATGAGAAAGAAAATGTAAATTCAGTTAGGAGAAAAAGTGAAAGGTCTGTGAAATGGTAGAAAGCTAATAGGTAGTTACACATCTTTTCCCTGCCAGTGTTTTTAGAAATCTTAGAAGCTTTGTAGTTCTAAATATGTGCAAGTTGCACTGAAGATCATACAAAATCTCTTAGATTTCAACTATTCTACAAAAATGGTATTGTAAGCTTGACAAGTTGTGGTTCTTCTTTTGTGGAACCAAATAGACTGTGGCATTAATTTTGCTTTTATTTCATTTTTAAGGGAATGCAATTATTTTTGCATCCAAAGTTCTATTCCAATTAAGTTAGGGAAATGGTACAGCTAAATAGAACTGAATAAAGCTAAAGGGAATTTGAAAGGAACTGAATAGTGGTTTTGTATAAACAAAACTGTATGATTAGTCTTAGATTTTTCATCCTACCTCCTCATGAGGTCCATATACTTTGGAGAAATTAAGGAAGTGCAAATACATTGTCCTAAAAGAACAGGAGTTTTTAGTTTCTTCACTTCTGTCCAATTCTGCATCTTGCAATGTGTGAAAAGCAAACCACCCTTCATGAAAATGAGCTTAGAATATGTAGCAATGAAGCCTTCAGTCAGTTGCTGTCTTTTGAACTACTACAAGTTTTTGTAAGAATAAACAACTAAAATGAATTTGAAAAAGTGCTAATTGCATTTTCAGGCATTGGAATGCTGCTATCTTTAGAATTAATTAAAGTTTTTTTTCTTTGAAAGTATCTTTGAAACATCAGTCACAGACTTCAAATTTAATTTGAGTTTTAATCTTCACATATTGGATTCTGATATTTTATTCAAATAAAATTGAGCCACTGAAATTAATGGATCTTTTTGAGTGAAGCATGACTTAACATGGGTAAAGGGATTAGATCTCTAACTGTTGAGATCATGATGGTACACCATACAGAGACATATATATATATAACATGAGACAATTTAAGGAATCTGACTGTAAAAATTCTGTGTGCTGAACACCTGTTTCATTCATGCTTAGAAATCTTAGAAGTGGCTAAAATTAATTATCTGCAACTTTGAAAATACTGTTTTGTAATATGAGCAATATTAGAAATTATATAAAAATGTATTTGAGAAAGTTAGAAGAAAAATAAAATGGCAAGTTAGTCTGAAGAATTCAGCCTCATGAATGGCATTTTAAAAAACTAACTCAGCTGATTAGTCAAGGATATTTTTCATTTTTTGTGTCTGTTTATCGAATAATTTAGATGCAATAACTATAATTACAATATATTGTTCACAAACTTATGACATGACCTATCTTATCATGTGACATCGATGATGCACAAAATGACCTACAATGGATTGTTTTGCATTGAGAAGTTACAAGAGAGGCCTAAAATATTTATAGTCCTTTCTATATGTGCTCTCCATGATATTCTTGACATGTCACACATTCTTTGCTCACTGAAACT
This sequence comes from Streptopelia decaocto, assembly GCF_964273445.1. Classification (NCBI taxonomy): domain Eukaryota; kingdom Metazoa; phylum Chordata; class Aves; order Columbiformes; family Columbidae; genus Streptopelia; species Streptopelia decaocto. Next base: position 63,477,021 of record NC_138659.1, on the reverse strand, counting down.
GGCTCTTTGCTACAAAGGATTTACGAAATATTACAGAGAAGACACATTACACTATATCTTACTTGTTTGTATGTTTGCCATGTTCTGCAGAGATCTTGCCATAGAAAGCTTTGGGATGGTCATTGTATATTATTATTTTAGAAAAAGCTCCAGTATTTTGTTATTAAATTGTTATTAAAGGCTTTTCAAATTGTCAAACATTTACACATATACTTACCTGTAGACAGATTTAAGAGTATTAATCCCCAAAAGATTGGGTTTTTAGATCAAGCAAGTGGAACTCTGTGATTTTGTTCCCTAAGGAGTTGACCACTTTAATATCTAGGTATTTCTGCTTCATTAAGGAATCCATGTTCAGAATATATCACTGGACTAGAGAAATATTATTTTGGGTCAGTTTTGATGTGAGAAATGACCATGGAGAGATCAAGAGACTTCCGTCACATCACAGAGGAAGGCTGACCCTACATTAAACTTGGAAATCTCTTGCCTGCCCAGCCCATTAGGGACCATACGTTTTCCAGGAAAGCACATACTGACAAAGAGAAGTGCTAGTAGATGTCATCTCTGTAAGAACAGAGGTGAAATTAGAAGGATGTATATTGTTGTATACTCAAGTGTTCTCGTGATAACAGCTAATTACTACGTAATTTTCTCTTACAATGAAGAAAAGTAATTTTACAGGCATAGTTAGTTTAATGGGTAATTTTATTCTTGCAATTAGTCATTTTGTTCTCTTTATCTTAAAAAAAAAAAAAAAAAGCAATGAACTTTCCTAATAACAAGGAGTATGGAGCTTTGTGAAATCACCCAAGGCCCCACCTGCTCATGTATAATGAGTAAACACTCTGAATTGTCTTCAGGATTATATGGATGACTATGAAGAACACAGAGGGAAAGGAAGCTTTCCTGCTATGATCACTCCAGCTTATCAAAATGCCAAGAAAGCAAATGAATTGGCAAGTGATGTAAGTATGAAACCTGAATCAATACAACTCATAAACAATTAAAAGCAGCAGTTTGTCAGAGCAATGCCTAGGAGGAGAATGCTAAAATTACACTTGAGAAGTAAACAACAATGACATTTCACTGCATTGCTGGGAACTGGATAGCTCAGGGGATTAATAATATCCATTAATAGAAGAGGACACAGCTCTGGTTTGCATGACAGAGGGATGGATGTAGCAACTAATGGGGATCCCTACTGCTAGGTTAACCCTCCTGGCAAACCTGCACCTGTATTATTAATGAAACCTTAATCATCCTGTGGACTACTATGGTATTCCCAGTAGTGAATAAATGGAGGATGAATGAGCTGAACTGGTTTTGATATTTTGATGTATCATGCCTCTAGCACAAAGCAAGTAATGTGGAGGAAAAAAAACATCGAATACAACACTGTCACTTCACAAGCCTGAGCTTATTTCTAGGCTGGGGATTTTTAGTTTTGGGTGGTAAGCTAAAGAATTGGCAAAAAAGGTGGTGATGTGTGGGATTCTTGCATGCAGCTCGTTAACTAAAGAGCCTCAGTCCTATTTGAGTCTCTTTCTAATAGTGACAAAACATGGGTCAGTCTGTAGGTCACTACCCTGTTGCTGATGAGAAGGGTTCCTGCAAGTGACAGCCTTTGTAGTGTGGACACCTGTCCCCCATGGGGCCATCCAAGCTGATGGGCTCAGTCTGTTTTCTGGGGAGCTAACAGATGGTTGAGGGTTTCTGCTTCTACTAGCCTAGACTAGACACTGGCAGTAAACTAGAGTGAAAGGATCAGTTGTATTCTTTACTTGAGCTTATGACTGAGAGAATATAAAAACCTGGAACCTTCTGTGACCAATCCCCATTTTGATGACAAACTCAGGGATCCCCTGTTTAAACACAAAATATTTAACCTTTTGAGATAAAGATGGCAGTTTCATAGGTTTTAAAAATGCTAATGGTCAGCAGTTTCCTTAGTAATTTGTAAAACCTGGAGCAAAGAGAAGAGTTAGTTCATAGCAGTAACATTTTCACACTAGAGTGCTTATCAAGCTGCTTCATATCTTTAAAGCCTGAGAAACTGTGTGCAGTTGGAAAATGAAAGACCCAAACACTGCAATACAGCACATATAAAATAGTTTGTTATTTTGTACATTATGAATCTGATTTTCGAAGCAGTAACATAACATGAAGAACATAAGCATCTCCATATGCAAGAAATATTGAAATGTATTCCCAATAGGGTTTTTGCTGGACAAAGTTTGGCAAAAGGCCAATATAAGTATTCTCTCACTTCACCTATCCAAGCCCAATTTAAGTCAATCACCTGATGTCTAAATTAATTTAATATATCCCTTATTTAAATCTTGATTTGGTACAGAAATATAATTCCCCAAAACACTGCAAGTGCAAAAAGATACAGCTTTTTTAAAAAGCTGGTTTCTACAAAAGGAAAAGTTTGCAGAGCACTGGATGACTATCTGTAATTCTCTGACTAGAAGTCTAAAATCAAAGTACTGAGAATTAACTTCAGGAATAGAAGAGCACACATGCTCCAACCAGTCACTAGCCAAGAATCTGCTAATTATCTGTTCAAGCTATGAACAACAACCAGTGCTGTTCAATCTATGTAAAAAATGGATAAAAACCCCCCTCTGTCTAGTGAAGTGGCCAGACAGGGATTGTTAGGGCTGTGATTTTATATGTGGTTTATTTTGGGAAGTGACAACTTGCAGTATTTCAATTTAGCAAGTTCTATTTGCTTATCGAAACAAGAATGGGAAAAGTCTTCTGCTGACTGATCAAGCCAGTCTAAATAGCAATGGTGAAAAGGTAGACACTTATTTTATAATTTTCCCACTTCTTTTCAGATAAAATACAAGAAAGATCTTTCCAAGATGAAAGGTGCAGCTCACTTTCACTCCCTAACGGCTGAAGACAACTTAGTCCTTAAACGAGCCCAAAGTGTTAACAAGCTTGTCAGTGAGGTAAGGGATTGAATCGATCTGTTAACGAGTTCGAGAGCAGCTCGTACAAATGTTCGTGTCTGATGGGTGAGGACTACAAATAGAAGAAGCTGTTGTTCTTATTGCCCCGTATGTAACAAAAAATGATCTGTGTGTAGCACAGGAACTGCAGAGAAAGGTGCAGGAACAGGTCTTTGGGTACTGTTATCCAGCATTTCCAATGATCTGTATGAAAGTATGAGGAATGAACTCCAGAAGAGTAATTCTAATTCTGGCCACATGAAGAATAGAAATCTGAAAAAACCACCCTGAATTGTGCTCTTAATGTGCTGTGAACTTATAACCATAAATGCTTGAGGTTGACTTGGGTGTGTACCTTACAGTCTTTCAAAAAGGTTCTACTGATAATTAAAAAATAACACAAACAGAGCCAAAATTTGTACTATTCTGTTAGTGCAGGTTTCTGTTTTCTTCCATCATGTGAAGGACTGTGAGTTATGGATAATGCATTCTTCTGCTTGGCAAGGGAAGATTGCTGGGGAATTCTCAGTAGATTCTGAATTATTAATTTATTTATAGTGTAATATCAGCTATAAAGATATTAATAAATGTAAGTTTCTGGAGCTTCCCCATGGCAGTTTAAAAACTTACACTCTTGGGATGTCAAAGTATAAAACCTTCAATAATGAAAAACCCCTGGAAGTAGGACTAGGAGGGGCCTTCTGGGCCAGTGGTTCCTGGCTCCTGCTGTTTCGGCACAGTATTGTATAATCCTCTTCTTCTAATTTCTAACCTACGTTTATTCCTGTCCATTTTATTACTGTTGTGTTTGGTGCCAACATTGTCCTTTAGTTTAAAAATTTCTTTGCCCTGTGCAACTACCTTTCTGAGATGTTTACAAGCAGATATAGTTTTCTTCTCTCTGCCTTTGTTTTCCTAGACCAAGCAAGCCAAATTCTTTTAATCTCTCTCAGTCTTTAACTGTGAGTGTTCCTCACAGTAAGTGCATGTTCCTCAAACAGGAATAACTGTGAAAGCATATAAGTTCTTGATGAGGTCTTACTGGAACCTGGGACACAGCACACATGCTTCCCAGTGCCTGCTCAAAAGTCTCCTCTTGCTCCCACCTTGGACTGCATTTGCTTTTTCATGGCTGTGTTACTTTGGCATCTCACCATCTTTCTGTGGTCAGCCTCCATAGGAACATTCTTCTCTTTCTTAGTCTTTCCAGCTGATGAGCTCTTATAGCTGAATTTTTTATGACTGCTCCCTACCTGTATCACTCTCTCCATTGCTGAATTTAGTCCCATTTCTATTACTCCTTTTAATGTCACCCACAACATTTCTACTTCAGAGCAAAGGTACTTAATGAAAATATTAAACCAGTTCTGTATTTAAACTTTCTCACAAGAATTCTGCTGGTAAACTTCCCCCTGTTTAATCCTTCCTGCTAAAGAACACCCACTGCTTTTTCTGCTCTCCTTTGCTCCACACTCACCTTAAAATTCCTTCATAGATCCTTGGTTTTGTTAATAATTTTTCCCATGGCACTGTCTCGTACACTTTGCTGAGGTCCAAGTGGATGAGATTGCATTTCTTCTGCCTATAAAGTAGTAACTGAGTATATTAAAGTAGTCTTCATATTAATTTTCGTCATATGACATCTGATGAAAGCCATGTATCAAAATCTCTGAAGAGTGGGTCTGGCTGATAAAAAGTGTGTGGAGGAACTTGACAAAACCAGGTTAAGGTTTTACTGTATCTTTCTCTTGCGCATTTTTGTCTCTAAGGTGGAGTATAAGAAGGATCTTGGAAACAACAGAGGCTGCAGCATGAACTACTGTGATACTCCGCAATTCAAGAATGTGAGCAAGATCTCAAAATTCACCAGTGATGTAAGTTTTCAGTACCTTGCTTAATGCGTAGCTGCTGGAATCGCAGTTTATCTGTGTGTGTGTTTCAGATAAGCAAGCACTGGGAATTCGAGTGTAACTGATTTTACCACATGTCTGTCCAGCACCTATCCTAGTCTGTCCTTACTGATCATTTTATATAGGATTATGAAAACAGGTACCATGATACATGGAAGAGAGGTTACTTACAATGGACTGTTAATCTACACAAGCACCTGTCAGTTTTTACTGTTGTCTATTTTAATAATTACTTATTCCATTGTGTATGTCCATTTCCTGGCTGGAGAAGGAGGCAGAAGATACTTTACCAGAGTTAATGTCAGAGAGGAACATGTTTACTGCATGAAAGTAACCAATAAAATAAGTTGCGATAAATTACTACTTGCATCTGATGATACTGAAGTATAATTTTACTTTTTACTGCTTACTATCATTCTCTGAAATCCAGGAGGAGTAAATATTTTGCCATACAGATGAGATGGTAGAGTGGTTAATTTGTATTGTTGTTGAATTTCCTACTCTGGGCTTGGTGAAAACTGCACCAAAACACTCAAATTTTGGTAGATGATTATGTATTCATTTGTTAACATACAAATAATGCATCCCTGCTACTTCATTCTAATATTTATTACTGATGAAACAATATGCTGCAAAAGAATGTGGCGGTATCTCCCTTATGTGGCATTCAGGTCATCTGAAGAATACATAAGTGACATCTTTTAAAATAGGAAACCACAGAGGGTTTTAGTTTTTATTTCTTAAAGTACCATGGTTGTTGTGGACTCATGAGTTTCTGTAGTGGTGCAACACAAGTAGAACACAGCTGTAATAATATGTCTCACTGCTGTAAAATAGAAACTCATAGAAAAACTAAATACATTTTCTCAGAATATTTTTACTTTTTTCTTTCTTTCTTTTTTTTTTTTTTTTTTTGTACAGCTTAAATACAAAGAAACCTACGAGAATGAGATGAAAGGTCGTTATGTAGGTATCGGCATGGACAAACGAATGCTACATGCCATGAAAGTTGGCAGCTTGGCAAGTAATGTAAGTGTTTTTTAATCACACTTGTATGGTTTCTTACTTTCTTAAGTTTTTTCCAGAATTTAGTTGATAGAAAACTTTAGATCATATTGTACCAGGGATCTGAAGGATAGATCTGTTAAGGGGAAATTCTGGAAACCCTTTTGTACTGATTTATAGCTCACTGTGTGGAAGAAGTTAAAATAAGCAAATTCAGTGATCTGGCAACATACCGAGCTCCTTCAGTTTTCTTTGACATCAGTAGGATGCTGAAGGTTGCTTGCCACCACCCCCAGGGTCAGACCTTTGCTGAAAAAACAGTCTTTAATGAAGATTTCTGGATTCCAATTTAATTTACTGGGTTAGTCAAGAAGCTATTTTGTTACATACCATTCCTTCAAGTACATTATTTACAAATCTGTAAGAAGCTTGAGAACTAAGCAGAAAGATAAAAGAGATGTGTCATAGGTAGAAGTTAAGTTAATGCTCCCACTGTTGGCATTGGATTAATTGAGGAGCTGAAAAAGAATCAATTAGTGGCTAAACTATGCAAATAATTTCATTTTCTTTGTCACTTATGACACTGAACTTACTTTGTTTCCTGCATTTAATATTAATATTATTGTTTCTTCTTTCCTCTTGACTGATAATTATTCAAACAGATGACAGCTTAAAAAAAACAATGATTTTTTTTTCTCCTTGTGTTTCAGATAGCCTATAAATCTGATTACAAACATGACGGTGTTGACTACAATTACCCAGCTACACTAACTCCTTCATATCAGACAACAAGGAAGTTGGTTCCTTTGAAAGATGTAAATAATTTTATGATTTTTTTTTTCTATGACTTGCATGGCTCATCATCTCTCCATAGGACAGATTGTGATAGATTGCATGTGTCAAATGATGATTTAATCATGGGAGCAAACAGGTAGTGAGAACAAAGTTAAAGCAAAAAAATGCAGGGGGTCAAGAGGGCTCAGAGGAATACAAAGTGCTGCCACCTCCTGTCATTGGCTTCAGTTCAGCACAGATGGTACAGTGATGTGAAATGAGCAAGTTCTGCCCCATCTCTACTCTGTGTTGTAAAACGTCTCACCATCCTGTGCAGCTTCAACAGCATCATCAAGCACTGAAAGGACAGGGAGACTTAAACAGGCTTCTCATTCTTTGTGAATTCCCTGAAGATGATATAATAGGTGTTCAGATTTGATGGGAAGTTAATTGGTCACATAACCTTCTTTATGCCCGTGGTCCATGTCAGTGAGGTGCCCTCTGTGCTTGGGGCTGAGTTGCTGCTGCAACAATGTGAAGAAATTTGTGTACTGCTGTGGTTATATGTGCTTTACAGAGAAATGAAGGACATCAGGCTGTAGAGGATACCATACTCACCTCCCACGAGGATTGAAGGCTTGATTGATCTCATCTACCATTGGGAACTTAACATGTGCCTTGGTTAGGACCACAGGCATCAGGCATTATAAAATCAAGAGGAATACAGTAGCACCTCCACAGGGCATTTCTGACTATCTAAGATGTATATAACCTGTCTTTATCAGGGCCTAAATACCTTTTCCAAGAAAAAGGTGGTAGCATGAAGAGGTAGAATTGAGAACCCTGATGTTTTTGAGGAAGTACTTGATATACTTCAACTGTAAGATGCAGTATTGACTCTTGAGCAGCAATTTCAGCTTTGTTTTTGAAAATGCTTAAAAAAAAGTAAAGTTCACTGTTTGATTGCTTAGTGAGAGAGTTCTATTCTTAGAGTACAAAGTAAGCATAACTTCATGTCCAAAATGTACAAATTAGTTTTACCACTCTAAATATTTCATCACTACCTATGGCTCAAAAATTCATAGTCACCATCTGGGTTTGGAGCATGTCAATCGATGGGTTACAGAGACTCAGTTGCCCTAATCGTAATCATCATCTGCTAGTTTGAAACAGTCCCAGGGCTCATCTGCTCACTGATAACCAACGTGCTTACTTGGAACTCTGTAAGAATGCAACTCTCTCACACTCTAAGCAATCATGAGTAGCAGTAAATACATATTTTCAGTCCAAAAGAAATGATCCCTTTCTCTGGAAGTAAAATTCTGTCTCTGTAAAGAAGTAGATGAACTGTTTTAAGTACCTGATCACTTTGGAACTGTGGGATAATTCAGGCCTTTTTTTTTCTAGTTTTTGTCATTATGGCAGAAAAAAATAAGTTTACATGTGGATAGCTGAGATAAGAATGTTCACATTAAATAGTTTCAGTAACTCCAAGTCTGTAGAAATATCCTCTACTTTCCTGGAAAAAAGTGGCCTTAAGAAACTAGTTGTAAGCAATGTGATCTGCAATGTCTGTGAAGTGGTGATTAACTACAGTGAATATTATTTAAAACATACAGAGAATAGTAATTGTGTCCTGCAGTGTAGCACAGAGTCCTTTAGCAGCAACAGGTCTGAAAGAAAGCTTCTCCTTGATTTTTTTTATCTTGCATAATTTGGGGATTTAAGAAATTTATTTCATACCTTAGTATGTTAATGTGTTAAGAATTTAGTGGGCTCCAATCCTATATGTTGCTGACTTTAACATGACTTTTTTGTACCATAAATATATATTTTTCTTCTATCATAATCCACACAAAACTCTTACCACACAGGGCAATACTGTGGTTAATTATTACATGGTAAAGACAAAGTGTGAGTTCATTTTCTCTGCACAGCATTACGGTGGGCAGACCTCTTAATAGACAATGTTCCTTTATAGAGATAGTCTGATAAACATAAAAATAGTCTGAGTGATGGTTAAGGATATCAGTTTGATAGGAATGCTTTGTGGACAAGCTGAAACTGCATCTTTTAAATTATTTGTGGTTTTGAGGGGAAGGGGTGAATTTCATTTTCAAAGTGGAATGAAAACTGTGACCTCAGACTGGGAGAGTTCCAGAGCATTAACTCAGATCTCATCCAAGAAATCCTGGTGTTTTTCCTCACCTCAATTTATTATGGTTTAAGTAGTGATTTATCCAGGGTATTAGCTAACAAAACTTTGTCTACTCAATCTCATTTTCCAGTCTGAACTTTTCTTCCTTTACTAAATTTTTAAAAATTTTCTATTAAATTAGGTAAACTACAGGCAAAGCATAGACAAGCTGAAGTACAGCTCTGTTGCCAGCACTCCACAAATTGCTCAAGCCAAAATAAATGCACAGCAGCTCAGTGATGTAAGTTTTGTCATTATTAGGCATCATTGTTTATTAGAATGATAAGATAATTTTATTTTATAGCATTTGTAACTTAATTGTTTTTATTGTTGATAGTTCATTAGCAGATTTACAACCAAAACAATAACACAAATTGAATTAAATCACTTCCAAGAATGTGGCAAGCATACCAGTAGGTTTAATATTTTCTTCCATTTTTAAGAGTGGTCTTAGTGTGCTTTTTTTAGGAATTTATTTTCTGTGTATTTATTAATGCATGCTTTTTTAATAGGGTATTTTCTGCTTTTAGACAAGCAATACCTATTCTATTTGTATAATAATTATTCTACTTCCTAGTATCAAGGTAAAAATGATAATTGCTTTATTGCCCTCATATTTGAGTCAAACATAACTAAGAATGTATCTGTAACATATGGCACTAATAACCTGAAATTCAACAGCAGTCAATAAGTGTAATGGTCATATTTTTAGTGAGTTAAAAATAACTGAGTTTGTTGTTGACTTTTTCAACATTTGGCAGCTGAACTACAGAGCCCAGTACGAGAAGACAAAAACAAATTACACTCTACCACAGGACGTACCTCAGTTAGTCAAGGCAAAAGCCAATGCTGAGCTATACAGTGAGGTAAGCCAAGCAATGTGGAAACATTCGTATTCATGCTGCCATTAACAGAAATGAATGTAAAGATGATGACACTGTTTCTGGAAGCATTTAGCATTTACCATCGGTCTTCAGTAAACAGCGTGAGGTGTGGTAACTAGAAAAGAAAGGGATATGATCTCAAGCATGGTGAAGCTGATAGACATCTTATTTGCAAAACTGTTTCAGATTATTTGAATTGGTTTAGTAAATCAGCGTCCACAAAACTAACTGCTTCTGACGTGGCGTTTGTATGAAGAACCAACGTTTGCACAGTTCTAATAACTCAAAGCCCAATGGAAAGAAACACAATGACTTCTGTGAACTTGGATCAAGGCTGCTGTTGCTGCCATTCATAGTTCGTGACAAAATATAGTGATTTATTTAGAGACCCGTGTGTTAAAGTCAAGCACTTGCAGGAAAAGTTTAACTCCTATTCAATTTTTAAAGTATTTTTCAGGCCTCCATTGTTGTAGATAGTTTTGGAGGGAAAAAGCCCAACAGGAAAAATAAATGCAAAACCAGAAAAAAACCCCAGACTTATTACTGATGTGACTATTATTTTTGAGCCATAATTTTTCATGGGTTTGAGTTGACATTACTCAAAGTTTTTCCTGGCATATTTATACCTTGTGTTCTTCCCCTAAGTTTGAGTTGCATTGGTGAAGGGTTGTGGAGCAACACTCTGTGTGGCTATAATGTGTGGGATGCATGCTCATCATTAGATATTAGTAAAATATAACCATATGTAAAGTCAAATCTAGAAAACAGGGCTTCCTGGATACTTTATTAGGTGCATGCGTAGTATGCGTGAAGGCATACGCGATCCTGCCCCACCAGAATCTCAAGTGGAACCGTGAAAAAAAGCTTAAACAACTAGCACTTTAACTTCCATTAATTTTCAGAAGATAAGCATGTGATTCTCACATTTCATCTACGTTTGTGATATAGTGTGGCTCATGAGTGTGCTTTTGAAGCAAATCTGATCAGAAGGGTTGCTTCACTGAGCTTTGCTTCACATTCTGGGGTGTTCTCAGAGCACATGAGCTGGATTCCTTTTGAATGCAGCCCAACTGAAAGGTGCTCTCCAGCAGCGCTCACAAAGAACTGCAGCTACAAATAGATAATCAGTGCATGGGACCTGACGAGCTCTAGTTTGGTGGGGAGGAAGACAAAACCTGAAATGAGTGATGTCTGATTCTAAGCACCAGCTGTTCCGCCCTATAGATCAGCTTCTATTAATCTACAGTATTTGCGTATGAAGACATAACCACAGGCACTTTTGAAAAACCTTCCTTTGCCCACGCCTGTTTAAAGTTAGAGGAATATTGGTGCACGTGCTGGGATTTAAAGTCCCTGTAAACTCTGATAATAAAATTTTTGACTCAATCCTGGACGGTTAGTTAGCTCAAAATGATAATGAACTCTGACCTAAGAAGGTTCCACTTTGCTCTTAAGTCATTTTCATGTTCATTTGAAGATCTTGTGTGTATATGTGTCAGTGACATGTTGCTGTCTTTGCTTTCTCAGATTAAGTACAAAGAAGGCTGGGAGAAGAGTAAGGGCCGGGGCTTTGAAATGAAACTTGATTCTCTGCCTTTACTTGCTGCCAAAGCTTCAAGGGATCTTGCCAGTGATGTATGTTATATTTAATTACCTAGGAATTATTCTTTATATAAGTTGCTAAAGCACAGGGAAATAAAGCTTAGTGTGCTTCATGTGGATTTTTAAGTCCTGTATTTGGCTGTTCATCTTTCTGAGTGGCTGCTGAACAGTTGGAAGCTTTCTTAGACTCTGCTATGAAATTTCACTCTGTGAAAATTATTTTTTTTAATGCAAATGTACAGAAGGAAGCAAAATCTGCGAAGTGACAATGGCTCAATGCTCCCATAGTAAAATTCAGTGTTTGAATTGTTTATAGCTTCAAAAATGCGGTTATCATAAACACACATATATAGAATTTTTCCAAACAAACTCTTTCTAAACAACTTCTGTCGTGATTCTTAACCTGCGGAGAGGCAGAAAAGGAAGAAGCTTTTCCTACAGCTATCTAGTGTTCAACAATAATGACAGTTCCAAAATCCCATCTCATTAAGAAAAACAAATCTTGAATTCCTTGCTTGGGTTTTATATCATCGATTTTCTTATCTTTTGGTTTAAGAACAAGATAATTTAGCTAATCTAAAGACTTTGTAAGCATATCCACCTCAGAGGAGTGAGCCTTAAAGAATGAGGTTAGAGACAACAAAAATTAAACCAGCCTTGCCCCTTTGGGAATTTCTGGGAAAATCTGGGAAATCTGAAGTGGCAACCAGACTAAGCCCTTGTAAATTTTGACCGTCCAAATTGCCAGTGAAAAACATATTGCTTATCTTTTGCGTAATTGGAAATGTTCTTTACCTAAAGTGGTTTTTTCCACAGATTAAATATAGAGAAGAATATGAAAAAACAAAAGGAAAAGCAATTGGAACCAAAGATTCAAGACTTTTGCACTCTCTGCAGGTGGCCAAGATGAGTAGCGAGGTAAATTATTTATTTCTCTGACTCAAAAGGTATTTTTCAAAATTATTAATCTTTTAGCAACTATATGCGATCTACCACTGTTACTTCTTTCACTATAAGAAATTCTTTGAAGTATTTAACAAAAAGTGGTTTCCTTCCTCAGTCTGTTAATCTGCAATGATTGTATACTATTTTTGTTCTCATAGGGAATTTTGGGTTGATGATGACCTTATTTTGGGGCAGGAAAAGACCATCCTATTAAAACCCCAATATAAACACTTCTACATAAAATTTTAAAACAGATAAAAGTATGTTTAAAAGTAAGATGTACTGTAATAGAGAAGGTATCTCTAGAGTCTGCAAAATTCATCCTACCATCTGTTTTGTGTATCCCTCGTAGGACCTGATAGGACCCAAACAGGAGTGGAGATTTAAGATATCTTTGGCTCTGCAATACACTGATACAGACAATTTATTTTAATAACTTATATTTCTAGATTGCCTACAAAAAAGATTTTAAGGAGAGTAAGACCCATTTCCATCTGCCTATGGACATGGTAAACCTGAGACATGCGAAGAAGGCCCAGGCACTTGCTAGTGACCTGGATTATAGAAAGAGGCTCCACGAATACACAGTGGTTCCAGAAGATATGAAGACCAAATGGGCAAAGAAGGCTTATGGTCTCCAGAGTGATGTAAGATGTTATATAGCCAGCTTAACTGTTACAAGCAGTATAAATGTTTATAGACTTTTTCAGTTTGACATTATTACTCATTTCATCTAGACGCTGTTTGATTTGCACTATGACTTTTTAAAATGTCTTCAGAATGGGTTGAAACTAGAAAGGGTGCACATCTTCGCATGCAAACGTTGTACCTGTGTGCCTCATGCCAATAAATATAATTTTCCTCTACAGCTTCGATATAGGGCAGATCTGATGTGGATGAAAGGAGCTGGGTGTATCACAGAAGGAAGTCTTAATATACAACAAGCCAAAAAGGCAGGAGATTTAGTCAGTGAGGTAAGCAAAGTGCCCACGCTTCTGTCTGTTCTGTATTCAAAGCTTTATGCACTCTTATTCCACTAAATTATGTGGAATAGGTAAGGAATTCCTAATACAGAAAATCTGAGAAATGGAGAAACTGATGGACATTGTTTAGGTATTATACCATTTAGGATATCCTGGGTTACAGGTTAAAAATATGTTTCCATTATATGATTATTGATTTCAGTCAAGTTTGTGAAGCAGAAGTCTCCATAACTGTGCTTCCATCTCTTTTCATTCACCTACCCATTTTGCTGAGTAACACTGAAGAGAATCAGAAATTCCTATGGTACATGCTACACAAAATGCATAGAGTTTTAAGGAACAGTGCTGAAAAATTAGATATTTGTTAGCCATGTTTGGAAGTTTCCTAGGCCATTGGTAAAGATGGGATGTGTTTGTGCTGGTCTTTATTGCTTTCACGAAATTAATTCATGGTTTTGTGCTGCCATTAACCTTATGGAACACTTCCTCAGCTCCCTAGCTACGACTGAGTTGTCTCACTAGTGCTGGGAAAACTAGAGGACAGGTAGAAGAATAAATTAGGGGAAGTTTGACAAGAAGGATAAAATCCCACTTAGTGTTGGAGGAAGGAACAGAAGCCAGTTAGTTACTGGGTATCACACTCTCTGATACCTTGGGTCTCTGACATGCTCTCAGTACTCCTGCAAGGGGAAAAAAATACATCTTAGAAACAAAAGAAGAGCAGCTGCTCTCAGATCCAGTGTCTTGCTAGGGATAGACTGACATCTGCTGCTGTGGTCTGCTGTAGTAATAATCGCTTCCACAAATATTTAATCCATAATGATCTGCCTTTTCATTCCAGTGCTGTGTAAGGCCAAGAGATGGCTGACAGTCACTTAAGCTGGAGACTGGTGGATATTATTTTAGAGATCTCTATTGCCATACAGAGCCTGGCATTTTGTCATTTCTTTGCAGAATGTCACTACATGGTGTTCCATGCAATGTGACAAAACATGCTGTTTTTAATCTGCCTCCCTCCCTTCTGGTTCCTAAAATAAAGCAGTGAGCACCTCTTTGAAGTGCTGTGTGCTTTTTCAGCTTCTGTTTTGTGTTCCCTGAGCAGAACCACAGCATTAACTGATCTGTTCACCCATCAGTTCAAACAGGAGGATTTCTCTCCTCAAATGCCAGATAATGATAAAATTAATTTATACCTTTTCTAGGTGGAATGCCCCACTTCATAGGTGAACTGTTAGAATACAAATTCCACTAAAGTATCTAAGAAGTGTCTGCCTGGTCTCCTGTGTCGTACTGTGGTCTTGAAATAGGGTGCTGCATTTCCTTGTACTGTCTCAAAGACAGAAAGAGATGCTTCGTTTGCTCTCCAAGGGATGATGTAAAAGGCTCAGGCAATGACATTTGTTCAAAAGAGGCCAGATCCAAAGCCTGATTAAGTCAATGGAAGTTTCCCAGTCACTTTGGTGTGCTTCAGATGTAAAGTAGAAAGTAAGATGGACTAAAAGTAAGGGAAGTCTTTTTTACTAAACTAGAAATCTTATTCTCTATGCAAATTTGTCTGATAAAACAGATTTTATGTAACTACTAGTACCAGAGGATGAATGGAGCATGATATTTCTTCCCACATCCAAGACCTGAGCCTTGTGGAGGGCTCTCATAGCTCTTGCTCCCAGGAAGGCGTGACTGCAGTGTCCGTGCTGAGCTCTACTTTGAAAAGAACTGGGAGATGGTAGGGAATATTTTCAGTTAAAGTTGCTTTCAGGACACTGAAATAGCTTGTTATAATTTAATTGATTGATAATTTAGAAATGTCTTAATAATTTAGAAATATCACAATAACGCACATTCAGTGATTTGAACAACATGGGCATATGCTTGAGAAGTCTCATGTAGGAATATGAGATAGTAATACTGACTGTGTAGCTCATGAGCTCTCTTGGGCCCTGACTTAAGTCATACATAGTTTGTGAAGATACTCATCAGTTGGTGTGCAGCCTGGCCTTTGTATGGTGTGCAGCTATTAATGCTGGAGTCCTCCCAGCATATGTGCCAAAATTGTCTTGGATTCTGGCTCTATCAGTTGTGCAGTTTTTGAAAGCACTACATTTTTGGAGAAGGTAAATATTGTAGTAACATTTGTGTAATCTGCTTTAATTTGATCTAGAAAAAGTACAGACAAAAGGCTGATGCTCTGAAGTTCACCAGTGTGGCTGACAGTTCTCAGATCAAACATGCCAAGAAAAGCCAGGAACTGCAAAGTGATGTGAGTCTTTGACTGAATTTGTCTCTTTGCAAATAGTTCAGTCATAATGTGGTCATTCCTGAGATACATGCAGTGGGAGGTGGTGATTGTGGAAGAGGACCCAGTCATGAAATGTTTCGATATATGAAATTTATTGAGATTTATTTCTGAGGGTTTTTATTTGTTTATTTGACGAATTCTTCCATTGAATTCTCTGAACTAGAACAATAACAAAAAAGCAAACCACAGTACAAATGGAAATAAGCAAGTGAGGCTTCTCACAAATGATGTCAAAAGCCAGAGGGAGATGGGGATGCCCCTACAAGACAGTCCTGGCAGCAAACTTGTGGGTGATGCAGGCTGGATTCAAGCATGGCTGAAAAGCTGCATGAGAGGCTGCCTGAGTATTCCTGAGACATAACTGTCATCTACGTGAAAACTGGTTATCCATGAGGTAGTAAAACTGAGGAAGCAAGCTGGAGGGAAAAGACTATTCCCAGCTGATCCTCAGGCAGTGCTTCAAAGCAAGGTAGACATTAGCACAGAGACATATATGCGTGTGTGTATATATATATATATATATATATATATCTGTGTGTGTGTGTGTATATATATGTATGCATCCATCCCAGGTTCTGTGTTCCTCTCCACTGAGGGCCCTATCAGACTACTTCAAGCTATATGAGCCTTGTTAGACCACACATTCTTCAGCTGTTCCTGTCAAGGTACTTTTAACAAAATGATAAGATAGGCATATTTTCCCAGACTGGGTGCCTTCAGAATGCCCCCTGTTGTTCCTTGGGGCTGGGCAACCCTGGCAGGTGGTATTTCAGAACTCCTTGGCAGGACCTAGCTGACAGCAGCTCACTTCTAAGTTTCCAAAAGAAGGGGAAGCTGTTGTTAAAATTGCTGACCAATTAATTTTGGAACAGGAGTGACTTGCCAAGTTTTTTTAAATTACTTTCAATATGTTGCAACTTGAACTGAAGATACCATCATCTTCTCAGTTGTTATGTGAATGAAGCATTGTTGCTTCTTGATTGATCTTTTCTGGGCAGCTACCATGTTTCCTTTTTTTTGCTCCTCTGTGTCAATAAAATCCTGACACTTACTTAGATGAGTGCTGTCTGTCTCAAAGATGACACCAGATTGAATCAGAGGAGAACGCTGGTCTCCTATGTACTGGACAATGCTGCCTTTCTGTATGTGTGTTGAAGTCAGAGTAGTAACTATGGATTTAGAGTTTTATAGTAGGGACTTTTTTAAAAATTTCTTTTTCCGTGAGATGTAAGAAAAGCAACACTTTGTGAAATGGGACATCTTTCCATAGCTTTTTAACAGCTCCTCCAACAGCTTTATGGGCTTCTCACAGAATGGTTAGGATTGGAACAGAGCAGTTCATTTCTCTGTTGACGTTGCCCCAGGATATCAAGTGGAGATGTTTGCTACTTCGATCATGAAAAGTCCTTGATATTCTCATTTAAAGTTGGAATGTTAGTCCTCACTGGTGTATTATGTCAGCAATTACATTTAGGTCACAAATTTTCTTTGCAGATTCAATTGCTTAGTTTTCTTAATTTCATGCCTACAATTCACTGTTTCTGTGTCCTATTAAAGACTTTCATTCCACCTAAAAGTAGCTGCAGTTTAATATTGGATGAAATATATTCTTGCATACATCTTGTAGTGAATATGTATGAATGTCAGCTCTATAGCCAGATAAGTAGCTAAGTTTAGGAAAGAGAATTAAAGTACCCTGATATGTATGTTGTTTCACTGCTTCCCTGAAATTTAGCCATGAGTAATTTGGTCAACCTGACTCTGAGGGCCAGCTTTTAAATCAGATCTGGCGAGAAAAGCCAGGATGCTAAAGACTGCCTCACCAAATAAATTAACCCTAACAAATCCTTGAATATTCGGGTGTTTTAATCAGTATTCCTTCAACATTTAACACGTACTACTGCTGGTTAACCACGCTTTGCTTTCTGTGGGCAGGTCACGTACAGGTCAGGAAAAGAGCAGTTTCTTCACCAGTACACCATCAGCAAAGATGAACCTGTCTTCCTGCTGGCCAAAGCAAATGCTGCCAATATGAGTGAGGTACTGTGTGAGCCAAAGGTTGGGTTCCCTCACTCTTGTGAAGAGTTACAGCTCCTGTTGAAATTTTTGTTCTGTAGGTAAATGTTACGTTGCTTCTCTGAGAAGGTCCAAATGTCTTAGATCTAAAAACTTTACATCTAAATTTAATTACTTGCTCTCAATTAAGTACTAGTCATATCTGCTGTTCTGAAGGCTAGTCGCTTTTGGAGTTTGAAGCTGTGTATTTGCCACATGGTTCTGGAAGAGTGGCACATTGACCGGTTCATTGGAACCAGTGAGATAATGGGGTTACAGTATCCACAGTTACAGTACGTAAGTGAAGACACCAAGATCTGATGGTCCTTAGACATATGGTTGGTGTGTGGGCAGTGTTCACCAATCTGATGTTACTTGAGAGCTTTCACTGTGACTATAAAATGTACTGGTAGTAACAAAGAGACTGTGTTATTGTCATCTTTTTAGAAACTGTACAAGAGTAGCTGGGAGAAGCAGAAGGAGAAAGGATTTGTGCTTCGTCTGGATGCTTTGTCATTCTTGACAGCTAAGGCAAAGAGGGATCTGGCAAGTGATGTGAGTATGGACTTAATCAGCTTTCTTTATTCTTAGGATAGCCCAGGTTGCTACCAGAATGTTGGGGATGTGTCATATATGTCTCAGTGCCCTCAGCCAGCCTCACTCAATGTGTGCTAAGCAGCAAAGGAGAAGTCATCTGGATGACTGGTATTCCACAGTTAGTCAGAAGGTTTGCTCTGAGCAATTCAGAGTTTTTCCCCACATGCTGACTATGTTTTCCTATTCTCATTTTGACTCAAGGACAAATGTTGGAACTCAAAATGAAGTAGAAATCTCCTCTGAAAAATCGTAATTTCATACCTGAAAGAACCTTCTGACTTCAGTGCCGAAAATAAAAGATTTCTTATAGCTTTTTGTGAACATGTTATTATTGAGAAAGGGTCTGTTCTTCAAAAACACTTAATAATTTTTAAGGCATTCCGGTTCTCTTTTGGAAATGAACTTCTTACTTGCTTGTATGAAGGACCAAACATGTCACAGCACTGACAGGCAGTTGCTTTGCTACCAGCAGATCTGTCAGTTTGGCAGCTTAGAAGATTTACTCATGGTCTATTTTTTTCTTCACAGATTAAATATAAGGAAAGTTATGAGAAGATGAAGGGTAAGCTGATTGGAGTAAAGGCTGTGCAGGAAGATTCGCAGATGGCTCATTCCCTTCAAATGTCAAAGTTACAGAGTGATCTGGAGTACAGGAAGGGATTTGAGGACACAAAGAATCAGTTCCATATCCCCATGGATATGGTTAACCTTGTCCATGCCAAAAAGGCTCAGAATTTGGCAACAGATAAAGGATACAAGACAGTTCTCCATCACTACACAGCTCTGCCTACTGACAGGAAAGTGGCGTGGGCCAAGTGGGCCTATGGATTGCAAAGTGATGTAAGTCCAGAGCTTAATGTATTTCAATACCCT
This sequence comes from Streptopelia decaocto, assembly GCF_964273445.1. Taxonomy (NCBI): domain Eukaryota; kingdom Metazoa; phylum Chordata; class Aves; order Columbiformes; family Columbidae; genus Streptopelia; species Streptopelia decaocto. Next base: position 63,457,934 of record NC_138659.1, on the reverse strand, counting down.
TTAATCCAACCCCTCAGACACTTAGAGCTGAGTTTCTTCAGATGTTGATGCTTTTAATGCCATGACATATTTATGCACCTAATTTTTCAACTATTAAGCAGTTAATATTAAAACAATAAATATTAACCACTTATTTGCTCAAGAGACATATTTAGGGTGCGCAGTGTTTTTGAGGAGTGTTATAATCCTGTTTATGAGGCTTCTTCAAAGCCTACTTCAAATGCTAATAAAACACTAGGATTCACGTATCATGTATGTTTATTATATATATACCTAATGTACAGGGAGGTTACATAATTTATGGTAATAAAATTGCTAACAAAATTTGATGTAGGGACCACATGCTCAGCTGTAACCATCAGATGAACTGTCTGATACTGTAAATGGTTACTGTAAGTCAGACCTTCCATTCTGAGGTTTTAAGTCAGAACTTTTCAAGAAGACTAAGATAGGTATGTGTACAGGTCTTGTTGAGCTATAGGTGCTAAAACCCTTCTGGCTTCTTTGGGAACCCCAGCTGTAGTGCTTGTATAAGCTTCTGGAATTGAGCAGACTATCGGTAGGAGAGATTTTGTGAGAAAAGTGCTCAGTACTGTACTCTTCTTCCTTAAAGACACATGGAAAAAACAAAACAAAATGCTTTCTCTCCATTATAATAACAGGATAGGGGTTGGGAAATGCTAAGTATAATTTTCTTATCATTACAAATCATTAATGATCTTTTAAAAAGTGCACTATGCACAATAAAACTGAAGTTTTGCTACATTAGAGTAAAAATTATGAACCACAGTAGGGTGTAGACCCATTTTAAAAATTGCCATGCCAGGCATATTGCACAAGTGCTAGTGAGTCCTAATACTTCTACTTCATTCTGTAATTTTTTTGCTTTCCTTGCAACTGTGCAATAGTGAATAAAACAAAAGCAGACACTAATTTGACTTGGTTGTTGTTCGTGAGATGTCTGAATCCTTTAATGGCATTTTAAGTATATGAACACCAACAATGGCACTTTTTTTTCTTTGTCAGAACCGATACAGAGCAGATTTGAACTGGATGAAAGGAGTTGGCTGGATAGCCACTGGGTCATTAAATGTGGAGCAGGCTAAGAAGGCAGGAGAACTCATTAGTGAGGTGAGATTTCATGACAGCATGTAACAGAATTTGCTGCATAATGTGTGCAAAATGTCTGTATAAAATTAAAATAATTTCTACTCAAAGGGGAAAGAAAAAGGCATGCTACATGAAAGCCCTCAAAACCAGGGATAGGACTGGTAATTAGAGAGACACCAGATACCAAACACACACCAGTAGGAGTCCATATAGCCTTTGCAAAAACAAAGTAGGTGACAAATGATATTATGAATAATAATGGCAATCAAACAGTGCTCAATTGCTACCCACTAGCCTACCTTTTTAATGAAGCAAAACAGGAGAGATGATGAAAAGATGCAGTCGTTGGACCCAGAACCTTCCTTTGTCATAGATACAGGTTCCTTCTTGCTCCTTTTTCATATAGAGTCACCTTAGCTGTAGAAATTCACATAGATACCTCTGTTTGTAGCTATCTATAGGCCCCCAAGTAGTTTTCATCCTTATTTCTCTCTAAAACCAATATCACTTGCAGGTAAAGGTGAGCTCTAGAATCCTTTGTGCCAGTTCTGTGAGGCCCTCAAAGCAGGCTGTGGTGGAAATGGTTAAAAGTTCATAGTATTCTGTTTCTATTATTTCAGAAGGAGTCTTACTGGTCAAATCTGCTGCAGTAAGAGACTGAATCCTGTGATTTTTTTAGTTAACCACTGGTGATGCAGGAATCATCTGTTAATTCACTCAATAACAGCATTAACCGCTGTTGTAGTGTCTCAGAAAAATACAGTCATCCTTTCACATCTGCCTGATTGCTAACACTATTTTTTCCCATGTAATCATCTACAATAAAGAAAGATTTTTTTTTTTAGGCACCATAACTAGATCCTCAGCTAGTGTAAAGTAAGGGAACTTCATAAAAGCTGGTACAGCAATGCTGGCTGGAGTAGTAACTGAGAATCTTTATGGGTATACCATTTTGAAAACTGCCAAGTAGAAATTTGACTTGCTACGTTGCTCATCTCTTCAGCTGATCAGGACAAAGCATAAACCAGTTTTGTCCCTAGTTAATCTTAGTGAGTTTGCTCATTTTTAAGGGATTTCTTTCTGCAACCAAAACATTTCTCATAAGCTTGTAATACACTAAAAGAGTTGCTGTGTTTTACATTGGTGTTTTGAGTCCCCAAAGAATCAGGATGTTGCCTCAAATAAACTCCTGTGTATCACAGCTCAATTTAAAGGAGAATGACAGGCCTTTAGACTCAAACGCTGAGATAGAAACAATTTCCTTAAGAGCCATGAACATATTTATTGACTTGGGGGTTGATCACAGGCACCGGGAAAATTTAGTGTGCACTATCTGGAGAAGAGATAAGAGTATTGATGGGTATAGGACAACTCATGCAGCAGGAGAAGCTTTTAGTGACCTGGCCATATGGAAAAAATATCATTTTGCCATCAAAGAGCCTTCATTTTAATTATGTGTATGTAACAAGAACTCTCAGAAGCTACTATGGGTCCTTTCAAGCAAGCAGAATTAATATAATTATCTAGAAAATATACCATAACAATTAGGCACAGTATTAATGACTGCACAGATTTGCTATAGGTGTTACGAGGAAACGTAAACCCTGAAACAATAAGTTAAATGGTTGCCATTATTAACACACTGGAATTTTATATAATTTCTTGCTTAAAGAAGTATAAATAAAAATATACTCATTCATACTGTACTTGAAGTAATCTGAAAAGAAGATTTTTTAAATCCTGAGTTCTGGAGTATTTATGTGGGCAGAATCTGATTTTGAAATGTTTCCCTTATATTTAGAGAGAAATACTTTAATATTAATCAGCAAAAGGTTATTGTTAAATTGAAACAAATATTAATCTGAAAGTACCTAGGACATAAAGATGAGGAAAGAGGAATAATAATTATGTTCACAAATTCACTCTAATCTCCAGCAACCTATGATTTTTCTCTTTCAAATAGCATGAAAGAGCAGCACAAAATTCACAGCTTTGATCTTTTTCTGCTCAACAGAAGAAGTACCGTCAGCATCCATATGCTTTGAAGTTTACCAGTATTAAAGACACTCCTGAGATGATCCAGGCTAGAATTAGTTATAACCAGGCTGTGGATGTAAGTTATAATGTATATACATTATGATTATAAGAGTGGTATCCTCTTTGAACGACCTGATTGAAGCACTGGCTTTCTCTCTCTTTCTTTCTCTGAGATTATCCTTGGGAACCAGGAAACTTGGTGTTCTGGTGTGGTGCATCTCACAAAGAACATGTTTCTAACTTGGAATGAGAAATCATAGGGATCCCACTGAAGTGAATGGCAGTTTCATGCAAAAAGGGCCTTCTGCCTGATTTTTTTTTTCAGAAGTAAAATTTAGGAGTAAGACTGACCTTTGACCTTTAGAGACATTTGGCCTTTTGAGGTTCATTGAGGAAGAACATATTTGGGGTTCTTTCTCCTTTTCAAAAGGATCTTTCAAATTTCACTTTCTGCATATTCTTTGGAAACAAAATGTAAGACAGCGTGACAAGGAAGAAAAAATAAATTATTTCAAGCTGTCATCCTGCTGAGAGAGAAATCCAGGAGGGGAGACCTTAAAGAGAAGAATTGAGGCTGTTTGGTGTTTAAACATGTTTATTTTTAATAGAAGAGCGATTTAAAAATATTGTAGACTTAACTGGGATAATACAGAAGTGAATAATAAGCAAAAGTCACTCAAAAAAGACAAGTTTCAAACATGAGAGGGTGTTTTATGGTGAAAATAGATATTTTTAAAGTGAAGAAGAAGATGAAAGACACTGTGTAAAACACATGCTATTGTAATACTTATAGTGTCTATGTCTTTGGTTTAATTAATAAGATCCAAAAGGCTGACATCTCAGGCAGGATAAATATAAGTCATTTTGTTCTGCTGAGCCACAGTCAAAGTCAGTCTGCTGCTCTACTTCTTCACTCGTGGAGCTCTCATTAATTTTTATCTTATGGAGCTGCAGTACAAGTGGACCTACTTGCTAAAGAAAGTGGCTACAGGGTGAAATGGAGAGGTTCGTTCACATCTGGAGGGTCTCAAACCCTCACACAGAAATATGAACCTGAGTAAGGCAAGTAAGGAGGCCAAGACGTGGATCGTATCTAAGGCCAAAAAAAACGGTGACAATCCATACTCATCTGAAAATAACGGTGTAAGAAGAAATTAGAATAAACTAGGAGAGAAAGATAACGTGGAAGAGGTGAACTCTGCATGGCCATTGTAGGGGAAGTTCCAGTTAACTGTGTAGGACTCCTCTTATGTGTCTGCAGACACCCAAATGTCAGCTAGTCCTGGGCCAACCCTATGTTCTTCCTTCAAGGACTGAGATGAGTAACCCACGTAGACACCTGTTTTAAGATGGGATCAGTCACCTTCTGGGTTTTTTTTAATCTCTTGCCATTGACTGTTGAGCACCCCTTTGCAACTAGCTCTGGAAATAAATTTGGAGTAATTGCACAGATAATTGTCATCATATTTGTCTGCTAAAAATGAACAACTTTGGAAAGATGTGTTTGGGAACTTCAGCTCCCCAGATTTCTGTGGAATTTCGAAGTGCTGTTGGGCCACTCGTGGCTGCACATCCTTAAGAAATGCTGTTTATTCTCCCTTTCCCTATTCATATATGTTGGAAGTCTTATCAAATTAATATTCAAATATCTGAATTTTCATATGCATTGACTTACACACTCAAAACTTCAAGGAGTTCCTCTCGAGTGTGCTCTAATTGATAGGTGCATCAGACTCCCAAAGCTTTTTTTAATACTTTTTGACTGATGCAATTGCATGTCTTTATTAATGCTTCTGTCACTTTTCTGTAGTCTTTGCTTTCCGTAAAACCTGTTTGTTAATGCTTTTGTCTGAGCTCGCGATTGAATGTGTAGTGAGTACTTGCTTCTGAAATTTGTCTCTTTTTGCAGAGGCTGTACAGGGAGCACGGTGAGAGTGTAAAGCATCAGTATACACCAACAACAGATCTTCCTGAAATCCTTCAGGCCAAATTAAATGCTATGAATATCAGCGAGGTATGAATCTGACCTTTAATATTTTAAAGGAAAGTTAAAATGTTGATAGTTCTTTGCTGTTTGTCCTACACAGGGAATCATAGTAAATTTCTCTCCTATCCAAAGTATATAAACATTCTATGGTCTAAATATTTCTGAAGTAATATGAGAAAACAAACTTCTTATTAAGCTTCTCCTAACTTAGAAAGATTAAGAATGAACAAACAAACACATTTTTATAATGGACGTTTGTAATGTTGTTTTTCCTGTTGTGTGATGATAGTTTAATTTATATTAGGCCTTTATGTTAGAATAGAATGAAACTAGTGTAGTAACATTGCTAGAATAGCAAAAAGGCTGCAGTGTCAACCCTCTGAAGAGCAACTTTGCTTCATTCCTCTTCTGTATTTCCTAGATTCGCTATAAGGAGTCCTGGGGAAAGATGAAAGATGGTGGCTATCAACTGAAACTAGATGCCATTCCCTTCCAAGCTGCAAAGGCTTCGGGTGAAATCATAAGTGATGTATGTCAACTTATTGCTGATATTGTCCAGTAGGATATGTCAGTCGCTCCAGACTGTTTCTGCTCTGCTGAGTGACTCTTGATGGAAACAGCGTGTCCAGCTAACTCTACATCTGGGAAACATCTGACCTCAATCTAGTTAGTTGTACTTTTGGAGGTGCAGACACAATAACGTGTTATTGGTAACTAAGCAAAGGGAGGTTTGTGAAAACAAACACCCATTAGCAAAGCTGACCAACTTCCCTGCTGTAGTGACTGGGCAATCACAGAGACTGTTCAGGGGCTGTCACCCACTGTTAGCTGGATAAGTTTTGGAAAAGGGAGTTTATTTAGGAAGCTCTGCCCTTCAGGGTTTGTCTTGGGTGTCCTTTACAGATTGTGAAGATATACAGATTAATTTCAAATGTAGGAGACTAGTCGTTCTGACTTTGCTAGAGAGCTGAGGTAAAGAGGCTCCTTAGAGGTTGATTCTGAGCTCCTGCACCAAGTTCTTTTCTTCCACCATCTGTGTAACAGTGGGTAACTAACTCAAGCTATCTGTAAGTGTTCGTTGGTGCAGTTTTTTTCCTCTATTTTCCTCTAAATAGGATAAAATTACAAAATGTTTGCACAGGTGAGGTCTTCCTAGCATCCACTAAATGTCCATTCAGATTTATTAGCATACTGAGTATAGCCAGAATTTATTGTCCACAGTTCTCTTTCAGCAACATGAAAATCCTCTTATTGAAGTTTTAACAATCTGACTAATACTTACTTCACTTCTATTCATGTTTCTATTGTCATTCCTTTTTAGCACAAGTATAAGGAGGCATTTCAGAAAATGAAAGGACAGATGGTTGGCTCACGTGGCCTGGATGGTGATATTCATATTGCTCATTCAGTTCATGCAGCTTCGCTACAGAGTGATGTAAGTACAAGCAAGAAGATGGGGGCATTTTGGAACTGGTTTCCTAACAGTGAGTAGGTCCTTATGGAAAGTGCACTTAGCTGTGGACTAGCTTACAGTTTAAAATTTAGGGCTTTCTCTCCCACTTTCCAGATGTTTTGATATAATCATGATCTAACTGATCTACCATTTTTTTACGTTATTTATGGTAACAATTATTTATCAATAAAAGAAAACTGTGCATTCTTGCACAATCCCCTGCTGCAGCCACTGTTGCCTAGCGTGGAACATCTTAGTCTGTAAAAGTATCACTCAAAGGCAGGTCAAATTGAGAATTAGTAGTGGTCTTTGTACAGAACTAAATTAAATTTGATAGAGGTACAAAGTTGTTTGGCAATTATTTTCAATTTACAGTAATCCTGAAAGACTAAAGGATGAATGAGTTTATTGACGTTTTTGTTGTGGCATGGTTCCCACTCGGTCTTGGGAATCACGTCATTTGTTCTTTGTCTATAAGAATTGTAGCTATTCAGCACATTTTGAACACTGTGGCTTGATCCAGAAAGCAGTCAAATATTTCTCTGAATTTAAGCACAGAAGTAATCCAAGAACTATTTATCTTCTTACCAAAACTGTCCCTAGTGAGCCTGATTGTGGATATAGACAGGAGAGTGTTCATGGGTTTCAGTGAGTGCTGGGATTTTACTGGGATTCTTCCTTGTGTGATGGTGGGCTTGGACATACAGGTAACAGTAAGGGTCTGAAGAATTCATCCATCAGGTTACTCTAAGTCAGTTTGATGATCATCAATAACTCTGGATGTTCATTATCTGGATGAACAGCCTGAACATCTCAAATTTGCATAATCTGATAGGGAAATGTCATACAAAAACAATCTTTGAAGATTTCTTTTCCCAGACAAAGACAAGCAGTGAAAAAAAATCCAACACTAAAAATAACATTTAAAACTATGAAGGGAAACTGGCCAAATTGATAGAGACTAACAAATATTTTGAGTGAGGATTTGTACTAATTCTAATATAAATACAGCTTTTTGCATTTTGTCCTCAGGAAGTAGCTTCACCTTTTTGCTGTGCTTTCTAGAAATGCAGTGAATTAAGAATTCATTAATCAATTTGATGATTTTATAGATTCAACATATCCAGTCAACAAAAATAAAATTTATAAATTTATCTCAGGTTAATTGGATGTAATGTAGATGGCTACTATTTATGAAGAATAGGCTGCCACATCTAAGTATTGATCATTCACAGTATAGTTAAACAAGTTAGGGAACTTACTTTTAAAAAAGAATAATTTATACTGGAAACTGGAAGAAATATGGAGAATGTCTCTTCTGATCAAAACCTGAATTCTTATTACCATGTTGTGATATCTGTGTGATCTGTTTTTAATTTGATAGGTGAAATACAAGCAAGGTTTTGAGGAAACAAAGACTCACTTCCACCTGCCACTGGATATGATAAACCTGGTACATGCCAGGAGAGCCCAGTCTTTGGTCAGTGAACAAGAATACAGACAGCTGCTCCACCAGTACACTTCTTTGACTGATGATGTGAGATTGCGCTGTGCCAAGAACGCGTACAAACTACAGAGCGAGGTAACTGCAAAACATCCCAGCAATGTTTCCCTGTTGGGTCTGATGCAAGATCGTTCTTTCCCAAACCATGACAGCTGACTGTATGTATTTGAGCAGCAGCTGAGGGATAAACAATGGCTCTTCCCCCTTGATTACATTCAGAAATGAGACATTTCTCTTATTGGGCAGTTGTACAACATCTGTGAGCACACTATACCAAAAGATAAGTAGTCTTTGATGATCGGGCATAGAAGTGTTGGCAAATGAGGATGATGGCACTGGTAGTGAAGTACTTTTTTTAAGATCTTGCTAATCATCCAGACTGTTTATCGACTGGTATTTGAGTTGTTTTGCACTTGGGTGAAATTCATGTGTACTTCCACAAGAAGTTTGTTAAAAATCTGATTTATAAGAGACTTATAAACTCTGGCCCAAGACATAGACACGGAAATTCTAGGAAGGGTGAGTTTAGCTCCCTGTGTAAACTTGAGTAAAAGCAACTGGATAATGCCTTACAAATTGAAGATTAGGATGTGTCTGTAGGCAGAGCCTTAAGCGAAGGAGTTTTAATAGATTACATTGCCTCCAGAAACTGCTGGAGAGGCTGTACCTTAAAAACATGTTTGGCCCTAAAATACTACTATATATCAGTTTAGCTCTTTCAGCCAGCAGTCTTAAAGGTGGCAAACTGTGTTCAAACAAGTGTAAAAATCAGCTGTCAGTTAAAAAGTTACAGACTTTTATTTTAAAATATTTTCAGACACTTTTCTAAGCTATATATATTTTTATATGTTTCTAAATTAATGTCTAGCTGTGATTTATGTATTATATGTGAATGAAGAAAAGTCGTGTATCTAGGAAAGGTTTTTACAGTGTTACAAATGGAAGTTAGGAGTCCAAGTATCATTTGGTGTCCATGAGACTTAGTGCTCCCTGGAATCTTGCACCTGTAGTGTAGATCGGTCAGGGCTGTTTGCGCATGAACATACACATAGACATAAGAATGTGGGGTACATATACATATGAGGTATCTGTGGTAGATACTAATTTTAATGGATTTATTTGAATACAGTTATTGTGTATTTTTGGATGAATAAATATAGGGTGTCTCAAATGCAAACTTGTAATCACTTCTGCTTGGTTTTCCTTAGAATTTATACCGGTCTGACGTGAACTTTATGCGAGGGGTTGGATGTATTACTCCAGGGGCCCTAGAGATTGAAGGAAGGAAGAAAGCTTCTGAACTCATCAGTGAGGTAACAAAAGAGGGTTTTGATTTCTCCACTACAAACAAGAGTTTGCCAGATGTCTTTCCATTAAACTGGGCTGGCAAAGTGACTCACTGGTTAATGCTGGTCTTCCTCCCCGTGTGTTTGATCATTCCATTCATATCCTAACTTCAAATGGATGAACCTGATGGAGTTCAAGGTTTTGCAGACTTTGCTAACTGTTTTGGGCAATCTTTTCTCCTGTGTTTCGGACCCAGGAGGTTGTATTTTATATTATTTATTTTAGATTCTAAATGATTGTTTTCAGCTAAAAATAAGGCTATGCCTTGTACTGTTTCTCCAAAATTAAATTGACCTGCAGAGTGCCCAATACATTACACTGTTCTCAGCTCTGCTCCTGATTCACAGTCTTTGTCTGTTTTTCACTTGGCACTTCTGTGTGGTATTACTTTTCCCCCTCTCTAATTAGATTTTTATTTCCTCTGTCATGTTCACTTCTTACAGTCTCTTCTGGTGTCAAATCTATTGCCCATAATCACACAAATGGTTTCAAATCTATTGCTCATATTGACATAGATGTGAAATTAAGAAAAAGAGAGTACTCTTCCTAGTTGTGCTCTCATGAATGGAACCCTGCTTGTGGTGATCTTGCAGTTATTTTGTTCACAGTTCTGATGCAGGACCACGGGCCAGGTGGAATCTCATTTTTCTCACAAAAAAATACAGTGGGCTTGTGCAGCACCTTCTGTCTGGATTGGGTTGCCTTTGCTGTAATTCCACTAGTCAGGGTTAATGACACCAAAGATGGAATGAATTCAGCATGGTAGTATTTTTTTTTACACCTAATTCCTATTTTAATTTCCCCTGTGAGTCTTGATTAAACTAAATTCAGAGTAGCAAAAAGTAAATTAGTCTAATGGTCAGTAGACACATACCCTTTGCAAAGTAGAGTTTTAAGCACAAGCAGCACTACTAGACCACTGGTATTGGAAAAAAGTCCCTTATCTGACAAGACAATTTAATGATTCCGTTCATTTTTCTTTGTGTGTGAACTCAGAGTAAATATCGTCAGCAGCCACATTCCTTCAAGTACACATCGGTGACAGACTCTCCTGGCCTCCTTCATGCAAAATTCAGCAATATGATTGCTAATGAGGTAGGCTCTCCTAACGGGAATCAGAAAAAATGCTTTTCAAAATGCAGCAAGCTAGGGATGGAGAAGTGGAAAAGAGACAACCCTGTTCTGAAGGCAAAATGCATCAAAGAGAAAGCAAGCATCACTGATTCGTGCTTTTTCACAGTTTCACATTCTATTATTTCCAAACATTTAATATAATTTTCAATTCAATTGCATTTAAAAAGCTTAAATAGTACCCATACAACAGAGTCCTGTTATCAGGTTTTTATGTGAAACAGAGCCTCAAAAGATCAAGTCTGTGGGGTGTTCTTGAGGGAGCTCATTTGTATGGTATGGTCCACTTTAGAGGGCTCCTAAACAAAGAATCACTTTTCTAATTTTCTAAAAAATAAGACAAAACCCATAGAAAATTATCAAAATCATCTTTAATAACAGGAGGAAATATCCAAGCTAGAAAATATATCCAGAAACGCCTGCCCTTTTATTTAACACAGATTCATGATGCCCTTAATGTTCTTAGGTCTACTCTTGGCCTGCTGGGAACATAACAATGCAAGGCTAAGAATGTAGTGGGTTGGCATCATGATATATGTATAAAAATTAATGTAAAACTTTTTTATGCCCACAAAGAAACCTCATGCAATTGCAATTGCAATGATATATTCTTAGCTGTTTTTTGTGCTGGCTGACTATAGTTGTCATAAGCATGAACAACTTAAGTAGCGCTGTTATATTATTGAAACAATAGAAAAGGTTAATTGCAATTGTCTTGTTGATCTCTTTCCCAGCGTCTATATAAAGCTGCGGGAGAGGACATTCAGCATCACTATACACCAACGCTGGGTCTGCCTGAGTTTACACGGGCAAGAATAAATGCAGCCAACCTCAGTGATGTAAGATTTTTTTCTCTATTTCTTATACTTATTTGGGATGAAGGATGAATTGTGCAGTGGCAAGGAAGATGGATAAGTAGAGGATTTTTAAGATCTATTTATGCTTTCCTTGATTTGATTACAATGATATTTATCGCCATTAACATATATACGGTTGTGAGTAAATTAGATCTACATAAAAAACGAGACATGTTTTGTCTGAGTTAGTAGGCTTTCCCAAAGATAATTTTAAAAAATCCTTTGATTATGAAGAATGAGACTGTAACGCAGAATAACAAATGAAAGAGGGTTCCTTTGTTTGTTCCTTTGTGCATTTAAAAGTAAACCAGCAATCTACATGTGCCTTTCCCTCTTTAGGCAAAATACAGAGAATCTTGGCATAATCTACGTGCTCAAGGCTACAAGCTGACAATGGAAGCGCTCCTGTTCCAGACTGCCAGGGCCTCCAGAGAAATTGCCAGTGATGTGAGTTGAATGATTCAACCTTCCTTCTTGCCTAATTTCTGTTAACTTCATGTAATACAATGTCTAAAGCAGGTTTTACTGAATTAAAGCAACTCCATAACCATGTGAGACAAGTGTGAGACAGAATATATTACTTATGAATGAGGTTCTTTGTGTGAATTAAAAAAAAAAAGACGACTAAGAATCACTGCTAATCGGGAACCAAGCTCTGTTAAATATCTTCCAGTGGGAAATAGCTGGTGAATTTCAGTATTTGCAGGCAGGCAAATCAGAGGATTCCCTTCCTTTCCAGACTTTCAGCTCCTCACATTAGAAAGTGCCCACTAATTCTGTCCACCTGGCTTTGAGCTGATTTTTGGAAGTGCTTAGTGCCCTGAATTGAAAAGAAGTCAGAAGAAGCTGAGTGTTCTTTGTATCTCTGAAAATCAGGACCTGCCTGTCTGATTAGGGAGTGAAAATCAGTGGATACTCCTGTAAATATGTGTCCACTTAATTTCTGAAACAGAGGAAACAAATCTTCTTATATTTAAAATTATCCTCTCGTTTGGATTGTTGTATACAAAACACTCAGACATGGTGGTATCCATTACTCAGAAAGCCCAAGTTCATCCCTTTCTCACAAGAAATTAAATAAATTCTAGGAAAAACTGACAATTAAGCTAAATTTAGTAAAAAAAGTATTTATTGTGTCAACATTTAGTTGCATATTTTATCTCTAATGTGATAAAATATGAATATATTTCATGCGTATTTGTTTTATGAAGTGACTATCTCTAGCTGTAATTTGAAATATATACTCAACCATATTTTGCAGAGTGCTTTTGGTTACAGCTTCAGATCTGCTCTAAAGGGTACAAGTCCATAATAGAATTACATCCACTTACAACAGATCTGAATTTGGCCCTTCATCTTGGAAGCACTTTATAAACATTAGCTACTGTAATTTAATCCCCACAAGTCTCTTGTGTGGTAGATAAGTGTTATTATCCCATTTCAACTACATTATGAACTCTTTAGGGCCCAGGCCTTCCCTTTAAAGTTCCAAGCACCCTGTTGATGCTGTATAAATAATCATTATCATCATCATCATCACTATTTCAGAGAGAGGATAAATGCAAGATCATAGGGAGAGTCATAGTCCCAGCTAAAATGAGAATGAGGGGTTGCTGGTGCTTATTCTTGTGCTCAGACCACCATCTTAGGCTTCTCAACATAGTTATTGATCCAGGAAAACTGAATTTACTCTTTAAAATAGCTGGGTGGCATTTGCAAATCTGAAGGCCACAGAGTGCATGATGTTTCTCTCTTGTATAGTTTTTTTTTCTTGTGTCTTTTGTTTGTTTCTCTTATGTTCTAATTCCTAGTGATAGGAATAATATTCTATGAGAGATAATAAAAGTACGTGATCTGAGGTTAAACATGATCAATGCTTTGGGAATATTCAGAGAATATATTGAGATGCACTTAACTTTAACGTTGCAACTACTGCGGTATTTAAATTTGAGAGCAATGAGAGATTCAATTATTTTCTAGTCCTGCGTACCTTGGCTGTTTTTACAGAAGGCATAGGTGCTCCAGTGACTTTTCCTAAGTTAGTTAGCTAGAATAGCCAGTCTAAATTTTGCACTTTTTCACTTTTATCCTTTTATTATTTTATAGTACCAGTATAAACACAACTTTGTGATGGAGAGAGGAAGGCACATTGGGGCCAGAAGTGTTTTAGATGACACCAGGTTGCTGCATTGTGTGCATGCTGCCAAATTACAGAGTGAACAGGAGTATAAGAAGGGATCGCAAGAAGTGTGGTCTCAGTACCATCTGCCCATGGACATGGTGAATCTTGTCCATGCCAGGAAAGCCCAGGCCTTAGCAAGTGATCAAGATTACAGAAAGAGGCTCCATGAATTTACAGCACTCCCAGAAGACTTGAAGATGAAGTGGGCCAAAAGAGCCCACATGTTACAGAGTGAGGTAAGGACTTGCCTTCTGTTAACAGCAAATTGAATTTAGCAATAACAAAGCTTTGAGTGATGGGCACAAATTGTATATTGACATTGGGCAGTGTTTTTCGAAAGGGCATTTATAAACTTAGGTATAGGTAGCAGCGAGATATCTGATTGCTTCTCACATATGGAATATATGTGAATTGCAGGTTCTCATGTTGTATACCTGACAGAAAATCACTGTGGTCCATGTTATTCTAGAGCTGAGGGATATTCACAATCATCTGTATGTGCTTTCAAATAGACATAGTTGTTGAGCACATGCATAAAAGCTGCATGGGTGTAGGCAGCTGTACTTTGAAAGTTTATGGTAAAGTGTCATTAGCTGCTCTGTAGCAGGAAGCTCTGTTTGGACGGTTTTTGTTTTGTGAAAAAAGAGACTGAATCATTCAGCAGGGAAGTGAAAAAGTTTGTTCAGGAAGTTATGCTACCTCTTTACAGGTCTTCAGAGAGCTGATTATCTACTGAGCTCAGGAGTTTATTATGAGACGTAGCAATGGGACATTTGTTGGATTCAGTCAGATCTGATGAGCAGAGATTAACACATATTCCAGCTATGAAAGTCAGTGGCAATCAAAGCACTAGAGAGCTTGTATCTTCCTTTTTTACTCCATGTACTTGCTACCTGGTATCCCAGATGTAGTCTCTGTTGCCAGACCTTTCTGGGGATATTCTTGGGATGGTATAGGAGCTGTTGCTAGATGCAGTTCTTTGCCTTTCCTACTCCCATTCCTGCCTTCTTCTGTAGGGGCTAACAGATGGCATACAGGTAGGTAGGTCGAGGAAGGCAGGACTTTTTACTATTTACTGATGTGAGGCAGTGACTCGCATGATGGGAGAGTGACATTTCCAGGGACTTAGTCCTAGACCTAGTCCTAGACCCTAACAGCATGCACTTTGGAGCTTACCTACAAAGGGACGGGGTAGGAGATGAGTGAGAACCTCAACACTTGGCTTTTTGCCTTTAGACCCCACAGGTTAAGAATCCTGAGAAACTATAAAAGTGGTTTTATCTGCTACCCTCTCTATCTAGTAGCTTGTGCTACCTGGCTGTTATGCCCTTTTGCATATAGGGAATAAAAATTGACCCTGAAAAAATGGATGTTTGGATTAAAGTCATAGAGCCACTGTCACTCTGAAGAAGAAGTCAGAATTGTTGGGATTTGGGCTGTTTACTGGCTTTCACTTTTTATTGGGTCTGCCTTGTTTTCTTTACTGGATTAGGAGGCAGAGCAAGCCTTCAATGTGAATAAAGAAAGAGTAATGTGTCCTCCTAGAAATGGGGTTAATGAAGAACCGTGCACCTGATAAAATAATTAGTATTCCTGACTTGAACTCACCTCAGAAAATTATTTCAAAAGGAGTTCTTTTACACCCAGTACAAACAGGTTATTACTTACTGCTCTGAGTCATACTAATTCACTCGTGGGGCCTTCTCTTGTAACTTGCATATGATACATTATTTAATTCCTAGTGGAATGAACAAATGCAAACAGTTTGGCTTTACGATGTGATATGTGCATGGCAAATGAAAAACCTCAAAATGTTAATATGAATCAGGGAGTCTTTTAAAAAACCTTAATAGCTGTGGATATAAAACTGATAGCTAACGATTTTCATTTTTAACAGCATCGCTATAAATCAGACCTGAACTTCATGAAAGGAGTTGGTTGGATGGCTCTGAGATCTCCGCAGATAGAAAGTGTAAAAAAGGCTGGAGAGCTCATCAGCGAGGTAACTGATAAATCTTTCATGGAGTAGCATGTCTGCAGGAATTGTTTACCATCAAGGCTCCTCGTTACATGACACTTACGAATGTAGCTTATCATTTCCTTTTGATGTGGGAGCCTGTTTATACAAGGTGTAAGTTACCAAGAAGCAGTATGGGAGATGCAAGTCCACTGTGTGACACCTGCTGAATATTTTCCATTCCAAATGAAACACAAGAGCATAAACAAAACATGTAGCAATAAATAAATGCAGTAAACTCCATTATGAAATTCTAAGCAGGTGGTTATGGAAGTGATATAGAAAGATACAACATTGACAACCACACTGAAGGGGCATTTGCCTGCTCAATATCATGCATTAATGGAGAAAAATTATGAGCTGTCAAAAGTGTAGTGTTCGAAGCTTTTTGCATGTGAATTTTCAGTGGGAAGTCCTCCTTGCACACACAAACCCAGAAGTTTGGTGCCTGGGTACCGCAGCAATGATGTAGCAGCATCCCTGTTCCCTAGCTGAAAGAGCAATGGAGACTTAAGCAGAATAGTATGTTTTTAATACCGTGGAGGGTGTTTTTTATGTTTTACTGTAGTTATCACACTCTTTGAATTGTGATATATCATTAACAGAAACATCCTGTGGGTTTTTTTCATTTGTTTTTGTTGTATCTCTCCCCATCTCAGATAAAGTACCGCCAGAAGCCAGAAAGTTTGAAGTTCACTGCCGTGGTTGACTCTCCAGATTTGATTCATGCTAAAAACAGCTACCTCCAGTGCAGTGATGTAGGTTACATTTTACTATAAGTGACATTAACTTTTGTTGTACTATAATGCATAAAAGAATTGATCTCGACATTGCTTCCAGTATCAGTACCATAACTTTCAACTCCACAGAGACTGTACAAGGCTGGAGACTCCGAAGCCAGACACAGGTACACCTTGCCTCCTGATCATCCAGATTTTATCCGAGCCCGCCAGAACGCATTTCTCATCAGTGATGTAAGTAAGCCTTTTACTTTGGGGAGTTGACTTGGTAACTGTCATCAAGGAAAACAAACTTGCTTGGAATTAAAAACTTTCATGTATCTGTAGAAGCCAGGTTCTCTGGGCCTGACTAAAACTGAAAAAGTCCGAGGCTGTGGACAGCCAACATGTTGCTAGGTTTGGGCTGGAGGGATCAAGAAAAGTCTGTTGATTTTTCTTTTGAGATTTGGTTCTACTTTCTAGGGCAGGAAGCTATTAAGGATTTCAGTCCTTCAGTATAGGTACAGTTAATTACAAGTTTAAGTATTTTTACTTGTATTTGGGTGAGGAGAAGGGGGAATCCTCTTTCTTTGACTATATAATCTACCTTCATAAAGGTGCAACACTGTGTTGAACTGATCTCTTAGGTACATTTCATCAACCTGGATGCAACTGAATCAGCAAGTGGAATTAGTTTAAAGGGATTTTGTTTCCCCATTATCCCTGACAGAGGCACTGAGTCTATTCCTAATGTACTGTTCCCTGATTAAATAGCTGTTGTCCTTCACTGTAGGGTCAGAGTGACCTTAGTTTGTAAGAAGCTTTGAATTGCTTGTTTGGTGATAGGTGCTCTGTAGGTGAAACAACCAACTAAGATTTATATTCTTTGAAGTGACAGAGGAAAAGGTAAAAAGGCAAAGAAGTGATTGCACACGAATGAACGATCAGACCTAGACCTGTTAGCAGGACGTACAGTACTGCTCGCATTGCTTCTACCCCAGCTGTCTTGCAGGATTTCTGACATCTCAACTTACCTTCTAACTAAGCATCACCTAGCACTAGATTCACCAGTAAAACGGAAGACGATCTTTTGAAATATGAAATGGATTTTGTGCTTGTTTTCATATGGTTACAAACCCCAGAAAGGGTGAATCAAAGTCTTACAGAAAGCAAAGGAATAAAATTGGAAAGAGACAGCCAGAAGTGTCAGCTAAAATACCATGGCTGTGTAGCAGGACCTGCAGACTGGTAGCTGTTTTAAGAAAGCTACTAATGGAAGAAGAACCAAATCTAGAGCGATTTCTGTTCAGGATATAAATGTATTTCACATCCTCAAAGTCACATTAAGTATGTTAGAACCGGCTGTTATTCCATATGAGTTAATGAAGCCACATGTGGCTGGGGATAGAGACAGGGATCATTTGAAAGGCTTGAAATAACTGGTATTGAAATTGTGATGCCATGAAACCCAAGATACTGCAAATGGATGCATCAAAAGAGAGAATAAGGGCAATATCAATGCAATATTGATGTGACTGATGCATCACAGTTTCTAATAGAAATTAAATCACATCAAAACCAACCACATTCAAGTACAAAAGGAAACCCTGGTGACACTTTTCAGATGAGGCATTTTATCATTATGGTGAATAGAAAAGAAGTTGAAGTGCTATGGAACTGGATCAAAACCTTGGAGATGGTACTGATGACTCTTGCTACAAATAAGCCCAGTAGGATAAAACATTTATTATTGCAGTTATGAAACTGCATTTAAGAAACTGCAGGGGGAAATGACTGTTTTGTTCTTTTCTTTTCAACACAGAAATTGTATAAAACATCGTGGGAACAGACAAGGGCATCTGGCTATGATTTTAGGATTGACGCCATCCCATTCCAGACAGCAAAGGCTTCAAGAGAGATCGCTAGTGATGTAAGAATTGTTTCAAACACTTCCCAACCCTCGTCCCATGCCACCCCACCCTATAAAAATGGGTGAATTCTGATGTAAGTGAACCTTGTTCTGTTTTGAAAAATTGGTCACCTAGAGAAACCAAATGCTGGTTAAGTGCAAAGATTTACAACTAAAGCCTTCCGTTATTAATGTCCAATACCATGCTGCTCTGCCTTTCTTCAAGGAGTTGTTCTTGGAAGGAGGCAGATTACGATGTAGTTAAACAAAATAGGTACTAAACTATGAATAGCTAAAGCATGGTCTAGACTAAAGTGAGTCACCTTTGAACACAGAAAACCGCGGTTGGCAAGAAAGCTGAAGATGCAGGAGCTTCATTGCTTGAGCTGTGTATTGGGGAGGACCAAGAGTGCAACAATAAGAGGAACTCTGTTTTTAAGAAATTAGTATTTTGGGCTCCCTAAGTCTCTCCACTCCTTTAAAAATTAGCACAAAGGGCATTCTCCTAAAGTGTTCTTGTTAGATTAGGAGATAGATAGGGTGTTTAAAAAAGATGGATGCATTTTGACCAGGATTTGCTTTGAAATTTGGTCCATCTTTTGAAACACCCTGTAGTTTGATATCAAAGAAACCCTTGGTCTTTGTGCACTACGGGAAGCATTATTGATAGCTAGCAGAGAGTAAGTTATATCATAACAGAATTTGAAGGCAATCTGAATGTGAAAATGAGATCTTCTTCTGCACTTCCTGCAGTACAAATACAGAGAAGCCTTCCTGAGAGACAGAGGCCAGCAGATGGGATGCCTCAGTGCAGATGATGATCCCAAAATCAGGCATGTCCTCAGAGTGGGGAAACTCCAGAGCGACAATGAATACAGGAGTGGATATGCCCAAAACAGGGCACAGTTCCGGAGTCACCTCAACCAGCCGGGATTCCTCCATGCTAAGAGAAGCCAGCAGCTTGCAAGCAATGTTAACTATAGGCAGCCTTTGCACCAATACACTTGGGATCCTGAGCAGCTCAATGTGAAACATGCAAAGCAGGCCTACAAACTGCAGAGTGATGTAAGTATAGCTGAGCAACACTGTCCTTCCATGTGCTAGGAGCTCTCTTTGGCAATGTTCTTTGCAGACCTTCTGTATGAACAAAATTACTTTCCTGAAAGAACTACAGTCTCTTTGCTGAAAATGAAATTTTTTTTTTATTATCAACCCTGTTGCTCTTTGTATGTCCTGTCTTGAATATTCAGGGCATGTCGCTTGATTAGAGCCAAACAAAATAATATATGCTAGTGTATGTTTCATTCTCTCAGGTAAAATACAAGTCAGACTTGAACTGGCTCAGAGGCATTGGCTGGACTCCCCCAGGGTCTTACAAAGTTGAAATGGCAAGAAGAGCTGCTGAATTGGCGTACCTTCGAGAAATGGGATTGCGAGGTGCTTCTGCTCAGTATGGACCTGGAGTTGTAAGTAGAGTGAACTGTTCTTCTCACAAATCCCAACAGCTCTGCTCTCCGTAAGGCGGGCAGGCACACATCCTCTTTAATGCTTTTGAATGCTCCCAGAACACTACATTCATCCTTCTTATTATTTGAACAGAACATGTATTGTTCCCTCATGAAGCTTTGTAGCTTTGTGTGCACCTTAATTCAAAGGAACCTCTGAGGAGAATTCAACACTGTCATGGCCGAGGAATTCCTGTAGGGACTAGGAAGTGCCATGAGACAGGATTTACTTATACTATGGGATGTGTTTCCCTTGGGGATGTTGTCACATCTCCAGATGACTCCCAATCTGCAGTGTCACAGCACAAGAAAGAAAAAGTCCGTACAGGGAACTTGCAGCACCCACAGTTAGGAAGCATTAAATTACAATAAAAGAGAAGCTCTGCACTTAAAGTACTTGTTTAATTTAAGTTTTAACTTCAGCAACAAGTCAAACAATAATTCAGCCCAAAAGAAACAGGACATATCCAGGATTTACATTCCCATCTGAAAAGTTACTCAGGAAATAAATTGCAACTATGGTTGAGTAATGCAGGCAGTGGGGACTGCAGGCAACATCTTCAGCCCTATGTGTGATAAAGATCTGATGGTCCCAGGGAATTCTACAGGTGTGCAATCTGCCTGGAACTCAGGTGTTGGCTGGTTTGCACTTTATTTAGGGCTCAAATTAGAAATTAGAACTTGAGCACATTCAGTCTTTGGACATACGTAGTATCTAACTTACATGAGCAGCTCCATTTTTTTGCACTTTTCCACTGTAAACATTTGCTCAGTGCAGAGTGGTGATTTAGATTTTGCTGGTTTGTTTGCCAGTTGTGATTATTAATACACAAATATTTTTATAGATTAATAGCTAAAACCTTCTCCGGTCCACTGGCTATCCTCACAATTTACTTGGGTTTGGTTTTACAGGACCAATTGGAGACAGAAGGATCTCAGCGGGTCACAGTCAACCCTGATGCTTCAGAAATTCTGCAAGTCAAGAGAAGAAAAATGCAGCTGTATCAAAAGTAAACACAAACACAACATAACATGTATTTTCATCTTGTCCTGCAAATCCTGTAACTTCTCAGTTTTCTAGGAAGCACAATAAATGGCATCTAAAAACTTTTTGTTTTAAAAAGCAACCTAAACATCATAATTTATAACTGATCATTTTATTTTTGTGTGGATACTTTGTGATTTATCACTGTATGTATTACTGAATCTAATATTTATTTAAAGCTTTGTACTACAGATGAATGAACCTGACTGGTAGAATATAATCTTATTCCATACTAATAATCTTTGGAGATTTGTATGTTCTTGGATTATTGGCACCATTGACCTAAGAGAATACAAAAACATGGTTCAGGTGGCTTAACAGATGAACAAGACAAAGGCCAGTGGAAGCAAAATTGTCATTGACTAACTAAGTGCATGCCTTTGAGCAGACAGCAGAGAATTTGCTCTTGGTTAACAGGATATATTCAGATCACAATTAGTTCTTCAGTCTTTTCCAAATCTTCCAAAACAAAAAAATCAGAATTAGGTTGTTAGAAATTATCACAATAGGGGTAGCTATTGATAGATTGGGTAGCTGCTTAGAGAAGATGGTGAACTGTGGAATTCAGATGAAAGAGACATTACTGTTTTGACTCTTCATAAACATGTCTATTTTTTATATCCTTACTTAATACCAGTCCCCTGTTTTTCATATCTCTCTGCAGAATCATTGGGCACAAATTACACACTTTGGCTTGCAAAACGTATGAAAACCCAAGAATTATCCAAAACCTTTAAACTCATATTTTTTAATGAGATTTAAGACTTCCTAGATCTCAGTGGTGTTGAAGTTAAGCAAATATATACCAATGTAGATCTGGAGCGTAGTAAGTAATTATCCTCTAATCAGGAATAAAGTAGATAATTCTAATATTGATTTTTTTGTTCTTTTTCAATCTAGAATGCATCACTGATGGTATTTGTGGCTTTTGCCCTACAGAAGTGCTTTTAAAAATAATTCCCCTGGCTGATCCTGCTTCCTCAGATACCAATGGCTGCAGTCTTGCAAACGTAGGCATATTATGATGTTCATGTATGTGAAAAACGGTACTGTCTTTAGGAGCACACACCGAGAGCTTTGAGGTGTCAGGGCCAGATGAGTGCAGAAAAAAACACACCCTAACCAGGGACATGAGGGGAAGAGGGAAAGGGTGACAGTGGCTGAGTCTGCAGAATTTTCAGAACTTGAAAAGCAAAACCAGAAACGTAGTCAATTGCAGCTCTGATTGATTTGGGGAAAAGCTGGAGCTGCTTTACTTTCTTATCTGTTTTGCCTACAAAATGTTGGCAAATTTCAAAGCCCCTAACAGGAAAACTGTCACTGACATTCTAGCACATGCTCTAAGGTTATTTTCAAGATGGTGATGAGGGATGGCCCGTATAGGCCATGAGGAAATGTCAATAAAGGCTTTCAGTCTGAGGCATAATAATAAAAATAAGAAAATATCTCAAGCTTACCAGTTGTCCTTCCAGAGCTGTCTCCTAATGAAGTTACCTTGACTCAGACTGGATTTTGGATTTAATCCAACTGAGAAATGTTGTCACCTGGGTATAGACTCCTGGCTTGTTTCGTAACCCGCACTCGTCACCCCAGCTCACAAGGCCATACACATAGTAGAAGCCGTTTACTACACAAGTTAATGGGCCTCCGGAGTCTCCCTGATGAGAAAAAAGTACACATGTTGAAAATATGAGGCAAAACATGAACCAAAACAAGAATGCTCCTTTCCCATCGTAAGACTTTGGAGCTGTAATGATGGGGTTTTTTTCCTGTCAGATGTGCCATCATATGCTGATGTCCCTGAGTAGGCTTGAAGTCCTGGTACCGGGTTAAACGATATCAGACTTTTTGCATGGACGTTTTTGGGTTTTTTTCAGGTCTGTGACATATATCTGACAAGGCCACATGAAATTTCCCAGGCACAAAAGTGCCAGGCGTTAAGAACCTGAGCTCAGAAAGATAAAGATGTGATCTTTGGCATAAATGAAAACACTCGATCTCTCCCACCCCCCTCAGAATAACTTTATTCTGAGCTGGTTGGTCTCATTTTTTGTTTTACTGGCGATTTCTATTGTGAAGTACGTTTGCAGTGGTAGTTCACACTTCAGGAAACATTGTGCAAACTCTTCCCTATCTTTCAGCAGTATAAATATGAACTTGCTTCACACTTGCACTTGCTGCAATGAAAAGAAATATCAGTCCCGACTTTCCCTGCAAGTCTTAGCTCTGACAGTGAAAATCAGATTAGAACTGGTGCTCATGGCAGAGGCTGTAATAAAACTGAGATAAAAAAAGGCAAGTTTGCAGGTTATTATGACAAATTGCCTCAAAAGCCAAGCTTTCCAGTCTAGTCTGTAGCTTCCACAGATCTGCCTGTGCCTGACAGTGACAACATCAGCTCTAAGGATACACATCTCAAAGTGTACCGAAGAAAGATGATGGCTGTTGAAATACACTGATGGGAGAAACAGATAAATATGCAGCACCCTGCCACAGCTATTACCCTGCACAGCCTGATTATTTACACAAAAAATAAGGGTTCAAATACAGAAAAAGCAACAGACCTGACAAGAATCAATACCGGGTCTCCGAAGATTTCCTGCACAAAACATGCTTTCATCCAGTTTGCGATTGTGTGCTCTGGGTTCATTGCATTTCCTCTGTGAAATCAGCCTGACACTGGCATCTAACAGCTGACTGGATGCTTCACCTATGGGATGTGCACAAAAAAAATGGAGTCACTTTTCTCCCAATGCTGTTACATGTTGTCTTTGTCCAAAATGGGAGCTTCCTTGCCGTTTGGATGGGAAGGGGGAAGAGCAGGGGGAGGGTTGTTCTAACTTGGGAAGAAAAATATGCCTGTCTGGAGTGATAATGGTGGAGGGTTCACTTAGGACATTGAGTTATTGCCTGAATAAAAGCAAAGTCAGGTATTCAGAATCTGGCCCCGATCAGCTCTATCCGTGTAATCCTGCTTTTCAAAGGTGCTGGTTGTCTGCAGCTCCCACGGGTCCCAATGGGACTGCAAGCTGCTCAGCACTTCTCAGGCTGGTGCCATTAGATGTTTTAACATGCAAGCTAATGAAACAGATGAAAACTGAAATTCATACAATATTTAAGGGCAATGATTAATTACAGTGAATCTAAAGACATAACTTGACATCTAAAGGCAATAGCCAGAGTTTCAAAGCACTACATCTGTAGATAATTAAAGGTGGTTTATAAGTTTGGTTCTGCTTGAGTTTCAGGAAATATTCCATTTCTGCAGTGATTTCCTGAAATGCTAATAATAGCTCTGCTCAAAGAAGGAGTCATCTAGTTTGAACACGTACAGGGTACTTGATATTCTTTGTTGGGGGAAAAAAAAAATCCCCATACCCTTTTTAAGAGAGGCTTTTTATTTGGAACTTTTAAAAAATGTCCATTAAGTTCTGTTGGTACATTCTGATCAAATGAACACACTTGTCTCTTGTGGACTTCAATGGGAGTTACATCAGAAGGGAGAATTTGGTCCTATGTATCCTATCAGGCTGTATCAGTCACAAAGTGCTAGGACACCTACTGCAGCCTCAGTGACACATTTTCCTTCTGCTGCTTTACAGCAACACATCAATCAGAACATGAGAAAATGCACTTTTCAGAAAATTGTCATTATCTTTTTTTAAGCATAGTAATTTCTCCCCTTAGGATTTACTGTGGGTAAGAAAAGTTTTGGATAGAGCTGGTTGAACTTGAAAAGCTTTGGATATTTTTCATATATATTTTTTAAAAAAAATTTCAGCGCATCTGAAGGTCCAGATGCTGCTTCTGAAAAGCTTTATCTGACCCAATGGGCTGGAAAACCCTGTGAAAGTTCTCGTCTTCCTTGGTCCTGTCTTGAAGCACATGAAATATACTATAGCCTCTCTCTTGATATATTCTTGCTTCTACCAGTGGCTTCAGATGAAAACATGACGTGATGGCAAGCAAGGGAAAAGAAATGCGCTGGGGATTTTTTCGGAACTCTGAAAGGCTTGGTTGGTCTAACAGCTGGAGATTTCTGCTAATGAGTAACTTCCATGGCAGGGTTTAGCTGTCCTTAGTTTTGAATTCCGTGCCTTGGTTTCACTAAGTGCATAGGTCCACGTTTGGGTTTGGCAACTGCTACTGGAAGTACCGGGCCCCCTTGCCACGGACATACCCACCGGCACCCGGGCAGCCCACCGGTACCTGTCTCTGTCACTCCCCATCCTGCGATGAAACAGTCAGTCCCGGCGGGAAGGGAGGAATTCGGCAGACACGCTGTTTTCACATACTTTGTTTCCACCGCACAGTGACCATTAACTGGCTTCAATTTAAGTAATGCTGGAGAGAAGATCAACAACAACAATAAGTGTTTGCAGCTAATGTTAATCTCTAGTCTTCCTTACCAGTGTGTGACCCAGCTCTGCAAAGCTGCATTTGCTTGATGTGCTATTTGCGCTACGTGCTGGATCTGTCACTATGTTTTTGCTTCCCCCTCACAGCAATTTCTCCCTGCCCATCACAATTCACATCCCAAAGATTCAAATGGCTCTAAATCATAACTTGGCCTAATTATTTCCAGAATATATTCTCAATGGGAGTTTTACATTGACTTTGGTTGGAGAGGGGTGCTTCAAACAACTGAGGCTGGAGGGGAGCCATGTGAATATTCAATAAAAGGAATTTACCAATATCATTGTGTGGGACATTGTTCTTCTCTCGGTATTTGTTATGCACGATGATCTTCTCCACATCAAATATTTGCTCTTGATTCTCTCTCTTCTCAAGGTTTTGCTTCCCAAGGGCGACTTCGAGATATCCTGCTGGCCGGCTGCAAAAAGAAAAGAAGAAAAAGTAAATTACATGCAGACACTGTCTGTCAATGGTGCTGAAAACTTGCATCTTTGGTATCTGGAAGTCAAGATATTGCTTCCTCTTGTAGAGTGTGGCCAGAAGATTTCCTAAGATCGTTATAGGAGTGCTTAGTCAAGGAAGTGGTGGTGTTGGAAAATACATGTTCTCTTAACTTGTCGCAGTCATGAAATAAAATGGTTTAAAGCTTCACGGATACTCTTTTCTTTGCATTTTGGGGAAGAACAACAATGAGCACACAGTCTGTTACTGTGGCTGTGGTGAAGAGTGCAATTGCTTGCTGTTGTCTGGATGTAAAAACATCTGTGCTGGAATGATCTCCAGTGTGTGATTTACTAATTTCCAAGGATAATGGTTTGCAACCTGTTCAGCAAAACTGTTAAAGGAAATGTCGTATTCTA
The DNA here is from genome assembly GCF_964273445.1 of Streptopelia decaocto. Taxonomy (NCBI): domain Eukaryota; kingdom Metazoa; phylum Chordata; class Aves; order Columbiformes; family Columbidae; genus Streptopelia; species Streptopelia decaocto. Next base: position 63,431,855 of record NC_138659.1, on the reverse strand, counting down.
ACTAGCTGGCACATAAGCAAATGAAACCAAAATGCATATCTGGAGATCTTAATTATGATGCAATATGTGATGATGCTTATAGCATCCTAATTCCTGTAGTTTTCATGGAGTGCCTTCTTTCATACATTGCAAAACCCTGTTACATTCCTCCTCTTTTCCTCTCACACAACTATTTTAGCTCATTTTAGGTGAGTGGGGGGTAAGTTTGTTTTTTTCAGTAAGCACCATTTTCAAGTATATGTATATTTTCCTGTTTGTGTTGAATTTTTCATATATCTGTTTTCCTTTCAATTTGATTCCCAGCCACCGTTTGGATTGCAAATAACTTGGATTCCAAACTGTCTTTAATAACCATCCTGTTTTTTATCTGTTTATCTACCCAAGGCACAGGTCGTGCACCTACGTAATGCAGTGCGCAGCAGTGAGAACCCAGCACGCTTCAATGAGCACTCCACCACACTGATGTTCGCTGCCTTCTGCAGTCTTTATCTGCAGAGATGCCATCCAGGGATGTTTGCCAGCTGTAGTTTTAGCTCCACCATAGATCCTCTTGAGTGTCCTCTGAATTTCTGGCTGTCCACACGTTTTGAATATTTCATTTGCTCCAGGTGGGTCTGTGGGGCTGTGTGTTAGCCATGGTCTCTCTTCAGCTGTGTTGGAAGAGACAGCAGATGTATAACGCAGACATAACATCAGACTGGAGGAGTGAAGTAACAGGGAGTCACCTACTGCCCTGGGACACCTACAGCTCACTTCTAATTCTTTACCTGTTCTTGAGCAGGGTGAAACATCACAGAAGTCCCATTCCACCTTGTGATTTTTTCTGATGTAGCACCAGGGTTTTTCATCCTCATCGGGATTCCTGCAGGGAACAGCTGAGAGCATCAACCAGTGGGAAAGAGGAAATCTCCACGAAACCAGTGAAGGAGCTGAGGGTGCTTAGGGGAGCAGCCTCATGCTCCTATATGAGAGCCAACTTCCAAAGATACTCTTTCATAAGATTTGACAAAGAAGATGCCTGAGATAAGAGAGTGGGGCTTCTGGCATTTTACTATTCCCATACCTATCTTAACGCTAAGAAAAATGAGGGACCAATTCAGGGAAATAAGGGCTGCTTCTGGAAGCCTCACTTCAGTGTGGTGACTTATGGAATGCACCTCTAACATCCAGGTATTTTATAGACAGGCAGTGTCTAGAAAGATTTGAGATCTTACCATCAGTATACCAAATGCATGAGCAATTTGTCCTCAGTGCTCTTTCTGATATAAATCTCTACAGTTGCTTCTTCAAAATATTACCTGCAGAAGTTATGTTCACCGATGCCGTGAGACTGAGCATCCTCCATAAAGGCATTAATCGGGTAGTCCAAGAGAACTTGGGAATTCCAGTGCAGGCAGGTCTTGCCATTCACTGCTTGGTTCACTCTTCCTCTGTAGTTAGAGGAGGCCCCTTCATAACAATCATCTGATCCTGTAAGAAGACAGTGCTGATATAAAAGTGACTTTTGTCTTGTTCTTTGCTCAAAGTGGTTCCTCTTCCTTCCCTTCTTTGCCTTACATTCACTTTATGAAGGATCAGAAGGGCCTACTGAGTCATGTAATGATATACCTTATAGTACACAGGCCAGAAATCAGAGTAACACCTGTCCAAATTGAAGCTCGACTGACTTCAAATGCCTGAAACCTCTTTGCATGGTAAAGATCTAGCAGCTAAGAGACGTCTTAATGTCAAAAGCAGAATCTCTCCATCAGTGGCCGGGCAAGAAATGGCATTGGCGGGTGGCCTCGGTGTAGTCAGGCACTTGGTGACAGCATCAGTTAGTGTGGCTGTGGGGTAAAGCCAGCTCTTGACTGTCTGGAGGCTTCACCCCAGCCCTCTCCCCCAGAGCTGTGACATACCAATCTCGCAGAATCTCCCTCTGAAAGGTTTGGGGCACTTGCAGACAAATCTTGATCGGGTTTTGTTCCGTATGCAGATACCTCCATTTTTGCACGGGTTTGGTCTGCACGCTGAAGATGCTGTCAATGTGGAAAACAATGGACAGCCTTGTCACACTGCTGAACGCTATAGAGCCACTCGCGTGCCCAATGGAAACTGGGGTGAGCTTCCACTCAGGCTATTGGCTCCAAGCTCTTGAACTCTTGAAGAACCCTCATTACCAGGGTTTTTTCCAGTGACTGAACCACCACCCTGTAAATCAAGCTTAACTCATCACCAACCAGCCCCACAGGTGGGAGCTGTAGCAGACTCAGGCTGGATGATGAGGACAGGACCACCCTCTGAGGTGGGCTGCGTGTGATTTCCCACCACTGACCAGCCATGGTGAGGTGACCTCACTGTGCTGCCCCCACCACAATCCATTCAGCGCCCTGCAGAGTGCTCACCTTGCTGGCAGTTGGGTTGCTTGTAGGGATGATGGCAGCTGCACTGAAAATGAGGTGGGGTAAATGTAATCAGGCAGTCTCCCCTGTGGCACCTCTTCTCCTGACACATATCCTCCACTGTGGAAAACAGAGACACGAGATACTCCATCAACACTTTCGTGTTCACAAGAGCTGCCCCCTCTCAGGGATCATGGGAAGACACGCTTTCTCCTGACACTTCGATGCTGCTTTAATTTGGCTCGTGCCAACTTGGGATTTCACTTCTTGTCCATATTTATGGCAAAAAATCTGCAGGAACAATGAGCAGCTCACCACTTCCCACCTGGAAGGGGATAGAGGAATGTGTTCTGCACACCTGAAGACTATTTTAACAGATACTGCTTTAGACAGACCGTGGTCTGGATGAGGAGCTAAGTGTGAGAACTATGAACATGACTCTGGTGGGCTGTCAAAACCAGCAACAGAGAGCTTATAAAGCCCCGTGTTCACTTCCATTGACAGAGCTGTAACAGTAACATTAGTTGCCAAAACAAGGAGCATAAGCTGGCAAAATAACAATTACCTTTCTCACATGTAGGCCCAGTATATGGCTTGGAGCAGAAACAGCTGAAGCGGCTTCCTCTGTTTACACACCTACCGTAGTTCTTGCAGGGGTTGGAGGCGCACGGGTCTGCTGAGGTAAGAATGGAGATCTTTTAGTTTTACTTTCAGCTTCTCCACCTCCATCACCTGCTTTTTCTTGTCACGCTTTCTGACAGCAGAGGCTGCCTTCCTGGGCACAGCATCCCGTGTAACACGTACTGTGCTTATACATCAGCTCAGCAGCCACAGGAGCAAGTTGTAACAGCTTATTGCAAGCTGTAACAGCTCATGGCTTTGGGTCTAGAGCTCCTCAGCTCCCTTTGTCAAGTCTATGATGCAGCTATAATGGGGTAAGTCCCTTCCTTTGCTCAGGGCCAGTTTTGCCTCCATGGCAGTGGCAGAAGCAGATGCCGTAAAAGCCAGAGCTGGCCCTGAGCATCTGCCTTCACGAACTTAGTGTGGAGGTATCTGGATTTGGCATTGCCTTCATTACAACATGGCACTAAATCTCCCCTAGAAAAGCCAGCCGCTGCTATTACTCTGTGTAATATCCCTGGGTGGCTCTTGGTTGCTCCAAGGGAGGCAGGAACCTCCTGGGAGTCACTTGAGTGCTGGTCCTTACACCGTGCTCAACCTCTCCAGGCTGCCAGGAGCAATTGGTGCTGGGGACAGCCACACACCAGCTCCGCCTGCTTTGTACCAGGGGATAACCCAGGGGATGTTACAGGCAGCTTCCCTGTCTCTTCCTTTGTGTTCCCCGGGCAATCTCAAGGATCCTTTCCTGCTCTCCTGAAGTTTGGCAAAGCAGAAAAAGACAAAAAAAAAAAAAAAAAAAATCAAAAAAACCCAAACCCTGAAACTGAGAAAAGAAAAAAAAAATAAAACAAACCTGCTCTACATTTGGTTCTCAGCATAACTACAGAACATATATCCGATGAAAACAGCAATTACATCTTACAGTGTCTATAGACAAATAAGTCTGTGCTTTTTTTGTAGTAGCAATCAGAAATGTTCTGCATGATCAGAATCCATCCTGTGAAACCCAGAGATAAAACACAGGCTCCTTACAAGAGAAATACAAAGGAGAACACTGCAAACAACCCTCCTAACTCATCCCTTTGATGCAGGCGTTTTGAGAGGAGGCTGGCAGCCACGCTCCTGCTGCAAGCGCAGGGTTGGGATTTTACCCCTTCCTCGCCTCTCAGAGCTACCTGTGCTGGTATCGCTGTAGCCATAATAGTCCTCAAACCAGTCAGGGTCCTCCACCGCCTGCCGCCGGCTCAAGGAGTTCTGCTCTGGTTGTACGTACTCGTCATAGTACTCGTAGTCATCAGCCTCATCTGCAGGGAGGGGTGAGAAGAGGGTGGAAGAACAGAGGAATTAAAACTGCTAGAAGGAGAGAAGGTATGAAAGAACTTATTCCCTGGGATGGATAGTTCTTTCCTCCTTCAGTCTCTTTGGGATGTCTGTGGATCTAGAGCTTGCGTCATCTTGAGGACCAAAGACGCTGTTCAGCTCCAACTTGACGTGGGCAGAGCTCACTCAGCATGGCCACCGCAGAGAAGCGCTGTCACCCAGCTCTGCCCTCCCTGCTGCTCCTGAGGTGCTGGGCCCCTGGATGCTCAGCCGGCTCCTGTGGTGGCAGCCAGGACACCCCGGAGGGGACACAGCGGGGCTCTGGAGGCGCGGGCACGAGCACCCCGCTTGGCACCACAGCCGGGGAGATGCTGGTGGCTGCTCCCAGCACAGTGAGAAAAGGAGATTCAGATTCCTACAAGAAGAAGAGGTTTTCCTTGCATAGCTGCTTTGATCACCAGCACCACCGCTGGCACAGTACGAGGCACGACCTCTGGCAGGCGGGTGCTCGCTGCGTGTGGGGACTGAGAAACCCACGCCGAGGCAAATCGCAGGGGAACAGCAGCCCAAGACACCTGCACACCCCTGTGGCTCCCTGTCCTCAAAACCCTTTCCGAGGGGTGAGAACCTGGTGCAGCAGACACGTACTGGAAAGCCCATCCTCACCTCAGCCGAGCCTGCGGCCACCCCGCAGCCAGTGTCCTCCCCGGGACCCCCGCCAGCGGGACCCCCAGCTCTGCCAGCCCGCGTTTGGAGGGGTGGTTGATTAAAGAGGGCTGGCAGCTCCTCGCACAGGTACGGCTGCTGCTCTGGTGTTTCAAAGACAAGCTATGGTAATGAGCAAAGCTAAGTTACGTACAGAGACATTTTAAAAAGCTCTCCCCTAGGGCTGGACCGATGGCCCCATGGATAATGCTCTGCCTTGAACTGATTATCGACTGCATTATCTTAGTTTTCTCTCCTCATTCATTCGCTTGCAGCCTTTATCTTTATTCTTTCTTTGCTTCTGAAAAAAAAATCCACTTTTGTACAATGGGTGTTTTATATTTCATATTAAAATAGAACAGTCTTTTTTTTTTTTTTTTCCTACAAGCCAACTCTCATTTCTCACCAAAAAAAAAAAAAAAAGAGGAAAGTTTCACCTCATTTATTGCTATGTCAAGTCAAGACTCCTTTTCCTCAGCTCATTATTTCCACAGGAGCTGAGTCTCGACAGTGTGCAAGTGTTGCAGAAGTGTGTGCCGTGCTGAGGAACAGAAGGATCTCGCTGGAAGATAAGGACATTGTCTACCGTGAACAAAATTAAATTTAATGTGATGTAGTTAAGAAAGGAAAACAAAAAGAGGGTTTTGCCTGAAATTCAGCCTGCAAGCTCACTGTGTCGGAGGGGAGATTTTGCAAGCAAGCTTGAGTTTGAGGGAATTGTCTGAAGTAGTCTGATTTTGTTTCCTCTGTTTACTTTCAAAATCTTAGTGGGGAACGTTGGCTTTTATTCTACAGAGGCTTTAAAGAAGTTCTCTGAGGTATGGGGCAGCCCTTTTTATGGAGAACTATACCTGCTAAAAGTTATGAAGGACGAACAGGGGAGTTACAGCTGCCAAAAGCAGACTGCAAACATGCCCAGCGTGCTTTACAGAGGCTGGCGAGGACTCTCTTCAGTTGTCAGAAGAAAAACAAGTGCTCCGAATGAGCACAAATAGCTAAGCCATGGTAGAAGCATCTACTGTGATTTTTAAACCAACTGCTCAGCGTTCAGGAATGACAGCACTGTCACTTCATTTTGTTACATTGGCATTATTTCCTAGCAATGGATTAATCATTTATTAACTACACTTATGAAGTTACTTGTTGGCTCATTATGAACTGTTTCAAGCACATCTCTGTGTTAAAATGCAGGTGGCCAAGGTGCAATTCACATTTTGCATCTCTGGCGTTTCTACCAGGTGGAGGAGCACAAACCCCTGTTTGCACTGATGGGGTGGATGACCTCCGGGCAGTTTTTGGGACAGGCTAATGCACCCCTGAGGCCAGGCTGGCACCTGGCAGCATGTCTGGGTGTCCAGGGCTGAAGTCAAGTGGGCAGCACCAAGCGAACCCCTCACAGGGTGCCAGTTACCATTGAGAGAAACTTTATGACCAAGCCATGGAGTTAAGGGCGCATGTGTAAAGGGCTTGGGAAATGTCATCAGACCCTTTTGGGTACCCTGATTCCCATGTGCATATTGGGAGTCAAGAAGCTGAGCTGCTTGGCTGGGAGACCAGCCAAGGTGACACAAGAGGGCAGCCGACCTGAGAAATCAGCAGCATCCCTGCTTGCTCCATCGCCATCCCTCTTTATGAAACTATGAAACAGAAATAGCTTCTACAGGACACATGAGTGATGCTTCTCATCACCCAACCACACTGTGTCCTCCCCAGCTGCATGAAGCAGTGAAAAACAAAGAACAGAAACCCCTGACTTGGATATATGACATAAAACTAAAAGAAGTCTTCTTATTTATCATTGCTTCTACACTAAATAACTACTTGGCTTCCACATCTCTTATTTAAGAAGTGCTCCCATTCCATTTTTTTAATTATTCATAACAAGCCATAGGTTTAGTAAAGCAAAAACAACACTTTTAAAAATCTGAGCACATAATTAATGCACAAAGTCTGATACACTGGTTGATTTAAACATATTACTAAATCAGAGTGTTCACTCTTTGTAAGTGTTGGAAAACCTTAACATGCTTAAAAAAAGCAGTGATCTGACATTTGTCACTGAAATGTGACTATTACATGAAATTAAATTAGATATCCTGCATGCAAATTTTCAAAGAATAACTTTCCTCTGTGTAGTACAAAAAAGTCCCCCATAATTGATAGGCAGAGATTGACTTTTAAAGCTTCAAATCAGCTTTGAGGTCTGGGTGATCTTTTAAACTGCTTAAGCTTTCATCTGCAGTTTTTCACATTGCCAAGAGCTGTCAATCAAGTGATGGATTTCTGATCAATATCCCCTTGTTCATTAGCTTACACGGGCTCTCTGTTACGGAGAGAACAGATATCCCAACACTGGCAGTCACACTGTTTTCAAAACCTTCCCTGGATCAAGTCATGACTAATGTTCCGAGTGGGAAAGTGATGCATTAGGATGCCATCGAGTGACCTGCATGGCGAGGTAACTTTGTTGGACTGCAGTTGTCAAGATGACTGATGTGCAAAGTTAAAGCCTATTGCCAACACACATCAAGAGCGCCAGAAAGTACCCAGCGTTTATTCAAGCTCTCTGAACCTCTGGGGATTGACTGAAATCTGGCCTAATTTATACAGGATGAGTTTTCCTACCACTTTTCTAAATACTTTTTGTCTCCAGCTCTGAGAAAGATGTAGTGTTATTTTTATGAGGCCGAAATCCTGACTGTATTTTAAATAATGAGATGTCCCCCATTTAATTCTGCAGAGACGAGACCTCACAGTATTTCCTCCCTTCCACGCCGGATGTGGCTGGGAGTAGCTGCGACTTCAGAAAGAAATTGCGAAAGAAGAGAGACCAGCCAACAACAAAGCCGGCAAACCTTTCAAATAGTTTTGCGGCTGTAACTTAAAAGCAGTTTTGCAGCGCTTTTCCCTCAGAGGGACGGCGCTGGGAGAGGTGACCGATGACGGCTCAAGGAGCGGGGAATCGAGGGAGGACGGGGAGCGGGAGATGGCAGGGAGGGTGGAGGGTGAGAGGTGAGGACCTCAGAGCATAGGGGAGGGAATGAATTAAGACACTGTGAAAACTCCACCACTGAAAAGAACATCAGCCAGCTTGCACAAGGCTCGTGCATAAAGCCTGAAGCCAAGTGCACAGACTCTGTGGCCAGATACTTGCAGAAGCCAAATACTGAGCTCAGATGCACAAATTATTTGGAAATTTGTTTTTTGCACACATCTTGTTAGAAGAGCAACATTGATTTGGTGAAAGAGGCAGTGCTGTATGAGCTATGAGGCAGCTGGACTCACAGGTTTGAGCTGGGAGCCAAAACACCACTGGAGTGAACAGGAACGTGGCTGAATAACGAGTGCATGGTAAAAGCCACACTTTTTTTTTTTTTTTTTCCAGGAAAAGGAGCAAAATTAATGTAATACTTCATTAGCTATAAATTATGAACTCAGATCTAAGAGCTACTGAGATTAAGAGGAGGAAGAAATACTAAAATACACAAAAATACTAAACTTAGCAATAAACCCATGATCCTCCATGTGGACCAAGCAGGCTGCAAAAGGATATAAAAATCCTCACACAATAGCTACAGATCCTCACACAACATTGATCACAGCTTTTCTCTTATCAACATCTTAATGCTACAGAGCTTTCAATGATTTTTACTTGCATAAGCTTGTAAACACTTTTTGAATCTTCTTGCACTGTGGACAAAACCTCGCAGAAATAAGTTCCACAGTTAGATCTATTTTGCACGGGAAAGTTAGCCTTTGTTTATTTGACCTTCAATTTGCGCACACAGACAGGCTCTTTGCTTATCCTTCTGTGAGGTTTGCAGCCCAGCACTATGACTTGTCCTCCAGCCCATGACCCACCGTGTCACCCACAGGTCCCCAAAGCTGTGTTGAGCACAAGAGGCACAAGAGCACAAGAGGTCACAGAGTGTCAGGAAAGTCCTGGCTTGGCACAGGGCTGTGAGTTACAGGTGCAGTCTAGCAGCACCCCATGATCAGCTGCAAATTGGTACTGCTGCTGGGGCTCTGGTTTGGGCTCCAGGGTACCAGACACACTCCCGGCTGGGACCCAGTGCAGTATTGTCTCCTGCACCGATGCAGAGCACACGTAGAGGTCTGAAAGTGCTCACCATATTGCTTGTCAAACATCAAACAGACTTTCTACATGATCACAGGCTTGATTTTAAGCTCAGAAAACCTGTGCGTGAAGTTATTAAAACTCAGCGCTGGACACTAGCAAAGGCTATCGATGGACCAGGTCACCAGCCTCCCAGTTTTGTATGCAGGAGTTAAAATTAAGAAGTGGAAACCACTTACCCGTCAGCAGGTCGGGCAGGGAGAAGTGCCAGGAAGCCTGCGTGAGATAAAAAAAGGCAAAGAGTCAGTATCTGAAATCAAAAGCCAACACTGAGCTTGGTCTATGGCGTAGTTTCCAGGTGCTGGACATCCAGATAAGCTCGTTACCCAATTTGGAGATAAGTGGGCTGAATTTTAAGAGTTCTTTCAAAAGACTATCAAGATGTTTTTAAAAGCCCACAACCCGTGCAGGATCTCTGGCTTTTCTGAGCATCCAGCCCAAGTTGCAGGGCTGATGTGCTTTGGGAAAAAAAACCTGTCCTGAACAAGTTAAATTGCCTTTTTGCTTACTAAGTGACCACACACACCAACTATTTGTCCAGCTTCTCTGAGATACCAAGAGAGGCCATGGTCCAGCTGGCTGCCCAAGCCAGAGGCTGGGACAGGGCAGAGATGGGCACTGCGGCACAGGAGCCTACGCCTGGTGCAGCTGGTGGGACCTGGACCTCTGAGCTGGAAGGTTGTCAACAACCTTTGCACGGTGGAGAACATCTCTGGCACTTCCCATGAGGAAATGCCATGTGTCTGACCTCCAATGTGGGGCTCCAGCCTTTTCTGTTTGGCTCATGACCAAGGGCAAGGGACAAAAGGGGACAGAAGAAGAAGGAAAACAGCTCTCAGGCTTTGAAGAGCATGAGTGATGTTTGTCTGAAAGAAGATGCACTGACTCCACACTGGGACACATCCCTTGTATGACGATTTCAGCTCATTTCCCCTCTTGCTCTAAATGCCAGCTGCGGACAGGATTACCTGCCTGCCATGAGAGTACACATGCCAACAGCAGGTGTAAAAGAGATTTGGAGCTGCTATTCTTCAACCCTTACATGATTTGTGAGAAAAACACATATTTCCAAGCAATTTAACACATGTAATAAAGACAGCCTACATACACACACATTCACACATGGTCATTATGTGCACCTATGCACTGATACAGGTACAATTAATTGTAAATATACACCCTCTTTACTTGTGTATTACAGATCTATAAACTATACAGGAGAAAGACATTCTCAGTTAACTCTGGTTGTGGCTAAGAACAAATGAATCAGAAGCAATGAATAAGAAACAGGACAAAAAAAAGCTCAGAACTCACATTTGTGAATATTATCTGGAATATATAAATGAGCTTTTGCTTCGGGCACATTTGTGTCCCTCTCGTGTTTGAGCCAGGGAGAACAGACACTCCAGTACTCCCTTTCCCACTGACTTTAATGAGAGCAATGTCCCCTGAACCCCTCAGCAGAGCCCCTTTCCAGGTGCACTTAAGTGAGCCACACACAGATAACTAAATCCTTTGCAGCTGGGAGGACACACACACTCACACAATTGCCCCTCCAGAGTGAATATAGAGACAATGGTAAATGAGAAGGCTGTAAAAGCTCTGCCCTTGCTGTAGCTATTTCCTGAGTGCAGGTACAGGGTTTGTCAGATCCTTTGCCAGACTCCAATGGAGACTGTAGAAGGAAAGGGTCTAATTGCTCCATTTACAATTAGTGGTAGTGTTCGTCCATAAACACAGACCAAAACAAACCCTGCAAGTGTACTCCTCTCTTTTGGATGAACAGATGAAAGAACGAACTAGGAAGCAGGATGAAGCAAGAAATATTTCATCTCCCTCCCCAGCTCTCCGAGGTGCCCTGTTGTGTTGTTTGCCTGATGGGGTCAGAAAGGGTTTGGGGGCAGAAGGGTTTGACTTCAGTGAGATCACGAAACCTTCCCTGCACTCAGGGCACCACATGGGAATGTCAGTGGGTTTCAGTCCAGGCAGAGTGAGGTGTGGGGCATGACTGCATCATGTTCTTCTGCGCCTCAGTTTCCCTCAGCTGTAGATCAGAGATGATAGTCTCACAACGCCCAAGGGGATGGCTCACACACTAATGAAAAAAAAAGATGAGAGACCTAGCACTCTCTTACACTACTTTCTTTTCCAGGTCACTCACCTACCCCTTCCATCCAAGTGCTCCTGCATAGGCAGAGCTGACTGTGAAAGGGCAGATACCCTAAACTCCCTCTTGCAGTAAACTGGTGCCCTAGAAACATTCAGGTTTCCAGCAACATCCTTCAGAGCAGGCAGTGGCTTGTACTCTAGGGCGGCTGAGTCCCAAATGCTGATTCCCGCTTTTGGATGAAAACCTCTATCTTGATGCCACAGTACAAATGTTATTGGGAACAAAATCTCCTGGAGCACCTGGGACTGAGATTCCAGGAGTTGATCTTTATTCAAAGGCTCTCGTGTCCCGTTTTGTCCTGGAGCTTTTCCCCTTCATGTGCCTGTCAAGAGCTCCAGCAGCAGAGCCATGGGGGATATAAAACCCCAGGCAGAGCCGATCTCTTGGCATGGAAACTTCTCCCTTCTGAGGTCCACTGGACCACTCAGCAGCCCACAGTAGTCTTGAAGCATTTTCACCCCTGCTAGCCAGCATAGGGCCAAATTTTAGCCTTTTGGTTCCCTACAGGAAGCTTTCCATGGTGTTGTGCAGCAGAGGAGGGAGAACTGCTCGCCCCTTCCCTCCTGCCTGTTTGAGCTCACCCTTTCCTCAGTGCCTTGAGGGGCTGTGGGATGCAAAATGCATGATGAGGGATGCAGAATGTGGGATGGGTGATGTGGGATGCAAGAAGCAGGATGAGGGATGCAGAAGGAGGTTGTTAAGAGGGGGACGCAGGTTGGGGAGTGCAGGGTCAGGAGTCCAGGAGGGGGCTGCAGGAGGGGTACAATCAGGGGCAGTGAAGGCAGAGCCCCCTTCTCCTGCCGTGCCGTATTGCTCATGGCCAGCAGAGGAGGATCTTGTCCTTCTGACGAGGTGCAATACTGAGCCCAGACAGGAGCAAGATTCAAACAAAAGGAGGAGGAGAAGGAAGGAGGGGAGAGGAGAAATTAGATTGTGAGGCTGGTTTCACCAAACAGTCTCCTTGCTCGACACTGATACTTTGTGTGCTCTCTCAAGAGGGAATAAAATCACTGGATCCTGTTCGTAGCAGGTCCACAGAGACAGGGGATGAAGCTGGAAGAACTTGCAAAGAGCAATTTTAAATTTTATTACTTTGGGCTCATAAAAAAGGAACACTGAAAAAAAAAATATCAGGAGAGACATTTTTAATGGGTAGCAGTGCATTGTTGTGCATGGAGTAGATTACATTTATAAGGCTCTTTTAAAAAATGGTGGAAAAATGGCTGAAATTAAAAATATCCTAATTTCACCTGACCTTTGTTGCCATCATCATAATGATTAGCACTTCACCAAAGCTTCATTCCTCCACAGAGCCATCAAAACTCTGCTAATTAGGCTTTGTACCAAGGTTAAACACTGCAGATACATGATACTCTCCGTTTTTCCATTTCAACTCCTCAAGAAAGAGAGACTAATGAAATGTAATAGATTTCAAACAGTAATGCCAGAACCATGAGCTTTCTTGGTCTCAGGACAGAATCCTACATCTCTCTCGGACCAAAATGTCCAGTTTATCTCTGGCAATTCTTTCTGAATAAAGCCAGGAAGATTTGACCCCAAATTCAAGAGAAATCATTTACAGCTGCCACGGGCATTCTGCAGCTGAACTGTTGATTGTGTCTCAGGTACATTTTCTACCCCTTATAACAATCAAAATGAATAATTAAAACACAAAAGCAGGTAGAGAAACAGCACAAAAGCAACAATGCAGGGTAAGGCTGTGAATTTACATCTGTGCAAAACAGAATTCCAGAGAAGACAGTGTAGCTACTCAAGCTGTCTTGACAGACGGGCAGAGGGATGAAAACTAACTCTACACACATACACACCTTACAACAAAGCACTACAGGTGTTCAAAAATTAAACTGCATTGATAGGAATTGGCCTATTCACTTAATTGCACTAAGTTGTGCAAATTATCCTGCAACCTGCCGCAAAGTGGCCTCCACAGCAGCAAAACAAATATTTCCCCTTTCACTTGTTCTTCTCTACAGTTACAGCTTTGTAGCCGAGAAGGAGGTGGGATGGGGATGAACTGGAGAACAAGCATGGATATTTGATCAACTTCCATCCACGACTGACATAAGGCGCGAAGGAGCCATGAGGGCAGGCACAACTCCTGCCTTTTCGTAGTGAACGCCTTGATCCCACTGACAGCTCTCAGTGGGAACCTTTGTCTGGGCTTCTCGCCAAAGGAGGAGGGAATCGACAGTTCTGATGCTCTTACAATCGGCCAGATTTTTGCCTGCAACCATCTTGGATAGTGACAGTCTTTGAACTTCAAGGGAAAGTGGCTTTTCCAGCAATGACATTGTGTTTCTCAGCCAAAGCCATGGTTGCAGTATAATGAAAGCAGGGTATATTATCATCTGGAGCACACATGCAACACATGTTGTATTTTTAGCCTGGGAAACCATTCTCTGAAAGGATTCCACCAAAACCACTGAGTTCTTCACCTCTCTGCTGGCAAGATATCTCCTGCTTCCACACTGTACTGCAATGTGTGCCTCAGAGTAAATGACATGTTCTTTAGTGACTGGTCCCAGGAGACCCAGAGAAGTTCAAATGTAAACTCTTTATTTGACTCGTTATTCAGTTGTGAACATTTCCATGGCAGCATGTGATAAAAAACGCATGGGGATCCAGGAAAGAAGCAGTAGCCCTTAGATGTGCTGCTGAAACCAGCTTGGTTCATAGAATCACATAATAGTTTGGGTAGGAAGGGACTTTCAAAAGTCATCTAGTCCCATCCCTGCCATGAGCAGGGACATCTTCACCCAGCTCAGGTTGCTCAGAGCCCTGTCCAGCCTGGTCTGGGATGTCTCCAGGCACGGGGCATCTACCACCTCTCTGGGCAACCTGGGCCAGTGTTTCACCACCCTCATTGTAAAAAACTTCTTCCTCCTTTTTAGCCTGAATCTCCCCTCCTTTAGCTTAAAACCACTACCCCTAGTCCTGTCCTAACAGCCCCTGCTAAAAGTCTCTGCCCAGGAGTTACCTGCTCCTGTTTTCCAAGAGATCAAAGTTTCCAAGTTAATCTTTGCACCGTGAGAGATGGCTTTGTAGCAGCTGGCTGTTTTTAAAGTTGCTCACTGGTAGATGAGGTGTGCTTGTACTCCCAGGTGGAAAACTGGGTCAGCCTTGAATGCCACAGCAAGGAGAATCTACCAAACCTGTGTCAAGGGGGCTGCAGGAGCCAGCCTTGTCACACTAACACAAGTGCGCTACGCTATCAAACACTTTTGCAGCCGGTGCTGGGAATGCAGGTTATACCACTCGACTTAAAGCTTATGCAAAGTCATTAAGTGCCTTTAGTTACACGGGATATCAACCTGCATGCTTCAGGGCATAAGCTGATTGCCTTCGGGGGTCAGCGAGGAACGCTTCCCTCTCAGAGAGTGCCGTGCACAATTAGCTGGGGGCACTCCCAGGGCTTTGTTGCTTTCCTGCTGCATCAGGCAAATTTAGGCGAGCGCTGCAGAAGGGCATTACACCTGATGGGCCAGAAATTGAGAAGGGCTTGACAGCATTCACTTCTCTTTGCGGTGATCGGCTCGTGATGCTATGGAACATAAAACTCTCTCGTGAGCGGCGCAGCACTGCAGAGAGGGTGAGGGGAGCAAAAGTGGGAGTTTGATACAGAAACAGATCTGTTGATGGGTAGAAAAAGATGTCAGAGAGAGATCACTTTGGGATACCCTCAAATGTTGGTCTCCAAGCACATGAGGCAAGGAAAGACCTGTACTGCTGGTAACAGCTTCCTGTCCGCTGTGGGCCACTTGTCATAGGCACTGATGATAAGTTTTCTTTGCAATTGTTTGATCTTAAAGTGATGCTTTAATCCTTCCCTTTTCCGCTAGCCAGTGCACATGCTTATTGGACTGTGAATGGCTGGTCACTTCAAAACACTTTCCATCACAATGAAGCCAGCATCAAGTTTTTGAAGTTCCAAAATATTTGGTGAAGAGCCACCTCTGCTTCTCTGACTCCGGCATTCCTTCCTCTCTGTTGATTAAAATCGCTGTTTTGTTGTGGGTTTTTGTCATCGTTGTTGTTGTATTTTTTCTTTTTGTTTGTGTTTTGGGTTTTTTTTGGTGTGTGTTTTTGTTTTGGTGCTTTCAAGCGTGTGCTTGAAGCACATTTGGTAGTTGTTAAACAGGAGCTGCAGCCTGGTGTACAAGCAGCTCTTGCAGATTTCTCTAGCCCAACTCAGCACAAGGTTTAAGCATCCCATTTAAATCTACGTGTGTTTCAGAAAAGTTGTTTCAATACAAGCCCAAGTCAGGGAGGACAGGTAGCTGAATTGCTGTGTCTGTGTGCGGATACAACTTGCTCCAGCAGAGCTGTTTGGATTTCTTTTTGGCACAGGAATACTTAGCAATACAACAGCTTGTGGCAGGTACATTTCCACTACAGTATCTTCCTGAGTAAAAATGTATTGTTTTCTCTAAAAGTTCCTGTTCACATGACTTTGATGTGTGTATCAGTGAGCACCTTCTATAATTAAAAGAAAAGAAGGGAAAAACAACACCACCACCACAATCTGAGAAGACCTGTCATGTCTGAAGACAATCTTTGGTGCAGTTGCATCATATATGCTAAAATAAAGGATAAAATTTGTTCTCCCTTGCACTCATAATGAAACTTCCTGCCTTTTATGGAGTTAGTTTGGATTCATACAGGTGAAATCAGTTTGTCTTCAGGTAATACAAAAGAACGAAATGGAAATTTTTGCCTCAGGGTCCTTCTCCAAACCCTCCAGATGCATGAATGTCTCAGTGCTTTCCTCTTCTGTTTTGACTGACTCAATATGAGCTGCTCCCTAAATCTACATTTGACTTCTGTATTTCACCAATAACACATATTAAGCAGAGTGCTACTTACCAAAACTCCCAAAAACAGATTCAAACAAAAATGAGAATGATAAAGATAGATACTTCAGGGAAAGGATGGAAATAGGATTTTAAGGGTGCTTTCCATGGTTTCAGCAAAGTGCAATGTCTGTCCTTTCTTCATTCAAACTATTTCAGTGCAACTTTTTCTTTGAAATGAATCGTTAAGGCAAAAATGTCCTCTCATAATGTGTTTGTCATGCAATGGTCATGTCACGGCGACTCATTCCCCTCTTTTTTTATTCTGGGATCCATGCCAAGTGCTAAGCCAGAAAACCTTGTTATATTAATTATGAAGTAAAACCATGTTTTATTAAAAACTAGCCTGCTGAATAATCTGTCGTGCTGCTTTTCAGTGACAGCAGAATTGCTTTTGCATTTTAACAATGTTAATGAATTTTCAGGGGAGGAGGGAGATATGCACTACATTTTCCACAGTGATATTTAGAACAAAGTCAGATTAGGATTGTCAAAGCTAATGAATCAATCTAACACTTAGGACTAGTTAGGAAAAATCTGTGCAAGACTTCGTGTTGTCTAAGACTGCACCTACATCTTCCTCACTAAGTGCAAATTAACACAACCAGCTTATTCATATTAGATTGGGTTCTCACAATGTCTGTAAAACTGGCATTGAACTACCCTAGAACTGATGCCCTCAGTAAGCTGCCACATGCTCTGGTGGATCAAGTATGGAATATCCACTGCCATCAGCAGACAGATAGTCCTGATGATACACTAATTAATAAATACCTTATTGTGCTGTGAAAAATCACTGATTGCAAATCCAACAAGCTCTTCAAAAAGATCCATAACCCATTAAAAGTCCTTACTATATATTTTTCATAAAGGACTCAATTTAAACATGTCAGCATCTGAAATTTTGCAACGCATTTCAGTAAATGTAAACCTGCGCACACAGGATCCCTCGATGAGAAAGCAGAGGTTTGAAAGAACCTCAGATTACTTCTTAAGAAATTCTACTTGATCACAGTGCTTGGAGGAACAAAATAAATGTTTAAAAAAATGACTTTTAACTTTGCTTTGGTTACGAGTAATTCTTTCAGTCCTCTTTAAAGAGGAGATGAGTAAGTCTGGGTAGGTATATCAAGCTCTGCTGGAGCAAGGCTCTGGCCATCTCTAGCTGTGTTGAATATTTTGCTGTCAACTTTCCTTCCACGTTAGTGGCAATGATAATTCAGCCACCCAAAACATATGGCTGGGGTAAATTTTACCTTTGATGAAAGAGCTGGCAAAACTGCCAAGCCAGCTCATACCCCTGGCCTGTTTAATCTGATACCTGGTCCCATCAGTGTGAGAGGAGCAGCCCACACTGCAGCCCCAACGTGGCTGGTCACAGCAGCAAGGTGGCCATTGAGCACACCCAGATGGCCCATTCTTTGTCACTGCAGATGTCTGCCCCCCAAAAACATGGAGCGTCCCCCCTTATACAGCATTTCACTCAAACATCTCACTTGTACCGAAAAGCAGATCCTCAGATAATGTTCCTGTAGCTGGCCCGTGGCAAGAAAAGGAACAGAAAAACATACTCACGCACAAATATATGTTCCCAAGAAAAACGACCAGTGGAAGAACCTGAAGGGCCGAAGCACTGTTCACCATCCTTATGCTTGATTTTACTTTAAATTAGCCTTTTCTTCTTGCCTACGTTTTTTCAGACAAGACACAATCATTCGAGGGTGAGCTAATTCAGTGCAAATAATTAACCATGCTTCAAATATTGTTTAATGTTCAACGGATTGCCCTGATCAAATAAGTGCATCCTGTCCAGATAATCACTGCATTGACCACTGGAAAATGTTTCAAATCAGTAAGTATCAAAATGGGAATAGTATAAATTAACAACGGAACAAAGTATTTTTCTTGTATTAGAATTATTTTTTTATTATTATTGTCAATTGAAAAAAAGTATGAATTAGACTTACTTTTCTGCCTTCTACCTGAAAAAAATAGTGAGATCTAGTTAGAAAATGTAAGGCTTTTAAAAACATGAAAGTGTGCTTTTTATTATTTTCTAAATTTCAAACATTAAGGTTCATGTTCTCAAGCATTTGTCCACAAATGTGAGAACCCAGAATCCTTTTTTTAATAAAAAGTAAGAATCTTGGGTAAGCTCCAGTCTCCAGAAGCTGAAGTATTTGTAAGAACAGCAACAACTGAGAAAATTACAATATTATTGCCAGAATAAACAACCCTCTATTGTGGAAATGCTGACAAACTTTACTGATCGGATCCTGTTTGTGCTACATGTTATGAAAACAAGTGAAAGGATTTTTTTTTGCTCCTAGATCATTTAGAGCTTGAGTAGGAAAAGGGAAGAGGGCGACAGAAATACAGTCTTTTCAGATCACAGCCCTAATTCACAAGTAAGTCCCTAGTAATTTGTTTTCCTCTATGGTTATAAACCAGATAAATAATATAATGCTGAGCACATTAAGCAACATCAGGAGGAAAATGAATACAGTTGTCTGCTCAGGAGGACCTGAATAGTGTAGAGTAAATAAGATGGGTGGGAGGGATGTCTACACATTGAAATGTGAGGAAGAAACCAGTGAAATCACAAGGGCCTCACCTTTCCCATCCTGAATGGGTTTTTCTGGTAGAAAAGATGCGAGTACTTGATTACAGGCTCTGTGACAAGTGCTGAAATTTGGATGTCAGCAAACCTTATTTCTGATGATTCCTTACTTTGGGACCTGAATGTCCTAAAGGAGATTTCATACATCAAAAAAATTCACAAAGAATTTAGGTATTCTAATTATGGCCCACGTGCATAACTTAAGCAAGTGTCTACAAGCAAAATGTGTGTGAGATTTAGTGTGTTGGTGGTCACATATACAAGTTTAAGAGATTGCAGATTCTTTAACTAGTTAGAAACACAGCAAGATAAAAGGAGTTAGATAACACATGACTTTATGTAATGTGTCCTTGAGTAAGCTGATTTGCACTGAATTTTAATAGACCCCTGATTCATCAAATCTCAAACAGAATTAAGGTATGGACTGGATCCTAATAACATCATGCTTTATATCCATGAAAGATAAATTAAAGGATGCAAAACTGCTATTGACAAACATTGATTATATGTACTTTGATGGACTTTGAAGTTGTGCCAGATGCGTCTTGTCAGCCTCCAAAGTTTTCTTTTAAATCTCATTGCATAAGGCTTTTACTTTTTAATTATTTTTTTCCTTCAGCCTCTTTGATCAAGAAAAAATGTAGATCATATTTGCGTGATGCTATTTCCTATGCATTTTATTTAGATATGCCCTTGTGCACAGCTCATGGTATGTAAAAAAGTTACATGGCACTTAAACCATCTTACCCTGTTATCCTGGGTGCTATTTAACACTTAATTGACCTTCTCAAGCTACTGAGTGAGATCTCACCATGTGCAGAGGGCTAGCACAATGCTCATATCTTTTTGTGCTACATAAATTTATAAATCTACAGAATAAACCATAAACAACAAGGTTGCTGATCTCTCTTTGTTTGAAGGAGAATTTTGACCAGTGAGAATGTTCTATGGATCCATCTCATTCTGACCTCTGTCTGTGGCAATGTGGTCTTCACATCGGACCCTATGGAAAGGCAAACCTGCTTGCAACTTCTGCTGATTTTAGAAGGTGCACCAAAGTTCAAACATGTGAAATTCCTTCTTCCTCTTTCCTATATGTAGAAATGTCCTGTCAGGAGGGAGCTTCAAGAAACTGAAAAGAAGATTTGAAGCTGTTTTGATTCTTGAAAGTTGCGAGTCCACATAAACCATCTTGCTTTCCTTGTCCATCAGGATATGGCCAAACCTTTCGGGGCACAGGAGTGCATTAACTATGTTCCTGTGCATGGCAAAATTCTTTAAAGGTGATGCAGGATGTGTGTCCAGATGTTCTTTTTTGGGAGTAGACCCATTCCCTTCATCTCCAAGCCCATCTCAGTGATGATGGCTTGCTCATCAGACATGACACACTTCTCTGTGACAGTCTAGGTGTTTTCAAACAATAAATATGGAGAAAAAAATAGAGGATAATTATCAACTCCTTTAAAATTGAGAATAAATAGAAGAAAATAACTGGTTTAAGTACTGGAACAGAACTATGGTGGACTGGGGGTTTCTGCAGAGCTGTCTACACTGCTTTGAACAAATTATTTGCTCTCAGAATTCCTGCACTTCCCACCTGAAAAGCGTGGGTAGTACCTTCTCTTTCACTGTGCCTTGCCTGTTTAGATAATAAACTCTTCTGGCTCAGCAGTTTTTCCTATATTAATGAGCAGTTCCAGGCACAAGAGGTGCCCTGCCTTGTCTGCGATGTCTAGTATAAAAGAAGGAAAAGAAAAACCTAAAAGACTGTAGTCTCAATGATTTATTTGGAATTACTGTCAAGTATTGTTCTGTATAATGATTGAAGAGTTTTTGTTGCCAAAATAAACAGCATAAACATTTTTTTTTTCTTCTCTAAAATGGGAATTTCCACTGAAAAAATATTTCCCTTGGCCATTTTTCTGCTGCTGTGCACAACACTTGAATTCTGATCCCACAAAGCATTTCAAGGCCTTCCTGGCTGATAATTCTTCTCTATCCTCCAAGACAAATTAATATTCTGTACTGGATCTACCTACGTGTGTCTAGTGTGGGGGGTTATTACGGAGTTAGATACACTAACTGCAGATCAGGTTATTAACACTGGAAGAAACAAATCAGCATAGCTGTGAGTGATGAGAGAAAACTCCTATGGTAAAAGAGGAATAAAAACATCTACTACGCAACTTTAATAAAAACAATAGCTCTAGAGATTCTTGCCTGCATCAGCCATCAGCACCATGCCCACAAGAGCATAAGCCAATCTCTTGAGGGTCAGGACATCTTTCTTCAGACACAACAGCAATGCCATGGAATATAAAACTTTGGCCTTTTCCACTGCTACCATTTTGAGACTTTCTATAATTAACCTAATAATTATATTATTAGGAAGCTTATGCTTCCTTTTTAACATTCCCACTATTTCCATTAAATACAAGCCTTTTTCAAACAGTAAATGAAATAAGAAATCAGAAGCCATATTATTCCTCTTTAAACAGAAGGATGAAGTTGAGTGAGAGCATAGGGAATTGACTTTTAATATAAAATCTGGGAAGGGGAGGAAGGCTATTCTCTTTGTGAAATTCATCTTGGTGCAGAAAGCCAGCATGAGGTCTAGACACCACTTAAATCAACATTTAAAGTGTTGCGGTTGCATTTTGTTTCATAATTCTCTTTAGCAGCACATTCCCAGCGATGGTTTCAATTCTTGGGCTCAGATCAAAAGCACAGTAAAAATTTAAAGATAAGCAAACAAACAAAAACCAGAGTAAGTGCAGGCAGCAGAAAGTTCTGTTGGACGTGCAAAAGGGCTCTTCCCTCTTTCCTGCTGCTACAACCCAGAAGTAACTCTTCAAAGGCTTTATACAAACTCAAAGCTAGTGCAAGAAGAGGCTCAGCTAGTTAGGAAGAGAGGCAATCCTGCTCCAGCAGTACACATCAGGACCAGCAACCTCTCTCTAATGCTGATTTGGTACCAGTCTCTTCCTCTGAAGGTGCATAAACACCACGGAGACCTTGAAGAGGAACCTGCCATGGTGGAGCTTTGTTCCTGTCCTCAGTCAGAGACTCGTGTATGCCCAGGCCAAAAGGTTTTCTGTCCCTTCATGGCCTCTTGGGTGTTCTTTTAAATCTTTCCTGTCAGAGCTGTGGATATTCTTGTTAGCTGAGTAGCTTTCTGAGCCCATTTTTGTGTCTTGGAGCTGCCTGCTAAAAGCATTAAAATTGTAAAGCGGTGGACAAAGGAAGACAGTTTTGCTTTCAAGCTGAAAAACATGCATCAAAGCCCCTGTAGTAGATTTACAGAGTATTAAAAACAAACAAAATCTGACCGTAGGGTAACATCATTTTAGGAAAGATGCAATGGCCTACCTCAAAGTCTGCATTTAATGTGCACAGCTCTCACTTAAACTGCCTAGGCTACAAATCCCAAGGGCCAAATTCTGTCCAGCCATCCTGAAACAGAGATTTTTTTTTTTATGTTGCAAAGGTAGAGCAACTATAGTCTCTCTTCTCTGGTTACCCATCTCTCTTCCAGAGACTCTGTTGGTCTTTCACCAGACAAAGCGGGGAGCAGGGAACATGTACAAGCTGTCCTCCCATCAGGTAATCTCTGATGGGGGAGGGCTACAGTCAGGGGAGACCTGGCAAGAGCTGACAGTGTCATCCTGCTGCTTTGGGGGAAGAGATGAGTTTTCTGAAAGGTGCAACATTTGGCTTTTAACCTGACAACAACAGTAAGAGCATAGGAAAGAAAGGAGAAGCTGTAACAGCAGAGACCCAGTGATGCTGCTGCACCTGAAAGAACGTGACAGTAGGACCCAGCAGCACACCCATGAGGATTTTTTTCTCTAGGGGTGATGAGCAGCAGCACAAAGGGGTGGCTGGGCTTGGTGGGGCACCAGGCAGCAGCTTGCACAGAAGTGTGCAGACCTACCCCATGATGGTCAGTGCCAGGAGCCTCCAAAACACATCAAATAGCAGCTGGCAAGTCAACTGAAGGCAGGAGCCTCCGCTACCCTTCTGAAAGGTGACCCTTGTAGTACAGTGGCACAGACCAACTGCTGTGGACCTCAGCTCATCCTTGGTCCCTGGACTCATGAGCTACAAAGAAAAAGATACAAAATGAGTTTAGAAAGAGGTGCATGGACTTCCAGCTCCATCTCCTTTCTGTACTCTAAGAAAGACACAGACCCCACTGGGCACCCAAGTTTGCAAAGCTGTAATGTCTGCAGCCCCAGTGCTCCTCCAGGAGGAGCTTCTGCAGTCTTGGGTGCTGCCCAGCTGCAGGAGATGTCACACATCTTTGTACCACTTCATCCAACATCTGTGTCTTTCTTCCTCTCACACTGCAGTATAGATGACACCACCCTCATTACTGATTTATTTTTACAATCCCTGAACAAGCTGAATATATGAACATTAGGGTAACTACATTTTTCCTGTTGAAGAAGCAAAGCCATAACAAAGTCTGACCCCCATACTATTTTGCATGCAAGCACAAAATAGGCAACACTTGGATTTAAAAACATATACCTCCAAAATACATCTTTAAAAATTATTGCAATTTCTTTGATGATTTTTGGTTTTCCCCATTCACCACAGTGTTGTTACTTTAAAAGCAGTCACACATTTTTCAGGGGGACAGTGAGATATCGGTTTACAGGAGGAGAATCTAACAGGAGGTCATACAGTAACATATACACTAAAAATGTGGGAAATCTTTGACAGAATAATTTAGTAGGCTGTTCAATTAATTGTCTAAATGACTAAAATAACAAAGACAAATAACTTCAGGTGTAACTATGCCCAAGTGTTATATGTACAGCTATGCAGTTCTGATAGAGCCAACAAATCTTACTTGGGTAAGAACGTACTTTAATCTCTTTGAGCATTTACTTTTCCTTGTGCAGCATTCTAAATAAGAATATACAAAAGATTTTCAATTTTCATTTATTTACTAACATTCATTACTACACATTGACAGAGTGAGACATCTGAATAGCCAGCTGAAAGGGTGCAGAACTGTACCAGCACATGGTTGTAGCCCTTGCCTTACCTCCTTGGTTCTCATACGTGGAGGTGACGAAACGTACAACAACTTTAGTACTTATGTTTATCTTGGCTCTGTGTTTAACTTGGCTGGCCTAGCGTGATAAGCAGGGCCAATGTGGTTAAGCATAAAGATGTTGACTTCAATTCAAGCCCAGCTTCCCCAGGTCATGAATCCTATTTTTGACCCATTGTCTCAGATCTATGCGCTGTTCCTGGATTTTCTTTCTCAAAAGTGATGTTCCTATGGACACTTATCCAGTATTCAAGCTCATTTTTTTAAACAGTTGAGGCTGAACAAGTATTTTAAATATTTGAGTATCTGAAACTGATAACGGCAGTGTTTGCACTTCTCTACATGTAACAGTGGTGACCACAAGTAAAATTGATCATGGTTTTTATAAGACTGTCTGGGATAAGAAAGCTGTCTCTTGAGCAGCAATACTAAATGTGAGCTCCAGGTCAATAACTACAGGGCTCATAGGTTGTAAATTAGTTATTGGAACTGTAAGCAGATCCTAAGGGATTTTGTGTCCTGCTCCTGCTGAATCCCCTCTTACATGCCTTTACAAACCTCAAGCAATGTTCCTTGTTCACTCCTTGTTCACTATGTTCAGCACTATTTGGCTGCTTCCCTCCAGCCCTCCGTGCTGGCCCTTTTTTGACTAAGCTGCTCTGAAAAGTATTTGTTGCCTTCTACACTGCCCAGTTTCGGTTCTCTTCACTGCAGTCAGACCAGGTTTGCAAGCTTAAAAGTTATGCTGATGGGTGAGTACGCAGAGCCAGACCCAGGAAAAGTGATGTGAGCAAGATGTTTGCAGCCCAGAGGGTTTCTGCACCCACACCACCAGGGGAGCCCCCAAAGGGCCAGACTGGGAATGGACAGACCCAGCACCATGAAATATCAGCCTCTGGGGTTTATAAAGAGAAATGCAAGCAGAACTTTCTGGGTAGATGGTGACATTTTGTGTGGAAAGCAGCACTTTTTATACAGTATGTTTAGAGAGGCACCTAACTTTCCACTGCAGATTTTGAATGTTGAGATGCTGATATGGGTGGCAGCATGTATCAATGTTTATGTTAAAAGTAATTACAGTGATATTATAATCATCTCTAAGCCAGGCATTGCAAAACTGAATAATTTATTGTTAAACTTAATTCAAATGTGCTCCAAAGTAGAACTGATTCCTGAAGAGCCTGAGGTCACCTCTGTAGTGACATCCTGAAGCCAGCAAAGCAATATGGTTACATTAAAGTCTGTGGTCTGTGCTTAGAGTACACCATTTTGTTTAAATGTCTATTTATTTCATCTTTTCCCTTTGCCATCCTGCTTCCCACAAGCACAAGTTTTCTCCACCCTGACATCCATTCCCAGACATCCTCTCTTCTCCCCTAACTGTCCTGGCCCATGCTAGTGCTCTCACTTGTGCACCTGAGTGGGACCCAAAATGTGAAAGCAACTGACCCCCAGGAGGGAAGGAGCTTTGGCACCATGCAGAGGATGCTTTGGGAGAGGAGGCTGCAGGCAGCAGGACAAGCTGGAAAACCCAGCAGCCCTGGGGCTGTTCCTCAAGCCGAGGTTCCCATGGGAGAGCTGCCCAAGTCCTGGTGTCACATCCAGGAAAGGTCTGACAGACCCTGCACATCAACCACCTCTGCATGTCTTTGGGACCATCCTTCCAGCAAGCCACCCCATAGACTCTGTGCTAAAATAAATTCCTGGGGAAGGAAAAAGTGTGTATGAAGCTACCCCTTCCTTTTCTTTCTCTCCCCTTCCCTTCCCAAACAGATGTATCCATTCCATAGCCCACATTTGCAAACTTTTTGCTTCTTCGAGCAATTTTTGTACTCTGAAGCAGCATCATTGAATTTTGCTTAGTTAAGGCAAGACGGCTCATGTCAGAAAATGTTTGCTAGATTGGGTCTCATTTTGTAACATTTTCCCTCAAAGGATCATTCAATGATGCATCTTAGAATCAGATTCCAGAGAGGGAACTAAAAGAAACATCAATAAAAAAAAAGAAACTGTGAGGAAACTAAATATAGAACAGGCCAATATGAATTAAACAACATCCTAGAAATCTTCACACAATAATTGATTTGCTCATTTGTACTTCTTTCTATTCTTTAATCTTTCAGCAGGGCTTCAATCCTCCCCCCATTGCTTTTTTAATATTCTCTGTTCATCTGTTGTCTACAATATTGTTTCTGATCTCTCTCATCCCATCAATCATCTATAAAAAGAGACTAGTCCACACACTCTGGTCTCCAATCCTAATGACTGTAAAGAACTAATCACCTAAACTGAGTGATGTTCATTGTTGTAAGTGTCTCTTTGATTTATTAAACATCTCCGTATAAATTCCTGCATGTTTTGCAAGTTGTTTCCTAGAACCTGTATGAAGGCACTTTGAAATCCTAAAACTGTCTGCTTATGGGGTTTTTGGTTCACCTAATAAATGGATTCTTGTCATGAAAAATGAGCTTCTACTTAACTGAAAGGACCACTCAATTCCAAATTCAGGTCAGATCCTCAGTTTGAGCTTTCCCTGAATACACAGCAAACTTACAAAGGCCACTCATACGCACTTTATAATAATTTGAGAATACTGTGTGCATCAGTTCAGCACGTCTTCTTGCTGAAGGAGAGCCACAGACAGTATGGAAATACTCCTAATGATGGCATTTTCTCCAGCTGTCACTTCCACATGCTGTTGCAAGCTCTTCAGTTGAGCAAGGAGACTTCTAATCTGATTTTTAAAAGTTTAATAACAGAAAATGTTCACACTCTGTCCTGGTCAAAATGACATATTCAGTACCATGCCATCTGTGTGCAACTATTCCTCACAGGGACAAGGTTTGATTTGATTGCTGATGCTCTTTGACCATAAACCAGTCGTGAGGCCACTAAATACTCACCAAAGGATCTGGGTGACACTAGATTTGAGGATTCTCAAAGGGGTGCAAGATCCAGGTTATGCCAGTCACAGTGAGGACTGCCTCCTCATCTCTCCTGGTCTCACATGAAAGAAGAAGATCCTAAGGACAGAGCAGAATTCAACATAAACAAAGTGTCTCTGAAGACGGCACGAGGCTTTTGAAAGAGATTTACGTGACATTCTCATGACCTGATTGTGAAAACCCTATGTGGGCACAGCTGTTGGTAGAATGAGACTCAGGGGTCAACACTGAAAATGGAGGAGCAGTTTGACCGACAACTCATCTCTGGGTCCGCCTTAAAACCTGGGCTATTCATACTTTTCACCAGCACCTTAAGGTGCAGGACTAGAAAGAAAAGGTACGGAATGTTTGAATTATGCCATTCTGGAAAAGATTCTTCATCAATGAGGTGTTTTAAATTTCCATTCCCCTTTCCCATTCTGGATTTGCACAGAATATTGAGTGCCTGCTAAAAATAAATGCATTTTCCTTAATGTTCATGACACTCTTTACAGCAGTTCCTGCTAATGAACCAGCTACTGTTACAGGCGGGTGAGTTTCATGCATTGATTGCCTTACTGCCTCATACTAAGTAAAAAAGACGTTAATAATCTTATTATTACAGAAACATCGTGGAAACTCATAAATATAGATTCAACAGTTAACATCACAAATCTGTGAAAACCCTTTTTTCAGCACAGTATGGGCATAGTTATGTTGGCAGGGAAAAGAAGTGGGGAAAAATTATGTATAATTTATTCTATAGATTTGCCCACTTTTTCTGTTTACAAGATGTGCACTAATACCTTGCAGCTTTGTGTTCTGTAACCATTATCAAAACAGTTTCTCGCAGCCCTCTGGTAAGGGTGGATTAAGCCAGGCTGGTAAATGTTGGTTTGGTGTATAGACCTCACGTGGTTTTCCCTTTCACTGCCTGATCAGCAGGTTGTCTCTTAGAATGTGATTTTGTTTCCTCACATTCTTTAGCATTCAAAATTTGCTTTCTGTGCATAGCTCAGGATCTCATGCAGACATCAATGTTTTTGTAATTACAGTTGTCAGCTAGAGTAGCCATAGAAAGGGATGAGCTCTCCCTCAAGTGCACACATTCAGAGAGGGCTGCAACAGAGAAACACAGCCAAAGAGGGTCTTATCTTTCTCTATTTTTTTCTCTCTGTTTTGTTAAGGAAAATGTGGCAGTGGTGTTTGGGGGGAAAAAAAGATCCCCCAAATTACTGAAAAACAAATAGAGAAAGTAGATTTAGTTTTCTGTTCAAGTGAATGTTCATGCAACTGCTTAGTGAAGTTTAAAATGTCCCCATCATCTGTGCTCGAATACATAATGCTGCTGTAAAAAGATATTTCTATTAATATCAGGTGAGAGAACTCCATTACCCAGTCATGAGAACATAAATAAATAATAACCATCCACAACATTGGTGTCAGCATCTTTATCATAGATGCTGATTTGGGCTAGATGATTTCCAGACTCTCAGGAAGGGGACACTCATTTCTGTTCTGAAAGGGTCCTCCTCAGAGGACCATCAAGCAAAGGGACAGAGATTAGGAACAACCAACAATTTCTGCACATGTGGACTCACTGCATTACAAAAAGGATTGCAGAGAGATATATATTTTAAAGAGCTTAAGAAGTAAAGCACAAGCAGGACAGAGGCTTTACGTTGTGGAAGGAAAAAGGCACAAACATGACAGTTGAAAAAAAAACACAAAGAACTTCACCCCTAACCAATTCCAACCAAAACATGTTCTTAGAGTCTTATCATACCAGTCTGCAGTTGGGTCACCTATATTGATACTGTATACTTAAAATATTTGCTGATGACAGAGTTTGTCTACAAATTTGGTATCAGTGTTTTCACTGGGAAGTGATCTGTGATTTTTGGTGTGCGACAACACTGAAAGTTTAAAGTCTGTTATCTCACAACATAACTTGGGCTTAAAAATGAGCTTTTGCTCTCTTCTCAAACAAATGATTCCTAAATCTCTGTAGGGTAAATATGGTGATGATTTTAGCTATTCTACAATCTATTCAGCTTTAAACATGTCAGCTCATCTAAGAATGGATATTATAAATTTTACAGCTCTGGTTTGGGAGAAAATCCTACAGCTTGAAGAAAAGGAATAGAGGCTTTCCCATTTTGATTTTTTTTTTCCCAATTTTGTTTTATTTTTCCCAGAAAGATGCTTTCAGCTCGAGAGGCACTGAGCAGTAAAGAAGGCTGGCAGTAGTTAAGTCTTGGTGGAGGTGAACTGTACAGTTAGAGGGCAGAAAAAGAGGTCAGAGGTATATATGATCAATACAATATTGCACAGGAATTGCCACAGAGGACATCTCACACCTACTTTGTGTGTGCACTTATAAATACCTGTCTGTATCGCCAATCCCTGGCTCAGCTGCAAAAGGTTCTGTATCTTTGACGTGAGGCAAGAAGATCTCCATCCCCGCAGTTCTACTGAGATTACTCAGCTGTGAACAGATAACTCAATACAAAGAAGAGGAAGAAAAAGCAAGGAAAAAAGTAGAAGCAGACGATTTCATAGAGCCCAAACCAGACAAGACTCTCTCTGATGACCAAGGGAAAAGCTTTGATAAACGGTAGGGCAGCTCCTCAAATCCAGGTCTCTGAAAGTAGGGGTGGAACACTGCAGGAAATAATATGAGAGTCCCTGCTGTGGGAGTCAAGGGAGACGGGGAAAATAGTTCAGGTAATAAAAAAAATGTTAATATTACAAGAGTGGAATGCATCTGAGTATAATTCCAGACTTTTAAGTTCAGTTTTCAAATCTTGGAGAAAGAAAGAGACAGCCCGCTGCCATCTCACTAGTTTGTCACATTGGGTTTAAGGTGTGGAATAAATCAAAACTTTTTTTTTTGGAACATGGTACAAAGAAATGCATTAATAATACATGAAAAATGTTCATCACGTTGGTGTGCATCAGTGGAAACGTTATTTTAAAGAAGCTATGAGCAACACATTAAAAGACTTGACCTAGGTTTCACTTCTTGATGTGCCGGGGTGGGGCAAGGCAATAATTTCTTTTACCCACTGATGTGCTATATCTGTGACTTCCCACTTGGGTAGAGAAGTTGGGTTCCCAAAGCAGGGACAATTCTTTTTCTTCTCACAAGTAAGCAAGGGAGTTTGAATCCTCTGAGCCATCCCCTCTAAGCACATTCAAGAGGAACAGAGAGAGAAATAAAACAAAACCTCCCAGCTAAGTGGTAGTTGCTATGCCTTTTCTCCCTCTGCATGCTGAATGTTTAAATGCCTAAAGACTCCGATGTTTGCTGAGAACAGCAATCATTTTTGTGCTCAGGTCTGCTCACTGTAGTACAGAGGACCAGGATACATGCACATGCCCACATCCTGTGCCTTTCTCAATGGTTTGGCTTTCCTTCCCTTACCTTCCAGATCTGCACTTCAAAACAAACAAACAAACAAACAAACAATAATAAAAGTTGTTCTGATTAAAAGTATAAAATTGCTATTTATGGAAGAGCATAGCTGCAATAAATACTTGTTTCTAAGCTAGCTGAATCTATTAGCAATCAGAGTGTGGGAAAGATCAAAGGGAAGATAAACACAAAAATGACATTCATGATTTGGTAGCGCCCAAATGCTCCACACAAAAACGAGACCTCCTGTATTCAATGTTGTACAGTCACATAGTGGAACTTTCTGGTCTTCTGAAGTACTGACAGTCTCAATACGAAAACTGTACCTAAGGGGGATGACATCAGATGATTTCAGATAGTGACCAGAATGCTCATTTTGCTAGGGTGTCTCTCCTCCTGGGGTTAATTTGTTTTGCAAGAGCTGTGGGCACCCTCTTCCCAGCTGGTGATAGAGATTTGAGTCCTGCTATCTCCATGGTGCTCTGCACCCATGAGGGAACCCTTTGAATACTTTCTACTTCAGTAATGAAAGAGCTCCACTTCTACCGTCTCTTTCATGTCCTCTCAGGGCTGGTCAACTGCAGTTGAACTGGACAATTTCCTTCATCTCATGGACAGAGAGAGTGTGGAAAATCGATGGTCACTCCATCACCTTCCTCTGCCTTTGAGGAGCCCAGGGTTAAGCATGGTTGTTGTCAGGCCATCTCACAAGCCACTCTTGGAGATGTAGCCATAGGACCTCTTTTCAGTGACATGCTGGTGGCCATGTCCCCATCATGGAGCCAGCAGAGCAATCCTCAGCAGACTCAAAACTCTGAGTGAGCAGTGTCTCCGCATCCGAAAATGATCCTGTCTTTCCCTGCTGGACCCTGATTTTCAGGCTGAGGGTAGGGGAAAGAGGGAATTTACTGCTCCAGAAGACTCTCACTGCACTCCTAATATATGCCTTAAGCCTGTTGTCACCATCTTCATTTGTAATTTTGTGAACTACTTTTACCTTATTTAATAGACTCTCACAACAGGAAAAAAAGACCCTAAGGAAAGAGAATAAAAATTGTTACTTTGCTAAGACCTTGCCTGGCAAGTTTCAGCTCAGAAACCCCAGAGAATGCAGAAGAGATTAATGAAAATGCTGAGAATCACCATAATAATTCCATCTACCCACACCAGTGTCAGCAGGCTCAGCAGGGCCTGTCATTAGAAAGCCCTCTTTTAAAATGGGTGTCCCTCCTATTAGTTAAATTATCTAGACTGTGGTGAAGAATATTCCAAGGTGACAGAAATCGGAACAGTACAGACTGCTAAAAATGAAAATCAGATAATTGCTCATAAATTACTTCTGGGGTCTTTCAAGATCTTTCAGTCCTGCTGACTGAAAGCAAGTCATTTGGAATGCAATAATTAAAATAAAAGCTGCAACATACAGGAAATGTAGTTGGAAGGAAGATATTAAGAGATATATTGTACCTGCATAAATTATCATCTGGTTTTCAACAGCATCCTGAATTTGCTCTTATTCTTCTTAAAAGGCAAGTATGGGTGAAAGCCTTGGCATGGAGACCAACCCTGGCTCTGGTCCCCAGTCCCCCCCCTGGACTCCACACATATACCAGCCAGGGGGAAAAAGGGATGGATGATGATGTCCTCCTTCACAGTTTTTCCCCAGTGCTATGTCTGGTTAATACTCAGTGACAACCACCCTTGACACAGGGGACCAACAGATCTTCAAGGGTGGCACAGCAGCCCCCAGGTCCTCTCGTGTCTTCAGGAGAGAAAGACTACCCTAAAGGGACAAACCAAAAAGTCCTCCCTTGGGACGGGACCTTGAGACTTCTCCAGGAAATGTTT
Organism: Streptopelia decaocto; assembly: GCF_964273445.1. Taxonomy (NCBI): domain Eukaryota; kingdom Metazoa; phylum Chordata; class Aves; order Columbiformes; family Columbidae; genus Streptopelia; species Streptopelia decaocto. The sequence goes on along the minus strand of NC_138659.1, from coordinate 63,399,774 downwards.
TTAACAAAAGGTCTTTTCTCCTAATCTGCCACATCTGAGAGTAAAATTAACGTCACTTGGTGTTCAGAGCAGCCACCTCCATATCAGGTGTTTTCAGTAGTTTCAGTTGAAAGATGCTTAGAGACAGAAGGGGTGCTCTGGTGAGCTCAGAGCCAAGACATAGTCACCTCTTCAGCTGTGTTTACTCTTCTTTTTCTGATCATCCCACACAGCTACCAAGTGTTTGGAGGAGGACAGCAATAGAACTGCAGAAAATGTCTGTTAAAAATCCCTTTGACACTCATTTACTGCTGACCACGTTTGGTCTAAAAACATTAAGAAATTATTTCACCCCTCTTGGCATTTATTGGACTACACAGAGATGTTTTTTTTCAGACTTTTTTTTTTTTAAGCCAGACTATACTTTCTTAGTTGCCCAGAGGATTTAATGCATGGGCTACTCTATAAATAAGTCTTATTATCCCCCAGTGACAAATGTGGTTTCTTTCTGAGAAGTTGCATAATAGCTCAAGTGGGATAAACAGGAATATTCTGATGGTGTTAAGTTTCACAATTAAACAGGGGATAGTTCCTGCTGTAACAGGGATGGCTAACTGTTTTTTAAATGACCTTTTTATTTGGTAGTAAAGCCAGCAAGTCCTCTGCCCATGAATTACAGCTGGGCAGTGAGAAGGGGAGGACACAAGCCACCAACTTGTAACTCTCTGTGGCTCCCCAGAGATAAATTTGGTTGTCACAACTAAATGTATAGCTATAAAAGTCTGCCACTGGGCTGGCACCATTCTGCTGGTCTCAGCAATGCCAAGGACAGTACCAGCAGCTGAAACACCCCGTGCTGTTTGAGGCGAGGCAGGAGGCGATCGTGTGACAGTGACCCCGCAGCGTGAACGACACAGTCTGTTTCTGGGAAGGAAAATGGAGGATTTCTGTCTTCAGGGCTGCTTCTCTTGCACATTTTGCCAAAAATAAATTAACCCCATGAACATAGAACAAACGTACATATATTAAGGGGTTTCTTTCATGAATAAAGGATGCCGGGTCACCTAACCTCCATTCAAATAAGCAGCGCAGGAAGGAAGAGAGAAGTGAAGGCAATTTGAAGTTACACTGGGGGGAAGAAAGAGGTTTACTCACAGCTGAATCATACAACAACCCAATCTATCAGAAATCAGCAAAGAATCACACAAAATTGCACAATCTTCGTCAATCTGTCCCCTGCCTGAGTCTCCTCTAGCCATATCACAGAGACCTTGCATGGTGGAGGCACGTCAGCCTCCCAGCATCGCCCCTTCCAGTGCAAACCCTCCTGCAACACCAGACCACAGGGCAAAGTAAGGGTCAGGGATGATTTTTACAGTTATGACATAATTTCCCCACAAATTATGCTTTTCCCCAATCCCATCACCTAAAGCTCCCTTAACACCTGGTGGTTTAGTATATGTTCAAAATTTCCATTAGAATGAATCTTTACCATTCTTGCTGCTCTTTAGGCTTAGGAAATACTTTGCATAGGATTCAGGGCATGCAGGTGAGAGTGTTCTTGCAGGCTGACCTTTTTATAATCTGTAATTCTCAGTACTCACAGTTTCGCTTTTATCTGGAAATTTATAGGAAAAATTGTCTTTTGGAACAGTGAGAAAAGGCTGATAAACCCATCAGTTTCTGGGATGTGTGAGAAGAGGGAGGGTGATCATCCCTTACTGAATGCCTGAAATCAGCACTCAAAACCAGATAGAGCTCATAATTCTATTTGATGACTAGATGTCAGCATTACATTGAAGTGAACCCAGCAATACCAGCTGGTACCCTGGGCCCTTCAGAGTTTGACCACAAAGACACCATGGAGCTGTTGCTCAGATGCACCACTGAGGCGTCTCCAGCATGTGCGTCCACTCGTAGGCGTGTTTAGGGGGACAGGTGTCCTAGCTAAATCCATTAAGATGGAGCACATACTGTCATTAGGTATGAAGTATGTGTGTGCAGCTCAGAAGATATCAAATGCATTTGTACACAGGGGAACACTGAAGGCTTTCAGTGCATAAATCCACTCGAGAGCAGAAGGATATCTGGCTGTAGTGCTGTTATTTTATGGCAGGTCTCAGTTCCGGCATCACCATTCTCACATGCTCCTCTTAAATGACCCTGCTGCTTTACCACACTGTTTATATTTACTTACTATTGAAAAATACTTACATGAAAAACATTCAAAAAGGAGAGAGGTTAACAAAACTGTCATTTGGGCTGAAAATATTAAGCAAAGGTTTTCCAGCCTCCATGAAGTAATAGATTTCTAGTGCTGCTTACCCGAGAGTTCTAGCAGGCTGCTGTACTCACCAAAAGGTGCTTTCTTAGCTTATTTTATGCATTAGCTTCCTGTGGAATAATTGTTTGCTTCTGTAAGTGAAGAACATGCATTTTCTGATGGAGATTGCCTACCTCAAGGACAAACTGAATGTAGATCTTCAGCTTGGAGAACATTAACTTTTTGTGCAGTTTAGCTAGCAAATGTAAAAACATGTTTACTCTCAAGCTGAAGCAGATACATCCTCAGACAACACTGTGAAAATGTGTTGACATTGAATCTGAACTCAAAGATGAGTACGTGAACACATACTAGCCCAGGTCTGAATGCTCCATTCTCACATATTTTTTGAGAGGTAGACCTTCACATTCATCTCTCTACTCTAACATGATTCCATTTTTCTCCACCAACAGCAAGAACTCTTCCTTTTCAGATAAGCATCCAGCCACCTAAATCTCTGCATCTCAGACAGACATGCAGTAATATTGAGACTGTTCTGGTTGCCCTCTTATGAGGCAGTGCTATGTTTTCCACCTACACTGCTTCTGTCCGACTGATTAGGACTCATCCTTAGACCCAAATGAACTGGGACATATTTTCTGGCAAGAAACAGTGAAAATAGAAGAGTGGGTATCCCACTGTGCTGGCTGAAGGAGAAGGAATAGGGGAAAGAGAGGGAAGAGGGAGGGAGCAAAGCTGCCAAATGCAGCTGCAACACATGAGATGGGGACAACCAGAAGAGAGGGGACAAGTACTGGTGGGATGGAGCAAATTATGCAGTTTGTTTACTCTGTGGTGCTGAAATAGAAAGGTCAGTTTCTATACGCCCTAGCATATACGATTCATATATATGTATTTTAAGTCTCCTATATCTCTCCAGCTCAGGCTGCCAGTCGTTTCTAGTCTGCTAACAAGCAGGCTTTTGAACAGCATTCACGCTTACTTTTTAAGTTTCGAAAGAATCGTCTCTTTCTGCAGAGGCTGCTGCTAATGAGAGATGAGGCAAAGTGAGGAGATGGCACTACTCTAGGTAGTCTCTGTGCTGTGCCGTCCTGCGCTGCGTGAGCAGATGATAGCGATGCTCTCCACCGCGCTGGTCAGAGTCTGTGTTAGCACACAAGTAACCATTAACCTGGCCTTTGTCACTGGCTTCCAAAAACGCTTCTGAGCATTCACCTCTTGTTCTGTAAATAACAGTTGCATTCAAGGAAATGTCAGTGAGCGACAAGGTAGGGCTTACTAGAATAGGAGTCACAGAAAAGCAAGGTCGTGGCAACAGACTTCACTCTAATCTGGACAAATAAAGAAACTCTCTCTCATGAGCTTGATCTGTGTGAAGTGATTTGCTCGGGGTCTGGCAGAGCAATGGAGCATCTGCACTTCAACTTAAAGCTGCAGGAATGGGCTGCAGTCACAAATTGCCTCCATTTTTCCCACCGCTGGGCACACACTTGACGTTTGAGTGACATGACCTGCAAGTTTGCCTGGTCTGCACCACAAAGACCTATTGAAATGGGTGCTCAGCATCCCTGAGCTCTTGGCCCTTTGAGATTGTATTCACAAAGCAGAGGAGTAACTCCTCTCTCCAGCCACATCCACTTCAGACTCAATACTAGAGGCATTTGAAATATTGAGGTCTGAAAAGAACGTATTCTAGTATGTACATGAAAGTGTATCTCCCTGTTTCATGATTCATAAAATACAGGATTGAGAACTACACATGTACAGTATTATTATTAATGGATGCAACAGGGCTGTCTGGCCAGGGTTGTTGGATGGTCCCATTAGAAGTTTTGCCTGCTCCTGTAGCCCCATCTGCTCCCTATCACCCTCTTCAAATATGTTTCTTTTTCACAGGTCTGCCAAAGCTCAGGGCTTATGAAAACAGAAGAGCTGACTACTAATTCTTCTCTTCTGACCTGCACCTGCCCAGATCTTTAAGGTGTGGACCCTGTCAATGTTCCTCAGTCCTGGTGTTTGACCCCTTCACCAGTTCTGCTTAGCAGCTCCTGCTGAAAGAGAGATGGGTGCCACCAATCTCTAACTCCCAACATGGTCTGCATCTCTGCTGTGGCCCCCAAACTCACCAGCATCTCCCTTAATGATCTGTCTCCAGGAGCAAACCAATCATACAGTTTTGGGCTTCTGACAGAGAACAACACTGTGAAGGTGCTGGAGGGGCTTTGCTTATGACCTTAACCCCAAATTTTGGTTCCTGCATCCTGAGATGAAAACTCTGCTGAGTTCTACTGAGCAAAAACCTGGTGCAAGCCAACCCTGCACAATCCCAACAGAAGGGACAGGGAGGAAAGCAGATCACCCTTTTCCACAGACATGACTAGCAGTGTAAGCAGCGAGCCTGACACATATGAAGTCACCTCAATTTTCTCTCTGAGCATCCCAGCAGAGCTGAGGAGGGTGGGAGTCACAAGCGCAGCACCGGGACCTCTCCCCCAGTCACCCTGCGAGGAATGGGATTTTCCTCTTGGAGAAGTAGGCAGAAGTGGCACCTACATGCAAGTCACTGCTGCTGTCAGGGTACCACCTAAGGATGCCTCCAGCCATGCCTCAGTTCCACCAACACTTTATGATCCCTAACCAGTAAGAATGAGCACATGCACAGATTTCAATAACTCTCCTCCTCTGCTTTCCATGAACATCTTTATAAGAAACCTCCCCACACCAGGACCATCAGTTCAATATCAGTAGAAGATAAAACCAGTGATGCAGCACCATCTTACTGCTAAAATTCCCACACCTTCGGAGGACACCAGTAACAGAGGAAAAACTCTACCCAGACCAGGTCTGATTTTGATTTACTGTGTCCCTCAAAATGAAAAATTATGTCTACACAGTCTCCCAGAGACCTGAAAAACAGAGGAATGATGACTCTTGCTCAATTAAACTTTTTCCAAAAATCAACAAGTGTTCTCTGCCTGCTGTCTCTTCCTCAGCATATGGCTCCAGGGGCTGGGCAATGCACTGCTCAGTGAAACCATTATACTAAACATTGAACAAAAGCCCTTCTCATTTACAGCTCTCCTACCTTCAGCAGTGTTACAGCAGGGATCAGTTTTACCTGTGATACAGAGCTGTACAATTTATACACCCTCCTCAGTCTTAAAATTCCCAAGCTGCACCGTACAAGCAAGGAAACAATGAAAGACGTGGTGCACAGACAAGACTTACAGCCTGCAGTCGTTTCTGCTGCTGTAAAAAATGCCTAGTGAAACAAAGATCTAAGTTTCACATCATTTATTTAACTTTCAAACATCATATCCTAGGTTTTGTGGTGATGGGCACTACAGAAAACACAATGAGAAATAGATGGGTAATTATAGTGGTGGTTTTGACTTTTACCATCATTTAAAACTGTAGTAAAGTCAGAAGACACAGGTTTATGCTTCTTGAGATATGTGTTTAAATCTAGTTTGTGTCATAAGTAATCTGAATGTAATGGTCACAGCTTGACTCCTAACTGAGCTTAGATAAGTGACTTCAATTTGGAATTAGATGGGTTTTTTCCTGTATCAGAGCACATATACCACGTGGTTTGGTACAAATCAGCATGACTGGCAGCACATTTTGGGACTAGGAGGGAGCAAAAACTTAATTCCTACAGGAAAGTTGTAGACAGTGACATGCGAGGGATGCTCCCTTGGCAGCTGCCCATAACCTGCATGTTCCTGAGCCTGCAGCCTCTCACACCAGCTCTGAGCACTGCACTTTGTGAGACACTGCTTCATTTGGGAGGAAAGGAAGGGGCAGACAGGAGCAGCTGCTGAATAAAAATGTTAGAGGAACAAAACTGTCAGGAAAGATATTTTAAATGGCATGTACCTATAGATCACAGGGGAAGTCTGAAATGCACAATTAGGCATTGAAGTGGCCCTGATACAGCCTGTAACCCCTGACTGTTACAGAAACCCCACGCAGGCAGGCACCGCTCGGTGCAGCATCCTTTGATGCCCAGGTTCAGGACAAGAGCGTGAATCATCGCACGGCGAGAGGCCAGACAGACCAGAGCCGGTCCAGAAATGGGGTCAACAACAAGTACCCCCTGCAGACAGTGGTGACAGCCAGCTCATCCTCCCCAACGTGGGTGGCCCTGGCCCCACAGGGTTGTGACCCAGGGCATGGGGACCCATGTGGGACTATGGCTGATCCACACCAGCCCATGTGGCCCCACAGAGATGCTGGCAATGCCCACGCAGGGCTGTTGCAGGGAGTTGATGCGACCCAGCTCTGCCAAAAGCACAGGGAGGGGATGTGGGGTGCTGGGGTTCCCACTCGGGGGTGCTGTGTGGGGACAACCCTGGGTGGCAGTGTCCCTGCGTGGTGCTGCGTGTCCCCCGTGTCCCTGCGACGTGCGAGCCACGAGAGGGCACTGAAACATAACCGAAGTGCTGGACCACGCTCGGGCTCCTGCGCCGAAGGGGTCTTGTCTGATGCCGCTGCCTTCCCCGTAATTATATCTTTAGATAAAATTCCAGAACAAAGGACCGACACAAGGATATATTCATTGCTGTGTGTTTCAACTGTCCATTATGAGGTCTGAAACAAAACCAGGGTTCATAAATACCCTACAATGAAATGCATCATGCGTCGGGAGCTCGCACCCTGAAATACGGATTTCTGTTGTAGTTGTTTGTCAGGCTAAAACAATAATTGTATTGAAATTCATTTCTAATTAAACTGTTCGCTGTGCTCTGGGAATCTGCACTAGCATTTATGTAGTGTCCATCATTGCTGGATCGGTGTGTTTTATCTGCACAATCAGTTAAGCTTAGTATATTTTAATTGAAATTCTTTCAGTCTTTCAGCTATTACTTCCCCCTTCAGATTATCATTCATAATATAGCTGCATTTCATGCTTATCCTATACTGAGTGATTACAAGAATTATTCTGCCATTATTTTTAGTTCTTCCTTCCCCCCTCACTTTCACAATCTCTTTTTACTATAAACTCTTACTGTTATGAGGGAATTTGGTGCAAATCATTTCACACATATTTTTTTTTTTAAATCTACAAACCAGATGTAAGACGACCCAGCATTAAAAACATGCAGCACTGAAAGGCTGTCATTCTTCAGAACTCAAAATATGCCACTAAGATAATATGAAATATTTTCAAATGCAACTGGAATATGTAAAATATAAGCACTGAAATAATTTTAATAAAACATATTCTTAAAATTTCCAGGAGACAATCTCATCAAAAAAGGAATGTAAGGAGAACCTGTTACTGTCTTTTTTACACAACATATTTTTTTTACTTCATGCAAATTAAGTTTTTTAAAATTTTTGTTGTAATATTTTTAGCTTATGTTGCTAGAAAAAAACAGGAAAAAGAAAACAGGAGATTCACCAATTTTTTGCAATAAGAGAAAAGGCTAAAATCAAAATTATTTGAAGAAGAGAGGTTTTGATTCATGTTTATCCAATAATTCCAATATATTAACTTAGTTCAAAAATAAGTTCTGCAGATAGTTAAATCAATTAATACTCTCTTAGTAGTACATTTTTTTTGAAGCCCCTGGAAATGTATTTCATTGTCTCTCATCTCACCAGTATAGCACTATTTACAGTTTAAGTGTAGCAGCGTTAGTGGTAAAACAGCCTGATCCCGAACGGCCGGCATTCCTAACCACTGTCAGAAACAAAAGAGGCAGGATGCAGAGGGAAGCTCGGAGGAAGGAGCAGCATCAGAGTTTGTTTTTACTTCAGTGGGAAGCGTCACATAAGTAAGAACCATTTCTGTGAATAAGGTTTCACAGGACCACAGTCCACATCCGATGCTGGCAAGCGAGAGGACTTAACCTAATATGCTATTTCCACATCTAACTACCATAAGCCTAAGTAACATCCACCATGTGTAGCCTGGACAAGGCATATATTTCAACTTCGGAGGGCTAAATGCTTCCCAATTGTAACAGCATCATTCTGACACCCCACATGGACCCGCAGCTTCCGATAGCATCTGTGAGGGCCCTGGGAGCAAAGCTGTTCTGAATAACCCACGGACACACACTCAGCAGGATTGCAGGGGATTTTGCCATTTGCTCATCAAACCTTTAGACCTCATGAGTTTTTATACATCTGAGTCCAGATCACTTATGTGAATGTGTGTCTGCCAGCACAGCAGTGGAAAAAAAAACCCTTCTATAGGAATCTGTATTGCCTGGTCATGTTTCTCTCAGGAAAAAATAGGTTTTGTCCCAGCTTGTGCTGTATTTCAGAAAGCACACACTAAGGCAAAAACTCAGAGACACCTCTTTGCGGTTTCAGCGTGAGCTGTGGAATTTTTTTTTGTTCTTCCAAACAGCTGATTTGCATCCATAGCGTATTACTAAATATAGAAGAAATATACAAACACACAGGGAAAATTCTGCATATATTGGAGCAGTATATATTCTATAAGATTGTCTTATATATCTGTAAATGTATGCATGCACGGAAATTCTCTCTACTGCAGAGTGGGAACAAAACACTGAAAATGCATCCTTATTTTGATCTGGTAAATTCCTGGTTATATTGATTAAGGAGAGTAGACGTTTGTCTGGCTCCCGGGCAGATGACCAGTCTGTAGTATACTCTGTATTTTCCAGCTTGAAATCTCCCATGGCCCATAAAAAGCTTTGTGAGATAGCACAGTTAACTACAAGAAACACTTGCAATGCAGGCAGAGCTGATGTCTTGAATGATTTCTCCCCCCTCTTACCACCAGCAAAGCAAACCTGACATCAGCACACCCATCCGCACACACTTCTGTTTTGCACCCCTGGGAGAATATCGAGTGATATTCTGCCTGCCGGGAGCAAACAGCAGCCCAGCAGCACTCGAGACTCACTCTGCTTCAGGGAAGGGGGGAGGAAAAGGGAAAAAAAACCCTAAAAATTCAAATTCTTTGGGAAGATTCAACTTTCTCCCCCACTTTCTTTTTTCTCTCCTCTTTTAAATGTCAGACTCCTACACAGTTCCTTTGAAAGTTCGAACAGTTAGTTAGCTCAGTCTGGAAACAAAACAAACCACAGCACATTTCACCTTTTGCAGAACTTTGCAAGAGACAGCATGCATTTCAGAGCAGTGACTATTCAGCACTCAGCTCTCTGGGGCTGGGGTGTAAACCTAACATTCAAAACATTTTTTTGTACATCTGTGTTGAATCAGGGCTTATTTTTGATTAAGGTGGCTGAATTCTTAATATTAAATTCTTTTTTAAATTGATCACTGTTGTATTTAGGGACATCAGATGGAAGTGGATGGTTCTGCTGTAGCATTGCTCACTCTGCTTAGGATCCAAGTTAATTGGGTTGGAAGGTTTCTGATTTTTCCTTCAGCTGTGTTTTGCTTGAGGTACAGCCTGTGACCACACAGCCCAGACTCTGACCTACTCCTGGCATTTTCTTTCACTGCGTGCACTGCAAGATGCTCAGGCTGCTGCACTTTCCCTTGTCCTGATGCTCAATGAGAGTTCATCTCCACCTCTCCATGCTCAGGGGAGGCTGGCTGCTGGAGCATCCAAGGCTGATGGTACATGGAGCATAGCTGAGATAAGGCTTCCCAGGTAGTGAAGTACTATGGAAGAACCCTGAGCTTTGGAGCTGAGTTGTTTCTGCCTCCAGCTTGCCATGAGACCCCAGTCAGAGCAGCAATCTCACCATCTAAGTACTGGGAAGAGTGAGGGATACAGTGCAATCACCCCATCACTCATTGTCAGAGGTCTGTAAGCAGCCAAACCCACCCAAACACAGTATAAAGAAAAGGAGACAGAGGATAAAAACAGGTTTGAGTTCTAAGTGAACCAGGTAGTAAGAGGAGCTTGTGTTTCCCTGTCTTCCATACCCAAGAACCAAACTAGCAGCTAGCTACCTGCTCAAGATACCTCTGCTATGCACTGGTTTTGCATATGTGTCACCACCCCTGCAGCATCAGCCAGAGTGGTCCTTGAAGCTTTTGGGGATGCACAAGTGGACACTGCTGTGATAAAGGTACCTCACCAGCAACGGTGGACCTGAAGGGCCCAGATAACGATGCGTGGCCGAGGCAAATGATGCTGCCAGCTTGCAGATCATACACACAGGCAGTGGGAAATGCCCAGCATGATGTTCACCATGTTTATGCTGTACTCAGGAATCAGAAGGATAATGTCTGGGCAGCAGGTCGGGAAGCAGGCTTACACGGTCCACACTGGAAAAGGAGTGGGCAGCAGCACTGTGTGCCCAGTGCGGCTTGTGGAGTGCACAGGGCAGAAGAAGGTTCTGCCTCCCAAGCCAAGTGAAAGCCCTCCACTTGGGAGTAACTGAAGAGGGGTTGACGTTGACAATGGTTTGGATTTTCCAAGACCTGTCGTTGAACAACTGCTGCTATGGCAGCTGCCTACTGAAACCAGGATGTGGGGGGACAAAACTGCCTCTGCCCTTCTGTCCCAGCTTCACAGTCAAAGCCAGTTTGTGCCTAGAGTTTATGGTACAAATTTAGGCGCACTGAACAGCAGGAGGTTGCTGTGCCAATGTTAATTGTGTTCCTATCAAGTTTCTACAGCTAAGCTTATGGTGAGGAAGGTGAGGGCATTGGTGGAGGCTGGCAGCAGGCAGGCAGCATGCTGGGGAGCAAAGCTACTTTCTGACAGAACCACTTGGGTTGCCTGGCATGGTGGGAAGGTGGGAAGCGAGTGACAGTGATGCACATCACATCTGTACAACATCGGTAGTCACAATATACTACAAGTCACCTCTGGCAGCACTGCTTGCCTGGAGATGGTGGCTGAATCCACCTCCCCAGTATTTTCAGACTGTTCCATGTCTGGTGTTCATATGTGCTTAGATAAGAATTACTTTTTTTTTTTTTTTAAAGGAATGCATCATAAGCCTAAACAACCTAGAAAAATATAGTGATTTATCTATCTGCAGTCACTGGATTTGCCCACCCCATGTCAAACTTTGTTATTCCCCATCATCATCCATCATGCAAATGGAATGGCCAAGGACACCCTCTTCTTAGGCCTCAAGCCTAATTCTGTGGCAGCGTAATGTTTCATCTTAACTCTTTGCTCTCCAGATAGAATTCCCTCACCTCTGAATTAAAGAGATGACAGAACACTAAAAAAAAAGGGTCCTTCTATAACAACTGTGACTTCAGAATAAGTGGTTTCTTCTTTGCAATATTAGTAAGACAGAAGCACTCTCACCACCAAGCTCAACCCTGTGTACAGTTTGTGTGTAACCTTTTAAACAGCTTTTGCTGTAAAACACAAGTCTCTGTTTGCTGTAACAGCAGCATTTCATTCCTCATAGTAGAATAAAGGAGTTTGCTGAAAGAGAAAGGGCATTGCAAGTCCCCGCTTTGTGCTCTGAATTCTTTTCCAGCATCTTCCTTTTAATAGATCGCAAAAGGGGGGAGAGAAGAAAAAAACACACATTAAAAAAAAAAGTGTTTTAGAGTGTTTGCCCAAGAAATATCACACACTGAATTGAAACACCTTATCTACAAGGAGGTCCTGGTGGCAAGTGCAGAAGCAACACAAGAAAAAAAATCAATACAGCCTGCAGAGATTAAAAACATACTGGAAAAACATAAGAAAAATGCAACAATTAATGCCAGTTGTACATATAATATGTGAAAACAAAGCAGAGAGGCATTAGTGTCTACACACAGATCTATTGGATAGGTAACGCTTTTATCTCAACTTGAAAATGGAAGCTTTATTAGACTGCTTCCCATCAGGAGGCATCATACCAAGAAGAGTGTAAAGCTCTAACTAGCTAAAAGCCTCTTTCCCCCACACTTTCCAGCCCAATCACTTTGCATACGGGTGAAGTTCACAAATGGCTCAACCTCAGACTGCTGTCAAACACTGGTTCATATTTACCAGCTTGGCTGAAATCACACACTCCCACTCCAGTGGAAGACAAACCAGCCAACCAAGATGCCTTGTAGAAGCATTTGGTCTGTGATTTTAAAAGCCCCTCCATGAAGTTACACCTAGAGATTGTCTTATTATCACATTGTGTTAGGCCGTATCATCTAATACATACACCTGACTTGAAGAAAGTATCTTACACAGGTTTTAGCTGTTGAGGGTTTTGTAATAAAGATGCTCACACAAAAAAATAAGTAAATATTTAAGGTGTGGCTCAGTGGAATGCTGTCTCAAATTTTTCTCCAGCAGCTTTGCATCTGTACAATAATTAGACCAAATTTTACCATTTCACCCAGTATCTGAGTGTAAGGCTCAGGAAAAGGCATCATATCAAACTGCTCTTTCTCACTCTACTGCCTAATGTTAAAGTACATTGTAAAGCCTAAGTATAATAGAATATCTGCAGCCTTAGTTTTCTTAATCAGCTACAATGAAGAGGAACATCCCCCTTTCCACAGACACACACAACATCAACACAAATTTCAATAAAACTACACAAGACCAGAGCAAGGCTAGATAAGAATAAGTATCAGATAGCTTTGCAATACTGGAAGAATGGAACTGTAACCTTCCTTCTGCTACAATCCCATCAAAACAAAGTTTAAACCTTTCATTTTAAACCCCAGAAAAAATGACTTATGGTTTACTCATCTCCTTCCCGACACCAGTGAGTAGAGAGGTAGATATAGACTCACATACATGCCGGTGGCTTGTGTGCAAGACAGCATAAAATGTTCAGGCCTCTAACCAATGTTTGGTACAATTTACACCCAAATACATCCACCATATTCTCTGCATTGCACAGAGATCAGCAATATAGAAGCATCTTTAATGGAAATCTGCCCTGGGCAGAGACCAATAGGCACAACACACAGAGAGCTATGGTTACACGCCACTGCAAAGGGAGGGATTTCATGGACCTGGGACCTGTGTTTTGTGTGGATTTCACAAATGGCTTGCAGAGCTAAGCTCCTATTTTGTCCTAGCTTTTTGTGATAGGGGCACCTCATGCTTTGGCCAGGCTCCCATTTTAGCATCATATAAATCCAAATGGATAAAGAACATACTTGGGCACTGGTGTTCCCACTACGAACAGGCTGCTTGCCAGCATGGATAAACAAAAGTACTTTTCATTTATTAGTTACTAGATTTCATTGAAACTCCCAGAGGGCTGATTCTTTTACTTTGGACCACATCCCGTGCTTCCACTGAAGCCAGTTGCATGATTCTCCTGACCATTTTGAGAGAAGATTCATTTGAAAAGCATTTTAAAAGCTCAGCTTTGCCATTCTTACACAAGAAGGTGTAAAGCAACTTCAACGGGTAATTCCCAAGGATGGCTTTCACAAGCCAAATTTGCAAGATTTTAATGAAAAGACCACTAGCTTTTTTTTTTTTCTTTCAGTAATCCTGTCCGCTCTCAGCAATAACTAATAAACATTCACAACACCCCATGAGGCAAGAAGTTATAGCTGGGCCTACTTAAAGATGAATAAACTACAGAAACACTAGTAAGGCTTCATAGTGAGCCAACACCGTAGCCAGCACTCTGAGTGCAGGCAGTCCTGGATCTTAATGCACATATGAACCTGCTAGTGCAAAGGTTCAACTTTGTCCAGTCAGATGTCTTGAGTGTTTACTAAATCCAGATGGTCTGAGGAAATCAATGAGATTAAAAACAATCTGTTTCATTCTCACACTTCCCAAAGCCCTCTGTGAAGTATAGAGTTGCTACAGACAACGCATGTATGTGCAGGCAATGGTGCAACCACTATGAACATACTGAGGACTTCATTTAACTTGCCCTCAGCAGAGCTTAAAGGCTTTTAACACCTCCAGACACATAAAGAAGAGGAACATTACATTCTGCCTTCTCTGTTCATTTTGACAAGTGCTGCTTAATCTCTGGTTTTCAACTGTATGGCACCTGGGAAACATTTTCACTGACATCTCCAAGAGTCCTTGGGTAGCATTTCCCAAAATGGGAAGGATGGGGAGATTCTAACCGCTTTGGGGGACACAGGAAGGAGACACAGAGGACATCAGCTCTGCTTGATGGAGAGATAGTAAGTGGAAGCACTTGGGGTCAGAGACTCCCCACTCACGCTCAGGATACACCAGTATACAGATGGGATGGAACTCACCGGAACTGCCTAGAAGTAGAAAAACACACATTTGCTTAGTCTAGCTTGAAATAAAAAGGCAGGGCAAAATCTTCCACATTTGAAACACTGTTACAAAAAAAGGATGAGTGACAACCCTCTGTGTTCCTCAGGGAGGTACAGAAAAGTTGAGTTTGGGCCATCAGAGCCCTGGAGCAGCAGGAAACTGTGGAATACCCTTGAGGCAGCTGTTAAGGAAGAGATGAGGAACAGGTCAAGTCAGGAAGGGCCCAGGAATCCTTGATCCCACCTCAGTGAGGGAGAAGAACAAAACAGCCTCCTGAGGCTCTCCCACAGAGTGCATGGAGTGATGAAATTGGCCCTGCTGCCCTGTACATGGGGTACAGAAAGAGAGATGGGGAAATTTGCAGCCAGTCTGTAAACAGCACCTGGCCACGCTCCATGCTGGCCCCCGGGAGCCTGACATTCAGATGTGTGCCCTCCAGCAGAGAACAGTGCCGGGCAGGACCGACTGCTGCTGTGCTGGTGGGCACAGCTGTACTGGGGTGCGAAAGCACCAGGGAGGCACCCGGGGTGCCAGAAGAGCGAGGAAGAAGATGCAGTCAACTCGCTTGTTTCTTGCTTGGTGTCTGTGGGCACAGGCTGGATAAGAAGGTCATCTTCATAGCAAAGATGTGCGAGATCTTGATTTTTCACTTTCAATAGCTACCCTTTACTTGCAAGCCCTTCTCCAATCTCCTTCCCTGCGATTCTCTTCCTTCTTCATTTTAATCGGATGAAACACTTCTCTCTTTGTGAGAAAAAGGCATCAGGTTGAGAGCTCCGTATAGAATGAGGGGGCAGGAAATGTGCTTGGGGTAAGGGGTTGCAACTTAGGGAAGCCTAGATCACTGCTGCTAGAGACTTGGAGAAGTCTCCTGCTTGCTCCCCACTTCAGCTCACTGCTTGCAAGTCAGAGATAACAGACTTCTTTTCTTCCAGCCATTTGTCTGGGAAGATTTGGGGTTACTGTACAGCCAGCAAGAGGTGGCCTGGGCCTCAGTGGAGATGACAGCACTTTACCGTTGTACAAACAATAGCACCTCTGAGAAGCAAGCCTTTGCTTTGTATATTTACTTCGTTTCTTGTTAAAGCTTTGTTAGGGAACCAAGGCACTTAGGCTGGTTACTAAAATAAAGAACTGCTATAAAAAGAGATCAGCTCTTGCAAGGAAATCCAAGCCACAGAAACATGAACAAAGATCCATTGAAAGGCAGGGTTAAATAAATACAAATTAATTTTGCATAGTTCCAAAGTCCTTCGGTCAATACACGCCTGTTCTCATTATTATTCAATAACATTTAGCTAATATATTTGGATTTGCAAGCCCAGCATTTTCAAACATTTTTTTAAATTAGCACAAATCTTCTGCTTCGTCTTTTCTTCATCTACTGTCAGTGGAGCAAATAATCAGAGAACAAATAGATACATATTCTGCTTATAAATTCTTCTTGCCAAAGACTCAACCTCTAGAGACTTGACTTCACATTTGCTTTCCTGTAGAATTTAACAAAATTAGTCAAGTGCGATTTGTTGCATGTTTGTTTCTTTTCAAATGACGGCAAAGCTCAGAAATGTCTAGCTCTTGTGATTAAAGGAAAAAGGGAGATTTTATTAATAATGCTTAAGTGGCAGGATATTAGGATGCCAGAAATACCTATTAGCATCTTTCACCTGTAGGTAAAAGCTTATAAAACTTCATCTTCGGTCAAGACTGAGGTCACATCCCACTTACTGCCACAAAGGGACAAACCCTAGCCTCGGATACCTCTGCATCTTCCTGGTTGGGCTGTGGGTAGGATAGGCAAAATATTAGATTTCATAACAGAATAACGTGCAAAGCACCTGTATGACGTAGCCCTACCCTGAGGCACAGACAACCTGAGATGATTATGTATCATCAAAAGCCCGTCCTTTCCCCTCTCCTCATTAGAGCCAGAGGAACGTGCTCTGGCTGAACCATTCCCTGCATTCGGTGCAAGGATGGGCATGGGCATCTGCATTTCAATAGGATACTTGTCAAGGTTGACAGCAGCTGGAGAGCTACTTGTTATAATGCTGTATACTCAAGTTGCCATAGCCCTACTGCATGTCTGGTTACTGCAAGCACACATTTGGAGGTCTTTAAAGCATGTGGCAATGGGGGCTCAAACACCACAGAAATGTAGGAGAAGGAGAGGACGTGGCCAGCTTCTTGAACATGTTTGTGCCTTCATTTTTATGAATTAGCCCTTCTGGTCTCGAATGATAATAAATGGAGGGTTTGGAGATCAAAGGTAATTTGATTTCTGAAAGAAAACTAACTGTGATAAACATGCTACCTGGGTACATTTCAAGTCAGCAACTTCAGGGAAATTATTCAGTTACTGCACTGATGCTTCACTCACAAGAAAAGAAAAAAAGTCAGAAACTGGTAGTCCTGCTCTGTTCACTTAGTAGGGGTTGTGCAAGTCAACTCACACTGGCCAAAAATCAGCAGAGCAATGGGGAGGACACTTCAGAAGGGTCTCAGCTTTCAGCCTCTGGCAAGAAACGGTAGATGCTCACCAAATGATAAAGAATTACTAATTTTGCTGGAATAGAAATCATGTCTAGAAAATTCATATCAGTTACAGATCTGGCCTTCTGCACTCTGTGTTCATGGTCCAATGCAAGAACTCCGTATAACAATATTACTTCTTAACCCAAAAAGATTGACTTTGCAGTCACACCACCTCTGGCATGCCACATATAAATCGAAGAGGATTCAGCCAGTATTTTGGTATTTCCAAGAGACAAGACTACCCTGGAAGTAGACCTAGTCTCTCTTTTTGCCTGCCTCTGACTTGGTACTACAAGGGGCTTCAACATGACATGACGATACCCTGGATGACTAAACCCTACAAGTTTTGCTTGAACAAGAGTCACTATGATGGAAAACACCACCATTCACTGCCAGATTAGAGCTCAGTGGGATCACATGCCATTTTTCTCTATGAAACTGGAAAAAATTGCTTCATTCAAACCAGCATTAACTCTTGTGCTTGGTGAAAGCAGTGTCTGAAACCAGTATCCAAACCAGCAGCTGTAGTCAGTTGCTCTCCGCATAACTGCAGCAGAATGGCTAATAAAGTCTCTTCTGGAAATACATCCTAATACCAATCATTTAGTACCAGCTGCCTCACTACCCATCTTTTCATCTCCATTTCATCCATCTTCTCACCTGCTCACCTCTTCTTATACCCTTATGCCCTGCCTTTCCTTTTACCCCTTGCTTTTTTGTTACTTTTCCAATCACCGCCTTACAACATTGTTTGTCCCCTTCTAATTCCACTCAGGGAAAAATAAAAGTTCATGAACAACATGCCTATAGATTGCTTCGAATATGGCTTATCTCAAGTGGCACATTCACCTGTGGGCCATTAAGTAATACCTTTGCAAGCACAGCAAATTCACTCTCTGAAAGATAGAATATCTGAGGCAAGAATACAGATACTGTCCTCTTAGTGCATGTCCACATCCATGGGCAGCAAACTCAACAGGGAAGGCTGCCCTGTGGGTAAGCCCACCCAGGCAGGACATGCACAGCATTCTGCTGTGTTTCTTGCACTTTACTTCTTCTTGCGTCTGACTACATGGAAGTCCTTGGACTTTCCAAACAGTGATATCTGTAGGTGACCATTCCTTTGTTTGACATCAACCCTTCTTTCTTTATGGAATCATTCCTAATTTCCAAAAGTTGTATAAAGAAACAACCCCTCCCCTTCTCAAAAAACAGAGGGAAAATAGACTTCTTGTTGTCTTCAAAAGACTCTGCTGAGCTGCTGATGGGACAAAGAGTTGGGGTCAGCATTACCCAGATGGTAACCAGTAAGCTGGCAAAAACCCACGCTTTTTTACTCCCCATCAAGATAAGCATCTTGTTTGAACAGACTTGAGCATTTAAGAGTCAAATTATGGGAGCACCTGCTCTTGTGCTACTTGGAGAAGCACAGACCTGGATAATTATTTGCCATAGCCAGTTCACTATGCCACCAGTAATTCAAAGACTTTTCTTTGAAAGACAGAGCACAAGACTCACTTGCACAGTGAAATGAGTCTTCCTGACAGTAATCCAAGAGTCGAGATGTGTTGGTTGTTATATTCCACACCTGCAGCCCAGCCCTCTCCAAAGATACAAGTGCTTGGTGCAAAACAGGTGGCTCCCAGGTACAGCTGCTTGTGTCACCTCCATGACCAGCAACATCCCTGTGTGCTGGAGCATCTGGAAAAGCTGCTGGAAGGAGGAAAACAAGCACAGGAGCTCAACTATGGCTTCACTGATCCTCTTGGATATTGGGAAAATTTATCAAAATCAAGTAAAAAAGCAACAGGAACCTTATCATCCAACAAGCAAATCCCTTGGTGCAGACACAGCTTTTTCAAACACAACTGGTAGTCCCCAAGACAAGGTTTATGGGCCCTCCTTTGCTTCTCTCAAAGCTCTGGGATTCAGCAGTTGCCTTAGCCTGAAATTAAGTCATAGGTTAGCCCAAACCTGCCTTTTGCTAAGACCTGAATAACTGGGTCTTCAAACAACTCCAGTACCATAACACAAATAAAACGTTCGAAAGCATTTCAATAACTTTCTGCAGCTGGAAGATTAATTCACATTAGTGGTTTCAAGAACTTCACCCCATGTTTCAGGTAAATTCAGAAGTTATGGGATCTTGTTGTAATCAAAACAAAACTTTGAAACTGGGACTATTTCCACTGGTCTCAGCAAGCCTTGGCTCAGACTGACATTTATGTTTGAAATAACATTTAAGAGCCTGTACTAAGTGAGTCTGTTTTGAATATTAACCCAATCATGTGTTTATATGGAATTATTGGGCTCCTGTTACTTCACTGAGCATCCATTTATGACAAAAACAGTCCATTTTTAATGATTGAAGCTACCCAAGTCCTCATGGTAGACAGAGGTACCTCTTAACCTAAGAGGCAGTTGCAGATGACCCAGAAAAGATTGAACTATTCTACATGTTTTCCTTTCAAGGATGAAAATCACTTGTCCTCACTCTTCTAAATACAAGCACTTTTTTTGTTGGCTTTTGTTTGTTTGATTCCTTTTAATGGCATGATTGGCCTTCTTTATCCTTATTAAAACAAACAAACAAAACACAACAATAAACCAAAACAAAAAAACCCACCAAACCTCAAGTTTAGAGAAAAAAACCAAGATGAAATAACCCACTGTAAGCTTCAACAAGCATGAAAACCCCAGGGGCTCAGTCAGCTGCTCACAAGGAGTTAAGCCTGCTTGGAAGAAATTCCTAAGCACCTTCCAAAATAAATAAATAATAAAAATAAACAAATAAAAAGTTTGTGTCTCTTAATCTTTTGTGTTATCACTGTGTTTGCCCAGAAAGCTTCTGTAATTTTAATAATGTGAAAAATAATTTCTTTGTCCTTATGGACAAAAACCTTTTTCAGCTCATTGTAAACTGGAAAAATATCAACTATAAGGTGCTTTGTAATTTAGTTCTGATATACACCTTGGCTCACAGGTGTAATTAAAAATCCATTATAATCATCCAACGAGCAAATCAGAGCAGTCCCGAGAGAAGCTGAGCTGTGAGAGCCTCTATTTATAAAATCATATTTAATGTAGTCTTATCTCTACACTGAAAAAAACATCTGTTTAACATACTGTAAACAAAAATATTAAGGTTCCCTGGCCTTTTTGTCAGAATGACTTATGACATGATCTGCAACACATGCAATTAAGGTGTAGCAGAAGAACTGCCTAATTTCTATGGAAACAACTACAAAAACATTGTATGTTTGCTCCTGGTTGATACTTTTCAGCTCAAGAGTGAGAAAACAAGGGCTGATATGGGAGAGGGGGGAGCTGAGGGGATTTAAGTGGGGCTTGGTCTTATTTTGTCTTGAGACTGCAGGGAAAAAAAACCCAACACAAAACAAGGCAACACGTTGCCTCAAGAGTTAATGAGCTCAAATTAAAAAAAAAAAAATACAAACACAACCAACCAACCGCTACCAACACCATAACAAAGTGATAACCATATTTGCATAATCCACTCTCTCCCATGCATTTACAGATAACCATGTCTTATATTCAGAAGATGAGATGCAGTTTGTTCTACCATGAGGATAAAAACGGGAATCTAAGCACTTTATTATTTAAGAAGTTAAACTAAAATAACACAAAAATACTAACGAAAATTGGCCATCACCTATTGTCAGTGTCATTCTAGGAAAGTCAAGCATGAAGTTAAAATACTTTCCCTGGTGAAATCATGTCCCCAAGAGAGGGAATTTAAAATCAGTGAATAGACACTAAGCTGAGTGCCAGGATCAGGACGGACTCTGGTGAGTGGTGCTGCGCTCAGACGCTGCTCTCCCTGGGAGCAGGACAGATCCTAGCAACAGCACACACCAAGGTCTTCTGCTTGTTAGTGGGAAACGCACCAGCATGGACCAGAGTGGGATATCACACCTGAATTCACGTGTGCAGCAAAAAACAGAATAAGGGTGAGTGCTTGAGCTGGCCATGCTCTGAGTGGGCAGACTCCAGCACTGCTGTCACAGGCAGGGTTGGATAGAGCCATGCTGACAACACCATGAAGCACCCATTGTTTTATGCTAGCCCGGACCAGTTGCATCCAAACCTGGCGTGTGGGTCTTTTTTCCAGTCCACATGTAGCAATTATCTTCTTGCTTCATTTTTGTCCCTTTGTTAAGTACTCAGAGAATCTCACTGCAGCTTCACCCCTAGAATGAATGAGACTCTCTTTAGGGATGAAGCTCAGCTTGCATGGTTTATTTACTAGAGAGAGTGCAGAGGAGGTGACGAAGCTGGTGAGGGGCCTGGAGCACAAGTGTGATGAGGAGCATTTGATGGAACTGGGGCTGTTCAGCCTGGAGAAAAGGAGGGTGAGAGGAAACCTTATAAACATCTGCAATTGCCTCAACGGAGGTTGGGAGCATGGAGGGTGTTGGGCTCTTCTCCCAAGTAGCAAGTGATAGGACAAGAGGAAATGGCCTCAAGTTGCACCAGGGGAGGTTTAGATTGGATATTAGGAAAAAAAACTCTTCACAAAAGGAGTTGTCAGGCATTGGAACAGGCTGCCCACAGAAGCAGTGGAGTCACCATCCTTGGAGGGGTTTAAAAGGTGTTTAGATGGAGTTCTTAAGGACATGGTTTAGTGTTAGAGTTAGGTTATGGTTGGACTTGGTGATCCTGAGGATCTCATCCAACTGAAATGATTCTATGATTCTATTTTGGCCAGGCTCCTAGAGAAGTCAACATTAAATGCAGCAATAATTATGTTTTTGAGTAAACAGATAATTGCCTATGATTACATGTTGGTAAAGCACAAGATGCCAATGAACAGCACCAAGAACCTGCAGAAATCAGATCAGAAAAGCCTTCGCAGCAAGGACATTGCTAAAGACAGAAAAAGGAACCAAGACATTCCACACTACCCTGTTTGTTTGCTTCCATTTTCCACTTGGAGACAATATTAGGTTATCTGTATGGTTTCTGCTTGCTAGAGACACTTTTGTGTGTTAACCATGCCAGCATAACAAATAGGAAGGCTCTCATATGAAAAATACAGAAAAAAACAGCGGCACTTTCAGAAATGCCCAAATCTGGTAAATGTGTAAGGTACACAATTTTTTGCCTGGGCAAAAGGTGTCCTTGACCTCCAGCTTTCAAGATCATGAAGTTCTGTATTAAATGAATAAAACAGGAAACCAAACCCAACACAGGGTAAGGCAGCAGCATGTACCCATTCATTGGGGAAACATCCAATTGTAACCTTCCCGGAACCCAACAGCAGCAGGTACACTGTGCTATCAAAGCAAGGGGTTGATTATGAAGAGCTAAGTGCACACAAAATCATAGCTGAAACTCTGGGGTTACTGAAATCCATGAAAAATTTCTGACCCATGTGATGGCAAAGGGATCTTGTCCAGCATGATGTACCTGTGTTAACAAAACATCCCTGTGCAGAGGACTGTTAACTGTCAACATCCGCTCCCATGGTGAACTGGTGCAGAAGGTATCTTAATTCAGATGGAAGCAACTGATAATTTTTGACTCTGGAGGTCTCGTGGCTGATCCACCTACAGCAGCAGAATTACATGTTCATGTTCATTTCTAAATGGGTAAGCGGGCAAACAGCATGTGGCTTGCTTGAGATTATACAATTACAGTTAAGAGCAAAATATACATAGTTAATAGAAATTACAGGACAATCCAGTTTCCAAGTGCCATTTTTCCTTTGAAAACACTTCCGTCTCTAGCTACAAAACTGAGCCATTTCCCTGCTCTTCTCAATAGCACAGCTGAGTGAAAAGAGAAGGCTTCTTCTGATAGTTACCTGAGCCAAAAAACCCAAAATCTCAGAGCTGAATTTACCACCCTTTTGCAACAAGTAAGTATCAGAAGGGACTGTCTGAGATCACAACCAACACACAAAAATTAATTTGGTGTTGACACTTCGCAGTGCTTTGAGCTTGTAAAACAGAGGCTGCTTGGCAGGTGACAAACACCACCTCCCTTAAACACAGGGACACAGCAGCCGAGGAGACCTTTCTGAGTCATCAAGCACAATCCCCCACTATCATAGATTGTAGCATCCAACATCCCTGCTTCCTTAATAGCCCTCATTATCACAGCAGCTAAGCATCTGGCAAAGTACACAACACTGGCACTGCCCTCCCACAATGATCTGAGCCTGTGTGCTTGCTAAGAGGAAAGAGAGATTTGTTCATACATTTTATACATCTGTGAGCTCCTGAAACAGACAATAGTCACTTATAGTCCAATGGAAACCTGGACAGTAAAGACTTTTGAAGTATTTCTCAGGTGGCTCAGAAGGACAGAAATAAAGCAAATTATCCTATCCCACTCTTATATCTGGAAGGGTCAGAGTATATTTAGGCAACACATTCTTTCCATGTGCAAATTTACTCCCAGGCATTAAAAAGAACAAATAAATCTTTCTAGTCTTAAAAATGACTGTGTACTCAGCTTAGATGGGCACATGGCAGTGTCAAGTGGAACGTGTATTCCCTATGATGATAAATCTCATAACGGAAATCAAAGCCAAGTTGAACTGCATGTTAGGCATTAAGTGTCCCAAACTGCTCATCTCACTAAACCTTCATAATAAAATAACATTACAGTCTATAATTACATGGCATAATGATACCACAGGAGTAAAGCTCAAGAAAAGCTTAATTTTCCAGGCTTTGTAACAAGTGTGAATTGGTGTGAGGCTTAAAGCCAATCCACAGTCTGGATCCAAGCCTAGGTGCAAATAGGACTATCATATGTGACATAAACCAGACAAATGGTATGAGTTCATGCTCAGAGTTGCTAAGCAAGCACTGGGAATGGAAGTTCCCAAAAGCCACCCCGATTTATTGGTGCAGCATTGCAGCAACTGCTGCCTGATGCATCTATGGTGTTGTTTCTGACAGGTCTGAACAGGGGGATCCAGAAAGGCTGAGAGACTTTTTGCACTGTTGCTTCTGGCAAACTGTGAAACAACTGCAGCTAGAACTGGGAAACAAAAAAAAAAAAAAGAATTTCAAAAATACAAATTTTACATGTAAAAGGATCTTTTTCTCCTGAAGTCCCCCAATGCAACCATTTATATTTTTGAAATGCAGGGCACTTTTCCAAGTTTAGAGAACCTCGAGACTTTTTTGGCCAACAGCAATCTGGTACTCAGAAACAAAACTGCAGCCAATTACCTGTAATTACCCTGACAGCCCATGTTGGCACTGAGGGGTTTCCAGCAGCCAAGCAGCCACCCCAGGTCCTGTGCTGGAGTGGCCTGCTTCTACTGCAGTGATTCAGCCACTTCCCAGGCAACACATCCTGCAAGTGAATTTGTCTTCCCCTTTTTCTTCCAAAGTGAGCAATCACCCAAAATTTTCAATCCTGTCTCCTGATAGTCTCAAAAAAAAAAAAAAAATCAGTCACCTGAGTGTTCATTTCAAACCTTAATGTCATAAAATAACACTTTTAATTACTTGCTTGAAAAAAAGATATGTGCTTTTTTCTTAGGAGTGTGTTATAGTTAACTGAAGGTCTAAATGCTAAAAGAAATGGATCACCTCCCATTAAAGCAGCAGTCTTAGGGACAGGATCCCGTTTTGGCCACGCAGACTGGCTGCTTAAAGAAAGCATAGTGTTCAAGTCTGCTGAGAAAAACTGGAGGGACATGCTTTAGTATTACAGAATAATTTAGGTTGGAGACGATCTCTGGCAGTCTCTAGTCCAACCTCATCCTCACAGCAGTCATCCTCAAGAGGTGAGTTTGCCCATGGCCTTACCCATTGGGTCTCCAAGGGTGAAAATTTCCCATGCCTTCTTCTGGTGTTTGAACATGCTCGCCATGCAAATGACTTTTCCATCCAGCCCAAAACTTCCTCTTGAGGCTTCCAATCCAACTTGGTAATGTTGCCTCCATTCACCATTGACAAAGATGGATAGTAATCTCCATTCTAGTGGAGAAAGCCCACAGCCAACTGCTTCAACATAGGACAAACCATCTCCTGGAATGAGGCTTCTTTTTATCAGTGCTTGCAGAGAGACACCAGAGGATCTGCACAAAATGTTCAGCTTTCAGACCACTAAAGTTTAGTTAAATCAGTCCTTTTGCTCAGCTTTTCCTCCACCTTCTCTTGAAACTTCTAACCCATGAGATAGATACTCCACCATTGTGAAATCAATACAAGGTGTTGAAATATCCCCAAAAAGCTCATGGAACAAATTGTTCAGGAACAAAGCCAGAAGTAGTAAAATGTTTAATTTCAATATCTGACTAAAACAATATTTTGGGGATTATGATAACATCTAATTTTTCTTCTTTCACTGACCTGAAATATTTTGAATCAAGACATGCCAAAACCAAATTAGATCAGTATTGTACTACGCTGAAATAAGATGTCTTATTTAGACTCTCCAAAGAGAAGACAAGCCTTTCAAAGGAAATCAAGATTTTTCCAATCATTTTGATTTTGTAGTAGCATCACCTTCCCATTAAAATGATCTTCAGAGTTCTCTGTCGAGAGCTGTGGCACTGTGAGATGCTGAGGTTTTAGTCACTTCTGCAGATTTTTACTTTCATTATACCCACAGATCAGAATTTAACCCCGAAGTCCCACTCAATATAAAGTACCTGTAAGTATTTCAGTAGCCAACTTTAACATCAGAAGTAGTTTGTTTGTTTTATACTGGACTTAAAAGTTTGCTGTTAAAAATGCAGACTTTGTTATACAGAGCAAAAATATAATAATAGAAACAGATTTAAATACCCATACTTATCTATGATGTAAAAGTGCAGGAATTACACATAAAACAACAGGTTTCATTTGCCATTTGGATGCTTCCTGTGTATCCTGCGCTATTTTTCTATACTAAACTTCTTGAGGAATGGGTGCAGAATAAGCAGCAGATCCAAAAGATGGCCAAGATCTGTGCTACAGATCAGAAAGGATAATTTCAGTCTGCCCTGCTAAGAATGACAGAAAGACACCACAACAAAGAACAGAGCATCAGACCTAAAGGCTGAGGGTTTGAACCCAGGCTGCAGGGCTGGAGGAGCCATGCCTGCCTTGTCCTCCAGCAAAACCACGGCAGTATCACCAATCTGCCTCCCTCAATCTGTTCAAGACTTGTACTAGCAAGAATGAACAAAATTTTTTATGTGTTGGGGTGATCTACAAGGCAAAAGTTGATAATGATTTCTGTTTGGGGGAAAAAATTCAGACAGCTGAAGTTTCATTAATTGCTTATACAAGTTACAGTGGAAGTTGTATCTCCTGTGTATTGACAGAGACACATTATGCAGCATATTTGTAAGGCTCTGAATGCTTTTTATGGTAATCACTCAAATGCTTAAGTACTTACTTACGATTTGGGTTTGGATGCAGACAAGGAGTGCACCAAGAATTTGTATGTCTATTTGTAAATTACATATAAGGATGTTTTTAATAGTGATTAGATTCACCATTCCTCAGTTCCTCTACAGTGGTTGCTGGTTTTCCTTATGTCGCATTAGAGGTACAAGCTGGTGGATCTCTTAGCTGGATTGGGGTCATAGTACTCACCTGGTTCCTTGCTCTGCCTAGTAATGACTAAAGGCACAGGCGGACAAAATCCTGACCTTAAAAAGTCCATTATAAAAAACATCCATTGACTTCAAAAGGGCCAGGATTTCACCTCTTTCTTTCCCGTGGTGCTCAGGTATTGCCGCAAGCGCTCTCAGACATATCCAGGGACCCAGGCCTCTTGAGCGCTAGTAACTATTTTATTTACAGACATGTAAGACCCATAAGGGTCACATAAATAGCAACAGGGGAGTGAAAAGGTCATGGCTCTCATACAAAAATTCTATCCATTACTGGGAACATGGCATTAGGTCAATCATGGGGTCCCCTGAGCCACGTGGGAGCTGCATCTAGGTGTCTGTACAGCTTCCTCACATACTCCGGCTGGGCTGGAAAAACTACCCATTGTAACGTCTCTATAAAGGCTTTTGTATAATAGGTTGACTATAAGAAGTTTCCCTATGGACTTCTCTGATACATTCTTCTCCTACCCACTCTTCAGATGCTTTTGACAAACACTAGTGAAAACAGACTCTTGAGGCATGGGGTTAATTGTTCTCCCTTTTCTGTTTACATATGTATTCTGCAGACTGAGAATTGCTGTTTTCAGAAATATACAAATCAATTAAAAGTTTTATATCCCCACCTCATGGATAATTTCAGAGCCTGAATCATCTGGTTTGCAGCAATTAAAACAAAGGATGCTTGTTCTAACGCATTGTTTTCACCATAGAAAGCCCAGTCTGCCTTCAGCTGTCTTTACCAACTAGGAATTCAAGAAGAAAGAAGCTATTAAAGTTTCCTCTACCCAGTTTAAATGTGGCACAACACACATTCCTGGCCAACTTTTCAGACTAAACATCTTAGTAAATTCTTCCTGACAATAGTTAGTGACAAGCATGTCAAAAACAACAAACTCAGTCACATATAAGGCTTATCAATAATTTAGTCTTTCCCCCCCATGAGAGACTGTGTGTTTTGCAATAATGAAATATATGATTTTAAAAATAAATAATAGGCTGTTGTCAGGCCGATTGTAGCTAGAAGTTATGAATTTGATTGATTGATTGAACATTTGACTTCATTCTCTCTAGCAAGATCAAAGAGAAACTCTTCCATTTGCCCAAGGCCACTTGCAATTTATTTAGAGATTGTGTTCATATCCCAGCAGGTAGCAATATTGGACTGAGGTACACAGAAAATCAGCTCTTTGAGGTTTTTTCTGAGTCCAAGGGATGCAACAAATGAGATTTTTTTAGTTCATTAAATCATTAACCACTTAATCACTAAAAACCACAACATTAGTTGCATTTTCCCTTAGCTAGGTAAAACAAGGAAGTAGTCATGGTGTTGAAAACCTCAGTTTTAACATCAGCACCTTTGTCAAGTATGACAAGCCTGTATTTTCTATTTGTATGGCTATTTACCCTCCCCCCTTTTTGTTTAATTAACATGGCAGGAGGCAATGACACCCAAAAGCGACAGGCATATGAATTGGAAAAGAGACATACATGTGCATAAAAGCACAAAGATGTTTGCATAGCAAATATTGTAAATACCCTAGGTAGAAGAGCCCCAAACAAGTCATCCCAGACTAAGGTGAAACCTTCAGTCACCATGAGACATAGCCAATATCAGCTGCTTTCTTCCCCCCTCTCCAGATACCATTCACATGCAGACTACAGACATTTGCGAGGCTTTCTTGCCAAAAAAAGAATCATTCTTTAGCTGTCCTGTATTTGTCCTACATAAGATTTGGGGATTAGCAGCATTAAAAGGAACAAAATCCAAACCCAACTGAGAAGGGTCAGTTCAGGCGGCCAAGCGACAGTTCTTTGGCAGCGATGCACAGGGATGCAAATCAGCTGCGGCTGCACACGTGGGACCTCAGCAGGGGCTGCCAGCAGAAAAGACCCAACAGCCCCAGAAAGCCTGAACAGACACCACAATAAGGATGAATGAATCAGCGAAGGAGAACTACCAGGATCCAAGTGAATCCACCTCAGAAGGAGGGAGAGGGTCCATAGTAACCATAGCAGGTCCAACCTG
Organism: Streptopelia decaocto; assembly: GCF_964273445.1. Taxonomy (NCBI): domain Eukaryota; kingdom Metazoa; phylum Chordata; class Aves; order Columbiformes; family Columbidae; genus Streptopelia; species Streptopelia decaocto. The sequence continues at coordinate 63,371,225 of NC_138659.1, read as the reverse complement.
CGCCATCAGTAGCCAAGAGGAGCGCAACACTGCAAGTGTTCAGGATGTCTGGCTCAAGTCAGCAACAAATCATTAACTTGTGGTCTTAATGCCTTTTGCCAACGGGTAAGTTGCAGAAAGACACCTCTTGCACTGGTTGCAGATGGGCTACTCTAGACCGGGGAAGGTGTGTTGTCAAGGTTTATCAGGGAAAAGTGACAGCTATTACTATTATCTGCTCCTGCTACCTGGAAAAAGAGGGAAGAAAAAGCAGAACAAACACAGCAGTGCCAGAGGGGTTTCTCACAACCAGTAGCTCTAATATAAGTAGGGAACTAAAAGTAACGAATAGAGAGTGAAGGTTTTCTCAAAAACCAAATTTCATTAAAGTGTCCCAGCACACACCAGTACCATAAGTGGACAAAGGTTCAGCCAAGTAACACATCAGGGGAGACATACAAGTTATTCACCAAAGAATACACGGGCTCAACACAAAGTACAGCTCCTCACAGTGATCACCAGTCACTAGAGGGCATTTATGTCCATGAAGCTGTCAGACCCAATTTTTTCACTGAAGGTATGATTAGTTAATGAAGCTTGACAGTTCCTAGAATTCAGCTAAACATAATCACATGGAAGCAAACACATAAGCACAATTAGCAGAGTTCTTCACTGACTTGCAGAAACATTGACGGTGAGTTACAAGAACAAGCCTGGCTGGTTTTCGTTGTCATACAGCCTGAAGGTGAGAAAGACCAAAAGGCTTCAGGGTGTCAAGGCAGAATTAGTGAAGGTACAACTCCTCCAGGATAAAGGAGTAATAGCAGAGACTCAATCTGCCTACAAAAAATACCTGAAAGGCTGCCCAGCCCCTGATTCAGAAACAGGAGCCTATTGTGAAGAACAGAAATAGACATTTGGACCTCAACGTGTCTCTCTGGGCACTTCATCAGGTAGGAAGTTCATCAGCAACTTACATGCATGTTCCAAGGTGTTATGACTTGGATATAAATGCCTCTTGTATGAATCAGGTTCTATTTAATAACAGACGAGAAGAACAAAGCTGCAAGTAAACTCAGTAAAAGCTTAAGAACTATCTAAGAACTGCCTTGAATAATATGATGGAAGCACAACAGAAGCATGCCAAAGTTATCACTTTTATTAAAACTGTATTTCCATGCCATCCAATCCGCAAGACTTTTTTTTTTTTTTTTAATAAATACTAATGCCCAGGTGATTAAGAGAAGAAAAGGAATCAAACCAGATCACTGACACCCTCTGGGACATATGAAGAAACTAGATATGTTTAGAATAATTGATGGAGAGCTAGATAACGTGTTTTTTCCATTACAAAAATAAAACAAATACCACCACCACACTTCTCCAAACACTGTCTTCCCACCATTAAGATAAACCACGGTTTGGTTCTAAACCCTTTGCTGGCTTCAGTGGCAGATTGCAAAAAGGCATGAAATACAGGCTGGTCTTCTATACCAACTCAGATGGTGAAGCAAGTATTATAAATCAGAGTTTGAGTCACGGAACTGCAGGGACTCATTCAGAAAGTGAACCTTAAGGTAGCAGGCAGAGCAGATGCTATCTTTTACAGAGAGAAAAACTAGTAACTTAGCCTCACAGAAAGTGATGGAGTGACCGAGCACATCTCTATGGAAGACTCCAGCATTCTTGCCATTTGTGCTGGAAATACAATTGTTTAGGTTAACAAAAACATTAAACAAAATGTTCTAAATACACCAACGGTCTTCAATGAGTGTTTTAAATTAGCTCTCAGTCTTATTAAACTTGATTATCCATTATTTGTTCAAATATGAATAAATATTCTGAGTATGGAGAAGGAAAACAACCAGTGAATCATGCAGCAAATCTGAGCAAAAACCCTGTAGAGCCTTCAGTCACCACCTAACTAATGAACAAAATAACTAAGGTCTTGCTAATGACAAAGGATTAACATCATTGTAGTCCTGCTAGTCTAACAACACAAGCAAGACAGCGGCAGTAAGGAAAAAATTTGCTTTATGTGATGCCAAATGGTTTTGCCTCTCCTTGTAGACCTTGCTTATACTTAGTAAGTGACAGCTACAGCATGGAAGGTGAAGTCCACCATCTGAAAGGGTGACTACCAAACATGAGACAGACTGACAACATCTGTTTTTTAATTAGTTTACTGAAAAGATTTAGTTACTACCACTAATAACACCTTATTAATAGCACAATGTCCTCTTCTCCAGCTGGGTAGTTTTACTCTCATTCAATCCAGTTTTCAGCACATATGTCTCATGGCAACAGCAGGAAAGTTTGGGGTTCTGGATTCCATGCCCAAGTCTGAAACTATCTATAAATGCAAGAAATAAAAAAGTTCCAGTGCAGAGAAGGTTTTACTGTCACATACGAACAGCTGAAACTACACAATGGCTGTTCAGCATTTGATGCCCAAGAATGTGCATACAAGTGTAAAACAGAACAGAAATAAATGAGACCATTTCAATAAAAAAACCACCCACGCAGGCTTAAGGCCTGATGGAAGTTCCTGAGTAAAAAGATAATTTGAAGTTTTTCAACCGAAAAAAAAAAAAAGAAAGAAAAGTCACACTGCATGTCAGTGAGGTGGAAGAAAGTTCTGGTTATCTACATTGGCAGGGAAATGGTAATTAATGACAATCATGCACATTCTCTGTCTAATGCCAGAAATGGTTGACAAGCTAAAATTGACATATAGTGATAACTTGGAAAATGCTTCACGTATTGGCAGATCTTACTTTTCCTATGTATTTTCCGTTTTAGAGATTTTGGATTTTTCCACCAGTCTCCTGTTGTTGCTTTGGTACTGTAGCACGGTGGGGTCCTAACATAAGTTCCCAGGCATTTAAAAATGAATAAATAGAATTAGTAGTAGCTGTACTGGGAGGGCTAATTCAGAGTAGCTATTCATGTTTATACAGTGACAACAGCTGGATTTGCTTAAGTAGTCATCTTAAGTCATGGTGAGACAACTTGGAGCTAACTCCACAAAGAAAATTGGGTCTCAGAGCTGAAACTACTAAATTCCTAACCATCTAATGAAAACAGTAGTCCAGAGCTAAGCCTGCAGGGAACACTACCCGTTTGAGAGCATGAACCACCAAAATTAGGGCTGTGATTGTGAGCCAGTGACAAGTACCAGGGAAAGGTAGAAGAACTCTATGTAATATGGTCAAGGAGTATTTCAGAGGATTACTTCACCTATGTAACTATATAGGTTTGCTTATCATTTCCATCTGCACACTCTATATCTTTCCTATTTCTCACCCTACATATCTGCATAGTTTTCTTTCCAAGTCACACAGCTGCTGGTGGCTGCTCCTCCTAAGAGCATCTGGAGATGTGATAGTATGAAACTTCATTTATTGGTTCAACTCAGAGCCACAAATATAGCTTTCTTGAAGGAAGCCTGTGTATATGTAACAGAGCCAAATTTGCCTCTTAACATCCATAAAATGCCCTAGAATATTCAAATAAAAGGCTTTACAGAAGTTGACAGAGCAATAATTAAAGCTGACTGCTCCTATCCCAGCCAAAGACAGCCTGACCTTTAAGTTCAGGGTGGAAAAGCTGATAGTCAAAGCGTACCTAGATAGGTGCTGTGCTGACTGTGAAGCCACAGCAATGTGTTACAACAGCAGAGCCCACAGTGGAGTTAAAGGGTTTCTCCTTCCACCACATTGTGCCACATAAAGCATGTGGGGCTGGAAAACCAGCCACCGTGCTTGTGCTGGAGACCTGAAAGGTCAGCGACAAATCACCACGTAGGATACAGCTCCTGTCTCTCCACTTCTGCTTTGTTTTCCAGAGGACACTGAAAAGAAATCAGTGAACCTACAAATGTGCTGATACGACCTCTTACATTGTTCCCTTGGGCTTAGACACTGGTGCTGCTATGAAGCAGCTCTGTGCTGGCATGGCATCGTGGCATTGACATGCAAATAAGCAAAGCCAATGGAATATCTTCCAGTCCTTATGAATGCCTGATTTTTTTATAGGTTCTATTTACTTCTTCAAGCATTCATAGGTCCCCAGAATAACTTAAATGTATTCCTACTTCGACTGCTACATTTTTTCCCCAGTAGACTTAGAGCTTTAGTATGTGTTTGTTTATATATACATATAGATGTGTATAAATTCAGCTTACTTTAGAAAACAGGAATATTTTAAGAATTTCAACTACAAGAAAAAACATATGATGATTCTTTGAAATTCCTTAGTGTAAAACAACTGCAGCTGCCTTGCTTTAAAATTGTCAGAAAATCAGAGACCTAACACCCAGCAATGATTATTCAGCTCCCATGAACAGTCTGTGTGCCATTCAGCAGAAAAAACACACTCCCTCCTCCTATTTTGGCTCATCCCTGATGAGACAAAAACCCAACAAATAAAATCTTGACTGAAACTTTTACTACAAAATTGTTCCAGAAATGTACTTTTTGCTTAGTTTAATTGTCTGGGTTTAGATCCCCCAGAGTCAAAAAGAACTCCCCTGATCCCTTCTAGCAGACATTTAAAAGAAAAACACTGAAATCTTCAGTGGGCTTAACTGGCAATGAGGATACAGATGAGGGTTTACCCAAGCTTACAAATAGTTAAATCCAGAGTTCTGGCTGATGTCTGAGGAGACACTGAAGTTCAGGGTACAGTTGACCTTGGAGATGCACAGCAGACAGTTGCATCTTTTGCCTATAGGCTACAGGAGAATCAAGAACCCATGCACCTATTATGGTTGAGTCAAAAAACTTGAGCAGATTCTTTCTTCCCCCAGCATCACACATCAGGGGACACTGGAAACAATGACAGCAATAGCATGGCTCTTCTGCTCCAACAGCTCACTCATTTTCAGATGCCATCAAGATGTGCATTGCTATAATATGTGCTGAATGCTGTTGGGTGCTGTTTCAAAGAGAAATGGCTTTTGTACTCTCCTAGATGGTCGCAGAGCACGATTTTGACTTTCTTCTACCTGTACCTTCCCAAACAATAACTTTTTTACTCTTGCTTCAACTCAAAAGTGAAACCTGACAAACATTATAAGAAACTCTGGGCCAGATTTCTTACATGATCTATTACTTTGTGCAAAGTTAAGGAAGCATTTTTAGAATTTGGCCAGCAAATGGACCTTGTGACTAAGACACTTATTTTAAGACTTTTCTCTGTGTGTTTGTTTTTAAAATGTATATAGCAATAGATATTAGAGCACTCAGAATAGCTGAGAATTCTACCATTGCTTAATAATAGCATTTATTTTAACATCATTGGCTATATATAGGACCTTGAGGTTCACATCTAGAGGGAGGGTTTGTTTTGTTTGAACCACAGAACTGTGGTGCAGTGGTCCAGACAGTCCTAATTTTGTTTAGCTTAGGAAAAAAACAGGAGACAAAGTGTTTTCATCTCCAAACATCTTCAATAAACCCACGGTTTATTGCTAACACCAGACCTCTATAAATCTCATCCTCAGGCCCAGTACTGCCATTGATTACCCTGAGGTTTTCAACAAGCTGGCAGCCCATGATTCCTCCAGAGGATGAGAACAGTCAAAAAATAAGGTGGGTGGGGTAAGGAGGAAGGGGATGTTTCAATTCAGAGGACGCTTTACCAGGCACAAATTGGCTTGAAATAACGGGAATGTAAACAACACACTGCCCTTGGCAATGAGCAAGTTAGCAAACAAAAATACCCCAAGACTCTTTGTAATGGTGCCTGATAAATATCAGAATGGCCCTAGATTTCATTTAAATGTTACAGCTGAATTTGCATCTGAAAACAAAGAATAAACATATTTCTCCTGACATTTAATGTTGTCTGATGACATACAGTTTCATTGCTTTTTCTTTATGATGTAATTTTTGTAAGTGATACCAGTTGTCATCAAACGTCATAAAAGCCAGACTTGCCTCAAGTCATCAATATTTATTGTTCTCTTATAACAGAGCCTGTTTTGAGTTTGGTGCGCATGGATTTAATTGTTTAATGGAAGAGTTAAGCCCGGCCTTTCCGAGTATAAAATATCAGTCTGAGATGGATCTGTTGACATGATGCAATTGAGATATTCTGGCAGCTGGTGCAGCAAATGCCCTTTAAGGCAAAAAAAAAGTGGGAAGAGATGAGGATCTGGCAGGATGAAGGGATTAGTAACACTATCCTGAGCCTTTTGCCTCTGGGTCAGTCATTCAAACCCTCCCTGGGTCATGAGCACCCAGCAGCTCCCTGCCACCACAGGGTCACTGGGCCCCTGCAGGCCAGGCTGGCAGGTGTCCCCAGCAATACACATGGCATTAATTCACACCATGCTTCATGAGTGAAGCCAGGAAAGAACAGTGGGAAACAAACCTGCCCTGGAGGGTTCAGTGTGTTGAGAGCAGAGACCAGCCTGAGCAACTGCTAGACCTGCAATTGTCAGAGATGCACATCCAGCAGATCCTGGAAAGAGCAGGCTCTCCAAGCAGATCCCTGCTCCTTCAGCCTCCATTTTGGGTCTCATACCCTGTATGTGATGGGGTCATGGGGAACAAAACCAACAAAAAATCCCCAAAGCAAACCCACACCCTCTCTTCACTATTACTTTTACCATTGTCCAAACCCTACACATTAAAGGAAATGATGCCCCATCCTCAGAGGTACCACAAGGGATGCTGACCTGAAGGGACATCTCATCCCATGGGCACCCATAGCACTGGCCTCCCACAGACCCATCCTTTCACTTTATTCTCTCCTTTCAGGAGATTTCTAAGTCTCTGTGCCACTCTCCTTTTGTAACAGGGAAGCAGTTTAACTTCACAGCTGTTTCAGGACTGACTTAAAGAAAAAACTTTCAGCTACATGCAGTCACTAAAACACAAAAATGAAGACCAAAAGCCCATTTAAAAGAGATGGAAACTAGAGTTGTGGAAGTTTGACAAGGAGAGGGAAGTAAGAGAGAGAGCAAAGATGACATTTTTGGAAGGAGCTCTCTGAGCTTGTGTCTCTGGGGAGCTGCATAAAACTCACTGGAACAGCTGAAAGCAAGGAATAAAATTCACTTGACTTTTTAGGAGAACATTGCTCACAAAACCCTTCTAATTTGGCTCTTATTATAAAACTCACACACGCACAGGCTCAGATGGAGGCACTTCTGCTCTCTTGCCACATTTAGTTTAGCTGGGTGGGTTTTGTTTGTTTTCTTATTATTTTATTTTATTTTTTTTTTTAATTTTGCCCACACAGCTGGTAGAGGGAGCCTGTAGCAGCTTCACCTCACTTTTGTCTTTGTGAATATTTTATGTTACCACCCAGGGTTGGGTATCAGTACAATATCACCAAACCATAGCACAGGTGCTGTACAACTCAGATATGCCTAGGAGTACACTTCCTAAAAAAAACCCTCGTACCAAAAACAAACAAAGAAATCTCAACCAAACAACAACAACCACCACCATGAAACAAAAGACTTGAAACTTCGGGACTTGGCTCACAGCCCTAATTGGCTCTCCAAGTCTCCCCACACATGACATAAGGCACACAGGATTTTGATTACAAGCCTGCAACGTTCGGGAGATTGAGTCAGGATCTGTTAAAAACTGTTTTCATCACATGCTCAGCTTCCTTTAAGAGCAACCTGAGACTGTCCTTCATGCACATTCATTAAGGAGATCTCACAGCTTGTGTACAAAGTGTGTCCCTACTGCTGCTCACTGCATTCCATATACAGGTAAACCAAGCTGAGTAACATATTTGGGTGCTTGGGAAGACTTCTGTCAGCCATGCAGAGTACCACCAAGGGGGACACTGGGCTCCCCAGTTTAAGAAGGATAAGGAGCTACTGGAGGGACTCCAGCAGTGGGCTACAACTATGATGAGGAGCCTAGAGCACCTTTCTTATGAAAAGAGACTGAGAGAGCTGGGTCTGTTCAGCCTGGAGAAGCTGAGAGGGGATCTCATAAATGTTTATAAATATCTCAAGGATGGATGTCAAGAGGATGGATGAGACTCCTTTTAGTGGTGTCCAATGACAGGATGAGGGGCAACAAACACAGACTGAAGCATTGGAGGTTCCATCTGAATATGAGGAAAAACTTCTTTACTTTAAGGGTGACAGAGCCTGGAACAGGCTGCCCAGAGAGGTTGTTGAGTCTCCTTCTCTGGAGACATTCAAACCCACCTGGACACATTCCTGTGCGATCTACTCCAGGTGAACCTGCTCTAGCAGGTGGGTTGGACTGGATGATCTCCAGAGGTCCCTTCCAACCCCAACCATTCTGTGATTCTGTGACACAGTGAGCAGTCCAGCCCTTTAGAGGAAGCTTTTGGGAGAACAGAGAGACTTTGAGAGTCACCTAGGTGCCACCTTCCTAGCTATACTCAGGATGCTACTGTGCCAGTGGGAGCTAACTAAGCCACTATGTTGCTTACTATTGGCTTTCCACCTGTTTATGTAGCTGTATACCTCATCATGGGTGTGATGGAGCAGATCTGGGTTGAGCTGAAATTGGGGGACCCCTGCCAACAGCCAGCTACTGAAAAGGACACAGGGCTGCTCCAGGATGTCCATGTGCCAATGTGGTGCAGGACAAACAATGCTCAACTCAGACACAATCAGCCTGCTGACTTCTGTTGATACATACAGACCAGCTGCTTTCATTAACAAAGGGTTTCTGTGCAAGGGGAGGTAAACTCAGAGCCCCAGAGAAGAGCAATGGGGTTGCCAGACTGATTACTTAAAGCATCAAAGATGATTGCCTGGTTCTACACTTACATTGACACTCCCTGGGGCTCTGGTGGGCAGCAATGATCTACTATGGTCTCACAAAGGCTTCCAGCTCAGGGCAGCATCATGGCCACTCTACCGCAAGGCCCTTAGCAAGGCTTTCCTGAATAGTAGGAACAACAGAACAACAAAGTTCAACAGAGGAAAGAAAAAACATGTTCTTCATTACTCCATTTGCCAGTACTTTACCTGGGGAATTTCCCTTCCTTGTGCAGCTCAGGGACAAGATCTCAGCTCAGGATCCAAGGCCACCAGCTCAGGATATAACCTAGCATGATCTCAGCAAAGTCTGCACCATGACATCCTAGGCTCCCCACCTAAAGCCCAAAGGTCCTTACCCTCAGAAGTGATACTCTCTGAAGCCTTTCTTCAACAGCAGGTTAGCTTCCTCCAAGGCTCTCCTATATGTCTTCTCTGGAGCTGTGCTTCGTCCCAGATGATGAACACCACCTGCCTGAGGGTGGGACCCATCCCAGGTGGGTGGGGCGGATCTAGATCAGCTTGCTGGCTGATGGTACATGGAGAGGTAGTTTACAGTAATTAGGTGCAGCTGTGCCTTTTTGTCTTCTACTCTTCAGGGTCACCTTGGATCATTTCCATTTGTTATATGTTATGTATGTTGTACTGCTGAGGAAAAAAAAACAAAGCATCTCGATTTCCACCTTTGTCCAAACTATGTGATAAGGGATTGTCTCCAAGAAATTTGCATGTGGGTGAGAACTGAGTACAGAGGTGATGATACCAACTCTGTTGGGACACCAACCTAACATACAGATTTTTCTCAGCTTGGAGCCTGGGTGCAGTAAGCTTGCATGTGCTTTCAAAGACCATACAGGAGTTCTTCCATCTACTCTCATTTTCAAGTTTTGATCAAGAAGCCAGTATTTTTCTCACTAAGAAGTCCTGCTGCAGAATGCAAGCCAAAGCATATCTTTATGTTCTGGACACTTCAAATCTGCACATTTTTAATAGAAAAGGAAAGAACTGAGTAAAAAACATGGCCTTTGCTAAGATTGTCTACTCTGGAAGACAATGTAGTGATACCTTTTTTTTTTTTTTTTTTTTTTTTTAATACTATTAACCTTAAATTTGGTCCCCAAGAGGAATGAAACTTTTGTCACAATTTAATTTGATTTTTGGATAAAATGTTTCAATTTCCCATCTCCTTGCCAAACAGAAGTTCTACTAGCCTAGAGTGAGGTGAAAAAATGGCACCCTTTCTGGTGCATAGGATTTTTCAGTTAATTTTCAAAGTCCAGGCTTATTTCAGTTGTCTGTCTATGTAGCTCTGTCACCTTGGAGAATGCTCTTTCCATGACACTAGAGGATAGTCTCAGTGGAGAAATTGCTTAGTAAATTAAATGGAAGAGACCAGATGAGGAATTGGAAATATGCGGATGGCCTTAAATGTAAGTTTGAATAGAAGCATGAGTTAGAGGATGATGTGAATTCTGGCTGCTCTTTTTTTGCAGTGTATTGTTCTGTCCTAATGTCACCATTCACTCTGGTTCCAATTCAGTATTTCTAATCACGGAAGGTCATTACACAGATTTCTGGTATCTGCTGAAGCATCATCCAGCAAAGGCAATATCTGGTGATCTGTTACAAAGATCTGGGTGTAGTAACCATCTGCATGGAATAGCATGTTGGATTTTGGGTTAGTGTTATACAATGTAAGGACTCCTTGTTTTGATCTGTAAAGATTAATAATGTAGGGACTGGAAAAATTGTGGAGCACAAAGGGAAGTAAAATACATTGACTGCTTTTACTTGCCAAAAGAAATCAATGTTTTCCTTCCTGTTAAGAAAATTTGGCAGCGGAGGCAATGTGAGGAGATGCTATGTACGTATCCTGCACCCCCACTGGTGCATTCAGTCATTTGGAGTGAGGGTGTATGGCAAATCTTTGCTTTGTAAAAAGAGAAGAAACCTCATACTTACACAAACCTATTCAACAAAACACCTTCCGGCAGGTGCAAAGAAACCTGTTTTCAAATAGGCTTTTCATCTATTTAAGGAACATTAGATGTCACCTGTGTGTAAGGAGACAAGCTGCAGTGTCCATGGGGGGGTGATGCAACATCTTGGGATGATAATAGGCTTTTGTGAAAACCTTTGCTTAAAAAAATGTATTTACTCAGTGTCAGTTTAATATTCCTTGCTTAAGAGAGCCTGGGTATGACCAAAGACAGTGGTGTTTAATCAGGCTAAAGAGATGTTTAAACATACTTGTGACTGGAGCACAGCACAATGTGGCCAGCCAGCATGGAGAGGGCAGGGTCATGCAGCACGTCAGCTGGATTAAGAAGCAAACAGCCCCTTCTTCTGCTCCACGCTTGCAGTCCAGGGCCGAGCTGGGGCTCATTTAGCTCCTGATCCAGCAGTGCTTTTGAAACTGGGTCCTGTGGGCTAATTCCCAGCTGAGCACTGGAAAGTTTAGTTTGTATTGGCAGTTGCTGGCTCCAAAAGGTAAACTGTGTGCCCTGCCTGCTTTAATAAAACAGACCTGCCCATATGCACGTAACCCTCACAGTTTCTTGAGATCCTTTCAGTTCCTTGGATGACACTGGCTGAATGCCAGACCTCCACTGCCAATGGGCCTGTGGCTAAACCCACAGGAGAACCTGGAGCACCTAGCACTGTTGATAAAGCCAATTCTGCTGAGACATCCAGAATTTGATCTTTATCCAAAGCATCAGTGTGCTGGGCCAAAAATACCGTCAGCTATTTCCATCCTTATCCCTAATATGCACACAATGTGAAATGTGATGTTAAAAAAAGATTTTTTTTCAACCATAAGACAGGATTTATTCTGGGAAGCGCTAGTCCTTGTTGTCACATCCATCTCCTGTTTTGAGGATTTGATCCTGCAGAGCCCCCGGCTCATGCTCCTGTAGATTTTTAGATGCGTAGCAGAGATGAGTGCATGTGTGCTCCTCAATACTAAATGCAACCACAATACCAGCTGAGATAAAAACAAGGAGAAAAAAAAAGTCGGCAATGCATGCAGCTGAAGATGAGAAGGACAAATCAAGAAAAGTCAATGATATCGGTGTTGAACAGAGTAATGTTTCCAGGCATTTCAAGCCAACTGGTTTTGTGGAAGTGAGTGGTGTGTTCTGTCAAAAGGGATGCAGGACAGAATTTATAATGTGAATCCCAGGAGCACATGGCTTACCACTAATCATTGATAATCTCCTTTGTTTCTCCACAGAAAGATGTGGGGCATTCCAGCTAAAAACACTCCATGGCAATATCCACCTTTGATAAACAATACACAATGTAGTGTAGTGTTCCCATGAACTCCTTGGCCAAATGATTACTGTGGCTTGTTAGTCATCCAAAGAGGGGGGAAACAGGGACTTCCATGAAGAGCAGGAGACACCTTCATCCAAATACTTCTTTCCTCTGCTTCATTTTTTGTTGGTTGTTTCTTTTTAATTTTTTTTTAGAAATGTCTATGTAATTTCACAATTAGCCTACAGCAAAAATTAGCCCTTCATGTAGATTCACACAAAAAATAGTCTATTTTTGCTGGGCCTGTAGTAAACATTTCTAAAACAGACATAGCCTGAGGTGAAGCTATTCTTGTACTTGTGTTTAGAAAGCAAGGGATAAAAAATTATGAAATTAATCATTCCTGAGTGGATCAAAACTGTAAATGTCTGATAAAAAAAACACAGTCTCTGATCATGTGGGCAAATGGAGCATCCTGCTCTGTGACATTGCTACCTGGCAAAATGAAGTGCACTTTAATTGACAGACATTTTTAAATCCACAGTAATACACCCTACAATGAGTGAGTCGGAGCCTGACTCTATAGCCCTTATTCTTGGGAGTAATCTTTACTCACCAGACCAGTGTACTGTTTCACCTTTTACCAGCTTTAAACTGGGGGGAAAATAAAGAATATCCATGGCTAAGTTTTTATCTTTGTTAAGATGATACATTCTCTTCACCCATTCAAGAAATACCATCCTCTCTTATCACTCTCTCAAGGTCTTCAAGTACCTACATGGGGAAGAGATTTCTGATGGAAGAAGGGACTTTAATCTGGCAGGAAAAGGCATAATGAGATCCAGTGATTGAAAGCTGAAGTTAGACAAATTCAAACTATCTTATCTAGGAGCTTGGTAGATTCCCCATCACTTTTGAAGTCTTTAAGAAGATATCCAGTCTTGATGTAAAAGATATGCTCTAGATCAAACAGAAGTTATGGGTTTGATGGGAAAATTATTGGGTGAGGTTCTGCAGTCTGTGTTATGCAGGAGGTCAGGCAAGGGAATCATAATAGTCCCTTCCGGCTTTAAAATCTGCGAAGCCCAAACACGACTTCAATAAGGAAAAAGCAAACCACCCTGACGACCTCTTCTGCCCACAGAACTTTAATTTTGGAAACAGAGGCTGGTTAAAGCAGTTCATCAGCCTTACCTGGACTCTGCTTAGCAGAGTATTCGTAACACCTCAGGTTTTTTCAAAGGAAGAAATTTGAAAACAGTCTAGTTTCTCTTTAATAAAAGTAGTTGGAAAATGCTGACTGGTTTCTCAACCAGCATATAGCTGTTTCTTTTCCAAGTATAACAACTTTTTTATTTTAAGTTTTCACATCAGGTCTTTTACGTTGTTTCACATAATTTGCAGCATCTATTTATCTGACAGTCTTTATGACATATCTCTGCAAATGAAGCGAATTGAACTCACTCGGTAAGATTCCTATTTTTAATGACATTCATATAGCTCTTAAGTGGGGAATAATTAATGTCTTATAATCATACTATTTTTATTGCTTTTTTACCACGTAGCTAAGTTAAGAAACAGCTTTCAAATTGAGTCCCAACAATACCAGCTTTCACAGCTTTATCTTGAGCCTTGGATAATTTTCCTCAAATTGCGCGCTCTGGGAGTCATGTGAATGTATGAAAATCTTGTAATCACTCGTGGTGGTTGCTAGTAAAGTTTGCAAACTCACTCCTCAAAAGACCAAAGCAAATAGTGAAGTAAATAAATATCTCTATTTCCTTTTTTCATCCTATAATTTTAAAGCAAAATCCCCTGATTCTGGAATGTAAACATATGCATTTGGCTATCGCCAGTTGTGTTGAGAATGATCTTCTCCCATGGGGCAGGAAAAGACAATTGGGGGAGAAAGGGCCACCTCAGTTTTCATGGCAGGGGCTTAAAAATCTTTATTTTTCGATAAATAAACTCTCAAAATTCAAGTGCCAACAAAGAGCAAAGACCTGAACACATGAACACTTGGAGATGCTGATGGTCTGGCCCAGGCTCAGGGAGAAGAGAAGGCTCTGGGGAGACCTTATTGTGGCCTTTCAGTACTAGAAAGGGTCTTATAAGAAAGATGGGGCCAGACTTTTAGCAGGGCCTGTTACGATAGGACAATGGGCAATGTTTTTAAACTAAAGGAGGGGAGATTCAGGCTAGACACGAGGAAGAAATTCTTTACAATGAGGGTAGTTTAACACTGGAACAGGTTGGCCAGAGAGCTGGTAGATGCCCCATTCTTTGAGACATTCCAGGCCAGGCTGGATGGGGCTCTGAGCAACCTGATCTGGTTGAAGATGTCCCTGCTTATGGCAGGGGGGTTGAACTAGGTGACCTTTGAAGGTCCCTTCCAACCCACACTATTCTGAGATTCTACGTAGCTGTGCAGGGGCTGCCCAGAAAGCCCTGGTGCTGCTGGGAGCCATTATCAACTTAGGACGGGGTCTGTGGGACACAGAACAGGCTGGATGGGGTGAGAGGGGGTGGGAAGGGGACTGTCCCCACCGCATGGCTGGAACAGCGGTCCCTCGCTGGCACACACAGTCATTGGCATGGGAAGGTGTGTGTGGGTGCAGGGCTGCAGGGTGGGTGCCAGGGGACTGGGGGCAGTTGTGGGCAGGGAGATCGGGCAGCTCATGTGGGATCAGGTGGGCTGAGGGAAGCGCATGGTCTGTCTGATCCCCCTGGTACCAGCGTTCCTGGCTTGCCATTTCAAAGCCAAAGGGGGTGAGCCAGCCAGTCTGACTTTGTGCTGGGACAGAAGAAGAGCATTAATATAGCTACAGCTGAGCATGAGCTTGGAGTGTCATACCTTCACTTGAAGAGTAACAGTATGGATCAGCAGCAAAGTAGACAGAAACTCAGGGCTTAAATCTAATTAAATGACCACGTGAACCTGCTCACACTGGCAGCAGCAGGGTCCACAAACAGGCTGTGGTACGGAAGGCATGTGACAAATGGTAATAACATGTAAAAGCCTCTTTAAAATCTCCAGTCCTTAAATAGGCACGGACACCCTGCAGGCTCTCCAGCTTTTTTCTGTTGTCATCTCACTCCAAACTGTCACAAGATGTCAGTGTTTTCAGATACTCCTGCTATGGCTGAGTAAACAGTCTCTCTGCACTGCCTGGCTGGCTTTCAATGGCATAAAATTCATCCATAAAATTGAGCCATAAGGTTCACAGCAGAGTGGTGATACCACAGAGAAACTCAGTGTAGGGACCACATCCAAGTTTCAGCCTCCGGCAGGAGAATCAAGGCATAGTCACTGTTTGCCCTTGACCCTGGGGTAGCTCTAAGGGACCTGGTGCTTGAGCTGAGGTGAGTGATCCTTCTTTGGAGCTTGGTGTCAGCATGGAAGTCCTCAGATCATTAATACAGCAGGGTGAACCAAGAGGAAGACATGGGGCAAAGCAGCAGACAACTTTGTCTTTTTTGGCTGTGGTTTGACACGTGCTATAGGATTGTCCTTTTGAGGGAATCCTAGAGACTCAGAGGCAGGACATAATCTTGTTCCAGCCTCTCCATGCTGGCAGTGTGACAGACAGAGGGACAATGCATCTGACTTGCTCTTATCAGGCATGATGCAATAAGAAGAAATGATGCAGGCGGGAAAGGAAGCAGTTGAGACTGTTAATGTGATATTATCTAGCAAGATGGTGCTTGGGCAGGTCTTGGGGCTAATGCATTAGAGTTAATGAAGCCTTGATTTTGAAGCAGACCTTGGTTGTTGGTAGGTTTTGCTGGTTTTTGTTTGTTTTGTTGTTGTGTTTTTTATATTGCTGTTGTTTAGTTTTGGGGTGGTTTTTTGTTTGTTTATTTGTTTGTTTTGTTTTTGTTTTGGTTTGTGGTTTTGTTGTTTTTTTTTTTTTGGGGGGGGGGGGGGGGGTGTTTGTTTGTTTTTCTTGAAAAATCCTTTTGGAGTGCTCTGGGATGAGAGGTTCTTTTAGCCTGTAAATTCATTAATCCCATGTTTCCTTGCATGGTATGACAGCCACAATGACCTCCGGTGGGTAGTTCAATATCCTGCCTACTGGTATTTTCTAATGTCCTTTTGCATATAAAGGTCTTCATCCAGACCTCTTTTCACTCTTGTACACATAGAACATTTTGCAGGGATCCAATGTCATCTGCTCTTCCCAGCAAATACAGAATATGTAATTTCCTATTTGCTGCTGATCCTGCTACTCTGAGGCATGGGGGTAATAAAAAATGGTGAAGCCTTGTACTGAGAGCCCTGGATTTTCTCACGTCAGTGACTTGTAATTCCTATTAACGGGAAAGTCCACTTGAAGAATGTAAGAGGGGCACCTTATTGTGAAAGACATTTACATTAGCAGAGCTATCTTCAAGGTCCCTATAGAAATTGGTTATAAAATCAACATGTGATGCCACTTCAGAAGCTTTGAATTGCTCTTTCAGAGAGTTACTCATTGCCATCAACTAAATAAGAGTAGGATCCTATGAGGAAACTCCACCAGTTGGATAACATTAATGTCCCCTTGTCTTCCTGGCAGTATTCAGTGGCCCCTCCAATGGGGGCAAATGGTGTTGTATTATAATTTTTTCCCATATTTTTTTGTGGGAGATTTGCACTCCCCAAGGACCATTGTTTGTTTGTTTCTTTAACAGGGAACTTCGCAGAGTGTGCCCGTGAGGCCATGAATATTAACATGATTCCAGATAATGTGTTACTGGGAAAAATCCTGGTCCCATTGCATAGAAAACTCCTAGGAAAAACAAATAGGTTATAGTCGCGTTTGTAACTCAAACAATTCCATTTGAGTTAAACCTTTCATGTGAATTCCAAGGCATTTATTTCAGAGAGACATTTTAGGATGGATGTTTCTGTATGAGAGGACAGCTGATTTACGACATGACTGTTTGTCACTGAGCTGTCCTGATGCCTCGCAAGCTGCACCCTTTGCTGCTGTCCCCAGGTTTGGAATTAAGAAGCTTGTGTTCACATTCCATCTGTGTTGCCTCAATACAGCATTGTATGTTTCCTTCTTTTTTTTTTCCCTTTCCCTTCCTCTCCCCTGAATTTGCTCTCACTGAGTGGCATGAAGGAAAAAAAGAAAATAATAATAATTAAAAAGAAAAACAAACCACCTCCTACTAAGAGGACTAAGACTGGGGAGCCAGCAAAGAGGAGAGGCTGTTGCCTCTAAAGTTCAGAAATAAAAAAAATGACTTTCTCCTTTGAGCTTGCTGTTCCCTGATGTGACACTGTGATCGGTATCAAATGCTTGGTGGCAAGGATTTTTGTCAAGCTTTCCCAGCTAAAATAGATTTAACCTACCAGTTGCTCTTTGTGGGTTTAACAATGTGTGTGACAATAAAGGGTTGCTGCCGCTGCATTGTTAATACATGAATAGTCCCAGTTCTCTGTATTTACTATTGTGCTCTGCAGATTTCCAGGAAGGAGTGTTTGGCTCTGGCTATTGATACAGGTCCTGTTTTGCAGAGGGAGCTGAATCAGCCCCTCTATGATTAGTCAATGCGGAGGCACAGCTAGGATTTAATTGAAATTAAGGGAAGCACCCGGTTGTCTTTGAACAGCTCACCGGGCGTTCTCCCCTGCTCAGAGAGGGTGCATCTGGGTTTTACACTTTGTCATCACTGCCTCTGGATGTGAGGAGTTCACCCTGTGGGCAGTAAACTCACAAAAAGTGCCAAAAATCAAGGAAGAAGTCTGCTCCTTGATAGCAGTCTGTGGTCTGTGCTTGGCTGGGGCCAGCCAGCAATGTGATGGACAAGAAGAATAGGCAATGAGAAGGAAACTGATATGCTCTGGCCTCCTGGAAAAGCACGGTCAGATGGATCTGAACGAGAGGGGAGCTGTGCAAGCCCTTGGTGACTTCTGTGTTTTTTCTCCGTTTATGTCATCCAACACCTTGAAGATCCAGCTGGGACTGGGCTGCCTGGGACGCAAGAAGATGGTGTAAGCAGGATGGTTGGGCAGGGTGAAGGAGGGTGCTGGCAGCACCTCTGCAGGTCTGGCATGGAGACAACTGACTCCTGCATGATATTGGAGGTGTGTCCCCATCGCTGTGCCACCCAAAATACCGTCTCAAAATCCACGGGTCAAGGGGGCTGTCCATGAACCTTGGACAGCCCCATGAATGTCCCCCCAGGGGCAAATCTCAGTGGTGTCTTTGCTCCACCAAGCCCAGGAGAGCCCTTCTGGGCAGTACCTTTCATGGCAGCTAAAACTGGCACTCCCCTGGATGGCAAGAGCCCCCAGTCATCCCAGATGACCTGGAGTTGGCCACCCAGGCAGGAAAGTTGGTGTCAGGTGCTGGAAAAAAAAGGAAAAGCCTCCAAAGGGTCAAAAGCCCTTCCATCCTGGAAGCGATCTTTGCTGGTGTTTCTCTTGGTTTCATTTCCGTAACAATCAGCCACCTATTATTAAATCAGAGCTGCTGGGGAAATGGAGTTAAATTAAGGGAGATCAGAGGCAGGAACGGAAGCGATGTCTATATAAATATCTGCCTATGTTATATAGAGTACTGTAGTTAATCAATCCTGAGAACAAAGAGCTTGGCTTGAACTAAGCAACAGCCCCAGCCAAGTGAAGGAGTCCTGCTGCGATAAGCAAGCAAACAGTGCTATCAACAAGGAAAATGTTTCTAAAGGCCTCTCTCCCACTGAAGGAGTTGAAAAACAAGGGTTTTCAGCCCTTGGGGCAAGCGCTGCTCCCCTGGCTCTTTGGGCAAGCGCTCCTCTGAAGGTTAGTGAGCGCAGGAGCCAGATGAGGGGACAGCAGCTTCTCTTAACTGAGGCAAAAAACTTATTGATTATGCGTTCAATGAAAGGTCAAAACTCCCTTTGAGGGTCACCACAGTTGCAGCAAAGCTCTTCCCAGCCCCAGCCCCTCTCCCTGTCTGCTGAGTGTTTCGTGCCAGTCTCTCCAGGTGGACACCTGGGGTAAAAGTGAGCTGCAAATGAGCTAATCATCATTAATGTGTCGGTAGAACCTGCCAGCCTGACATCCCTCCTAATGGCTGACAAATGTCAGGGTGACTTGTATGCTTTTTTTGTTAATTGAATTGGTTAATTAGGTCCCAGAGGCCTGGCTGCTAATTATGAGCTGCAGTAGAATACGGGTTTAAAAAAAAAAAAAAAAAGAAAAAAAAAGGCACGCCACAACAACAAAAAAAAAAGTACCAAAAACCCCCTTAAAATCTGATGCAGGGAAGTTAAAACAAAAGGGAGCGATGGGGGAAAAATAGCACCCCCCACTCACTCATACACAAAACCTCCTTTGTGTTCTTTACAATCTGTACAGTTACCTTCGCTTAATTTCTGACCTGCCACATGCTACTGCCTTCTTGATGTGTTTTTAAAAGGAGGGTTAGAGAAATTCCAAATCTGCCTTTTTTGACGGGAGCATCTGCTCAGTCAGAAACACAGTCATTAATTTTCTGCCAATTAGCAAAAAAAAAAAAAAAAGGAGAGCGAGAGAAAGAGAGAGAGGAAAAAAAAAGAAGAGGGAAAAAACCCCTCCAGATTTGCATCTTAATTTGTTACTTTGTAAAGATGTTGTTTTTTTTAAAAGTTAAATACTCCCTCCGGTTTGCCAGTCATAGAAAGTGAAGAGATGATAGCAACTTCCCACCAAGAAAAGGCAATTAATCATTATATTTTGCACTTCTATAGCAGCTTTCATCCCCTGATCTCAAAGCGCTTTGTGAAATTATTGTATTAAGTCTCCTGCCAAGCCCCGGCGAGGGTGGCAGTGTACCAGCAAACTCCTTGGGGCCAAGGTGGTCTTAATCTGCGCCTGCTGAAAAGTGCCAAGGACACTAATAAACTTTATCACAAATAATTACTAGTCTACCTGTTTCAGGGAAGGATACACAGATGTGCAGGGAGTGCTCAGGGCTTCCTGCACCAATACGACCTGGGAGCTGGAGAGAAAATCTTGAACCACCTTCTTCTAGTCTCAGCATTCCCATTCCTTCTTTAATAAGAGCCTCAATTGGCAGCTGCACGCAGAAAGATCTCTGGCATTGTTGTAATTAAACATATTAGAGCTAGAGCTGGTTGGGAACCAGCTTTTCCACTGTGCAGAATACCCCACAGACCATGAAAACTGCATCCGCTCCATGCTGAAACAAATAACTTGGGAATTCAAACATTTCCTTCCAGGCAAAAGTTGAAAGACAAACACCCAGCCACTTGAAACATCTTTTTCATAAACCATACCACTTTGTACCACATCTCAGCACTGTAAATTCGCTCATTTCTACCTTCCTAAAAGAAAATCTATTTTACTTCAAAAATCAGAACTATTTCTTCTGAATGAAATGTAAGCTTTTTCTGTTGAAAAAATCAAAAGCTTCCCAGCTTTGTGCAATTTTAAAGCAACGCGTCAAAATCCGTACATTTCCAAAGAAAAGGAAAATAGGTCCAATTAACCTGGAATGACCATTGCTACCTACAACAGCCACTTGCTGAACTGGTACTGGCATGGGAGGCTCAGCTGCCTGCCTCTTTCCCTGTGTATTTTGGATTGCTGGGAATTTTTCTTCCTTCATAGAACAGAGGGATCTCATTGTCACAGAAAGTGGAAACCCAGGTGGCTGATCCCTAGTGTTATTTCTGCTGCAGACTTGTTGCAGCAGCATGAGCCGGTTTGCCTCAGTTTCCCTTTTCTCCCCTTGGCCAGGGACATGCGGTGCCCCAGGCACATGCCCTCGCTCCTCCTCTCTCTCCTCACCCCAAACACTTACGGGCACTACAGGGTTGTCAGGAGGCAAAATTTGTGGGTGCTAGTGATGGACTTACAGCCCTCAGGTGAAGATAAAATACGACGATTATCCCACTTGCTTCCCCACCCCCCTTCCCATCGGATAGCAAAGTTGCCTTACGAGTTAAAATAAATTGCCTCGCGCTCCCCACTGAAAGCATTTTGACTTTGTCTTGAATCGCGTATTCCAGTAGTCATTATACTTCAGCTGCTTCTTCTTCTTCTTCTTAGCATATGACATATATAGCAGTTCAAAAGTTGCAGTGAGCTGCTGCCAGGTCACATTCAAAGGAAAGTATCTGGGAAGCTGGCAGCTAAAAGTATCTGATAAGTTGGCACTGTTAGTGCTCAGCGGGAGGAGGGAGAAGTGAAGGAAGGAAGGGGAGGGGGAACCAGGCATGGGGGAGCAGGGAAGGGGAGAGATTCAAAGGGCTTTTGTTTCTGGATCAGATTCTTCCAGACTCTGAAACTTTTGCAGAGATGTATGTGCCAGGGTTTTTTTTTTTTTTTCCCCTTCTCTTCCTCCTCTCCATAGTTTAATGCATTAAAATAACCTATTAAAAGACCTATATTTGCTTTCAAGTAGACTCTGAAAGGCGCTCAAGATGTCACTATTAAAAACGGCGCTGCGCTTTGCAGGCGAGGGTCTGTGGCTAGGAGAATAAAGCAGAATTGATTAGCTGCTCCGACTTTGCCAGCCGTACAAAGGCTGTGGTGTGCCACAAGTTGCTAGAGAACAGCTCAGCAGCTTCTAACCAGCCTGACTGTATACAAGGGTGCATCGCTTCCAAATCCAGCTTGGTTTTGCAGAGCCTGATGCTGGTCCGGCATTCCCATGGCATTCCCTCATTTCCCCCCTGTCCTGATGTCCTTTTGCGAGTCATTTGGGGAGAATCAAAATTAAACTGCCATGAAATTCTCTCTGAACCCAGAGAACAAAACACCCCCTTGGGAGGCTACGGAGGGTGTTCGATCCAGGGAGGCCACGGGACCCCAGTGCAAACACTGCACCTCCTGCCCCAAGAGGCTTGTTCCTGGCTACTGAGTTGTCACTGAATACTAGAACAAACAGACTGGAAAATGTCAGCAAATGCTGCAAATGGCCAAAAGTATAAAGCCAAGGCAAAAAGGTAAAGAAAGGATTGAAGCCCTTAGGTTCTGCACAGAAATTATCTACTCGGCACCTTTGAAATTAAGGAACGGAGTTAGTGTAACACCATGCATCAGTCTGACGATCCATCCCTGACTAGTCATTGTCATTAGACCATGGGTCACATGTGCTACAACTCTATTAATGTGTATGAAGTTACTCCCAGTCTAACACTGGTTTAAGAAAATCGGGCTTAATTAGATTCTCCTTGTAATTAAATGAAATTTATTCTTATGCTTTGTGTTATGCTTCTGGCTTGCCCACACTATTGTCTGCTGATTATTAGAAATGTATTTATGGAAGGTGTAACAACTGTGTAAGAGCTGTGTTTATAGCAAACATACAATTAGCTATGCTTGTACCATTCCCAGCACAGCAGGGGCTTGGTCCCTGAATGCAGCTCATGATGGGAGTATTCTGCAAATAAATACTAGGCACAGGCAAGCCGGATCTCATTTGCCTTGGTAGGTTAAGGTTATAGCATATAAAATTAGGCTGAGGCTCTGTGTTCCACATTTACACCTATAATTCTTCACAAGAAAAGCTCCCACTAGCCTTGACTAGTGACTAACACATTCAGCTCTGCTCCTTCAGAGGTATTCACGTGATTAACACGGCATGTTAAAAGCTGGGCCACTGACTTTAACACAGACTAATTCTAGAGCAACAAGAGCAACTGGGACTCTGTGTTACTCATGCTCACGCAATTCACATGGAAAATGCCCTTTTATCCCTTCAGAATATGCCAACGGATGCCCAAGGTACAAACAGAAGGTCCAAGGAGAAAAAAGGCTGCAGTAGTGGGCTTACATCACAAGGTGCTCCCCATGCATCCCCTCACCAAAATTACCAGCCATTGGGGTTTCATACTTGGTTTTCAAGGCAGCATTTTCTAAATGATTCTTCCATTCCTGCTGAAGTCAATAGAATAAGTGGAAAATAATGCAATACCTTCAGTAATTTAAATTTAAATCAATGGTAAACTAAGTCCAGAGAGCAAGGCAGGCCTTCCTTGTTGTTACTTAAAATATTTTAATAGAGGTAAACGCCTTTGCAGGTGAGCTGGCTCAGAGAGGACTAGAGTCCAGAGCAGATTGTGGGAACAGTTATTTTCCTCACCACCACGGATGTTCTTGAATAACCCGATTATTCTCATTAGTGCTCCATTTGGATGGCTGCAACTAAACAAAAGCAAGGAGGAGTGGGAGCGGGTAGTAAATCCTCCATATATGAATATGAAGAGGAGTTTAGGCAGCTCCCTCCCACTCCTGCTAAAAAAAAGTTTTAATCTTGGCTGCTCTATGAATATTGACTGGCTGCATATTGACATGCCACCTGCTGGGGCTGCTTCAGCTATTGATAACCAATGCCATCACGTATAAAGTTCAAAAACCAACAGGCGGCTTTCATGTTTGTAAACAGTATTGATCTGCATAAATAAGCTTGCCATTAGACTGCCGGATTAAACAAGGACGAAGACAGAACATTTGTGAGATTAAATCCGGAAACAGTTAATTAAAAGCTGAGCAATAAACCCAAGCTGTAAACAGCAGCCAATTAATTCAAGCGTCTGTAGATCTATGAACAGCCCTTCCCTGCGCCGGTCCCCTGTCCCCACACCCGCCACGCATCCCAGCACCAGCATCTGCTGAGCTTTACCTGCTCCTTCACCGACTACCAAGCCCCATGCTGTGCCACCCCCTCACCACATTGCTGCAGAAGGGGCTCTGGAAAATAATTTTGAGATGTAGAGGTGCTTTTGGGTTTTTTTTTTTTTGCAAGAGAAGCCCTCTGGGATATCCTTGTGCACAGCCTGGTCCTGTTACAGTAGAAGACCTCATGTGGGTTCCTCGTGAGCAGTGACGGGGTGGATCTGGGAGAGGACCCAGGGATTCCTGTGATCTAAATAGCTCTTCTGACACTGGTTGCAGCTTTATGGCCTTGGGGTCATCACTTTGGTGCTTCACTTCATTTTTCCCACCTGCAAATGGAGAAGACAAGGCCTCGGGATGTTCAGCCATGCTTTTGAGTGACAAACAAGACATTTCATTAAACAGAAATGTCTGGGTTTTACAAAGATTTTCATTTTTGAAACAGAACCCCCCAGTGATCTCAAAAAAAGTAACCAGCAAGGTTTGAAGATTTTGGGGGTTTTACTCTTCCTTCTCTCTTTGCATCCGCTTTCTCCACTTTTCCTAATGACAATATGAGAAAGAGGTGGGAAGAAGAAGAGAATAAAAACTGCTTAAAGGAAGAAAGAGAAGTTTACTTAACTAAAAACAAACAAAAAAAAGCAAAAGCTATTTTAAATTTTTCCTTGAAAAATTCCCATACTTTCTAACCAGTTCTGTTAGGTACATGTCCTCAATCCACACCTTATAGAATTACAGTTAAGTTGGCTGCATTACAGATGATTTAATGGTTATTTTATACTGCATGTGGAGAACTTGTAGACTCTAGAATGCAGCACAGTGTGACTCAGTCTATAACCATGTGGGATTTGTAGAGCTGCTGCCCTTACCACATTCAAGAAGGATGTGCAATCCCCGACTAACTCTGCTTTCAGAAGTGGGGAATTGAGGTACAGAAATATTATAGAAAACTGGGAAACAAACTCAAACCTCTCAAAATCTTGTCATGAGCACTGAGCTACCGCTAGTCAGGGGTTTCTCCAGCAAGCAGTGTGAACTGTCAGCAGATCTGCACCATCCCAGGGGCTATTCTGCTTGGCTTTTTCTGTCCTGGTGCTCCCTCCACAGTCTCATGCTGGTTTTATTGCAGGGAATTGGATCCTCTATTTGTAAATGGGCAGACTGTATGGTTTCATGAACATTTTCTTACACTGATTGGCTGTTCTCCTGGACTAAAACTGACAACAGTGGATGACAGAAACATCTTAACTTCCCCAAAGGTGGATTTATGATGGTACCAAAGCCAAGAGTTCAGCCCAGATGAAGGCGCCACGTAGCCCTCCAGGAATGTGGTGAGCTCTGCTAGGTAAAATACCTGTGGCTTAGTTCGCCCATCCATTTTTCAGGCTTAATCTTAAGTTACAACAAGCTGCTCCCCTTGGGGTATTCCACTTACATCATTTTCTTTCTCGTGGGAAGCGTGCAAGAAAAAATATCTGATGAATAACACTGGAAATTAAATGCCTGTCACTCATCTTTTTGCAATAGTGTTCTGATGTCATGTCCTCCACTCTGGACAAGATCTGACAACGGCGAGAAAATAGTAGGCAAAATATTTTCATATGCTGGCACTTTCTAGGGATGACAGTTGCTTATCAAGTATGTAAGCAAATAGCTCACAAAAGGAGGTTTGCACAGAAAGGCGAGTGAGAGCCTTCTGCTTAAAGCCCAGCATCAGGAATTTGTATTGTCAGATCAGTACTTTTAAACTGATGAACTGCAGACTTTTAGGAGACCATGGACCACTCCTAAGAGGTTGGTTTTTGTAATAAAATTAACTTTTTTCCCTGCCTGCAGAAATCACCTCACTTCAGTAAGCAATGCTTGTGCTACCAGCATCTCACCAGGTTTGCTGAAATGATGTGGACCAAATTCCAACCAAACCAAACAAATCACACTAAAGATTCCCTTATTTTGGGAAGTTTAAAGGCACAAACTGCAATAACCCAGTTTGTAGCCCAGTGCCAGGCTGCTTCAGTGCCATAGCTGAGGAAATGTGAGTGGGAAGAAGAGAAATGGTGCCACAAAAGGAAACAGAGTAGTTGTGGTGGGATAGCTGGAAACTCTCTGTTGGTCAGGATTCTGTCTGAGACCTAAAAAGCCTAAGCCAGTCACTGGCTTCACTTTGGGCACCCCTGACTTGAGGAGCACTTGGGAAATGCAGGTACAATGCTGAATCATGGGATGATTTTAGAATGACCTCTGAAAGCCCCCGAACCAATGACAAGACCTGGCATTGCCGTGGGTGGTCAGAAGGATGTTGTACCAGGCAGGAGGGGAAAATGCAGGGGCTGAGTGAGGCACGAACCTTTCTCCCTCCTCACCCCACTCCCGGGTACTGTGGGCCCACATTAGGCAAAAGCCTCATTTCTTTGACACCTCTCCGCTTCACTGGGGGTTGAAGGCCATGTACAATTCCAGATCAAGAGTAATAGGGGGCAGCACAGCCTTTGAAGACCCTTCTATAGTACTTGGCCTCCCTCCAAGGTTTTATTACTATTTATTACCTCATTATGTTATTACAGGTATTTAATGGTATTATTTTTGCACTATAGCCGTATGTCAGACCTCTGTCATGAACCAGGACCCTACAGTATTAGATGCTGTACAGCTCCACAGGAAAAGAAAGCAGCACTTGTCCCCAAAGCTCACAGCCTAACTATAGTACAGCGTCGTGGCCTTTTCCCTTCATTCAGAGCCCTGTTTTTATCCTCCTGGATCCAGCTTGTAAATTCATGTGCAAGGACTGGGTTTTTCTTGTAAGAACTCATGTACCAGCAGTGCAGATGGGGAATGACTTCTCCGGTATTACCAGTGTGCTGACTGCAATGCCCAGTGGAGCACAGCCACATCCACACGCACCAGAGCAGGACCTCTGAAATCAATTGGTATTTTTCACTGGCTTGGGTCAGGCTCAGGATAAGATGGTTCAGGGAAATTTCAGATGCCTGGTGCTGGGGGAGACAGCAGAGAGTTAAGGATGCTGCTGCTCCCCGAAGGCTGTGAGTAAATGGATTCCTCTCCAGCTGGAGGCTCTTATAAATGTCCTTCAGTCCAAAGAACCAGATATGTTTAAATTACAGCAATGTATGTGTCACAGTATGTAAGAACCTAATCGGATCATATGGAAATAACTATTCTTGGAACACCCAGGTCTCCTGACATCACTTCCTTCAGAAATAGATCCGATTACTTCCACTGAGAGACCAAAAAACGGGCGGGGGGTGGAGAGGAAAAGAAAAGCCCTTTCAGTGGAAGGTCAGAAAACTCTGCAGGTGGAGAGCCCTATCTTCTTTTTTTTTATTATTTTTCGGAGTTATTTCAATTCTTCAGCATAGAGGAAGGAAGGATGGTCTGGTGGATAAAGGCAGAGGTGCTGTTGACAGTTCAGAGAGTTGGCCCCCATTCCAGCTCTGCTGCAGACATCCTGTGTGACCCTGAGCAAGTCATCACCTTCCCATGCCCTTCCTCCTCCTCTCTAAAACAGGGGTAAAAACGTGTTTGCTTGCCGTTCTGTGAAGGACACACGTTTTAAGGGCTTCTGTCCCCCAAAGTTTGGAAAGGTCTTGCAGAGAGGGGAGTGAAAAGCAGGAGTATCCACAGCCCTGTGCGGGGAGCAGAGCTGTCCCACCCAGCTGAGGAGCTGAGCTCTTTCTTTCAGCCCAGCACCCCGAGGCTCAGACTGTGCTGTGGGTGCTTGCAAGCAGAGGCGACTTTGGTTTTGGTAGTTGTGTTTAGCAAGATAAAAGATGGATTAAGACAAAATACATACAGCAAAAACTATGTGCCTGAGCAGCATCGGGGCACAAAACTTTCTGAACAAGACAGGATTCTGTGTACCTCTCCACAAAGTAAATACTACCACATGTGCATTAAAAGGCTCCTATTATTTACAGAGTGCTGACATGAAACCCCCTGAAAGAGTTAGTATTTTGTTAGGTAAACGTTTTTCCCTCTGAGCATTTTCCTCTTCTCCCTTTCCCCTCCCCCATGTCCAATAGCTTACAGATGTTAGAACAATAAATTGAATGAATAGTTTCCCACACTGGAATGCCTGCATGCTGAAGAATGCAGAAATGATTTCTGGCCAGTTTCTGACACTGATCTACAACTACACTGCGTATATTCTGTTGCTCTTGTGTCAAGCCTTGAGCTGCTCCCTGCCAAGAATTAAGTGCTTGTTCCATAAACCTGGTGTAGATTATCACTTAGCTGTATAGATGTATCTAATAGAATTAAATAGTTTGGCTCCTGACCAGTAACAGATGTGCTACATATAATGCAATAATAATGAGACTGAAAGCACCATGTTATGCCAAGGGAACATTGTGAGATAGCTCACATTTCTTCTGTTGCCCAGTCAAAGCTCTGTGAAAAGTAAATCGAAAGTCCCATGTTTATATGAACAAAACAAGCTTTGGCTTTTCTTCTTTTTTCATTTTAATCTTACAATGGGTTTGTTATCCAGCCTGTGCACAAAGGTGAGCGTGGGGTCAGCTTTCTTTTCTATGGAGCGATGGATTTGCTTTACCATAGTTTTATTTTTCACTGAAGTTCTCCTGTAACTTAAATGGTTCTAATGAAATAATGTTGAACCAAGTCATAACTATCTGCTTGGGACATCTGAGCCCATGTAACTTGACCCATTGGGGGCAGAACAGGTTGGGTAGGAGGAAAAAGAGCTCAGTTGTACACATTAGTTGATCTTTTATTTCCAAAAATAAAACTAAAAAGAAATAAATGTCAGGACATAATGCTGCGATGAACTATGTATTTCCTAAAAGGCACCCAAGTCCTCTTGATTTCTGTTGCAATGGAGGTCCTCAGTCCTCCAGCAAGGAGGTTCTTTCTATCTTCTGCAGGGCAGGGAAGAACCCCCCTGAGCACAGGCTGGGTCTCGCCAGCAGCCACAGCAGGGACAGGGACACAGGCACCTTCCCGCATGACAGGGACACAGGCACCTTCCCGCATCACTGCTGCCTTGCTTTGGGTCGTGGCAGAGGCTCAAAGCCGAGTGGCAGCACTGGTGGTGGGGACTTGACCTGCCCATCAGCTGAACTGAACCTGCGTTATCCACCACAGCTTTTGATCAGCCCCACAGCCACCCAGCCTCAGGGCTGGGGGACAAACCGCTCTGCCTGAAATCAGGACAGCCGGCGGGTGCAGGATATGTCTGAGAAGTGCAGAAAAGGCGTCCAAACAGGCTATTATTGGATGCTGGTGATCTGGCTGCGTTGTTTCTGTTCTTCAAGTGTGGGCACGGTTAATGAGAAAGTTGTGAAGGGAAGCGAATTCCCCGAGTACCTGACTGTCTCAGCCTTTCTTGACCCGTGTCGGTCTGGGTACAGACGGAGTACAGCACAGAGACTGCACTGCACGGGCAGTCCAGGTTACAGATGAATATCAGGGCTCCAAGATGTTATTGTTAGATCTATCAGCTGTCTTTGATGCCCTGAGGTATTGTTGAGTTGCTTTTGATCCTCGGCAAGAATAGATGGGACTGTGTTCTGCTCACTTTTCCCTTGGCTTTCAGAGAGACCTCAGAAGGTAATTTTGGATAACTGCCCTAATTTATTGACCTTCAGGGAATGCTACCTGATGTTTCATCAGCGATGTACAAAAATCAGGGGGGTTGATTAATGAATTGATACATTTTTTGTAATTCATTTGGACAGACAGAGCTATTACTAGCATTGGACAAGTACCTCTGAATGTATTCTGCGACCGTCCATTCAAATATAACATGGAAAGGCCAGACAGTCATAGTGATATTGAGACAAAACCAGTCTCTCTAGCTCCAGTGGGAAGACCACATAGAAGTGTTAAGAGGGCTGGTGCAGTAACAGAGTTAGTCCTTGTGGAGAAGCAGCTGAGTTGGTGCTCGCTTGGAGCTTGGATTTGAGACCTGAAGATAATCCACTCTGAAGGACAGATGTAACTCTTTCTCTCTGCTTTCCCCTTTTGAAGGGAAATGCTCTGGAAACAGAAACATGAATATGACCATTATTTTAAGAAATAACTATGAAAAATTCATGCAAAACTGGATCCCCAGAGTTATGACTGACTGCAACGCTGGGGCCAGGGCCATGCGACCCCACCATGTGCCTGATTAAAGTGAATCAGCCCTCCTTGAATTTCCAGAATCAAGAGGCTGTAACACATTGTACAGACCAAGAACTGATATCCTGTCATGAGAAATTTTGGACCAAGCAACAGACTCAAACTCTGCTTATAGATAGTTCTGAGGCACAAGAAGCAGCTAAATTTGGCAAATAAATTATTCACCCCGCTCTATTCAAAGCAAAAGAAAGGCATAGAAAATAGCCATCTGGGAAGCCAGGAAAAGCTCAAGACAATTATCCTCCTTACTGTACATCATCCATGCAGTAACACTCAGGGACAATGTGACAATTGATTAAAACTAATTGGAGGTTAAATTAAATGATAATTAACATTAATCAATAGCGGTGTTGGCATGCCAGCATATACCTCCCTTAGGCAATTCACCTCCAATCCCCAACGCACCAATAAGGCTGGTGATCTGCGAGCCCAGCATGTGCTCCTGCCATCAGTAAAGAAGCAAGTCCCAGCAGCATTGACCTGGAGGGTTGGAGGAAAGAGAGCATTTCAATGAGAGACAGACTCGCCATCACGAGAGATGGCTGCTACACTACTCCTGCAGCTAATTGCAGCCAACATCAAAGACTAGGGTGCCCTCAAATGATGGAGGCTGGTAACGACAACTCAATGCCCGCCTGCTTTCAAACAGCAGATCACAGGCAGCCTTGCCTTAGCATATTATTCTGCTTTTGTTAAGAACACTCGTTTCTCTTCCTCTGTCCTTTTTCTTTTTTTGGTGGTATATTATTATGTGGCCAGTGCACAAGGAATAGCCATGATTGTACAGTCCCTGCTAAGGCAGTATTGCCTCTTCGCAAGGGGATGTTTTAGTTGGAAGGTGGGGAAAGAAGAGTTTGCTCCAAGGGTGTCATGTGCAGACACTCAAGTTTGTGAGATTTCTCTTCTGAGTCCTAATTTGTGATTGTGTTTAAGGGGAGATGAAGTGCCACTTTGTCATTCACACAGAGCCCAAGTTCTGCTGGAATAAATAACATGCAGTCACTTTTTATGAGCACTTGAACAGTGTATGCACACACATACATGTGTGTGTAATGCCCTGTGGACATCCACAGTTCTCCAGCAAATGGTACAAACTCCCAGTCTAAGGCAAGAGGATTTGGGACCAGCCACATGCACTCCTTGAACCACCACCTGCCTCATAACCAAGAGACGCCAGTACCCACTGCAGTATTGAAAACCATTTCACCTCAGGAGGCTTACAGCAATGATCCGTCTCAACAGTGTCAACACTTGGATGCCAAATTTGACAGTTCTTGGAAGACTTTTGGCCTCTCATGCTTCCTCAAGTATCTCCACTTGGAATCTGGAAGGACAAGGCCGTGCTGAGAGGACATTCACAGGAAAAGGAAAGAGGAAAGTGTTTTAATGCTACTCACATCTCAGGCAGTGCTTGGGGGTGCGCGTGGGGAAAGGAAACACAAACACTTCCTCTCTGTTTCCGTGATCGGCCCCTGCTGGGAGTGGGTCTGGAGGGCAAGAGCCTGTGCAGAGCCACTGGGGAGACTCTCTACTGTTGTTTACCTTTATTTTCTCACATAAACAGTGACATTCAGCTCAACTCAACTATCTTCTTGTCCCCACCCCCAAAGCTGCGGATCCAGGAACATGGAAGAAAATCTTACCTGCCTTTCAAAGTTTCAACAGCACAGCTCACAGAAATGCAGCCTTGTAGCCAGTGTAAGCAATGCCAGTATCAGCATTTTTATGCTGATGCTATGGAATTTTGTTGATCTCATACTGTAAAGGTCTGATTTGGAATGTTTTGCCAATCTACATGAGGTGGAGAGGGAAAAAAGCTACCTTTAGCTGACACCACCATGCTGCCAGAAATCCTGATTCTAATCAGGACTGGAACAAGATATCCTGCTGTTGTGTGTGGCTCATTCCTACACTTTTAGTCCTTGTAAGGCTGCCACATGGTCCTGTCCTCAGGTGGTCACCTGAAAGCACTGCAAACATGACTGTGCCATGGTTTTGGACACCATTTTTAGTTCACCTGTCCCAGACTGGGAACAAGTGACTTATCCCTGTTAGGAATGGATATACTATGCCATCAGACGAACTCTGTTGCTTTTAAATCACCATTTACGCTAGGTGGATTTGCCAGTACCATGGTTCTACTTTTACCATTTTAGTACACTTAAATATCAACACATTTATGGCTGTAATCCTTGTCCTTGTGTCCTGCATGCTGTTGTCCAGCCTCTTCCCAAATGGAGGCTGTAAGCTGTCATTTTCTGGTGGGTTTTGGAGGAAAACAGGTGTTGGAATACATCTCTAGGCAGTACACCTTGGCAAGGTTTGAATATCTGGAGGAACCAATTCTGATCCAAAACCTGGGATCTACTTTGTCACACTGCAGTCCTTAAGCCCATAAGTCATCTGCTGAGAAGAGACTTACCAGCTCCAGCAAAGTCCCATGTTATGCACTCAGCTTCCAGTGCAGTGGACACACATACCAAGTGTGAGCCTCCCTGCAGAAGGCAGTGATAGATCTAGAGGGACACCAATCTTGTCTTCACTGCTCCATCAGAATGAAAAAGAAGGGGCTGTGTAAGTAACCAGATGTTTAGATTGCACTCAGGATAATGGGAAGACGACAAAAAAAGCCATCTCTGGCTTTCTTTACACTGACCACACACATTAAGCACCTTTGATCAGGTGAAAAGCAGGTGGTAAAAGACAGCATAGAAAACGCTTGGTCATGCCTAACACGTCCCTTTCCAGATCAATATATTCTTGTGAAGATATAATCTTCCTGCTGTAACGCTGACAGGTTAATGACAGCATGAGTTATCCACTATCTAAATGCCTGCATCAGTACCTGAGTTAGATTAACCCTGGATGGACTTAACTACTCGTGCGTGCTACTCCATTACCTGTCATCACAATCCCCTCACCGGTGACTTTTCCTGCCTTTTATTTATTAACCCATCGTGCTGCAGGCCCTCACCTTCTCCTGTCTGCATGATTCTGGGTGTTCCATGATTCTGGGTGTTGAGGGTTGTGCCGATGGCCTGGAAACCCCTCCATCAGCCCGCAGCCCCAGCCTGCAGCTGGGAAGGTCTGTCCATGAGGTGAGTGTGTCTCCAACAGGGACACTGTCAGAGAAGGCACACCACCGGCTGGGAAGGACCCTCTTTGCCATGGGGAGAAATGGACAAGTGGAGATACCTGCCTTTCAGTGACCTATTCCTATAATTCCCGCAGCATACCACACTTGCAAATTTGGAGCAAATCTTTTTTTTTTTTTTAAATTAAGACTCAAATTTGCATCTGTATATTTTACTGAGCTTGGGTTTCAAGCAGGATCCAGTCCTTTGCAAAAAAAAAAAAAACAAACCAAACCAAACCAAACCAAACAAACCTCTAGACAGCATTCTGTAATGGTGCAGCAGGTTGGAAGGAGGATGAGACATGGCTGGGTAGCATTCCTGGGATCCTGCCCTGGCTTTGGCCCAAAATTTGTGAAGTGGATTACCATAGCATGTAGCTGGGGTCAGGATCCAGTAGCATTTGCAATGAGTGGTCTGCACTGTAGCTGGCCTGGGGCTCAGGGAACTTAGGCTCTGATCCTGCTTCTGGTCTTGACCTCCTAGATAACCTAGAAGAAAAAGGTAGAACACGTAAAATTTTAAAAGAGGAATTTGAAACTCTTGGTTTAAATGTCAGTAAAATAGCACTGTGACGTTCCCATCTACAGCAGAGAAATGGGGCGATTAACTTCCAGATTGACTCTTTTCACCCATTTACAAAGCAGAGATGAACCTACCGAGTTGCCTGGAATGCACTCACCACACTCCTAAAACTAAGACGACAAAGAGGGTAAATTTGGATGGGCAGGGTGCAAACATCTGCTTCTCCCGCCTGCTGCATTTGTGATGGAAAGTGCTCGTACTGTTGTCTGGGAATATTAGTAGTTTAACACGTAACTGAATTAGCGGTGAGAGAAAACAAATCACATGTGACTGAGTCTTCTGACAGAAGCAGCTTTGATGTCCTTCTGGTCGGGCTTGCCTGCTTCTCAGCCCAGCCACCCCCCACCTGCACCCCACCCCGCCCCGTCAATAAACTGTTTGTTTAGCCTCGCACAGATTATTCATTTCTTGGCACGGAGCTCTCAGCTCCAAAGAATTAACATTTGGATTGTATTTACTGGCTAGCGAAGTGCCAGCGATACAGCTGGGATTCGTTGCACAAACTATTTTGATGGGGGAAATCAATGACAAACTGAGAAGAGGAGGATCAAACAGTGAACCCTTTTGCAGCCATTGTTTGAAAACATCGTGTTGGCAATTTTTGGAGTTTCTAAAAAGGGGTGGGTGGCAAATGGGGTGGGGTAGCCTTCTCCTGGTCTCTTGGTCCTGACTCCCACACACAACAACCTGACCCTGTCTTGGTCCTAGGATAGATTAGTCACAGGATATTTCATTTTAAAACCAAGCTCATGGGTTTTTTTCCTACAGAAGAGAAGACTCTCTGGATGTTTATTGCTGTTCTGCTGGAATTTCTTTTTGGTCGGAGAGGGATTTGAAAACTAAATACATTTCCTGTTGGAGGCTGAGGGCTGCGAGCTGCAAGGAGGAGCATAGCCTTTGGCTTGGTTCAGCAGTAAATAATCACTTGTGTTCCAAAAAGTCATTCATATTGGCAAGGGCTCCCAGCACCTGCAGATAGAAGCGCCCGGGGCAAGTCCAAGCACTTCATTTAGACTGTCCCTTATTACGATCAATCAGACCCCATTCCTCTTAGCCACAGGAAATTCTAGGCTTAACCCACATGCGTTTTAAAATTGAAAAGGTGAAAGATGTGTGGTTAAAGACACAGAAAAAGAGATATGAGAATGGAGAAGGGTTTTTATATGTTAGCATCAGAAACCTTCGTTTTTCACTTCAACCCTCCATGTGAAATTTAAGCACACAGAACCTTCATCTTATCAATATCTTGATGCTTGGAAAAGTCTAGTAGTTTGCCTTCACTCCCATTCTTCTTTATGCTTTTTGTGTCATCTCATTTTCTGCAATGCAGACACATGCAGAGGAAATCATATATCTTTGTCTTCTTTTTTTTTTTTCTGTTAAGCTTTTAATGCTGGCTGGGTTAACCAGTGTGGCAATTTCTTTGAGCACAAGAGGTATTGGAGCCCAACAGGCAATGTGTTTGTCCTTGGTTCTCTGGCCAACAAGCTAACATGGCAGAACTATTCTATCCTGGGGAAAAAAAAATAGTGCAAATAGTAAAAAAAAAAAAAAAATAAATCTTAAGCCCTTTACATCCCAAACTTGCGGCAGCACACTAAATGACTTCTCTTCAATGAACGTTGGATCAGGGCTGGACAGCAAATCTGTGAGATGTGTGGATGTGGGTTAATGCACAAGCAGAGTTGGGGTCACGTCTGGCCGTGCTCAGGATACACTCCCGTTTCCTCACATCCAAACGGAATTTAATTTCACACAATGTATTTCCTAGACCAGGTGTCACAAAACAACATACGCTGCCAGCAGTCACTTTGGGCTCTGCTACAGCTTGTTGTATTCTCAAAGCTGCGGTCAGAAGAGACAGCATTTTTTGAGGCAACAGAATGAATTGCTTGCATGGAATGCCCTGGGGTCTTCACCTTTGCAAGTCTGAACCCTCTTCTCTTCCTCTTAACCACGGTGCCACAGAGTAAAACCTGCTCTCTGTCACAGATGGAGGTTTGACTAGCCTGGGAGCTTTCAACTCTGGCTGTGTAGAGGACACATGGAGCATCCCGGAGCTATTTTTACCAGTACTGGGAACACTGAGTTCAGGCTTGCCCTGCCACCAGCCACAGAGGAGCCGGTGGTGCCTTTGGGAGTGTGACTCAAAGCAGCTATCTCAGCACCGTGGTGTCCTTGAGCACCAAAATAATCATGGAAGCAGGAATATCCCATGTTGAACCGGGGAGTCGTGACTCACCGAGATCACACACTCTCAGGTTGCTTTGCTGTGCAAAGACAGTTTACAGCACAATAAAATCACGTCTGCTCCTCCCTCCTCTGGAGATACTAAAGGTCTTTAGCTGTAGGACTCCAGCCTCGCTTAATCTGCTGCTGGATTTCGTACTAATGCAGACCTGTCACTGCAAGCGCTCGGTTGTGCGTGCGCAGCATCACAGCAAAAGTTCACTCCAGCAGGCCCTTGCCACCGGCAATTAGGCTGGAGCAAAGCTCAGCCTCTGTGTGAAGTGCAATGAAAATGCTGGGAAGGCAGTGCCAGGTCCTACTCGGGCAGACTCCACAGGTTCTTCTTCAACCAAAGCCAGGTAA
This sequence comes from Streptopelia decaocto, assembly GCF_964273445.1. Lineage (NCBI taxonomy): Eukaryota > Metazoa > Chordata > Aves > Columbiformes > Columbidae > Streptopelia > Streptopelia decaocto. The sequence continues at coordinate 63,335,149 of NC_138659.1, read as the reverse complement.
GTGTAGGCTGCTGCCCCTCCTGCTGCTCCATGTGCGTCTGGGGCACCATCCATCAAAGTAACAGCTGAAGAACAGCCCTGTGTCAGTGCCAGCTGCCAGGACGAGGGAAACTATCGTCCACTGCTCAACAATAAAAAGGGCTTCTTTCCTCCTCCTCCACTAAGTAAACTGTTAAAGACCATGACCCCTGAAAAACATAACAAGAGTGGAGGAATTTACAGTTGCATGTTACAGGTCAAGGCATCAAGAGTTGCACAACCTTGCGATTCCAGCCAAAAGCTCCTCTGCCTGTCTGCTCTGTGCAAACGCTGCTCCCGTTCTTACATACACACACACAGGCAATGGATACGCATGGTAAAAATGTTAAGTGGAGACCCAGCTTTTGTTTTATGACCTTCCTGCCATAATGAACGGTGGTGAAGACATTAGCAGCAGGGCAGTTTACACACAGAAACCTGAAAAATACTCAGTTGGCATGTTGAACCGCAAACCTCCATGTCCCACCACTCAGTACCTAAACACAGCTTATAATGAGGGCAAAGTTAAGATTCAGTCTAAAAGAGAACAGAAAGTGGATGTTGTGGCTTCATTAGAGATGGAATGGAGAAGTTCTTGGGGCAGGAGAGCTGGGGAGGGCTGCAGCATCACATGGAGCAGGAACCTGGTACAAACTAAGCAGAAATGGCTGAGCAGTGCTTGGGAGCTTCCTCCTCATCTCCATTCAAACTGCATCACAGGGCAGAGCTGGGCTTTCCAGCTGAGCCAGGCACCTGGAGGGGATACCAGGACCCTCAAACCCTGGGACACAGCAGCCTTGTGTTAGCAGTTTGAGTATGATTCAAGGCAGGGTTCAGACTTGGGCTTTGACCTATGTTAACAAACCCTAAAAGGGAGGTTTGATTAGAACAGCTAGTGTGAATAAGTTAACAGCTTTTTGCTTGCTTGGGCAGGACTATGTCATTTAAATGCCTAATAAATATTTGGAAGAAAGAACTTCTGTGCTAAAGAATGACCATTTTAAACAAATACTACCAAGACTCTTCTTGAGTGACCTAGAAAGTTGAGGTATTACCAGCATTGTGAGAGGAAAAAAAGTAAATTGCAAACCTCCTCTTGAAGGAAAAAGCCCTTGTTACCTTTCTACACAGTAAAAAAACGTGTTTAACCTCTCAGTTAAAAAGCATATATGTGTATATATCTTAAGTAAGTCCTATTTACTGATCTTCTAGAGTTCAAAGGAGTGCTGCTGTATGATGATCTTGTCAAACCATTGTGAAAGTCTCATACTGACATTGAATACCTAAGACATGGCTACCTCTGGATTTCAGATTGAGAACTGGACTCAAACACATCTAGGCGAGCAGGGAGCAGCCCCTCTATGAGGATGAACCATGAGCACTCTTGGAGGCATGCAACACCTGCATGATTCACCCCTTGCCTGTCACACCACCAAAACTTGGCCAGGATGAGTTCATGCAGGGCCACCAACGGGGGCATGGAAGCAGTCCCAGCACATGATCTGGGTGCCTAATTACTGGTGGTGATGATGAGAACTTGGTTGTATGTCTGACACACTCCTAATCACACAAGGGGAGAGGGATCAGAGTGGTCACAGCAATGGGGGAGCAGCTTCACAGGGTGATTCGCTATGGGCACACAAGCCAGATGAACTTACTCTTCTCCCCCTGCCATGGCCTAGGGCAGAGCACACTGAACCTCTGCTGAAACATCTACGACCACGGAAAATATAAATTTTCTTCAGCATGCAATATTGGATCAAACCTCAGATATAGGTGGAAATTGCTCTGTGTATGTTTTTGTATATAGATGCACACACATATATTTATATGCGTGTGCAGAGGATTAAATATAAGGTTTGACGCATAGGCACGAGGATGCACAAGACGGGATCACCAGATTCTTAAAGTCAAATTGGCCAGTGGACTGCTAACTCCCTTTGCCCAGGCCTATGGCAACAAAAGAAATGCAGGCTGGTAGCAAGAGCCCACATTTTCATCCTTCTTGCATCTCCAGGATCTCCATCCAGCAACTTCCAGTAATAAACATTCTAGCTGCAGCCAAGTAAGAGGCCAACGCTGCCATAAAACAAAGAGGAAGCAGAGCTTGTTCTCACAGTACAGAGTCTACAGGAAGTCCTCAGAGGAAATGTGCTGGCAACATCTCAAGGGTGGAAAACAACTCCATGCTGTACCTGCTTCCCATCTTCCCCTGCAGACACTTCCACACACACACAGAGCTGGAAAGAGAGGGGCAGATTTAAAGAAACTTGACACCTCTTGCAAATTAGAGGAGGCAATCCCATGTTTTGGAACAGCGCTGTGTAACTCCCAAACATGCCTTTAGTTCTACAAATGTCACATGAATTATCCATTCAAAGGGTAATTGCTGTGAAAGGTGATGGGGTGATCACCAGGCAATGGGAGGTCTTTCCTTCCAAGGCATAAGCTACCTGTGGCTGGTCTCATCTGGGCATCTCTTGTCCCAGTGTCACAGAACAGCCCTGAGCAGTGCAGGCACTGTTTTGCTTCCAGCACAGGATAACTATTTCCAGTGTCACTGGTGGTTTGTGTGATTCAGACACCTTGCTCTTAATATCTAAAATGGGGTCTCTAAGCATGGGCCATCAAGCATACCCTCCCTTCACCTGCTCAGCTGAGTCTTGACCTTCCGAGTCTGGGTTCTCCCAGAAACCCGTGACTCAGCACAATGTGGAGGCTGTGGGGGGTATGACATGTGCAAGGAGCAAACGAGGACAGTGCTGGATGCTGCTCCAGGCATGGCCTGCATGCACCATTTACAATAAGAAGGCAATCAGGAAGGCTTTGGACATCTCTGAACACCTTCTGTTTCAGGATCCCAATAGCCAGGGAAAGGAGTGAGGTGCCCAGCACCCGAAAAATTACTAGCACAGATCTGGCGTAATATCCCAGCTATAAGACCAACCTGCCCTCTCAGTATTTGTTTCAGGTCTTCTCCAGATCAAGTTTTCCTCTAATTTCACCTCCTCCTTACCTCAAATCTTTTAACATAAGATGTAACCCAAAACCCAAGTCAACAAAAGAGAGCCAGAAGCAACCTTCTGGATGGTGAGAGGTGTTGTACTTGATTTTCCCTGCAAAGAGGTAAGTGAAATATTTAACACTCCCTTTTCAGATCTAAACCTTTCCTCCATTTCTCTGCCTTTATAAACCACTGTTGCACGGCGAGGAGGCCAAAAGAAGAATATCAATTGTATTTCACAGTGCAGAGACCTATTCAGAAAAGGTGCCCTGTTCTGTAGGAGCCCAAATGTTTTTTCAGATACTTCTGGCAGAAGAAGAGTGCAGAATCTTTTCAGGACTGCTTTTTATCTGGTCTCTCAATAGAGATGAGGGAGGGAAGGCTGCTGTTCAGGTTTCTTAATTTCTTTTCTTTCCATTGATTTTTCTGCAAGAAGATAGTTAAATTAAAAAAAAAAAAAAATCAAGAAGAAGAAAAATACCCCAAAACAACAAACAACTAGGGGATGTTGGAATGCAATCACAGAACTACTGCTCTAAAGCTTTCTGCAGGTCTTCCTCTTCCAGCCATCTTGGACTGCAGTTGAAAGTGTCGCCGTGAATCTGTTTTGGTAGAATAAGGTTTATTTTCTCCCTAGTAGAAAAGTATGAACTAGTCTCTTTTCTTTAAATGATTGAAACTGCAATTCTTTCTTCTTCACTTAGACAAGCAGAGCAGTTTGCTTCAGTTTGCCTTTTTTATATTTTATTTTTTAAGGATCTGAGTGGGAAGTTTCTTGCAGTATATCACTAGCAAGGTTTGTCACAGACCCTCGATCTCCCAGTGATAATTCTGTTGGAATAAATAACACAGGTTTCTGATGTTATGATTAGGAATTTTCAAGACAATTCAGGTGATTTGGTTTTAATCTCAACACAGACTACAAGCACAGTTTTAGGGTGGATTTTCAGTCAATCCAGGATGGTTTGCCACATAAAGAGAAAATCCTTCACTCTCTCCAGCTCCTGCTTTTTTCCTTAAGAATGAGCTGATGTTGGTGATCAAAAACTGACCCTCTGAGAGCGACTACTGTTTTCTGATGGATCAGCAAGCTTCAGAACAGTGTCTGTATTTTTCTCCACACAATTTAGTGTAGGGGGCTGCTGCAGGTGGGTGGCCCTGAGGCCATGAGCTACCAGGGGACTTGTCAGCTTCGGCAGGGATGGCATGGCTCGGAGCTGCACCTTGGACGTCTACACCACATATTGTGTCTATGATCATGGAGGTTTGCAGCCTAGATTGCTGTTGTGTCTTTAAATATCTTTTTACCGGCCTTGTGGGTTTTATTTGTTGGTGGTCTTTATTTATAGGGCACACCAGCAGTGCTGTGGGACTCCAGCATGAAGAGAAAAGAAGAGCAAGAGGAAGCTCTTCCCATTCCGAAAGTTTCTTCTCTTTGGTTTAGGGTACACAGAGGCCAATGTGAGTCTTCCTCTGGATTTCAGGGAGCTTTGGATCAGGCCCAAGGTGCATCATTATCCCACGACAGAATAAAGACACATACTCATTTTTATGAGTGAAAACTATTCTTTCTCTCCAGTGAATGGCCGAGATCTGAACACAGCTGCTATTTTGCTCTGTGCAGTGAATCACTTCTGATTTTTAAGTATTGAAACAGTGACAGGCATTCCCTTTGCCTAACACGGGGACCTTTCTCCATCATTGTACTATGAGAAGAATATAGTAATTCATGCCCTCTTTATTTTTCTTAGCTTTGTTATTGCTGGGACTCCTTTCACTTCAGGCTGAAAAAACAGGCAACTGGGGCAGAGAGGAATGCTGACATCATCGTAAAATATGACATTTCTGAGAACGGGAGGTCTCCAAAGGAGCTGGACTACTCAAACATGTCTTCCTCAGCTGGTGAGGAAGCAATGCAGAAGGGACTTCATATGAACTTAATAAGACATGTGACCAAAAAAAATGCACTTTTTATTATTCGTTAGGTTTTGGTAGATTTTTCTCTAAAGATGAGTTGGGTGTTTTACTGACAAAACTGGTGGTGCAGAGGAGTCTGAATCCCTTCTGCTCATCCCAGCACATGCCAGGGACTTGGGAGTGTCTACCTGGTAATTCTTCATATCACACTGCAAGAAGGAAGGGCAGCCATTGGAAAGCATTTAGGAGAGATAAACGGGAGTAATCAGAGGATTGGAGAACAGGAGATACAAGGAGAGACAGAAAGAATGAGGCTCATTCTGTCTAGAAAAAACGGGGGTATAATGGAGGCAATCACAGAAAAATAAGGCTACAGGGGATTTTTGGAGATTGTCCAATGTATTCCTCTCCCCTGAAATAATCTCAGCAATATCTAAATCACTCCTGATAGGTATTGCTTTGACCTGTTCACAGAGATCTCTACCGGTGCATGGTATACAAGCTCCCAAGGCAATCTGGCTTGCTGCTTCGTGAGTCTCACTGCTAAAATATTTTCTTATCAGCTTATTCTGAATCTTTCTTACTTCAGTTTAAGGCCTATCATCTTATCAGCCACGGTCAACTCCTACAAAAAAAATCAAACTTTCATTTCTGCTCATCACTCCTGTATCAAAGGAAATACGATGACATGATTTTTTTCTTGAAAAACCCACACTGGCTGTTATTCCTTTCCTTTTCCCAGTTGCTTCCAAACAACTAAATTGCTTAATATTTCCTGGAGCTAACAATGTATACGAGCTGGTCTGTAATTCTCGTGCTCCTCTGTTTTCCTTTCCTCTGTATGAAGGTAGGCACCACACTTTCTCTTTTCCAGTTTTCTGGTATCTTGCTTAGCTTTTCCTGCCTTCTCAAAGATAACCACAGGTATCTAAGATTATTTCAGTCCACTTTCAAAATATTCTAGGATGAGGTTCATCAGGTTCAGCCAGTTATAAAACACAAAGATTACCTAATTTTCTCGCTTCTTTGCTTGTTCTGTGCTGGATTCCTATCCTTCTTCGATTCAGTTTCCAATCCTTTCAGCCTCCTGCTCGCAACTGATCTTTTAAATGAACACTGATAAAAAATGCTTTAAACACTTCACCCCCTTGGTATCATCTGGTGCTACCTTTCTCTTTACATCTTATGATAAATGTATTTGTAGAACAATTTCTTGGTACTCATTCTTCGTATATGTAAAAGAGATCTGCGAAGAGAAAAGGAACATGCTATTCCTCACAGTCACCAAGGACAGGACAAGAAATAATGAGCTTCAAGTGAAGGTTAGACATTAGGAAAAGTATTTTACCTGTTAGAACAGGAAAGAGCAGGAATGCATTACTTTGGGAGTCTGCAAAATTTTCTGTCATTGGCAGTCTTTAAGCCCAGGTTATTCAAGTAATTTTTAGCCTTTTTGAGTTTCTGAACTCCTAGCATTTCTCTTCCCAGGGCTTCATACACCAGTTGTTTAGCCCAGTGCCAATGGGATTTCTGCTGTTTAGATCTGCCTGAGACCATCCCTCACCCCCAAAATGTGCTCCACAAAAACCACAAAGTCTGTGGGCTGCACTTTAGGAATCCATGGATTAGACAATCATTTGTCAGGAACTGACCTAGGGATTCCTGCCCATCTGCTTTTCTACAATTCAGTGATCCCCAAATTCCCAGGTGCTATGGCTGCATCCTCTACATTTGTGATGTCTCAGACGTGAAATGGATGTTATTCCTTGCAGTTTCATTGCTTCCCTTCACTGAGCAGTAGCTCTGAAATTGTCCGTACTTATAACAAATTTGATAATAATTTTTCCATCTGCCCTACAGACCAATTAATTAGTGACTATTAATGTCTAACCTATTACATCCACTTTATAGTGCTGCAGGTCATGCAGAGATGCTATAGCAGAGCAGAGAAAGATCTGAACTGCCTTCTCCTCCTCCAATCTCCAGATCATTCTTCTTTCCTTAAATCTCATCCATCTGTATAAAGGGAGAATTGAACTGATGTTTGGATAATTTGCATATGCAAATCTGAACTAAAGAGAAACCCTCGTGGCTACTGCATAGAGGCTTCCGTAAACATTATAAATTGAAATGCTTTCCTCCCCAAGCTAAAATAAAAAGTGCCCAGGAGGGTATATTTCTGAAGGGTTTGTGACTAACCTGATTAGTCACCCTAAATTGTGATAGATGGAAGGAAAAAGCAGTTGTCAAACAAGGAGGAAATTCCAATAGAAGAGCAAATTTAAGGATGACAGTGATGATAAATTCTTACAAGCCTTAGAAAAGATCAGCCTTTTGTGTAGCTCTCATAAGGTCCATTGAGTGCTCACTATATAATGGGCTGTTGTTTGGATAACTGTAGGAATGTGGTGATGGGTTTCAAAAAGCAAAAAAATCACCTCATGTCCAGGCTGATCTGAGTTTATTTTAAGGTACTGAAAGCTGTAACTAAATTTTTAAGAACGCTCCTTCCTTGCTGCTTCTGCAGGTGAGCTTGAGGCTGTTAAGCCAGGGGGATGTACTGCAAGAAAGGATAATGCTCATGGTTAGATGACTTCAGATTAAAGCCAGGTATAAATTTTAAATAGTATTGGGAAGACTCAGCAAAGTTTCTGCTTCATTTTTGTCACTAATAATTTCTAAACAAAAGTCAGGCGGTTGTCTAATATATATGTTCTATTTGCAATGGGAACTAGATCAGTGAAGAACAGAGAAGACTGTGACAATTAACTCTTCTATGTTGATTATTACTGCATGCTTTCTTCCTTTCCGAAATATATTTAAAAAATATATCATCTCAAATTCAATGTAAGAAGGCAACCAGTTTTCTGTTCTCTGAACAAATGTGATCTTCTGGAACCAGTTTAGCAGGATATGAATGAAGGGAGACTAATATATTTCCCCCTCTCTGTCCAGAAATGGCTACCAATACTTTATCTGGCTGAAAACTGAAGGGAAAACAGCAACAAAACTCATTCACATTTTTCAACATTTCAAATTATCAAGGATTGCCAAAACTTATCAATTCCAGCTATTTCTAAGATCAATATCACATAGTGAATACAAGGGGCTGTTATTGACAGAGCTGATAGGAATTGATTAGTTTGGGACAAATACAAAAGTAGTGCATGTAGAATCAATATTTTCTATTTTCTGATTTTTTTTTTTTTGGCTTTGGCATTTAAATTCTTACAAGTATATACACAGTAATAACACCTAGGAGCTTCTGTCATGGACCAGAACAGTATTGTCCTAAGACTATACACTGCAAAAAGGAAGTTCATGCACTGAAGAGCCTGCACTGTTGTCATTCAGTTTGACACCAACCCTTAATGGGTCTGTTTAGTTCCTGGCCATGAGTTATGTCAAGTTTCAGCCAGCAACAGACCAAAGTCGTCTTCAGTCATGAGTCTTTCCCTCAACAGGTGAACTCTATATTCCTAGTAATGTGGTAGTTTCTGATCAATGAGGTCAGAAGTAATGACTTCTCCCATCTATGATAAAGGACTTGCTGACTTAGTCTGAAGCAGGAAGCACATCAAAACTCACAATATAAGCCTGATTTTGTGAGATTTCAAGCAAAAAAAAAAGCAGTTTTAAGAGGTGTGCATGCCCTCAGTTACACTTTCTGATAAGCTCATCGTATTTTCAGCTCTTTGCTGGACAAACTGAGAGCTCTGAAGGGCTCTTTCAACTAAACCTGGTTCTTGGCTGGATGGGATAACTGCTCTACTCCTGCTCCTGCTTGTGCATTTTTGAACATAGAATTAAACCAGCATGAATTTAACTCCATCCAAGATTTGGCAATATCCCTCCAGAACAGTAGATTAAATCAGTGTTTCCCAGACTTCCTGTTATATGTATCCTCTAATAAAAGCCTTTTTATTTGTTTATTGCCATAGTTCATTTCCACTAAGAAAATGTCTCTTTTGTCTAGTCATAAATTTTCCAGGACTGTAGTATGAAGATTCTATGTACACACAGATAGACTACAGGAGAGATTTTTCTCACGTTTAATGTGACAACATTAAACACAACCTATAAAACAGGATTAATGGGATTTCCTATTACTTTCAAGGACTGGCAGTGATGTCTTTTCCCAAGCAAAATTCCCACTGAAGAAAAGATTTTATCAAGAAGACCAATGAAAGCCAATGGCATCTTGGCTTATGTGAGAACCGCAATGATACAAGAATGGTCATCCTGTGCAAAACCACATTGCAGATCTTATCTGTAGAAACAGTTCTCACAACCAGAACGTCCTTTTTGTTGCTTCTGATCTGAATGGCCATGTGAAATTCCCTGTAATGTTTTCTTTGGGAGAAGGAAGGACGGACTAAGCTTTAAGGCACATTTTAAATGTCAGTCCTCTAAACAGAAGGGGTATTAAAAGAACAGTGGGGAGTTCATGAGCTCAAAAACAAGCCCTTTCCATCAGTGTCTGGCCTGAAAGCTCTTGCTCTTTGTGTTGCTGGTAGGTGAAGCTATTGATGCTGCTGGTTTCTTTCTGTCTCTCTTGTTCTCCAACACAGATGTGCTTCCTTCCATTAAACTATTGGCAGTGAAGTTTTCGCCTCTTGATTCAAATACCTGTGTAGCAGCAAAAGGCCTGTGTTTTGGCTGAATTCCTGTTATTTCTGCCAACTGGTCCACAACTGACTCTTTTCAGCTATGTGAGAGGAGTGGTGGTGGTTACACGCTGCAGCTACAACAAGGTGTGACCTATCTAATTATTATATAAATGGTTTCCTCATCTAGTTATAGTTTCCGTTACCCCAAGGGCATGATGAAGTTTGGACACAGAAGTCATCTAGAGTTTCATTACGGACCAACGCAGGGCTGGGCATAGTGGAAGGCATCACTCCAGCTCCTCATGTACATTGCTGAGTTTTAAATTAACTGTGGCCACTTTGGAAGATGACCAGGGCACCACTGCACAAAGCGTAAACTTCTGCTCCCTGTGCAGCAGAGAGGAGGAAATAAACTTCTTACAAATACAAGCCATGAATCTGTGACATGTAAACACATGACAAAGTGCCTTCAACAAGACAATTCAGGTACTTCAGGCTTGCTGGATTGGCAACAGTATGTTTTTTAAGTCATAGAATACCACCCTAAACTTTTGCACACCTCTTCCAAACTAGGAAACATCCTCCACCCACAAGAATAGAGTATGGATTGAACATGGTGGCAAATAAAATAGCAGCAATCAGGTTTTTGGCAAGTATCCAAGATAGTCTCATCTCTTTTAAAAAGTCTGAATCTTGCTTTTGCTAAATGCCTTTACTCCAACATGTTTGTAAGCCCGTCCCTGGAAGATTTTTTGTGTATGGAGAGGGAGGATTGCTGCATGTGCTGACTGGAGGCCTCCCTCAGTCAGACCTAAAACCTCTAGGTAGACCTTTGCCTGACAACTAATGCATCGTTCCTACTGCGTGTGCAGAAGATATACATCCTCAAATAGCACTTTGTTACAGCAACATGTCACAAAAGCTAATATTGCCTTTAGCGGTGCATGCATTAGAAATATGACAGTTGATATGCTAAGTGATTATTTTAATAGACCTTGTTAAACATGTTAGCTTCAGAGACCTCAAGCTATCTATCACTAGAGTGTATCCTTTTTTTTTCTTTCTCTTTTAAGGCTTAGCAAAGTGAACTAGTTTTTTGCCTGTAGACTTTCCCTAAAAGTTTATTTTCAATAATACCAGGCTCTTTGAGAGGATGTCCTGTCCATGGCCTTCATCTGTGTGACAGTGGGAACTCACAGATATATCACCTGCAATTGCAACTCCAGCCATGATGGGAGATGGGGCAAAAGATACATTGTGCCTGCTTAATTAGGGAAAATTAACCAAGAAAAGGATAAGCACAATTCAGAGAGTTAGGCATTTGTCAGCTGCTGGAAAACTGAAAGACAATGGAAAATACAGTCTGCTTTCCTTCTTGTGGGTGAATGCCACCACCTCCTTCCTTGATTTAAAGACTCCTTCTTTAGGGTCTGTTAATAGCAATCACTGCTACCAAGACTGAAGCACGCCCCAATTTGTATCAGAACAGTACAGACTAGGAATGCATCCATCTTCCCTGCTTCCAAAGCTGGGAGTGTGTTACTGGAAACATGGTGGGATGAGTGGAATTGTCTCTACACTAGAGTTTTGCAGCTAAACTCAGTGTTGAATTCCCAGTGTGGACAAGTTCCGAGTCAACAGAAAATCCTTCCTGAGGGGAGAAGGGTAGCCAAGAAATTCAGGGCACTTCTCCAGGGGTGACTACATTGGCTGTGTCTAGAGTAAATTAGCCCATAAAGTGTAGAATCTCTGGCTTTTCTAGTAATAAACCAAAGCAAAGCATTTAGAAATGAAAGTCTTTAATCCAAACCAATCCACTGGATCCCAGTATAAACACCTAAGTAGGGCTGGGAAAGAGGATTTGCTTCTGATCCCTGGAATTGTAAATATGCTCTGAAACTATATAATGAAATGAGAGGAAAAGAGGCATCTTCACTGCTTAATGCTGACACACAATTAATATAAAATAAGGAGGCTGTTTGGTGTTGGTTCGAAGTGATCCATCCCCACCAACACAACGAGAGCTAATGAGCTAAATCTGAAAGCATCAGCATAAGATTTTGACAAATGCGTTGTTTGCCTATTGAGAGGGTAGAAAATGATTATAAATGACAAGCTGGGTTTGTTTTCAGGGATGGACACTCCAGGAGCAGCAGCATTATGGCCTCAGTTGGCTGTTCTCTGTGTAAATGATTTCACACTTCTGCTACTGAATCAATTGGGTGTTTCTCCATTTAAGAATTGCTGAAATAAAATGTCTCCTGCTCCACAGTCAAGGCATGTTCTTGGCTCCCAGGGAGGAGGAAGGGTTGAAAAGTATCTAGGTTTTGTATTTAAAAATGAAGTGCTGCTCTCTCACAATTCAGAATTTATGGGAATAGTGAAAATTTTAAGAAAATTATTAATAAATCTGGTGGAAACACAGAATATTGTACTATGAAATTGAAAAAAAAAAAAAAAAGTTGTATTTCATGTCTTTTTTTCTATGGGGAAATCAGAAGATGTTTACTTAAGTATTTTGGCTAAAGAAGTCCAGAGACCAAACTAAGTTTAAGACTCCAGTGTCATCTGCAGATCATATAATAGTCAAATGTAAATTAAATTCTGAAATCTCTTATTCCAACATTTCTCCCAAAGAAGATAATGACCTATGTAGACACCTCACAACCTAACTTCGCTTCTTGTTTCTCTGGGCTGCCAGTTCTTGGGCAGAGTCTGTAACAGCTTAAATTCCCCAATGAGGTAGAAAATGTTATAGAAAAAGTGGGAATGAGAAGAGTTTTGGCTGATTTGCTGCTCCCCATTGCTCAGTTCTGCACACATCTGTGCCATTATAAACATAATGAATAATAAATCCAAGCTCATTTTTAGGGCTACATCCATTGCAAGTATAAATATACAAAGGCAAAGGATTTCTCCTTGAAAAGTCAGGGAGAGTGGGTTGTATGTAATTCTTACAAGACTTAATGAAATGCTGAAGATGAAACAATTCCTATTTTACCTTCATGGGAGCAGACTTAAGTGAAATGGTACCTTTCATTCCTCTTTACAGAAGGAGGCTCAGAGTATCAGCAGGAGGCCAGGTTTAAATCAGCAGAGTGCAAACCTCACAAAGTACAGGGAAGCCACATGAAGTTTGGATGCTCTTACAACGATCCAAACTGCCTATCATGAAGCAAGGAAGTGTCCTACAGGCTTGCCCAACCTCCACATTCCCAGAGGGGGAGTCCCAGTTTGGGGACTCCTCTGGGTTGTATTGACATGGCAAAGTCAACCTACAGGTCTAACCCCGGGTACAGGGTTGTATGTATCAGTCTGGCGGCATGGAGAGGCTGTGGAGGCAGCAGCAGCCCCTCTGGTATCAAACACCTCACTGATCCTCCTCTCTGCTGAAGGAACGTTGGTGGACTCCATGGGATCATCATTCAGGCCAGACCCAGACTGTGGAGTGGCACCTAGACCCTTTCCACCCTACCTGACGTTTCCAGAGAACTAAATGTTTTGGTTTGGTAAACCTCCAAAAGCACCTTGGGGAAAAGATGAATGAGGTTCAGAAAACAGTGAGTACAACTCTGTGTGTGTGTGTGTGTGTGTGTGTGTGTGTTGGAGTCTAATCAAGTGCACCCAAGTTAATGGTCACACTCTTTGCAATGCTCACCCAACAGTGCCATAAAAGTCAGTCACTAAAACCTATGACCCACCTCTGCTCGGGGTTCTTCTCCCTGAGATTCACTTTGTGGTTTAAGTCTGATTTCCAATTAACCAATTAATGATTTAAAATACACTTAAATATTACAATAATGAAGGAACACAATCGCATATATAACTTTCTAATATACTATACACTTTCTTAGGCTTTTCATAATCTCATTGTTCCTGCCTTTATAATGGGTAGTTTGTTATTGTCCCTGGACTGATTCTATTTTTTTCAGTACAAACTGAGGGCTGTTTAATTTTTTCCCTCTTCTGAGGAAAAAAAAAATTCCCTTGAATATGGAAAACATGACAGGTGCCTAAATCCCATTGAAGTGTTTCTGCCTAATTATCCTCAGATTCCTTTGCAAAGCTTACTACTACTGTTTAGAGCCTCCCTGTACTGGCATTCCTCACTGTATTTTCTTCATGGTCTCAAAGCACTCTGCTAAATAATGTTATAGCACTATTTTCCATTTTTCATGCAAGGAAACAAAACGAAGAATTGAGAAGAAGAAATCCATCTTTTCTGCACCCCAGTCCTGACTCCTGCTTAGTGCTGCTGCCCATAGATTTCCTACCACTGGCAACTCTTGCTATATGCTTGTTAATGAGGCTTGTCATCTATAGATACTCTTCCCTAACTTTTCATCAGAGAATGCCTTTCCAGAACTTCTGTACCTCTTTGCTCAGGGTTAGGTTAAACAGAAAAAGGCAGAGATCTACAATCTCTTGGGAGGAGGAACTCCATGTGATGTTGAAGGCATCCAAAGCTGGCTACCAAATAGTCACAAACACTAGTAGAAAACTTCCTAACTAGTCATGCACTCTGCAAGCCATAGGTGAAACAGGCCTGGAAAAGAGGTATGCTGATCCTCCAGAGATCCCTCTGAATCAGGATGCTGGGCTGCATAAAGAATGGCCCTTCTTTACACTTGCTACTTGCTACTCCATGTTTCTAGCAAGCCCAGTAACTTGTGCTTACCTGCTGGTACTGGCACACAGTAACATCCAGCATAAAAAATAATGACTTTGCTTAGCTTTAGGTAGCCCAAGTCCAACTTAAGTTACTAATATGTCATTTGTGGAAGAATTAGGAGAATAACCTATTAAAAAGGTTTGTCAGGATTTTACACGTTCCAGAAGTCCAGTAAGTTTGGTACAAGTTTTCTTCCTCCCTGCAGCATGTTCTCGAAGCACTGCTGTCACCCAGAAGAACAGAGGTGGAACCTTTTGGCTTGAGCCTCAGACATAATCCTACAGTCCTCAGGCCAAATTCTATCCTGACAAAGATAAAACAGAGGAAAGAATTTTTTCCTACAAACTTCAGGCTGTTTCCTACCATTGCCTATTGTCTCAGGTTCTGATACAGAGTCCATTTACTTACCCCTCTTTCAGCCATGCAAATCAGGCAAAGCAAAACGCACAATGAAACGTTAGCATCTTTTCAGATCAGCGGTTCTGAGCCCCCTTGAGAAATCCATAAAGGCTCTCCCTGGAGTATTTAGCAGATAATGCTCCCTCTTTCTGCCTGCGGTGTTTTGAAAAATGTAGCCCATAAAATGTGTCTGACATTGTACAGCAAGCTCAGCTTCCCTGCAAATGCAGTGACCTCCTCGGGACAAACACGGTTCCCATTGTTAGCCCTGACTTGCTGAATGCAGCGAGGCCAGAGGAGATTTCTATGCCCTGCACAGCAATAGCACATGACTTGGAAGGGAACTTCTCCAGGAAAGTATATTTGATCAGTCATAAAAACCTTCCTGGAGATACATGCTGAACTCTGTGTGTGTGTATTATAGCTGGCACTGTTAACAACACCTATTGCTAAGCTTGCATGATACTTTCCCATGCAAGACCAGGTTCAGTTGCTTAAAAGCTACTTGATCAGGCTTTGACAGTTCGGGCTGATTTTTTTTCCATGCAGAATAGTTACTTCAGGAAGGATATATATTGGAAATTTCTGCCAAGACAGACTGGTCCTTTTTTTTTTTTAGAGTGAGTTCACAGGAAAATACATTATTTTTGCCCCTGTTAAATCTTACAAGGATTTTATTGAAAAACTCTTTTTTACCTCATTGCTTTGGTATTTGTAGGGAAGGTTGTCTTCTAGAGATATGCCTTTTTCAATACTGTTGATAACCCTCTCTTCCTCCCCTTTACGCTTGGGCCAAATTGCGAGCTTATTAATAAAGAGCAATCTCTTCAGACGTGCTAGAGTTTGGCAAAGGATGTCTCAGAAGTTGGACAGGATTTTTCCTAAAAACATATCAGCTGAGATGTTCCTACACACAAAAACAGAGAGCTGAGAAAGAGCACAAAGTTCCCCTTTTTGCTGCCTATGCAAGGACAGTACCCAAAGGAAAGCTGGAAAGATGGTTTGGGAAGAAACTGTGGCTTTTGCTTGGAGAAATCCTTCTCTGCTCTTTCTCTGAGATGGAGGACATCCACCTCAGAGAGGAGAGGGGCTTAACCATCCTCCCGCAAAATGTCTCCCCCTCGCCCGTCCCCAGTTCCCAAACAGGAACACGCAGGAGTGTAAGATGAGCTCACAAGGGTCAAGGCTAGCCTTTGTTTCACCTCCCATCCATTACTTCACTTCCCCCCTGTATCTCAAGTCCACAACCTCTATCAGCGATGGAACGAATCGCATGAGAAAGTTCAGGGGATGGCAGGAACATCTGGGGCACATACTGTACGTGCCACTGTAAGTTAACCTCTTGCACGCTGTCGGATGCTGTGCAAAAGTATGTCAGGGACACAGCTGTGCGCAGGGCTTCACACGCACACATGGCTGTGGCAGACAGGAGCCACCTCGGATGGAAGGAAAAAGAGAAAAGAGAGAAAAAAAAAGAGGGAGAAGGGGAGGGGAGACAGGAGGTGGGAGGAAGGTGAGACACGGCAAGACACAATGAATTTTTTCACCTAAGGGATGGTGCATTGCAGCCAGTCACTGCAATGAATCCTTGGAGAAACAGCCCTTGCTGCTCTTCATGAGCCAGATTTGGTTTAAATGGAGACAAAAGGGGCAAGATGCAGTGGGAAACGGGAAGGAGGGAAGAGAAGGTGCAAAGGGAAAGAGACTCTCAGAGCACTGAGTTTTTGCAGGCTCTCTCCGACCCACATAATCAGCAGGGCTCAAGCTGACAGCAGGGGATTTAAATACTTATAGGGGGAGCTCAGCTGGGTGTCTCAAGGGAAAAAGGGCTGGGAAATACAGTTCTGTAGAAAAGACAGAGAGAGAGAAAAGAGCTGTTAAGCAGTGAGAGAGACATCTGCAGCATAGCTGTTCATTTTGGTTACTCTCTGCTCTGAGCTGGCAAGGGAAATGAATGAGAAAATGTCTTCAGCATCTTGATTCTCCTGAGAAGAGGCAAAAGGAAGGGAGCCATGAGAGAGCACAAGTCTGGCAACTTGGGGCACCAGCAGCCCAAGTGCTGCTCCCTGCTTTGGTTTTCCATGCATAGATGAGCCAACATGTGACATACAGGACCAGGGGGGATGCAGAGAGGTAAAATCCAGGGCACAGCTCCTGAGGGGCTCTGAAACAAGGCCACTTGCAAAAGTGTGGGCACTGCAGTTCATCACTGGGATAAGAAAAGGTCCATCTTGCAGCAAGCCAGCTACCAGGAGACGAGAGTCCTTTCGGTGGCAGAGCTCCGTAATAAAATTGTTATGTGAATTTTGACAGTTAAGCGATTGTTCGTTTCAAGATAGGATTAATGACCTAATTAATAAATAGGCCTGCAGACATGTTCTGAGCAAACGGACATGTCTGCAAAGAAGAGAAAGTATTTGTAGAACCTATGAAAATTTGTTCTCCCCTGAAACTGCACCCTGGCTGAAGGGAAATTGCCAGTTCTCTTGGCAGCAATGGCAATGGGGGACATTCATCCTGCTCCTATCCTGTCCACTATTATTTACATACTATTCAGGATCCTCTGCATTTTGACGTCTTCTGGAATCACTTCCTTTGCAAAAAACAATAGGGTTGATGGACAGGTAAAGGATGCAGATGGTAATCCTAGGATATTTTTCAAACAACTAACTTTTTAAATTTCAAAAATGCTAGCTATCTTCCAAACCTGCATATTACTTAAAACATATTAAAAGATATATAGAAATGTTATTATCCCTTTAAACATGTCTTTAAAAATATATGCCTTCTAAAGAATACATGTGTGTATATGCTATTCAGGATCAACTGTGCAAGTAGACCCAGGTATAGGATTTTTCTTGCATTTCTCTGCTGCAGTAGTGTACAGCTCATATATGGTCTAAATGCAAACTTTGCAACAGCACTAGACAATGACAGTACCAGAAGAATTTCCCCACACATATGCACACACACAATTAATTTTGTGCTTGCAAAGCAAATGGCTTGTCCTTTCTGCAGCTCAAATAACTCTACAATGCTCATTAAAACTGACTTTTTCTACCTAGGGTGTTTTAAAGTAACAAAATGAAAGTGCATAGTGACCACCACCTATTAGAGGAGAACAACAGCAGCATTTGGAAAGAGTAGCTGAGATGCACCATAGGCTCAGAGCACGCAGGCAGGATGAGGCATGTCAAACCGTTTCCAGTCCTGCCATGTTTTCGGGGAGTATTGGAGCCTGTGGTGGGTGGGAGGCTTCTCTGCCCCCGCGGGGCTTGGGTTGGCTGTGGCCTTCTCTGAAGTGGTGCATGGCTCACTGCCGCGGCTTGCTGAACACCCTCTGAATGTGTCCTACAGTGCCGCTGGTATAGTCTAAGTGTACACCTTTAAAGACACATTTACAAACTACAAATTTACCTAAATATTCTTGCAAACAGGACTTCCACCTGCCTAAAGCACCATGGATCAGGCGCCTGCACCCCTTTCTGCACCAGCTGTGACCTAATCCAGGCTTTGCTGGCTACCTTCTGGGCTCAGTCACTCACAACCAATGTAAACGTGTTTTACCTGTCAGCGGGGTCAGCCAGTTTACATGTCACAGGATGGGAAGTAATCCACTTAACAAAAGCGACACATTTTTATAGCTTCTGGAATCACTTCCTTTGCAAGAACAATGGGGTGAAGAAGCAGTAGGGGGCAGTCCAAAGACATTTTTCAAACAATAGACCTTTTCCTTCAATAAGGCTTTAGGAGAATATAGGATGCCAAATCTTCCAACACTATGTATGCCAAAATATATTTAAATATATTGCATGCTAGTTAGGATTTATATTTTCTATTTGCTTACTTTGTTTGCACTGATGCCTATTGATACAGTGTGAATGCATCAGGTATGGACTCCATTCCGCACCAAGAAGATGCCAAAAGGTGTCACCATGGCCATGGCACTGCTAGTCTCTGTGCAGGCCTTATTCAAGAACTAGGTTAGGATAATGAAAGAGGCAATATCTCCATTGGTCCCTGGCAGTGATATAGGAGCTTGTTGGCACCAGGATCACCCCACTTTGAACCAAGTCTCCTCCTCTCCTGCTCCTCACCCGGCTGTCGCTGCAGACACAGGTCTCTTCAAGCCGCTGTGGTCCCTTAGGACCTCTTGGTACTCTTGAGAGTCCCTCTCAGCTGCTATAAGCATCATCACGACCCACTTCAAGAGATACTCCTCCTCAGCATCCCTCACATTGTGTGTTCATTTTTCTCCTTTCCTGGGTCCTTCTGCATGAACCAACATGTTCATTTTGCTCAAGGCAGCCGGATCCCAGCTTGCTGGTACCCACCCACTGTCCCCTGCTGTCAGCTCCCACTAACACCTGACAGCTGCCACCAGCTGTGTCACTTGTGTGTCACTTCTGCTGAACAGGCCACTTTACCTGTATGATAACACATGTTTCTGGTGAATGTGCTGATGCTCAGGACAATGTTTCTGGCCAAGCCAGCTGCCCTGGGGACAGCAGAAGGCTCTCTGTGTGCCCTGAAGATGCCATGCAGTGCAGGGAGGTGGCATCTTAGCTTGGGTGAATGCCACCAAAAGACACCTTAACTGCAACGTGCTGGGCATGGAGACTGCAGAAGAGACCTGGTTTTAGTGGCATTTACTGGTCTAACGAACCTTGCTGGAGGCATGCGTTAGTCCCTGCTGCTACCCCACTGGTGGTGGCTGTGACAGGGGCTGGAAGGACTAGTCTGGAGTGCAGGGGTCAGTGAGACCACTCGCTCCAACACAGGGTGGCGGACAGCCTAACGCTCAGGGTGGACACACTGTCTGAAGGATGTTAATAAAATGAAGCTCTTGTTGACTTCTGGAGCCCCATAAATATTTCCACCTGATGTAGGAAATAACATGCGGAAGCTGAGGGGACAATATTCCTACCGGTGTAAATTAGATGGTGTCCATCTAGGCCTTCTCTTGCCCATACCCAACCTGGGTATGACAACATTCATACAAGGACTTAGTAAGAGACAGAGTGAGTTACACCAAACAGTTTAAATCTGATTAAACACAGTTTGCCCCATGAGGGTTCATCACTACTGCTTTTACCACTGACTTAAAAGCCCCTTGCTTCTAAACTGCACAATCTAGGGTAAGAGATTTGGAACAACACACTCTTATTCTGGGATATAGAAGCATGCACACAAGGAATTAATTCATCAGTAGTTAATCTGGAATGATGCCACATGTAGGCAACTCCCCTTTCCACGACTGACAAATATGAGGGAGAGGGGAGAAGAGGCTGTAAAGTATCTTTGATTCCTTTTCCTCCCACTCCCTGTATTCTGCAGCAGCTCTATCCATGCAAGTGAAAGGGAGCTTTAATAACAGCTGTTTCCTCCAGTACCCAATGTGCTCTGCAAAAGAGACCATAATCACATTGCCTGGCAGTCTGGGAGGAGGAGGAGGAAGGCTAATGTGGAGGTCTTGCAGTAAAAACCCCTGCGGTGACTGGGGAGGCTGCAGGGCACATTTTGCAAGAGCCACGCTCAGGGGCTGCCTTCTGCTGCCAGAGTGCTCCAGGGAGGGCCCCAGCGTAACCAAGAGCTGCCTCTGATTTTCCAGCCGCCTGGTGGATTGTGGCATATTGCTTGAAACAGCCACAGAAGCCTGTGCCTGGCCAAGGAACAAGCCAGTTGTTCGAGAGGTTTTTTCCAGTGTCTGAGGCACGCTGGGTTAATCTGTGCCTGGATGGTGGTGTTTGGGAGGCTGGTTTTATTCCATCCCTGCCCTGTCTGCTTTGGAAGAGTCCCTGGAAGAAACAAAACTGCTGGTGTACAGGCAGACGGCTCTATCTCTGTTTACAAGTCGAGGGGGGCTTTTGTGCAAAGCTACCTACCTCCCTGCAAGGGAAGTCTGCTCATACAATGGGAACCTAACAGACTGCATCTGTTTTGTCTTAGTCTAAAGCATTCCTTTCTGGTGCTAACTGGGAACAATTTAGCTGGAATTTCCAATTGAAATGAGCTTTTTAACTTCTATATTGACGATTTAAGTTGTTCTCAGGGAAGGGATATGCCATGTATTTTACAAATAGGCCAAGCCAAATCTTGATGTTTTTACAAGGTTTTACTCAGACCAAATCTATTTATTTTTCTGAAGTACCAGTCTTTTACTCCTACACGGATTTCAATGCAATGCTACGGAGAGTACCTGGTAACAGCCCCTGCTGCAAAAATTTGGATTCCATTCAACTTGAAGAGGTTGAGGAAAATTGTTCAGATGCATCTGCACATTAAATGCAACACAGCCTAAACAAAGAGCAGAACTTTTAGGGTCGTTTATACAAGAACAACCAGACTAAAGGTCTAGCTCTGTCTGGCAGGGGAAGTCTTATGCTCTGGGATAGCATGCAAGTAAGAGGACAGGATTTCTCCTGCAATTTCTCCTTCCCCTGCAGGCTTTTCCAGCACTCACTGGTTGCAGCATGTCCACCTTGAGTATTGTGTCTACCAGCACCCCTTGATCCTTCCTTCCATGCCTTCACCTAATCCCCTTTTCCAATCCATCTCCCCACACCCTGCAGCAGTGGGCTCCTCGATTTAAATACGTTCCTGCCCAGGCTGCAAAGGTGCCCATGCGCCCACCACCCAAGGACCCTTCCATCCCAAATCCCAGAGACCCTCAGGGCTGCATTGCAGGCATCTGACTGGGATGGGGCAGAGGGAAAAACCTCTCTGAACACTGCTGATTCGTGTCATCTCAAGAGAGGCTCAAACACTGCTGAGCATATGGGGTGAAAATTACAGCCAGTTGTTGAACTTTGCTCACAAACGTTAAGTTCAGTAAACTTATTTAAGCAAGCCAGTAAGCCTTTGCAGATGAGTGGCTAAGAATACAAGCCAATTTACATGTGACAGACAAGGAATGGACACAGCAAAAGGAAGCCATGCTGGTGGCTAGCACCAGTTATTATTGAACTCAGATCTCCTAAACTCTGTCCCAGGCTTAAAGTGATTTGTGATACATCGGTCTGGGTAAAAAGGGATACAGCAGTCTTGTAAGAATAAATATGTCAAAAGCTTGGAAATGCTTGTGGACAGGTAACTTACAAAAATAATACCAGGATAGAAGAAAAGATAAAAGCTCCTGCATGGGAGAGGAACAAGAGAAGAAAATGGACTGGAGAGGCAAGAAGAGTAAAGAGAAAGGGGGAGTAAGGCCTTCCATTAAGTCACTCAAAAAGCCTTGGAGGTCCCTAATGACACCAAGTGTGCAGGTAAAACTCTGAGCTCCTTCCGTGAACAAGATCTGATGACACTTTGAGAAGTCTCTGCTTGTTCATTAAAGACCCCCATGTTCAGGTCTTGGTAAAGCTATTCCTCGAAACCAGAAATAACAAATTGTTTGAAGGGCTTCAAGCCCTGCTCTACAGCGCTTCTCTGGCCCCGTGAACATTACAGTTTTTTCCTCCCTGCTTTGAGGTTGATTTTGTTAAATGGGGAACACGGGTGCTGCTCTGCCGCCTGCCCTGTCTTCAGCACAGACTGCTTGCCGTCAGGATCTCTGCTCAAAACCCGAGGCCAAAAGGGTCATGTTCCCTCCCAGCTCTTGCACCAGGACTTTGCTCCAATGAATTCTGCAGCTGTGCCAGAAAGTCCCAGACTTCTGCCTAATTCACTACCCACATGTGCAGGGAGAAAAAAACACAACGAAAAACACACCTACTTCCCCTTGCCAAAAAACTTAAATAAGTCATAGGCATCAATCACTCCCTAACATGCACATTTTTATTCTCAAACAGCTTCATTTAGAGTGTTTTAATATAGAACAGCCTGACAAAAACAATGCCTCCTAAATAGCTGTATGGGACTCTTTAGTCAATAGTACATACAGTAAATATTTATTATAACGTAACACAGGTTCTGTTTGTTTCTGTTTGTTTTTGCTTTTTATACTTTGCATTTGATGTGAGTGGGAGACACACCAAATATTGTAAATATTTATAAAGTATTCAGATTTGATATTATTTGCTCAGGTACAAATGGCTCCAGTTACTAGACTGTCACAAATGAGAAAACCACAAATACAGAGCAGCACTGAATGAAAACACAGTGGAAACATGACACAACCACATCTACGGACTGCAGTAAACATTCCTCACGAGAGGGAACTAAATAAAGGTGCAAATATCTTTTTAAAGAGCTGTTTTGGCAGATATTTTAGAGACATCAATTTAGTGACAGGGTTTTTGTTCCCCACCTTCTAAGTGTCACAAAAATATCTTAAGTCTAAACTTACGTGCAATTAGCTTTTGGCTATTTTGTTTATAAAGAAAACCTCAACACAAGAGTGCAGATAGATGGATAAGATGAGGTGGGGTTCTTTTTTTAAGACATTCAGTCTTGCTTTGCAAGATAAACATCCCTTTAGACAAATCACCTGAAGAGCCGCGAATTTTGTTATTTATTCAAGGCAGCCCATCAGGAGGGGCATGGACCTGCTGTCATTCCCAATTCACTTGTGGGGGCACTGCTAGACCTGTCCTGCTAGTCAGCGGTATTTGCTTACCTTAGCGATTTCCTCCAGCTCTGATGTCTGTAAACCTTTTACCATTTCAGGTGAAACCTCTTCAGGTTGGGGATAAACAGAGGATCTGGCACCAAGCTTTCTTGTGCAGTGCTGGTTTGGCTGTGCTGGGAGAGCCCCCTCTCCCATCCCTGTGGGGCAAGCCCAGCATCGTTGCCTCCTGGCCTTACCCCCTCTGATTCACAGCACTGCCCTCTAAAGACTTTGACCCCAGTGAAGCCAAGACCCATGTCCATCACCACGCAACAGGACACAGCAGATTCCCACAGGCATTTGGGGATTCCCTCTCCCCCCGCAACACAGCAGCACTGAAATCCAGCACTGGTAGCACTGTTGTGGTCTTGGTTTCCCGATCCATCACAGTTGTTTCTCTCCACAGTTTTCATCAGGCACAATTCAGAAGGATTTTTCTAAGGCTGGTGGATGTGTTGGTTTGAGTCATAACCAAGGATCTGAACTGCAGACGAAGTTCCAGGCTGGTTTGTGTTTTATCCTGAGCTATTTGCCCAGTGCTAGTTTCTCTTTTAAACTTGCTACAAACAATATTTTTTCCTCACTGATCATACTTGGTGTATCATTTATTTCCATGGAATAACCCCTCTGGATAAAGTGTGATGGAGTAAATACCAGAGATAAACAGAGAAAACATCTGGAATATGTTTTTCTCTCCAGCTGATTCATCATTTCAAAATGTACTTTAGGCTGAACTGGTAGCCCAGATTTTGATCATTTTTTCCTCATTTTTTGTGATTATTCCTTTTTATAACAAAGTTCTCTCTTCTACTCGCTAGAAACTCTCCTCTTGCTTTATAGTTCTCCCCATAATGTAGTAGCAGCAATGTATTATTGGCATGGCCTGTAGTTCAAAGTTGCGGGATTCCTCTTTTCAAGTGTATCCCTTGCAAGGTCCAAAAAAGAAGTTAATGACAGCATTAAAACCACCTGTGAATGGTCATTCAAATGCCATGTTTAAATTAATAAGTAATCTACACCCTCCCAAAATCCTGACTGACAGGTGGGTTTGCTTTCTCTCCTTCCAAACTATGGGCTAGGTACTAAAAATAAAGTGAAATAACACTCAGGTGCTAAACAGATTATGACTCACAGCTGGAGGCAAAGGAATTGCAACTCTATCTCAATTACACTAATTTAATTGGGTGTTAAAAAAATCCTGGGTTCCCAACAGTAGTAGCCAAGGCAAGATTGTAGACATTAAACAGGCAAGAGAGCCATCTTTCTTTTTTTTTTTTTTTTTTTTTTTTTTGTTTTTAATGCTTTTCTGGTGCTGGGAGAAATGCCTACCTAGGCATGAGTTCTTTCATCTGAAATTAGTACATAACAATAATGTTTCTCTAAGCAGCAGAGCAATGACTTAATGTGGGAAATGAAGTCGCAGCCCCGTTTGACACCAGTGTTGCTGCTGCCTCTGTAGGCAGAGGCTCTGTGCTGGAAGGGAGGGGGTCAGGGTACCCCCAGTCCATCCCCTCCATCCTCCAGGTCCCCAGCGCTGGAACGGACTCCAGGTATGAGGAACAAGGGCTTTTTGACAGGCTTTGCCACCTTTGGGCCTGGGGACGTTGATGCTTTCTCACCCTGCTCTGAAAATAAGGGTGACAGCACTGGGTAGGGCCCCAGCACCCGAAGGAGATGTGCTCCCCATTGCTGGGGAGCACATGTGCTCATCCCAAGCCCATCCTACAAGAGTCTGCAGTGGGCGACGAGCTTCATCACAGCCCCAAAGGGGATGTGAGGACCTTTAAACCCACCCAGCGTGTGGGTGCTGTGTGCTGTTGTGGCTGGAGAAGGCAGCACATAACCCTGCTGGCCTGGGGAGCAGAGAGCTGAAGGCAGGATGTGCTCTCCTGCTGGGTGGAAGAAAAGGGAATTACTTCCTCCCTGGGAATACCCTCCTGAGGCTTTTTCCTTCCCCTTTGGTAAAGATGAAAGAAACACAGTCCACCTCCTGTGCAGAAGAGTTCCCGTTCTCCCCAGCCCTCCTCTCCCTCTCCTTCCGCTCGGCCTCCCGAGAGCAAAGAGCCGCTGGCAAGAGGAGTCAATAAGTAAATAACAAAAGCTATCGTGAGGGGGACTGCGCTTTTGCCAAGCACCTGGAGCGAGGCTGGTTGGAGGGATCAGCCGGGAGCCATGATAGGAACACACGGGGAGCCACCTCCTTGTCCAGCTCCCCTCCTTGCACTCCCCTCCGCACTGACAGAGCAGCCTGCCCGTGATGGAGCATCACCTGGGGAGCCCCCACAGGCATCACCTGCCTTGGGTTTGGAGGGGGGAAGTGTGTTTAAGGGATTTCCTCTCAAAAAATTATAAGCAAGGGTTGTTCTGGCCTCACACATAATGGGTCTGGCACCAGGGGAGCGTGTTTCTCTTTGCCTTTGGTTCCTGCGGACTGAGGCTCCTCGTTGCCTGCAAAAGCATGGCTGTGCCGCTGCCTCGTAGCCGCAGCGTCCTTTTCAACAGCCTCTTCTCTGTGATTTGTTCACCTAAGGGAAGCCTTCACTCGCGAGTCAAAGTTGTTGCCTGTGTTGTGGCAATTTCCACTGTGCCAGACGCTTCTCCTTCAGGCTGGGGTTTAGATTTAGTGAAAGGGAACAACCCAAAATACGTTAATTATTTTAGAATATAAATATCAGTGATCAAACTTTCTGCATTGCTATTGTAAGGGGAATAAATAGCTTCAGGAGAAAAATTTTAAATCCCCTGCAAATAAGAATGAATTTAAGAAACAACTAAAAAACCAACAGCAGAAAAAAAAAAAAGGCAAACCATGATATAGCTAATGCAGAGTTTCTGGTAAGAAATATTTATAAAGGGCCAGTCACTACATAAACTGAATTAGAGAAATGAAAGCTCTTGAAGACGTATGAATCTGCTTCCCGACACTTGCTGGCTTGTCCCTTACACTGCTGTGCAGCACTGACGGCAGTTTGGACTGTCCCCATGCAGCCTCCTGTGCTTGGAGCTCCCAGGCAGCTTTTTCCCCTTCGAGCCTTATCGCACTCAATTTCCCCGCTATTAATTACTCTCAGATTTGGCTTGGGGGACCGCAGCTGAGTGTCCACCACCCAAGGAGCATCACCACCCTTCCCGAGGAAAACAAGCCAGCAGCCGCTTCCCCAGCAGGCTCACAGGCTCAGGACCTGCGGGGCCACCCCGGCGGAGGTGAGCGCACCCGGGGCCGGGGTGAGCGCACCCGAAGCGGGGCCGGGGCCGGGCCGGGCGACGGAAGGTGGCACTGCAGCATAAAGCAGCAGCAGCAGCCGCCAGCGCTGGCGGAGAGCGGAGTGTGTCTATCTAGATAAAGTGCCGCACTTAACCGTTTGTTTATAATTCCTGAGGTCTGGGCTAACAAGTTTAACCATATTCTTTTTTTCTTTGTAAAAGCTTTTTTTTTTTTTTTTTTTTTAATGCGCAGATCAAGATAAAATTAAGGGAAAAGCAGGCAAATCGTTTCAGGAAACAAGCAGCGAGAAATACGAATATAGATGTGGTCTGTTTTATGCACGCACACAAAACATAAACAAACAAGGGACCTTTTGTCGATGCAAGCTGAAAACGTAAGAATTCCATCCTATTGTCGTGTTCGTTTGCATATATCTACACATTCAATATTTTTTCTGAACTATACTAAAAATTATTTTAAAAACAGGAATAATTTTTTTTCCACGGGCTACTTTCACATTGATGCATTCCTTCCACATTTGTCTTTATTTGCAAAGCTTATTCTATTTTTTCTCCCAAATATTATGTTACAGCATCCTTATCTTTTCTTTCACAAATAAGGGACTGTACACATTCAGGGTAATGAAGAAAAACATTCTTGACTCCGTTTACTTCCTACTGTGAGCCAATTAAATACATGACCCACCACAAAGAGAACGATTTTTCATTAGTTTTTAACTTCCTAAAACTAAAACAATTCCAGTGTTTTAAAAAATCACAAAAAAGAGGAATGACTAAAATTAAGCTTTTGCTTTGTGTTTGGTTTACAACATTCAATATTCATAAAATCTGATTTAAAAAAACCAAACCAAAACAAAACAACAACCACACACAGGGGACATTAACTTTCTAATCTTAAATATATATATATATATATATATAAAAAAAATAATTATTTTCCCACATATTCCACTGTTTGATCTATGAGATATCATGAGGATAATAATTTAGGGCCTGATCGCGTTAGTCTTTCCTCAGAGAAATACTATTCTTCAACATTTACTTTATTTTCCTGAGCCTGAGGTACTTTCCAAACTGCATATTTCAGGGACAGAGGAGCTGGGGGTCAGACTCAGCATCCCCCGAGCAGTCAGAGGTGCCCATTGACTTTGGGGGCCCTGAGTCCAGCTGAGCATTACAAGCCAGGTTCTGCTCTCCCTCTTCGGGCAAGATTCCCACCAGAGACCCTGGGGTTTCATTTACAGCATCAGCACCATTTGGCCTGAGAAAAGGTACCCGGCTCTGACTCGGGACCGCTGTGCTCATTGGGGCGAATGCTGGAGGGAACACTCAGAGCTTCCCCAACCTGCCGCAGGAGCATCAGCACCGACTCAACCCGGAGCTGGATCCCAGCTCTTAAAAAACACACGGCACAGCTTAGCATTAAAGATACCCTCAAAGATACCCTCTAGAACATTAAAAATAAAAAGGGAAAGTATTAAACATAGCTTTTAAAGGAAATTATAAGCTTACATAAAAATGCTTCATGGTGGGGGGAAGAAAAAAGTCTTAAGTGTGAATGTTTCTCCAGAGCTTAGAGTAAGTCGCTTTTGCTTTAGAAATTGCACCCTCCTGGCTGGAGATGTTATTTGTTTTAGGCTTTTTTTACATAGTTTCTTGGAAATATACAGGGAGGAGAAAACATCAAGAAATATCATGAGTGTGTGCTGTTGCGGGGGGGGTGAAGAGGAAGACTGACAATAAAATAGATCCCCCACTAAATGCATATTCTTCTATTTATGTATTTGATAATGAGACAGAAATGCCCTTGGCACTCCGTAAATAACAGCTCCATAACCAGGAGGGAAGGGCAGAATAATGCATAGCTAGGTTTCCGATTATAAACTATTTCAAGAGCTATTAACATGCCAGCCTTTTAGGTTATTGGGGATTTTCATTTTATTTTAAGCTAATGTTTACTGTTCTGAAGTAATGTTGCTGTCTTACCTAATAGCTGGTTTTGCAGATTTACACACAATTGTTCCTTGTGAAGCTCCTCTCCTACCAGAAGTTCCCTAGAATAGAAGTGATAGTTGATTTAACTATAATACCTGCAAGAAAATGTTTAGCTTTGTATCAATAGGGCAAAATGTTTTTATAAACACATTTTACAAAATAAGGCTAAATTTAGGGGTTATTCACCACTACAAGTTGGCAAAGCAATCCAGAGCTCCGTCATTTTCAGAAAAGGAGATAGGAAAAGTTGACATTCATAATAAAAATAGATTTCTTACTTTGCTTTTAAAGATGCTTTTGTGCATTTCAAAATATCATTCCCTCATGATAACAAAAAGTGTTTGTGCATAATGTTTGCAGTGTCAGATGGTATAACTCTATCATATGATTTAAAATTAAACAATATAATTACCATTTGGCAACTGATATTTAAAGCTAAAGTAACTATTTCTTCAGACATTGTTTAGACTGTATTTAAAAGTATGAACAAAAGCTATGTTTTTCCTGTACATTCATTTCAAAACCTTGAAGCTGGAGTGTTTCTTTCTGTCTAAGAAAAATGGGTTCATGATATCTTGAAAAACAAGCGTTTCTACAGCTGTACGAGAATATTGCTGCACTGAGACTGAGAGATGCAGGAGAAAGTGGAATATCTTCAGTTTGATTTTAAAACCGAGTTTCGTCCTGTGTTCTGATCGCTGGATGTGGAGACGAGACCACGGGAACCACAGGGAACGAGCCTCTCTCTACTCATCCGATTCAGTGTGTTTAACAGTTTCTAAAATTAACACCAAAAACTATAAAAAAACACTCACTTGTATTACACAATGCATATAGGCATCTGGTTTCTTTGAATGTGGCTCATTACCAAAATTTACCACAGCTTTATCTTGGTCCTTCTGTGTTTATTCCACTAATTAACCAAGTCATCATTATCTGTTAGTTACAATCAATTTTTCCAGGATTACGGATATGTTGAATTTTGCATATTTATTTTTAGCGGTCCATGACATCTAAGGGAAGAGAGATAAGCAGGATACAGAATTTCCCCTTGTAGCTGCAATTCTTTTCTGAAGCTCAGAGTACAGAAAACAAAGGCATTTTATTTCCATGAACCTAGTACAGCCAGACTAGGAGTCAGAAAGATATTTTGCTTCGAATTTTGAAACTAATTTTCAATCAGGTGTGTAGAAGTGCCCGTTCTTCTATTTTCTTGGTTAGTATTGTTTTAACTCATTGGGGGGTTTTTCTCTCTCTTTAATAAAACATAGTTTTTCTCAGTCATTTCTAAGCAGTTTAATTTTATTAAAATAAATGAGTACAAATTCTGCACTGCGGTGGGAGGCCAAATGTTTTCTTCCTCTTTTCCTGAGTCGTTTCAATCTATAAAGCACATCGATGAGCAGAGGAAGAGCCAGCAGAGAGACGGTCCCCGCAGCAAAGGCAGCGCTCCCGTCTGCCTCGCTCCGCAGTGCGCACACAGGCTCCATCCCCAGCACAGCTCCCCAGACTAAAACCACATCACTTCTCATGCTCATCTCACATGGTAATTTGGGATAGACAAACACAGCTAAAAACATCTCATCAAGGGTTGAGAGGGAATCAATTTTTATAGGGGGTACAAAAAAAAAAAAAAAGACAATAAAGGGACATTCTTACAATTCTTCTAGAGGCTTGAAGACTGAGACATTTTTATTTTATTTTGTTAACCTTTTCTCCAATGTTCAGTATTTTCCAGCTCAAGCAAACAATTTCATTTCTATTTTATATTTTTTACTGCCTCATTGTGCCTATAAATGTTGAGTTTCAGGGATTTCATAACAATAAAAATATCAGCCAGACACATCAGCACTGTGTAAGTTTTACTAAATTCTTTTCATAATGGATTAAAATCTTCTGATGCAGACATTAAAATCAAGCAAGTTAAATTATGTCAAGCAATGTGACTTGAATGCTAAACCTAACAGGTGAGACTTAGTGCACTCTCACTAAAAAGATCTCAGCTCAATAAACTTTGCTCGCTATCTGCAGTGAGAAATAACTGACACCAAGTAATTTATATGACCAATATCTCTTCTCCCTACTAAGAGTTACATATATACGCCAAGCTGGTGTGAAGCACTGCTATTTCTTAAAACACTGTGGAGCTATCAGCTTTTTCAGTGAGTGCCTGAATCATAAAGCTGTGTTAGCATGAATGCATCTAATTGCATGAAGAGGGTATTTCCCAGCATTTGCTTAAACAGCCCTTCGATTGTCACTCAAGATTATGACAGGGAATGAGCAGCGAGTAGGAGCACAAGACACAAATATTGCTGGGAAGGGGTCTGGGAGTGGGTCTGATGGTGTAACTTTAGAAAAAATGTTGACAATGTTTTCTTGTGGTTTAGTTTCTTGTTCCCCAGGTGCACTACTTGTTTTAAGTTGTAGATCTGAGGCTGGAGACCAGACAAACTTTCTGTCATGGGTGGGAAGAAGGGGTTCCTTCTGGTCATCAACGTGGCATTGGTCAACCAATGCTTGGCATTGCAGCCTGGCCAGGTCGTGGAGCTGATGTGTTGACTGTTGGGGCCAAAAGATCCCAGCTTTGAGGCAATGGTCCCCACTGCGTCACTGTGTGGTGCCCATGGCATCCAGCTCCACAAGGTGGGCACCTACAAGCAAGTTTGCTTCTAGGACTTCCATAATTCGTGTGGCCTTCAGAACCCCTTGCTCCCCATCTCAGCCCCAGAGCTATGACAAGGACACCACACAGTCCCTGTGTCAGTCCTGGTAACACTTATCCCTCCACAGGGACACTGTGTTGATGGGTCAGGACATGGCAAATCCCACGCCAGACCCAGACCCCATCCTGCTGCCCCATATCCAGGGGAGGGAGGCATAGGGAATGGCTGCGCCCAAGCCAGGGAGGGAAACATGGGCTCCTGCAGCCGCTGCCTCCCATGTGCCAAGTATGAGACGCTTTTCCCCTTTTCATTACATGGGTTTCTTAATAAAAACTGAAAGAGCTCTTTTTTCCAGAAAATGAACCCCAGGGGCCCAATCAGTGAAATACATTAACCTTTCAACTGTCAGCCGCCCCCTCCCCTGAAATTAAGCAATACCAGCTCTTGAAACGGCTAAATTACCTTCTTGGTTTTTAATTGTGTAATGATGGTCCAACAGGAAAGGAGCAACTCAGGACTAGTAAATATTCAATGAAGAAATTTATTGTAGTTCTTATAAAGGGAATACCCACAGCTTTTTTCACGTGGACTTAAATCAGGCAGAAACTAGAACGATAGGCATAAAATGAAATAACGGATGCATTATTTCTAGTGGGATTTACATCACCATTTGGTCTAATTATTCCTGATATTTCACCCATCATATTAGAAGCTTCTTCAGGGAAAGAAATAACAGTTTGTCTCCTTGAGAACAAAGAACAAAGTGTCTCTTCGCTCTCAAGAAGCTCAGCTATCATTATGAAGAGAAAGAATCTGTCCATTATCAAGAAATCCCACTAGAAATCTTGAATATCTTACCAAATAATTCCTGAGCACACTAAAAATACCAGCAAATGAAAGAAGCAGAAACAAGGGGACCTTGCAAAATAAATAAATAAAGGAGGGATCATGGATGCTCCACAACCCACTCATTTTTGTCTCAGAGAATGATATTAATCCCAAAACCAAACTGCGCCTGGCATGTACAGTTAGTCTAAGCAAGATAACCACCACTCCTTTATATTCCTTGTTCAGCAAGGCACACTTTTAGTTGTATCTCTGGCCCCGGATTAACTGGTGGGAATGCATTTGCATACATTTGCACGGTGAGTAATTTGCCATGAGTGATTATGTACGGGACCCAGGATGTACATCACAGGATGTAAGAACTTTTTTAGATTGGATTTCATGAGGACTGGACGATAAGCCTTAGGAGGAATTTAATACAGATCTAGGACCATGCACAGCTTTCAAGAATGTAATTTCTTAGGACATAATAAGAATTCTTTGTTCTGGATCTTGTCTTTAATACTGCAGCATCTAGCAAAAAGCATTTTAAATGTGAGTACAGAGCCGTGGGATTGAGGTGCACTAATTTGACAACTTCCTAAACAGGGTCTTGCTGGGCCAACTTGTGAACTGGGAATATCCCCAGGTCTGAGGGAAAGAGGAAGCATTTCCCACCATCCTGCCGTGAGCCTGCACCTCTATAGGCAGTCACACTTTGAAAAATAAAAGAAAATAAAACCTCAGCATGCAGAGATAAGAGGGCTCAAAAGATCACTTTTGTGGAGAACATATTTTGCCTTTTTCCTAAAATAAAGGAACTTCTTCAAATCTCTCCAAAGGTCTTTTTTCAGTCCCTAAACACAGACATATGCTATTCAGTCACTGCCAAAGGGGATATTGAATGTATTTGACCTTGTATGTAGATGTTGTTTAAATACATTCAGTTTTATTGCTTGTGAAAATCATTGGTCCTTGAAAGTAGAGTTCTAAAGTTTAGCAGCAGTGGCACGTTTTATACTGGTACACGGTGCCGAACATCTGGGAAACTCCACCAGTTAATCAGTGGTGAAGTATGCAACAGCAGATCTCTGTTCCGATGTGCCGGAATGGGGTTCTGCCACAGTAAGGGGTTTCAT
Source organism: Streptopelia decaocto (assembly GCF_964273445.1). Taxonomy (NCBI): domain Eukaryota; kingdom Metazoa; phylum Chordata; class Aves; order Columbiformes; family Columbidae; genus Streptopelia; species Streptopelia decaocto. The sequence goes on along the minus strand of NC_138659.1, from coordinate 63,302,132 downwards.
GGCAACACGCTGTTATGTTATGAAGAATTAAATATTCCCTCAGATACAGATACTTTGCACAGTTCCTGTTGAAATCGGTAACAAATCTGCTCTGATCTGTGAGAGAACATAACGTGGAGCTTGGATGTGGACTTTCTGTGGTTACTGTGGTCCTATAAAGCATCTGTAAAGGACTGAGTATCTCAAGGAACAAGCTGCCCTTGCCTTCTATTGAAAGCAACTGCAAGTGGGATGAGTGCCCTAAGATGTGATGTTAGTGAAATCTGACCATAGTCCCAGATTGCAAAATCAGGCCAGAATGATGAAAACATTTGTGTATGTGCTACCCTTTTATTTTCTTTGGCATTCTCTAAGTAACCTCTGACCTTTTCTTTCCCCATGTAAAGCTGCTCTTTGTTTGAATGGAAGCAGAATGTGAAAATGATGACAAAGGGATTTTTGAAACAAACACAATAGCAGAAAAAAAACCCCAAAGCAAATGAACTTTCACTGAAATCCAGTACCCTATCAAACTCTTACATGTGTATAAAAAGAGCAAGTTTTAGGATTATGAGAGGATTTTCTACAAAGAAAGGCAAGAGGCTGAGAAATATTTCGGCACTTGCATGGTACGAAACAAAACCATGTCATTCTGTGGCGGAGACATACAGGCACACTGCCTGGTTTGCTCAGGTAGCAATGAAGCATCTCCATGTCCATGAGAAGCGCTCCTTTTGCCACCAAGAAACTCTTGGGTACTAAATGATTTGACATGAGGAAAGATGGTTCGCTCCTTGCAAGGCAAAGAAATTTCTCTGTCACAGACATGGACTTCTTAAGATTGCTTGTGTTATCCTTAATTTTTTCTGAATTTGTTTTCTTCCATGCAGATGAGGACACAAAAACCTATTGTTGAGCTCTTTCCAATGATTCAGTAAAATTTAAGATTCCCTTCTTCTTCTAGAGCTCCATGACATACTCAAGTGTCACAGGGATAAAAACACTACAGAAATTCATGGTGGGGTGCAACAAGTTATTTTAAGGCAAAATGTTGTAGTTTAAAATATTTGCTTTACCAAAACAGCCCTTCCCTGCCCGTACCACACTTGCTTTGAGGGGGTTTTGGGAGGTATCTTTGCTCCCACAGTACAAGGAGCATCTCTGGCAGCTGAACCCATCAAGAGTGACATGGCCCCACCGCCCTCCTAGCTCACCTGTCCTGCTGTGGAAACCCAGATTTACCTCTGGGAGCGATCTTCTTCTCTACGCTTGTTGGGTTGATAAATATGAATGGAGGTTATCGACAGGCCAAAGGAGCTGCAGCATAAAGAACACAAAGCTGTTTCCCGGGATCTCTCCAAAGCACTACCTGCCATACATACATCAAGGACAGAAACAAAACTCATTCCAATTCAGTTAAGACAGCTATAGAAGAAGGAGAGTTGAAGTGTTCACAACTGGTTTGAGGTACAGGACACGCTCCTACCAAGAGCAAGACATTGGTGGCATTTTCCTGTGGGTAGTGCACAGAGAAGCGCTTTCTCCGGTGCTGGACATGGAGAAGGCCATGGGACTGCCTACTGGGTGCACTGCCCTGCTAGCAGACACAGTTCACCAGCTGCCAAGCAGAAACTCAACACCTGAAGGCATGAAGGCTCTCTCCAGGCCATCCCGATGATGAATCCTCCCCTTTCCCCACAGGGAAATATAATGCTCCAGTTTATAGCTTCTGCTCCAAAGCCAGCATCCACTCAACTGCCCCATCTCCCTCCTCTTGCACCTTCCCCTCCCTGCTCTACCTCTTTTTAAAGGAATGGATCAAATACCTTTGCTTTCTCATTCCTCTTCTAGATAGACTCACTTGCTGCAAAGTGTTTTTGAAGAACAGTTGATTCAACTGGATCATTCTCTTGAGCATAAAATGTGTTTAACCAGACTCATCATTAAAGTTTTAGCAACTGCCTTGTTCAGTGATACAGATTCTTGCAGGCAAGGCATGGGACATGTCAGGATCCTTGTCAGCTGATGGCTGGTGGGTTTCAGTACTTGGTGGATATGATCAGAGTTCATTGATGTGTGTCTGAATCATAAATTCGAACAGCCTTGGTGCTTTGTTTCAAACACCTTACATGCTAGCTGAATCCCAGCATCAAGGGGTCAGAATTGCCTCATCTCAGTTATTCCAATATGTTTTTTTCCTTGGGGTGGGTTGCTGGGTGAGTCTTGCTTCTCTTGTATTTGACCCATTTAAAAGATTTTACTTTCTTGCTTCCAGGACCTGTTAGAAAAAAAAAAATGCAGGGATGATATTCCACAAATCAATGTGGACTATTGCCAAACCCAAAATACATTTATTGTTTTTCTCAGAAAGTTATTGTACAGAAAGAATACACTGCCTTTTAAATGTATTTTTTTGAAAATTGAACTACTGTGTGTAATACATTTGCTGAGAACTCTTTATGTTGGTGGAGAGAGCTCACATATGCATATCCGTGTCAGCACTGACTCTCACTTCCTCTGGATTAAAAACCATAGTATTTAGAGTGGATAAGGAATCTAAGTCTATATTCACTTATTCAGAATTCAACATATGTTTAAAAAAACTACCCCAAGTTCCAGACACTCTGGGAAATGTTAAAAATACAGTGCATTAAATAAAAAAAAGGCTCTGCAGGGTTCAAGACCAAAACAAAGTAGAACAAAAATAGCCACTTGCTTCAACCCTGATTACCTTTCATGAACCACAGATAGTCAGGATCAAAGGCATTAGCTGCAGGGGAGTCTTTTTCAAATTAGAGGCTACTATCATACTCTGAATGAGCAGTCTGTAGGTCAGCAACAATTTTTGCTCCAAAATTATTGACAATCACTAAGTTAGGGCATATGTGTACTATCTCTTGAGGAAACAAAACAGCAAAACTTTACTGTAAGTATTTTAGCTCCAGCCAAGAAAGGGAGGTGCAGTTATCAGATGAAGACTGATTCCTTTAAGTAACATGCTTCTGTTTCTTAGCTTTAAAAAGCCAGAGAAGCTTGGTAAAAGCTGAAAGATTTCCTTCAGGAGGAAGTTTGTTGCTTTCTAGACAGGGTGAAAGACTCTGGGATTCAAATCAACAGTGCTAAGAGCTCCCAGTCCTTCAGGAACTAGGGATTTTGCTTTGGCATCCTGAAAATTAGGTACCAAGGTTAAAGGTCTTTAATACAGATGCAAAAACATAGCCTGAACTTCCAGTAGAACTGACTGTGCTGGGGAGATTGGTATTTGTAGTACACATTGGAAAGCTGAGCATTTTTGGTGCTGTTTTCCATCGTACATCACGGGCAGCCCTGAGATTTTCCTGTAGTTGCGTGAGCACGTCTAGTGACAGCATGGGCTGAACAGCAGCTGGAGAAGAATCCTTCCCATATCATCCTGCAATCCGACCGTGCCGTGCCAGGAAGCAAAGCTGGTGTAGCTGCTCCAGCAGCAGTTCCCCACTGCCTTTCTATTCATTGTGGTGAAACAGTAAGTCACAGCAAGAAATTCAGAGCCATGTAAGGCCTCACATCTCCATTGTTTTAGTAATGGGTATCTATTTTCTGCCTGAATTGCATCATTTTAGGATAAAGGATAGCAATGCCTTAATAGTCCACACCACTTGCTAGTAAGTTAATTCATTTTAAAAGCACAGGAGGAATTTACGTAAGCAAAATGTAACACCCTAAGGAGGACTTTGGTCACTACATCTTCAGTTTTGCAGAAAGTGGCATGAACTTCTTAAATAATTAAATATTAATGTTTTCAAAGTCTGATTTGTTCACTTACATGTGCTCCCATGAACCTGAAAGGTAACGAAACAGAAGCCAATGGTAAGCACTGCTGAAACTCCCAGGTGAAACAATAAGGTTTTGGTTTTTCGTGTCAATCAAAGGTTGCTTCCAGCACAAATTCTTCCACCTCTAAGCAGACAGTCACACAGTACTGAAGCAGAGGGAATATACCACCTCTGAATTACCACGCTTGCTTACTGGAGCCCTTTGGCGATATTTCACCAGACTCCTGTACTTGGCTGCGCTGCTGAAAACAAGCGACTCAATGCGGTGTAACTTCAACTAAGATACATAAAAAGGACTGCGAGGGGGGGATAACCATATTCATAATGTGATAATATGTTTCACATATAAATAACATGGTTTGGTAGGATGGAGAAAAAGGGTAAGTACAGCTGCTGAATTAATCCTTCAATAACAAGTATTCTGGCAGATGAGACATCTTGACCCAAAGTTTATTCCTACCAGAATCATCCTTATAAAATCCTGTCTTCACTGTAAGCAAGACAGACTTATTTACATCTAAAGTCTTAAAATTTTGTGGGCAATGTTACTGTGTTGACTCAGCCTTTCTCCTGGCCTTTAAAACACTTGTGAGTGGTTAGGCAGAGAACTGGCAACTGCTCCTCAGGCTGTGCATCCTCTTTCTGTTCCTACAAGGCTCCCTGTTCTACTTGTTTTACCCATCTTTTCCCTCTAAAACTCCACAGTCCTGAAGATGTGATTGCAGTTAAGCCTACAATGGAATCTCTGTGCATGATTTACATTATTAATACACAGTTATCTAAGACTTTGCAGCAACCCCTTCCAGCACACACACAAACCACCAAAAACTCCACCAAACAAAAAAAACACACACACAAAAAACCCAAACCTGACAACAGAGAAACTGTGAAAAACAGTATAACTAAGAGAGTTCTGTTATTTTGGGGGTATGCTGTGTTTAACTACTCTTCTACCTTGAGCTTAAAATGCAGCTTCTCCTGAAATACAGAGAGCTGACACAGTGCCAGATGCATAGGTAGCCTCTTAAGAAGTGCCCCTAGAATATTTTTCTTTGGAAAAGGGAAGACTGAGGATATTCATATTCAAATATAGCTGTCAGCACATAGATGAGTAGAAATTATTCTAAGCCATACTGGCTCTCACGGTTGCAATAGAAGAAGATTAAGCCAGAAACTTGCCCTTTGATTGCAGCCCTATTTTCTGGTCAGGGAAGCTACATGACTGCTGTTGACAAAAAAGACTCTGAAATGTGGTATTTCATTGCCCACCTTCTAAAGCTTTTCACTTCCTGGTGAGTAGAGTTTTTTGAGTAGAGTTGAGATGACTCTTCTCAAAGTGCTTCAAACCTCTTAACATCATAGACCCAAAGAACAACTGCCTCTCTTTATATCTGGGAGACACAATGCCACCTCCAATCCCCTACAGTTGTATCTACCCCAGCTGTGCCTAATTACCTCATTTTCATGGTTAATTACATCTGCAGAGGAAGGAGTAGTAAGGGCTTTGTAGGAGAGTTCCTAATGGCTAGTATTTGATTTCTAGATATGTAACAGAGCAGGGAGTCTAGGATCATGTCTACTTCAAAAGTAGCTATTTTGAGGGAGAGGGAATATGAAGAAGAGTGTTTCCACCGATGGTGCTGTGCTATCTGGGGTGCTGGGGGTCCCAGAGGGAGGTTGCTGAAGCAGAGGATGTTCCTCAACACATCTCCAACTCAGAGATCCTTAATGATGGGGTCTTGCAGGTCTTCCCAGTTTCAGGTATTTGGACATCCTTTTCCATCACCAGGATCACTGCAAGCCATGGCTGAGGGACATCCAGCAGACAATGCAAACCTGTGTAAGATTTTAGAACACTTGATACTATTTCATGTGTCTGCAGCTACTTGTGCGCTTAAGTACCATACAATAAATGCTTTAAAAAGTTAATGGAAGGAATGATCAATCAAATCCCACCTGAGTTACCCATTCGTCTCTCTGTTTCCCCCTGGTTCCTTTGTTACGCTTCTTGCATTTGTATACAGACAACTCAGAAACTTTACTAGGTGACCTTTGAATCTCTGCCTTTCTTCTTTTGTTCCATTTCCTGAGTTTTTCACTTAATGTTTCCTCTGTGCTTTTTTTTTTTTTCCTTCTCTGTGTATCTTGCATTATCTGTATCATCACTTAAGATTTTTTCCCCCCTGTTGTCCAAGTATTTACTTCAGCAGCCTCTTCCTCTCTCTTGTGGCCTCTGTCTCTGCTAAACAGTAATTCTGGCTTTATCCTTCTGCCCATTTCTTCAAAAACTTTACTTTCTTAGTGGTGCTGATTCTGATGATACATTGGTTTTCTTTCTGTTCAAATTAATTCCATCCTACCTCTTACTAAGATGATCCAAAAAAAGCCCTAAATGCCCAATAAAAATAAAAACCTCCTACATCAGGTCCTTCTCCAAAGCTGATGAAGTCAATGGAAAGACTCCATCAGCTTCCAAAGACTTGGTCTGATTTACACAAGTTTCTGATTCATTCTTGTGCACATGTGCAGAGTTGCTATTTATAAACTGTGGATTTCACATTGCAAAATATTTGGGACTCTATTCTCACAACTTTGGAGAATTACGAAAAGGGAAAAAAGGGAGGATTTTTTTAGGATAAAAATGAAAATCTGAATCAAAAATAGAATGGGATTGTTAACCAAGAACATAACTTCAGAGGTAAGTGGTTTTGTCCTGTAGGACAGGCTGAGTCCAGAAAGCTTCTGCCCCTGGGTATTTTCTCTTCCAAATTTGATGGCATTGTTCATTAATTTTTCACATTCCTAATAAATCTGGAAGCATCCCTAGTGACTTCTGAAAGGGGTAGGATTTCCGCAGGTGCTGAGCACTTACAAAAAACTGCTAGCATGTTCTGAATTACTCGATGCCCTAAACTAAACACATGCAAATCACTAATTGCTTTTGAATCTTTACACCAGTGTATTTTGTTTTTTAGTTCAAAATTAGTGATGATATTAAGAAAGTGAAAAATATTCTCATGATTAAAATTGCCAAAACAGCTTCAGAAACATTTGAGAAAGTCAAAACCACTTCAGTCTGGGGTGACAAAGTCACCTGATGCCTCATTGCAGCCCAGCAGTTCTGCCTGACCCTTGGAGTGGTTTTGGTTCGGGTCCATCATTTTGGTCTTTGCAGAAAGCAAAAGTCCGAAATGGATGAAGCACAGTAGCTTGGGAACATGAAGCTCTCCTAAAATAGCCAGAGAAGGCTTATTCCTGCTAACTGCCTGGTTGAGGCAGACTTTTATCATAGTAATAGTGAAACATTCTTAATATCAAAAAGAAAAGAAAATAAAAAGAATGTAGCATCTGAATACTGTGGAAATTTTACTTGCAAAGCAGAAGTCTAGAGAGTGAAAAGAAATGTCGTCTTCTTGCAGTGTGGCCTTTCTGCCACAGTCTTCTCCACTGACTACTTTGTTAGTGACACCTGTATTATGTGACAAGAACTGAATCCTTCAACTTTAATGAAGGCCCTGGAATTCCCATTTGGAGGGACAGGGTGTTTCAGTATATGGTATCTTAACCTCCTCAAGTTCTTAGGTAGAGATTCTTCAAGAATAGGAGATGGTACACCTAATAGAGCTTTCTTCATTTCGTTCTTCTAAAGTGTAGAACTAAATAACAGAAAAAAGTTTTTCGTATTTCTTGACAAAGACCTAATTCCTTCTTTTTTAACAGTTTGAGCCTCACACAGCACATTTCAGTGTCTGATTCCAGTGAAAGTGGAAGGTGAATCAAGCCTATGCGGTTGTATTGATTTTAAGGTTTGATTAGCAAGGTACTTGAACCTGGGTTTAATTTTATGTCTGTGAACAGTCATTGGACTCGGCAGGAAAACTGATGGCCACAATCTGATGTGCATTTGTGAGCATTTTCTAAGGGCAAAGGAAAGGGCAAAAATCTCGAACAATTTTGAAAAAGAGACTCAGACACAGTAGACAATATCACCATTATACTAAATAATGTAAAAGCAGTTTTTCCACTGGTAGAAGTGTGAAAAGCTCCACTGAAGTCAAAGGTACCAGGTTTGTGGGATTTATGCACCTGTCCTGTTGTTATCACAATGTTGCTAACAGGAGCTGGACAAAAAAAATGCAAAAATAGTTTAATCCCTCCAAAACCTGTTGAACCTGTTCTTGTCTCTAAAAGCTTGATCTGGAAGAAAAATGTTAACTTTCCAATAGCTCTATTTTGTCTCTTTTTTTTGAGGTTTGGACAAGATGACCTCCAGAAGTCCCTTCCAACCTCAAACATCCAGTGATTCTGTTTTCTTCCTGTTACCCCTTTAGTAACTTTTAAAAGAGATTTCTCTGCCAGTTGCGAGACTGAAAAAATATGAAGAAAAATGGGAGATGATGGGGAAACTGTAACCATTATCATAACAATGATAGCATAAATCTGCACTACTTGATAGTCAGCAAGAAAAGAAAGCAGAAGAAAAGTGGTGAAAATCAAAATCACAGGTGTTTAAAATGTTTTGATTATCAAAAAAGAAAAGCAACTTTATTTCTGTTGCTTTTTGCTTGAGACTTTTATGGAAAAAAAACAAACCAAACAACAAAAAGAGCAACAGAAAAAAAAAAAACCAAAAACCTCCCCCAAAAATCAAACAAACAGACCAACCAGCCAACAGCAAACAAAGAAAAAAAAAAAGAGAAAGATATTTTAAAAATATTAAACACCTGATTTAAAAAATGTTTTCATAAAGAACCTACTTTTTGTGAAGAAAATTGTAAAATATTCTCTGACATAATCTAATGTCGCTCTCTTTATTTTCTCTCATTTTTCTCGTCAGGATCAGAAACAAAACCAAACAAAACAGAATAAATGTTAAAATCTGTGATCTTTCTGACAACCTCTGACAGTTTGAAAGAGAAACACGACAACCCTCCCGCTACTGAAGACCTCATTTTGGAAAGGGAACTTAAAATTGAACTTGAGGATCCCAGTCTCGTGAACATGGTTCAGCATCATCCCTACAGAAAGATGACTATAGAAATCACACTTGGGGACCAGCTAACAAAATGTGCAGGCAACCAAGCCAATAATAGAGAAAGGAAGGAGCTTGAAAAAGGGAGTGGAAGAAAGGGGAATATTTTGTTGCATTTCTCTCTCCCTCTCTTTGTCTGCTTTATCCCTTAAGGTTCAGCTACATGGGCCATACTGTGTGAACTCGTCTTTGATATCAATGGGGACATCTACTTAAAAATTTATGGCATGATATGGCCCCAGGTATTTAAATTAACGAGATGTTAAATACTCTGTAGTTTTATCCGTAATTAGATGACATGGATGCACCTTGATCCCAAGAGTGATTTGTAATATTCTGTATTGTCCACTTAGGGCTTGGGGCCTGATCCGCTGTCTGCTGACAGCTATATGAGTCTTTCCTTTGACATTTTCTGAAGAGAGGCCCCTGACTTACTCACACATACCTCTCATTTATTTTTCTATCTATTTATCTATGTCTGTATGCAGATGTAGGCTCTCTCCTTTCTACTATCTCAAAATATTTGGGTTTTACATCAGTGAACATCCTTATTTTGGGAGTAATTTTAATTAATTTTTAACTGCTTTTTTCCTCTGTATTTATATTTTGCCTTCTTATTCCTGGCTAATTGTCAGGTTTTGTTCAATATTTACAAGTTTTACATTGAGTGGGATTTCTTATGCTAATCCTCTTCATCTAATATGCTCACTAGAGATGGCTAAAAATTTGGAATTTTTTTTGAGAAAAAAAATATCTGTAACTCTCCAGCTCTTTCCAGGCAACTTTTTACTCAAAAGAATCCATTTTTGCCCTTCTCCTGCCCAGCTGAAGACAGTTTTTGTCTCAGTATGTACCCTAGGATCACTCACACAGCTGGAGTATTGAAACATATCCCAGTCGCTGTTGCTGGTGCCTGGCAGCATCCTTGGCAGGACTTGGAGTGTTGTGGCTCTGGAAAACCCATAGCCTGGTCTTGTCCATGGGTCAAACAGAGGTCAGTATTGCAGCCAGGCATGGGAACCCTCTTTCAAACCTTCCCTGCTTGAACTAGATCTTCCTCCAGAGGACATGGGAAGGCAGAAGGTAAATTAGCACTGCTCTCATTACCCCATGCTTAATTTCCCCATGCTTATCTTGGGCTGTTGCAATCTTTCCCTTGACATTGAGAGCAGAATTGATGGGGCCAGGAGGCTGAGAGCTCCCTGGCTGGGTGTAAAGGCCCTTCAGAGCAGATAAAAGGCATCAGGATTATAGTATTAAGAAGCTTCAAATTATGTGAACATTATGAGTAATGAAGAGAAAGATCCAACAAGGAGGGAGAGAGAAACAAAAGGCAGCATACAAAAGGTGTGCTCATGCACTCAGGGCATCACCAAGACTGAGCACTGAGTACTCCACCACGTTCAGCCCAGCACTGTTTAAACATCCCAGGTGAAGGAACTTTTGCAGCTTCTTTGGGGAGGTTATTCCCAATCTCACAGTTGTCTCATGACCAAACACAGAAGTTCCTGAGATGTGACTTGCATCACTCTTCTGCTCCGTATTGCCTTGTTTCTCCATAGCAGAGCCCCTTGGGCTCGCTGGAAAGGACTCCCCTCCCTCTGCTGGAGGGGGGGCTGCCTCGTCACTTGCCCAGACTATACATATTTCACGCTTTTAATCTTTCTCCCCAACTCAGTCCTAGCAGCCCCTTCATCGCACTCACAGACGTCCCTGACTCCTCCAATTTGCCTGCGGTAATGAGGTGCCCAGTGCCAAGCGCGGTGCTCCAGCTCCAGCCTACACGTGCTCTGTGCGGGGGGACCGCTGCCTTGCTCACACATCCCCGTCTTTTCTTCTCCTTTTTTTTTTTTTCCCTTCAGTGATCATCATTCAAAATTAAAATAACACGGAAAGGCAAAGCAACTAAAATCAAAATCTAATGCATAATTAGATACAGCATGAGACAACAAACACGTCTTTGCTATCTGCCTCTGTATTGTAAACAATGATTACTTTACATGTTCAATGTGCCATGAAAGAAGAAAGAGCCTCTTGTGATGTTTTGTGAGAGCTTTGACTACATTTGCCCACTTTTCAAACAACAAAAAAATAAACTCACACTAACAAGGTGTATGTTTTCAGTCCTAAAATATGGGGTCACTCTCTGTTAAGGGGTCCATTCAATGATGAAATGAGATCAAAATGGTTAAGGCCACTGAAAGAAAGCAAGAAGGATTTGTCTGAAGTTCTGGTATACTGGCTATTATTTCAACCAAATAAGGATGCCTGGCTTTATTCTTCATGCTCCCTTGCCCCTTTTGAAAAACTGAAAAGAGAAAGGAAATGGCTAAGTTGTATCATCTATTACCTTGATGAGTGCTTATAACTCTTGATTCAGAGTTTATCATTAATCCAGGTTCTTGCGGTGATTGTTTTAGCTATGAAGTTTCCACATGAAATTTGTGCAACATATCGGCATGGAAAAAAAAAAAAAAAGAAGCCAAATACAAAAATCAAATTAAGTGATTAGAGAGGGTGGATGTGCATGTGGTATTGATTTATATATCCTGCCAGTTTTATTTTAATAGATACATGAATATTTGTACATCTATGTCAAAACTGCTGACCCTTAAATTGGAAGTGCTTTCTTGCTCAAAACCAGATTACTTGGATCTATTATTTTTTAATGTATTTATTCATTTATTCTGTATCAGGCTCTGATACTCCTACTTATCCTGAGCAATACTCTCAAATTGGGCAAAATATTGTTCTCCTAATCTCTTGTGTATTTAATTTTTTTTTCTCATTTTGACAAACAATGAAAATCCTGAAAACATCTGTAAAGCAAAAAAGTTATATCACTTCAGGGCTGTGGAAACCTGTTTGTGTTTTGATCATTCTAAGACATTTCATTTTAGTACCGGGATTGTTATTTTTGTATGCTAATTAATGTACATTTCAAACAATCTTGTTTTGAACTGAAAAACTGGATTTTTTTTGTTTTGAAACTTATGTTCCAACAATTAAAAAAACCTATTTAATTAAAAATGCAAAAACATAAACATTTCTGTAGAAAGCCTTGATGGGAAAAAATCAGCACTTTTTGACAAAAGGTTTGTTTAATTTCATTTTTTTCTTACAAAGAGCCATGACTATCTCTAGAAATAAAAATATGATGTGGAAAAGGGGTGATCTTCAGCTATTTCTGATGTAGCATAACTGAATCTAGCACAATTTCATATACCATGACTCACCTACTAAAACACAATAAGATTTTATTTGAGACAAAAATAAGATTAAATGCTAGAGAATTCAAGTCTGACCCTTGAAGAGCAATAAAAGATACACTTGAAGAATCTGCTTTATATAAATGTATGGGTGTATGTGCACATGTGTGTGTCCCTGTACACCCCACACATAAATCTTATCTCTCCATCCATCCCTCTGTCCATCTGTCCCTCCCTCCATCCACCCACTCACACAAGTTCTTTATTCCAGCACAAATAACTCAACTTTCTTTTGGAGGGATCTGATCATCATATTCATTTAAGGGAATAACGATCTGTTGTTGACTTGTTTGTACTCCATCCATGCACACAGCTATTAATTTATTAATTAATCTTCCTAAAAAAATCACACCTCTTCTTTCTAGATTGGTTGTCCTCATTTTCTATTATTTAACATCAGTCCCACTAAACCATCACATCTTGTTTTACTGGCTCAGATCCTGAATCAAACATCCATTTCTTAAGGGTTTTCCAGCAAGAATATTTCATGTGTGCACTAAACTCTTGTGGTTAGATTTAGGTCTTGAATGATTATTATTCAGAAACAGCGAACTATTCAGCTTGAAACAAGAGTACGACTTTTTTTAGGTTTATTAAAATTGCATTAAGGGGTTTGGTTTTTTTCTAAACCCAGTACTTAGAATGGCTGGAATTGTAATGTGTTTATATAAACTGTATTTCTGCAACCATTGACCAGGGTAATAAATAATTTATTCAATGTTTCTTTAAATACTGTTTTGTTTGGTTTAAACCCAAGGTTAGACATATATATTTTAAAGCATTGCCTTCCTCTTTCTTTATATATATATGTATAAAAGATTTTAAAGGTTATTATGGTAAAGATAGAAGCAAAAAATCTTGGCTTCTCTGCCAGCTCATATGTTGTGGCCACTTTGGTGGCTACAAAATAAATGTTCTGAAGATTTTTAGTAAGAAATTAAAAACTGTTAGCTTAGTTGATCGTTATATTTCTTTAGCGCATCTCCTTCCCCAAAGCAAAATGGATGGATTCAAATAAACACGGCAATGGGCTGAGTGCAACATGCCCACTGTGAATAAAACACACAGAGAAGTTGTAGTAGTTTTTGTTTGTTTATTTCTGTTAATTGTAAAAAGCCGCTCACGCAAGACCAGGCAGAGCAGTAGGAGATGGTGGGATGGGAGCCGGGCTTGGGTCGCGCTCCCTCCCTGAGCGATGTTCTCTGCTACCCGCACAGCCACCCCCATCGTCACTCGTGCTCCCCCACTGGCTGTGGAGGCAGCGGGCACCTTCACTGCGAGAACATTTTCTGCAAGAGTACTACAGCTTTGTAAAAAAACAGATTTTCTCATCCTGTCAGGATACTCCTGGAGTGTGGGGTCTCTTCCTCCTCCCTGCACACACATGCGAGTGCACACACACACACACACCCCTGCCCTAACCCTTCTGCAGTCCCCACATCCTTACAACAGCCTCTGCTATCCTCTGCCCCCATCTGAATAGCACAGTCGATTAAGGGAAATTGATGGATTAAGGCAAAATGCCCAGCAGCTATAATTTTCCCATCCCACCCCAGGCAAAATTTTTCCTACATGAATGAACCTGGGAAAAAAGGAAAAAAAAAAGGTTTTGACAACAGCCCCCAAAGATAACTAGAAGAAGCTGGTACATTCATTTGATTAAACCACACAGATACCACCAGCTCCAGGGTTTTCCTAGATCTGAATCCCTTAGCTCTTCCCATCGGATTTAAAGCCCTCATCCCTCAACATCTCTTTGCACTGAGTGCAACAGCGATGAGAAAAAAAAAAAATAACCAAGCCATGCCTTGAAACACGTTTTGCTTCTTTCTGCCTCCACCTGCACTGAGGAGATGCTTTTGCCCAGTGGGACCCAGAGGGCTGGTTTGGCCCCAGCCAGAGGAGATGGGTCTGTGGGGTGGCGAGGGGACCACAGCTGGCCCCAGCTCTCCCGCAGCCCCACCAGCAGCCCCGCTCCCACCGCGCTGAACAATGCTCTCCCGCTGCTTTCACATGTCACGAACAATTGCTCTCGTTGCTCATCATATTGAAGTTGTCAGGGCTTTCTGACACCGATAATTTGTGTGAGTTGATCATACTTTGGTAAATCAACAGGTCGCGACCCCTGACCTGTCAGCACAGTGGCTGGCTGAGAGCCACCTACAAATCTTATGACGGGGACAACAGAGAGGCTGTGAACTGCTCAAGTGCTCGTGTCTATCAGCTGCCACTGGAGAAACTGGTCCCCTCTGCCTTCCACTGCTGGAGACGGCTTTACTGCGAGTGCAAACCCATCTGTCAGTCTGTCTTAGTTTCTTCACATCTGCTTGGGTATCTACGTGTGTGTGTGCACATGGGCATTGTTTCAAATTTTTATTTTCACTGCAGTCGCTCAGAACAAACTTTAGCCTCCTCCACATGTTTTAAATAAAGGATCCCAGCGTGGGAGATAAAAGGAACAGTACTCAAGGTCCTCCTCCAGCACCAATGAATTGCACTCACCCTAGATACATTCAATAGTTAAACTTCCATGGCAGTTTTATAGGGTTCTTTTATAAAACTTTATTGACTCACACATTCTCAAGTGGTGTCTCTGAGTCTTATTTTCATTTAGGTACAGTATGTATGTCCAAGATGCCTTTGGTCCTCTGCTTCCCTGTTTTTTTAACATATAGGATTCCTGACCAATGCCTTCAAGTACAGACTGTGCAAGGGAGAGTAACACAGGCATCTTTTATTACCCATGGTCTTCAATAACTCAGCAGCTAAACAAGCCAGAGGAGAAGAAGAGAGACCTATGAACTCCACCACGAAGTCTACTGCGCATATCAGCTGGAGGGAAGTCAGAAATGAAGCGGGTTCAACTTGGAAACCGCAAAGTTGTTGAAAGTCCAATGCCCTGCAGAAAATACTTGTCCAGCACAGACAGAATTCTGTAGCAACCGGGAGTTGCAGGCACAGCTGGCTTAAAAACTATCACTTCTTACAGGAAAAGGCAAGGAGAGATTATTTTTTTTCACAGATAGAGCAAGCAGTGTCTTTGGCTGATTCTTCTCAAGCATATGCACCCAGAGCTAACTTCTCTGCTTTCATGAGTGGTGCGGGTATGGTAGGGAGAGGATGGATGGTGTGAATTTATAATTCTAATTGCAAAGGCAACAGCTGGCTCTCCCTCCTTTGTTTGCCAGGTGTTCATCTGATGCCACATGTTCATTTATGTGCATTTTATAAAATACGCTGAACAAATGAAAGTGCCCATATTCCCCTCTCCTGCACTTGAATTCAAATGCAGTGATGTGCAAAATAAATAGTATAAACTTAGCCATGTGGGGAGCAAGCAGAAAGCACAGCTGATTAGCTACGCAAATAAAGGAATATAGATTTTTCCACTGCACTACACATTTTCCACAGAACTTTGCTGTTCTTCCTGCACTTGAGTTCTCCTTCCCCACTGCTGGACACTTCCCTGATGCGGGGCAGGCAGAGCCCTGGCATGTGATGGTCTCCAACCTTGGGCCTGAGTTCAGGTTCAGTGACTCTCCAAAACAAGCAGAGGGGGCAATGGTGAACTCCACGTTTCCATCAGGCAGCACCAGAGCTGCTGTGGGCCCAAGAAGCCATTGAGAAATGTTTCCCCACCTGAAAACACCTGTTTTCCTTTGCCACAGTGCCCATCATTCATCTGTACACTGTCTCTTCAGAATGAGCTTCAGACTAACCAGAAGGATCTGAGCTTTTTCCTTGATTTTATGGTAGTGCCTAGAGATCCCTAAGTGCCCTAAGGATCCCGAGTGTGAGCCATGCAAGACCAGCTTAGTGCTGCCCCAAGGGACTAAGGTTTCCCCTGCGGCAGAAGGAAGAGAAGCAGAGCAAGAACACATAGGAGTGGATGACAAACCATTGGCGAAATACATCTGCCCAACTGTGCAGCCAGTGAGACCTAGCTGTGCTCAGGCATCTGCGCCTCTTCACTCAGCCAAGCCTCACTGATCGGTGTGCAGGAGTGACCATGAGTAGTCCTCTTGTGCAGTCCTTTGGGTGCATTTAACTGCAAAGGAGACCTTCCAGCCTGCACTTTCCCAGTTATATCCATAGCAGAAATCCATTTCGGGATGTGCCATCCAGTTTTCCCTGTCATTGCTACGCAGCTGGATCTCCACCCCTTGCATGTGCATACAGCATCCTGCAGGTTTCTTGCTGTCCCAGGCATTCCCCATGATCTCCTACCAGTGCAAATTGCTGTGTTCTCCCCATCTACCCCAAAATACCTGCTTGTGAGACTGTGCAAAACTCACATCCTCCAGGATGGGACCTGAGGTGATGCCTATAGCTGCTACATTCCAAGACATGAACATCTATTACCTGAACAGGAGCATTCATCTTCACCGGATAATGGCCATAGCAGACTCAGTGGGATCTATCTGAGCCCACCCCCCAAAAGCAAAGACTGGTTGTAGAAAGAGATGCATTGCTGACATTCTGCAATGACAGCAAGGTTCATCCTCTCCACCCTGGCCAAATGGAAAGTATTTCAGAGAGCAGAACGCACTGGGATGATGAAGTGCGCCTTTACCGTACAACATTAGAATTATGGCGAAAGGAAAAGTCTGACCCGCACTCATCCATGCAAAGATTATTTTACATGCAAAATAGCAGCTGAATACAATTGTTGTTCAGTTTGATAAATAACAAACAGAGGTAAGAGAAATGAAGAGGAATCCTGCACATTATCTGGCACAGCCACTGGAAAAACATACGGAGCGCAGACCCTCTCCATCCAGGCAGAAATGAAGCGTGGTTGGCCCTGCTGCACTATAACAGATGCTCAAAAAACTATTCACACAATAAACATATGTGTGTATATGTATAGGTGAACACTTGTATACAGAAAACTGTGTTTATAACCTGAAGTTCTTTCCTCTGCCCCAGGAAAACTTCAAGTTTTTGACCAAAATAATCATTTAAAGCTGGACCATTTGTATAAAACCCACATATTTTCAAAAATTAAAGTAACTAAAACATTACATATTGGAGTTGTCCTTTTAGCACATCTCAGTTAATGTGAAGTTTAGATTTAAATTTTTAAAATACTGTTTTTTGAAAATTGCTTGGCAAAGGGACTTTTTTTACCAGATTTTTCTACTTTTTACCAGTGCATTTTCATTGTTAGTTATTGTCAATGCAAAGCAGTTGAGCAGTTGTACAAATGAGAATGTGTAATGGTTATTTGAAAGTAGAAAAGAACAGAGTTATCAATAAAACAAAACCAATTTCATCCTGCGAACAGAGGAAATTGTGTTTCTGTCAAGCCAAATATTAAAACCACAACAAAATTAGATTCAAGTAGAAGAAATGAAAGATCTGAAAGAAAAAATATTCCAGTGCTAGTAATATTTAATGGAAAGAAGCAGCCAAGAGAGATAAAAGAAGTTTAGGAGTGATAATAGGCAGAAAACTAAGAATGGTTGCCACAGAACATGGCACTGTATAAAAAATTGGAAAATAAATGTTGGGAACATAAATGCAAAGAAATCATATCACTGGGAGGAAGCTCTTATCCATGACTAGCCTGACTGCAATCAAATTACACTTTCATTTTAGAGTGTCATGTCAGTAGGGAGAGACTGCAGACCTAGTGGAAATCAGATGAAAAGCGAGGACTACAGCAACTTCAGATCCCAATAGCTGTGGAAACCCATTTTATAAATTAAATGTAGGGGATTACCATTTGTGTTTCACTTGGCTAAAAAGGAGATGGATTACAGATACTGAAGGAAATTCTTTACTCTTGCTACCTCTCCCAACATTCACATCAATCTCAGCAGAGCATGCTGGCGGTAGGTGGGAAAAGAGAGACTGGAGTTAAGATATTCTCTTCTATCTTGTGGAGAGCAGACTCTTGTGGAGTCATAGGAAATGAGAAAAGGGAAATTTTAAGCAGATTTCAGCCTGACTTGTTAGGAGCTTGACAGAACCAGGACCAGCAAATTTGCTCCAGGCCACGCGTGGGGCTCTCAGGAAGCTGGGAGAGATGTTCATAGCAAGCAGAACTAGCAGGCGTTTTTCAAAAGAAAACTTCTTACCTATTTATTTTCTTTCAGAAGGAGAACATTTTTCCTTTTTGATCCTTTTTCCCCTGTTTTAGTAGCTTCCACACCTCTATGTATTCTTGGCACATTCTCTTTTTCCAGCTGGTAATTGTATTTGGCCGTAATTTGAGGACTTTGGGCTTCTGCCTGGCTTCTGGGAGACCTCAGATCCAGTTGGAACAGTGGCTTCTGAGGTAGATGGGATCCTCTAAACTGGTGTTTTGCAGCAGGACCACTCTCTTTCTCTCTCGTCCTCTTGCAGTAGATATGCCCAAAAGGAGAAGAGGTCTAGTGTGACGTGGAGCTGGCCCTCTGTCCACTATGGGTTCAACTCTGGGTTCTTAGTACAACTGATAATCCTATTCCCTTTGAGGTGAAATGTTCATGCCACACTATGTAACCCAAAGCAATGCTTATCATTTCACAGGTCCTTGAAACTGTAACAAAAAAATGTGTTACCCTAAATGAAATGCTATTATCCCTGTTTTTATAACACTGTTTCTAGGGCAATGGTGGATTTTTATCTCTGCTTGACATTGCCTTTGATGAGCAGCTTGCACAGCTGATGATTTAGCCTTGCAAGCCACTTCCCTTGTCTCAGCATGGTGACTTCCAAGCACTGCTGGGTGCTGGTCCCATGGCATTTGAAGCCCTTCACTGTGTATCTAGCAGCACAGGTGAAACGCAACACTTGGAGAGGTGAAGGGAGGTGGTGTCTTTCATGTGCTTCAGTTACAGACCTCACTGCTCATTGGAGGAATCTATGAAGAAATAGGTAAAAATTAGTCACTTTCCTCAAATAAAGACCAGTATTTTCTACCAGTCACTATATATTACTCAGACATTAGTTACACAGACTGATGAGTTCGTGGAATAAGGATGGTTTCACATATAGGTTTCCCTATAATAAAAAATATAATGCAAGACCTTATCTGTAATCATAGTATGGACCACCACAGGTGACAGCATCAATCTAATGTGTCTCATTGTGTAATTCCTAGTGGAGAGACTCTGGAGCTGCCCCAGCCAGCTCACCCTTGCACCTCCCATGACTTATCCACCTGACAGTCTCTTCTCAGTACCTTGCTTAAGGATTTGCAAAGTCAATGTCAAAATGGCCTTCCTACTGCAATTTGAAGACAAGAGCCATGGAGAACTTGGGAGGATGGACTCCTCAGTGTCCTGCCTCAACCATTAGACAACACAGCCTCTCTCCTGGTAAGAACAAACAAAATTTTGCTGCCCTTAAACCTAGACCATAAAATTTGTCAGAGACAACATTCAGTATTTTTTTGCAAAGAGACAGTTAAAGTTTTTGCTTGTTTGCTTAACCAAATATATGTGATTTTGAAGCAACTTGGAGACAACGAGGGAAATATTCTCTTTTTATTAGCTCCTGCTAGCCTGGAGGAAAATAACCTTTTCTTTTTTTTTTTTTTTTAAAGACAAATTATTTTAAAAAGTTGGAAATCCAATTACAAATGGAATGGTGCCAAGTGGTACTCCAGTATGAGTGAACTACGAATCCTAGTGCTGATTTTGTACTACATGAGAGGGAAAACTGAGAACTTTGAAGAAATGCAGTCTTTGTTCTTGAGTTACACAATCAATTAAGCACAAGACATGTTTAAAATTGTTTATTCTTTCATTAGCAATTCCCTGGAGTGACTTGGTATAACATTGTTTCATAGTTTCTACACTTTGAGTCGCGAATCCCAAGTTAGGGTATACTTTCTGTCTTCTTCCTTCCTTGTCTCTCCCACTGCTTTTAGGAAAGCGAGAGGTTTCTATATTTTGGTTTTTTTTATAAGATGTTACATACTGTTCTCTGCACTCCACAGCAACTTCCTGGACATCAGCTGGGGTCAGGATGAGCAAGAGAGTAGCCCCAGGACTACAGAGCTGAGATCAGTGGAAAGCCACCCTCAAAAGCAAGGTAGATGGATGAGGTCATCTCAGTGTCTGTCCACCTCCCACTTCTCCCTGACCGGTTGGGAGATAACATGGATTTCATCTCTCTTTCTTCCTGTCTTCACCCCTCCTTCAAACAAAAGCAGCAGCTCTTCCTGACAGCTGATGAAACAAAACCTGCTTCATCCCAAGTGAGCTATTTTTCCCCCCTTGAAACTTCTCCCTTTATTGAACAGCTGACCTGGGAGGGGTTTTGAAGTTCACCAGGTGGGCTGGGTAAACCAATTAGCAGAGGTAGAAGGAAGGACAGGCTTTATGTGGCTACAGGTCAGGACTGGGAATTGAGACAGAGGTTCAATTCTCAGCTCTGCTGCAGAAAACTTCACTCACCTCTGTGAGGGTATTTATAAGCCTCTCCACTTGACATTTGTAAAGGAAAAGGATAACACTCCCCTTTTACTCCAGCTTCCTCTCTCATTGGAGCAGGGACCATCTCTTGCTGTGCTTACAGTCTCTAGCGCTATAAACTGGCCCAATTTGGTTTGAGAGCTGTAAATGCTAAAATTTAGCAGATGCCTGTTCACAATGATGTGAATAAGATCCCCAAACACTCTGATGTGTCTCTGGTCACGTCCTAGTCCCTGGGAAAGCTCTTCTGCACTGATTGTTCCTTGTTCCCTTTCCA
This sequence comes from Streptopelia decaocto, assembly GCF_964273445.1. Taxonomy (NCBI): domain Eukaryota; kingdom Metazoa; phylum Chordata; class Aves; order Columbiformes; family Columbidae; genus Streptopelia; species Streptopelia decaocto. Next base: position 63,281,352 of record NC_138659.1, on the reverse strand, counting down.
AAGTCACAGCATAATGAGGTGGCTGCATGGTCTAGTGAAAAATTATATTAATTCTCACTGATTTTCTTAATTTTTGTACTTCCTAAGAACAAACACCGGGCAGGTGATTTAACTTGTTCGTTTTCCTAAGCTTATCCATCTATTGGAGGAAAAAAAGAAACCTATATTAATCTTATTCCTATAATGATAGCTGGCCCCAATGGTAAAGTGAACTAACACAGAAGAGCATTATGTCCCAAGTCTTCCAGAAAAATCAGGCTATCTTATGCTGTATGTGATATTCTGAATGTATTAGATGCATTTTCACTGTCACTCTGAAAAAAAAAAAATCATAAACTGTAGCCTGATAATAAAATTAGAGGCTAAGAAAGGAGAGAATTCTTCTCTTCTAGAGAGATAAAAAATGTTTGCCTTGGATCCGTAACCCCTCCGATGTTTCACTAACAGGTTTAATTTTATTAACAAATACAACTCTAGACCCTAATGTTATTAACCTTTGGCTGTTTTCAAGGAAGCACAGTCTTTTCTTGACACTTTCTGTGAGTTTTGCACAAATGATGTCACCTTTATGAACCATTAGTTTCCCCTCAGTGTAAAATGAGATGAACCAAAGAATCAGGAAGCAAAATCTTAACATACCAAATGGCACTTGGTGCCCAAGTCCTGTCAGTGATCCATTCTGCATTTGTAAGGAACCTCTCATGAAGTATTTATACTAATGATAACGAAAGTCAAACAATGGGAAAGGTGGTCTTTCTTGCTGTAGGGACTATTCCTGGTAAGCAATGTAACTCAAAAGCTTTACAGACTGAATTAGGTGTAATCCTTACGGGATCACTAGCAGCTCATAAATAACTTTTAATGAGATTTCCAGCAAGTAAAATCGCACATGGGAGGGGAAAAACAGAGAGAGAGAGGGGGAAAGAGAGGGGGAAAAAGCAAGAGAGAATCTCAATAAAAAATTAAAATGTTCATGCTATCCCCCTGTTGTTTTATATGTGCACACAAAAAGAAAGCAAGGATGGCTGCAGTATGGCATTATTAGTACCCAAAATATTTAATTAACTGATACAAAAAGGGAAAGACTTGCTAAAGGTCACTGCAAATACAGTGACACTGGCCACTAATCTATGGAAACTTATAGAGCTAAATCTAAAGCATGTTCCAGAGTTAAGCAGGGAAATAAATCAAGGTTTGCAAATGTCATTTAAGTTTTCACCTGTCCCAAGATTCAAAATTATTGGCTTCACAATGAAAAGCATATGTTGCGCCCCTTGCCTAGGGAATAGTAATGAAGTGAGGCAGACACTCTCCAGTTCTACACTACCATCTCTTCCCTCTTTATTTCCCATTGAGTAAAAATAATTACTGTATACTTGAGGGAGCATTTCTCTCAGTCTGCCGATAACTGCTGCCATGTTGGCTCTTCATGAGCTGCTCTTCTTCCTTGTGGGACCATGATTTGATTTATGAGAAAATAGTTGGCAAATTGCGATGTCCATCTTGATGGATGACATCATTTGGGCCATTTTGCTGATCATGTATGACTAACTTTTTTTTATTTTTTTGTGCTGTTGCAATTGATCAAGTGCTGCAGCACAGCTGAGTTAAGGAAAGGAGCGGGGCGGGGGGGTGGAGGGAGCGGGGAGGAAAGAGGTGACAATTGCCTGTGCTCTGTAGGAACTGGAATGGCATTCACAGAGCAGAATCCCCTCTTTTTGGTTCAGCTGTAATCTAATTGAAGAGGAATATAAATTTTATAGACTGAAAATAATGCAATGTATATACAACAACAGGATTAAATGTAAATACTCCAGCCTCGCTGCATTAAAAATAAAGGGGAAAAAAATCATAAACCCTGAGTATTGTGTTTTATGCTGAACCCTCTATGTCTAATCCCTTTGGCACTTGAGTTATATTATCACTCATTACAGTTAACTGCTACTGTATATTATAGAGGAAGGGAGGTAGATGTATGTCCTCTAGGCCAGATTTTACATTCACGGAGTTATGTGATTTACAGATATCTGCTTCAAATTCAAAGAGGTCTTGATCAAGCCAGGTCCCTGCTTTTCAAGTTGAAATCTCTGCAATGCTTGGACTATTAAGCGGTCCCTGAAAGATGACCAGGAAACCAAACCCAGTCCCAGTTTGTTGATCAGACAGCAGTCCTCAATACTCCAGGAAGATCTGCAGGTTGATCAGGAAGGGCTGGTAGCTGTGCTCTTCTTAGACAGGCCTCAGCCAAGCATGTCTGCAGGGAATCTTGCAGAATGGAGCACATCCTTATGAACTGCAGGTAGATCGATTCGCACGAGGCTGACACACAGAGATGTACAACTGGGCTTGACCACCAACAGATCTGGGTGAGAAATGGAAAGAGAAGTTTGCAACACACTTGTAAAGGACAGGTTTGCTTTAATGACCTTCCAGAGGTTCTCAGCAGACTTTGATTAGTTTTTCAGTTTCCCCAACTGTGTGCATGCGTGTGAAATCAATCCATCTATAACCTCCAATGTTGTCTAATCTCTTCCGGTGCCTAAAATTATGTTGTTGAGACAATAAAACTAGGCTCTTACAATGGCAAGAGCCACTGCAGGATGACAAGAGACAACTTGCATTAGTTAAAAAGAGAAACTTTTTCACCATGAGGACAATCAAGTGAGATGCCCAGAGAGGCAGAGCTGTCCTCATCATTGGAATTTTTGGGGACACAACTGGATAAAGCCGTGAGAAGCCTACTCTAACCTCATCACTGAATCTGCTTGGATCAGGAGCTTAGACTAGAGACATCCTGAGGCTGTTTCCAACCTGAGTTATCCTGTGACCCTACATGGTTGCTTTGCAGAGAAGGAACTGTTTGAAGGCACTCTGCACAGCCAGCAAAACAGGGTGTCACGCAGCCAGTCCTCCAGTTCCCTCAAGCCAATCTCCATTTCATCCAAGCTAACTGTTCCTCAGAGATGAACGTGCATTAGTATCTGGGACATCTTGGTGGCAAGGTGCTGACATTTATTTCGGCCATGTATGTTTCAAGTGTTTATGATCAGTCAAGTGTTTAAGGACATTGCAGGCAGCAGTGCTAAAGCCGGAGCCTGAAGTCAGATGCTGCTGCATGCTCTGCTGAGCACATTGGAGTGCCAACCTCAAGGATGGTCTTGCTTGCAGAAAGGAGGGAAGTGGGCTCAAACTTCAGATTCTTGAGGGCCAATATACAAACAAAGGCAATGCATGGAGCAGCTCTGAAATGTTCTTCTTGCCAGATGAAGACTTTTTACCTAAATTACAGCTACTTGAAGCCAGCTACAGTTCTCAAAATGTTTGTCAGTCAGAAAAAGTGACTGCTCCTTCATGAATAGAGTGTGTCAATGGTGCTAATGATTAGGAAAACAAAACAAAACAAAAAGTATTTGAAAAATGTTTCAAGAACTTCTTATCCTGCAAAATCACCTCTCAGATCAATACATTCGTAAGCTGGGTCGTATTAACATTGCCTCCAAGCAGCACATGTATTTTTCTTTTAAATCTGTTTAGCCAGCTGCTGCCTTAGATATAAAAGCACTCTCTTGTCTATCCTGAAGGTATATTTGTCGATTGGATTTTCCAGTATTTTACCTTCCAAGGGAATTTTCTTAAAATGATGAACAAGCTATGAAAATCTAGGGCCCTAGATGTTTTGCTCTTCCAGAGGCCACTCTGGATTTTTGGTTGACTCTAGGGCAAACATTTACCTGTAGACTTCAATAGACAGTTGATAAAACTGTCTTCATCATGTGTAGGTGTCCTTCTGAGGATGTACCTATAGAACATATCCATTATTCAATATTTCCAGCAGATTGGGCTTGCCAAAAGGAGCTGGAAAAAATTCTGTTTTATAACTGGGGAATAAAAAATATGTTCAGGAGAATCAAAAATGAGCATTTTTTTCTATATCTCAGTATTTCTGTTCTCTATATATCAATAGAGGGGGGTTTTAAATGGTGTTTTGTTTCTCTTTTGGCTAGGTCTCCTAATTCTTTCATGGACATACTTGGTGGGGTTTTTTGTTTGGGTTGGTTTTGTGTTGGTTTGGTTTTGGTTTTTTCTAAGCTGTTTTTCATATTTTGGTGCAAGGGGCGATACATAAAAATTTACAAGGTTTACATTTTCTTTACATTTCCTAAATGCACACATCTGCTTTTCTCATTAGCTAACTGCTGCTCACTGATGGACTCTCTGCACTTTTAATTCACGGTAAAACACTTTCTGCACATTTCAATGTTTCATTGTTTTATTGAATGGCCACAGCCTTTTACCCAGGCTGATTTTTATCTGTTGCTGCACTTCTTCAGCCAACTTTATCATGCTGAAATTATAATTTTCAAAGGAATTTCCTTTCTCCCCCTTCTCACTCCTAGCTGTAATCTAAAGTGCATAACTTTATTGCTATCTGAATCCTGCCAAAAGCACACTTTTATGGTACCAGTTATCCAGCATGTCCTGTAGAAGTGTGGGACACAGAGAGAACAGAGTGTTTCATATAAACTGCTTTCCATTAACTATAACAATAATAATCTTGAAATATAGTGTTTCATCTGAAGACCTCTCTTTCCCTCAAAAAGCCTCCAAGTTGGTAAATTAAAGCTGAGAATCTCCTGGCTTGGTAAGAATGATCAGATTGGCTCAGGCTAGCCCTGAAGTCACCCTGACACATTCGTGAAGAAATATGGGGAAAGGGTTGGAAGAAGTGCACCGTCAGCCTCACCATTGCTCCAGCATTGAGATTCAAAGGTTTTCCTGGTAGATGATGCCAGCCCCATGGCACTGGCCTTGATTAAAGCTTCCAGACAGAGCCAGTGGTCCAGGCCCTGAAATAAAATGGTTCAGAAAAAGGTTGAAGGATCTCAGTAGTAAGTCTGTTATAGCTGCATGGGCTCTGGAGCTTGCTGGGACACTTTAGACCACCAGTCTGTGATTACCAAGGGACCAGCCTGGGGATGGGAAATGCCCAAGCCCTGACACCACTACTCTCCCCTGTTTCTGCGTCTCTCCCGCTCCTGTGAAACAATGGGGACTTCTCTACAGCTTGTCTAACTGCAGCTGTGCATCTTGCTGTTTGCAGAATGAGAGAAGGTTATCTTTAAAAACCAAGGCTGTGGAAGAAGAGCGGACCATCCTCTCTCCATCTTATGGACTTGTCCCTGGTGTCCATCAGCCACCACAGCTTGTAGGACACGGTGTCCACATGCTCCGCAGATCTCTGGGCATGCTGAGTCCCTGCCAGATGCAGCCCACCCAATCTGTCAGGAGCACAGGTCTGCTGGCCTGAACCCAGAGCAGAAATCATATGCCCATTCCTCCCACCCCTTGCCCTGTGGAAGATACTGCAAGGAGCCTTCCTGCCTTCTTGGTCCTGAGTGCTGCTTTCTTCTCCAAAAGCCCAGCCTTGGAAGTAAGACTGACTGAACTGGAGCCAGACATCTGGCAAGCCCAAGAGCAGAGTCTTTGTCCCAGGATGAATTCTAAATTTTGTGGATTTTTCTTCCTTAAACATGGGGTAGGTGATCTCCATGTAAATACCAAAAAAAAAACCAAAACAAAACCAAAACCAAACCAAACCAAACCAAACAAACAAAAAAACACCAAAAAAAACACCACCCAAAAACCCACCATAAACCAAGTCAACATTGCCTACACAGAGAAGGGAATCCCGGGCACCTCCTCCCAGCCCGCGACATGTGAGGGACAGCAGGATTTATAATACCAGAATGCCTGAACGAGTAGCTTGGTTTTCAGAAGTGTTGTGCCTCTAGGCAGTCCCCATTCAACCTATGTAGGTTTTTCCTTCATTTTCATCAGCAGCAATTTGTTTCCAGGATTCACATATTTTTTTTAAATGTTATATTAATTTCTCAAACCCACTGATTGTGCTGCAGCAGAGTAACAGAAATGCATAGGTAGACATGACTAGACTAGGGTCCTGCTACCCTCTGTTTTTATCAGAGCCTGTTGCTTGCACCATTAAAATACTTTCTGAGGGTCAGTGATTTCAAGGAGCACTTAGGGCACAAGAGGTCCTTGGCCTGGGTGGGATTTTGCCCCTGAGACAGATCCTATCATGCTTATGCCTCTTAAATGCCAACACAGTCACACCGTAATGACATTTCACTCCTGGATATCACTTTTCTCCAAGAGATCCCCAAGCCCTGTACAAATGAAAGCATAAATACAAGCAGAGCAAAAACATCCTCATGGGACGTGCACACGAACGAGGGCAGGAATCAATAAGGAGAAATCATTTCTCTGCCAATACACAGCCCGGGAAGGAGGGTACCCAGGGATGCTCTGGCTCCTTGGTTCCCAGCCCACCCTCCCACCTCCGTGTGCTCTTTGTTCCTTCCAGAGATGGTCTACACCGCTGCCTGTTTGCCAGCGTCTGGGCTCCCATGATGCAGGAGTCTGCAAGATCACAGTGCTGCTCTTAGGAGGCAGTGGGTATGGTGTCTGATTTTCCACAGAGAAAATTCAAAGCGGAGGGAGAGGGGGAGGGATGAAATGATCCTGCGGTTCTCATATTGTAATGGTTATTTATTTTGTTTAGAGAGCACACATCACAATGCATCTGGTTGAAAAAGAAACTTCCTTAATTATGTATAGGGCTTTGACTCCCGAAAGATATGTTATGTAAAAAAAGGGAAAAAAAAAGAAATCCAAAAAACAATCTACTGTTTGTCTGGATGCTCAATGCATTCAATTGCAAAATAACACTTCCTCTCCAAGCCATCATTACCTATGTCTATGCATTTTTATTTGAGTCTCAGCTTATTGTGGAAGCCTTCTGCTTTGATTCTCAGCCTCTACTATTCCTTCTCAGACTACAGTTTTTAGGGAGCTGCAGTGCAGTGAAAATCAAGCGCTACACAGAAACTGCCTGATTTCCCCAGGAATTTTTATGTGGGATCAATCTGTGATTCCAAAGAAAGCAGAATAAATCAAATCAAATAACACCCGCACTAAGCATATTGATGAGGGCATGGATCAAGCAGGACAGACATCCGGTTATGTAAATGATAGCCTGGAGAACACAGCTTTGTTAAAACAACTCAGGACGGCTCCCAGGGGCAGACCTTAAGTCAGAGTAACCCAGGATTTCCTCTTTGAATAAACTTACATCAGTGTAAATGAGAGCAGATCCATGTACTACAAAACCAGCATGTTTTCCCCATCGGTAGGAGAAGCGACAGCAAAAGCCAGAAGGAGCCTTCAAGTTTCTCCTGGTTTTGGTGAATTTTTCATTAACTTCAGTAAGGCCCACAGCAAGCATCCCCACTGAAGCTGTGGTACCAAGAACACTGGGGGACTGGATCTTGTAGACGAGAGGCTGTTGCCACCATCCATTGTCTCCTAGCCCACAAAAATCAATAAGTGCCCATGTACTCTGGGCACTCCCTGTTCCCCCATGGCCTGCACAGCCCAAAAAACTCTGCAAACCCAACACTTCACGCAGTGGAAAGACAGAAGCAGAACAGCAGTTCCATGTGCCAAGAAAACCTGCTGGCAACCGGAACATTTTGGGAGGCCAGGGATAGTCCTGCCTTCAACCGCCTGGTCCTCTGAGCACAACCTGAGCGCGCATTCCACACATGACAGCACCTTGGGTTTGGCTTTTCACTGAAACACAGCACCTCGGGGTCTGTGGTGCTTTTTTAGCTTTCAAAATATAACTTTTTAGGAATATGGACCAGATCACTTACAAAGAACTGGAGCCATGGATCCAACTTTATTGGCCAATAGCTTTATAATCCATTAAGTTAAATCCTCCTCGTGTAGCAGCAAATTCCATTTTTCCTGGCTGCATTTGCAAAAGGATCCAGAAATATTATTACTTCTGAGATTTTTTTCCTGCCAGAGATACTTAGAGAAGAAAAAAACACAACCCAAACTAAAATAAGAACCCACCTGAAAAATCATTGCCAATTGCACTTCTATTTGTTTCAAAATATTAGTTATTTTTGTAGTGCTTGCCTGGTCATTTGATCAAGCAATTGAACAAGTCTGTGTTGGAAGCAAAGACGATCTTTGCAGAAATGAGGAATAGTTTCTCATCCCTTAAAATGAAGGGGGAGTGAATCAAAATAAAAATGGTTTTGATTATAAAATGAAGGCTTACAGTGAGCAAGCTGTATGTGGTTTTGGCATCACTATTTGAGTGAGTAACAATTGGAGCCAATCCTGCAAGATGAGTAGGTCTGAAGATAATATAGACTATAAAGAAATATTCCCATTCCTGCTCCAAATTCCATATGTTAGTTGACTTATTTGCACCTCTGAACAACACTGAATCTAACATTCTCCCTTAATTGTTTCTGAACTGTATTTTGTGGGGTTTATGGGCTGATTTGCAGTGTCAATGCCTGCCATTCTGTTTTAGAGCATGCAAAGGCATCTAAACAAAGGGATTTTTAGGCTGAAACAACATACAGGTTTGGTATGTGCACAGCAGTAGTACAATACCGGATACACAGAGTGCAGTATATTACAGGTCATTGTGTAAGGAAAATGTCTCTTTCCTACAGCTATTTTTAAATTTTGAAAACAGTCAAAACCTCAGAAGCATTAAACTATATTTTATTTGAAAAAGTGGGAACAGGACAGAAAAACATTGTAGTCCATTAGATGGCATAAGAGTAACAATGGAAATTCAGGGAAATAAATTAGAAAAGAATCTTTTGTCTTGCAGATTTACTATTGCCCATAGCTTGTGGTTTCAAAAGAGAAGTGGAAGGGAGGAGGAAACAAGAAAGAAAAAAGACAATGATAATTTTCCAACATTTAAAAATGGAAACCTGAAGGAAAACTAACTAAAAAATCCAGCTACAAACAAGATGCATCACTATGAATATTTGGTTGTTACTGATGCATATGCATTTAAAAAAAAATACACTGATTTAAGCCACCACCCCAAGTCCAACTTTAGAGGTGTTTAAAGGTCAGGCCTGGATTCATATTGCAGCAAGTGAACCTTATCTCTGCACTGTGCCAAACAAAAGCCACTTGAGTCCGAACAACCCTGAACTTTAAGCTGCTTGAAACCTTTAGCCGGGCATGACCGTGGTGAAGTTTAGCCATTTCTAACCGCACACTTTCATCATTCATAGAGCTTACAGCATTACCCCTTTTGCTTGCTTGATCTTTAAATGAGTGAAGAAAGCAAAATAGTCTTAAGTAACTATTTTGTATCTGGAAGAATAGGAGATCACTGAATGTTTGCCATAGGTCTTGCTGTCTTGTGAATCAAAAAATAATCTAAATTAAACAAAAAAGAAAATTACCCATTAGGATTATGTAAAAAAGCATTACATTTCCTTACGAATCAAGTTACCAAGATACGTTTTTGCAAAAGAAAGGAAGGTCAGTTACCACTATTAAACTTGTATATTGTTTTATACTAAGCCCTTCCAGTGGCCTCTCTGAGGGACTGTTTAGTTTGTATTACACTCTAATAAACTCCAGGTGTGGAGGACAAACTGAATAATAAGAACCCGATGGACCAGACTAGTTAAAAATAATGTGGTACATTCCGAGTTCTCTGCATTTAATTTATTGTTAATCATTGTTATTACTTACATTTATTGGGTAGTTTTTCTAGATTTATTAGGCACTACATTTAACAGTGTTATCACTTGTAACTGACTATCAGTGGAATAGAAAACATATTTTCTTAAAGAGTCTTACCCTAATTAGTAAGTTGTTCCCCTATTGACATAAAACAGACCCTAGGAGAGTCAAGTTAAGACTGACTTTTTTTTTTTTTTTAAAGTAAGAATAAAATTTCAGCTAGGAAACCTGTTTTTTCCAAGACCACCTGTCGGAGCAAACAAGCAGAAATATCCATGTACCCTACACAGGGCTCTATTCGGTGATATACTTGGCTGAAAACTGTCAAGTCAAAAGCTTGAAGGTTTTCAACTTGAAGGCTGAGTTAATCAACAGAGTCTTTTCCTGACCAGTGTGACATGTGAGGGAGAGCCACTAAAAAGATGAACAAAAGCCAGTTTGAGCTGCTTACTCAGCGATCCCTCAGTACGCAGCCAAGTCAGTGGGGCACATCCCACAGTAGGTGGGGGACCCAGGGGAGATGATGCTTCAGAGAGGGAAGATGACCCCAAAGGCAGGTGATGAAGGGGCTCCCAGAGAGGATTGTAGAGCAATCAGGGCTGGCAGCAGCTGCTTCACATCATCTCAAAGCTCCTCATCATCTAACAAACATGTCCTGGGCCAGTACAGCCCCTTGCAGGTCACCCACAATAACCTCAGTATGGGAGCCATGCAAGCCCTGTGTGAAGATCAAGAGTTGCAGCTGGCCCACCCCTGCTACTCATCTCCCTGCTCCACCCAAACCTTGGGCAGAAGTCCTAACAATCTGCCAGCTGGCTGCTTGCATCACCTCATCAAAACAAAGAGCATGATCAACATATGTAATGCTGTAGTTATCTGCTTGGATGGACAAATCAAAACAGTTTATTTGGTGACAAGGTCATTAGTCACCCCTGATGGAAAAAGCAACTACCCCTCCCAAATGCCCAGGGCTCCTCTTAAAATTAGGGAGTACAGTCTGAGCTCACCTGTGGTCTATTCAGGAGGCCACATTCAATTAAGAGCAACTTGATATTCTTAAGCACCTTTTGTTTGAAGATCTCAAAGGACTTTTCACATGGCACAGGTCAGTTAGGGAGCCCAGCATAAGAGATACTTTGGTGTGATCAGTGTTGGAGGTGATGGCAGAGGCTGGATGAAAACTCAGAGCTCCTGGACTGTGCATCCAGTTACTGTAGCCAGAGGCAAAGAGTTTGGCTTTAGAGCTTCACACTCTGTAGGCACCGTTATATCATAGCAGTGCCTGGGGCACTCACCCACACCACAGGTTCAGAGCTGGAATGGGCTAGGGGAGCAGGATGCACTGGTAGGTGACATTCATGGCTTTACTTCCCATCCATCACAGCAGTCACTAGGCACAAAACACAAAAGTCCTCAAGAACCTGGGTGGGTGTGAACACAAAGAGATAGTCTGGGTTTCTTTGGGCATCTGTGCAGCTGTTCCTTGCAAGGCGTGAGCTCAGTTCCAGGTCCCTGGTGTCAAAGACTGAAACTTCCCCTGGCAGTTTCTTGTCCTGTGGAACCAAATATAAATCAGTGCTGGAGGAAATGCTGCTCACAGAGAGATAGAAAGCAAGAGCCAAGAGATGATTTGCTGCTCTGCTCATCCTAAATCCCTGATATTTAACTCACAGGAAAGCAGCAGGAAATCTTAATATTTTGAAGGGGGAGGGGGTGAATAATACTAGGTCAGATGAATCCTGATGACAGCTCCTTTATGCTGCCAAAATGGGGAAAGTAGGGATCATCAGTGCAGTTCCTCTACTAAAAGTACTTATGTCATTGCTGCTGGAGACACCAGATCTGAGGGAAACCGTCCTCAGGTCAGCAGGGAGCAGGCAACCCCTTCTAATTAACAGAAACTGGGGCACAAGGCCATAGGTAGAAGGGGACTGCTGCTCAGACCCTTGGCTGTCTCTGCCAGAGACCTGGTGCTACAAGCTGTGAAATACCACCTTCTGCAACCGGAATTCCCACTGCTGGTTGGAAATCCCACGTGAGTAGCACATGGGCTGAGTGCTCCAGCTTCCCAAGGTTCGGCAGCAGTGTGGGTAACACATGCACGTGGGTAATGCAAAACTCGGAGTCATTTTACAATGGAATTCCCCTGCTCCCCCGTCCTGTGGGGCCCCCTCGCCATGGTCTTGCTTTTGCTCTGATGTTCTCCTGTGCTAATTCTCAATAGTTTCATTTTCTGCCTGCCACTGGCCCTAAGATTTTTCCCTTCTGCCCCAATTTGGTGGTTACGTAGAAGTGCATGTTAGCGGAGGGTATAAATTGCTCAGAGGATTGTTTTAAAGGGGTTGTTATTGGGTGTGTTACATGTATGAAAATGCGTGTTCCTTTTCCATTGATGGTGTCTTAGTGCTCTGTGATTCTCCATCGCTGTTGTGTGTGTGTTCTGGTGTGTAGCTCAAACTCTCCTTGGTTGTAAGCCACTCTAAAAATCCCACTCCAGGAATACTGCTTTGGATGCTGCCCCTGACCAAAGCAGGCTTCTAGTCTCTCATTATGTGTTTTGATCTCTGAGATTCACATGCTGGGAATGTCCCATCCAGGCTGTGGATACATCTACAGCAGGGAAAGAAGCCAAAGAATTGCATGTGCCAGTAAAATGATATCTCAGGCAGTGTCAGACAGAGTGCAGGGTAGTTTGTAAATAATAATAATAATAAGAACAAGATTTCACACTTGTATAGTTTTACACCTCCATTAAGACCCACCAAGCAGACTTTTCTCTGGAAAAGCCCTCTTTTCCTCCTTCCCATCGCATCTTCCTGTTTTACAACATGTTGTTAGTTTGGGGTAAAATCTCTGTGTTTTAATCCAACCAAACCAACAGCTCTTTCTAATCCCCTCATGGAGGGGGGTGTGATGCACTGGGGGGGTGAGAAGGAAGCAATAGGACACCAGCAGCAGTAGAGCATCTAAAACCTCCTCCCACGTCAGGGCAGTCAGGAGCAGGGCAGAAAGTGCACTCTCCTGTAGAACAGGAGCTGCTTGAGGGGCAGGCACCTGGGGAAGCTGGATTCCTTCATGTGAGCTTCCAGACCTGGGGAACAGCTGCCCCAGCAGAAGGAGAAGAGCCTCATTAGTTTGTCTCAATCAGGCAGTAAATGAGACACATGCATGTGGACATGCTGTTTTCAACAGTGGGGTGGCATTCAGTGGTGTAATTGAGGGCGGTCTTTCCATCATTTTGTGTGAAAATGACTCCCAGATGTTGTAAGGTAACCTCCTAAATGTACCAAAATGTACTGCCCAAAACAGAAGAAGATGAAAACAGAATAAATGGGATTCCAACCAGTCAATGAGCAGTCTCCTTCCTCTCCAGCGGTCCACAAAATTGGTCTCTGTAAAGTCCTGATACTTGAGCTGAGTACCTGGGGAGGCAGGAACAGAACAAATCCTAAAGTTGTCTTTACTTCTAATTCACTCTCAGATAGGAAGACAGACATGAGAATTCAGCCTGGTGTGAATAACTTTATCCATTCTTGATATTTCCCATCATCTACAAAAGTGGTTTCTTTTGCTGGTTGTTGTTTTGTATAATTTTCCGAACAATACCCTTTAGCAATGAGACCTCCCTTTTCTTAATGCATTTCCAGAGGAACTTGAGTCCAGATCACACACACACACACAAGGCAAGTTTCCAGCATTCTTATTACTCCACTGGAAGAAATAACCAGAGCCAGCATCTCTGAACCATTTCCCAAACTGTTCTTTTCTTCTGACTTCAGTGTCGGCAATGCACTGTTTCTAATCCATTACAGGAATTTATCACAGTACGTGTCAATTTGTTTCTCTTCTTTCCTCTTCTCACTTTAACATGACATCAGGAAAGAAAGTTTAAATCAGGGCTGCTTCGATCCAAGTTTTAGCGACAGAGCACTTAACTGGGTCCTAACAGTGCACATTAAGTTTTAAGGGCATATACTAAACAGATCAGGCTTTACTGTAGTCTAGAATTTCCCTTGGTTCCTTTTTGGTGGTGATCTTTATTGCAAACAGTTTGCTATACTAGGAAACAGGCATGCAGTTTGTTTTTTGGTTTTGGTTTGGATTTTTGTTGTTGTTTTTTTTTTTGGGGGGGGCAGGGGGAGCGTTTGTGTTGCTATTGTTGGGTTGGGTTGTTTTTTGTTTTGAGGGGGTGGGTTGGTGGGGTTTTTGGTTTTTTTGTTGGTTGGTTGGTTTGGTTTGGTTTTTTTTAAGCAGATTGTCCCAAATAGATAATTGTAATAAGCCATGTCCACACTGTAATACAATGGGATGATCCCATTTGGCAATAGCACTAATTGGATACAGGAGGGACAAATATATTACTGAAGAAATCTAAAACGTATACCTGTATACTTGTTGGATCAGATCCTTCTGTGACAAGTTACTACTCTCTTTACTTGCTGGAGTAAGGATTGAAAAAATCTCTCTGTGCTGAGTATATTTTCTCTGCCTGCATAGTCAGTAGTTAAAAATGACAATAATGAAATAAAACACTGGGGAACACTGTGTCATTGCAAGTTTCTGAAGGGCCAAATCCTACATCACTTATTTTTATGAGTCATTGTGTGAACTGAAGCTGAAAGGATAAATCAAGTGTGTGAGGATTAGTGCATGGGTAAAGATTTCAGGATCAGAAACCTAACTCTCAGCCTCATAAATTTCCTAGTGGAGAAGATTCAGTGTCATTCATTCGGCTTTTTAAGTGGGAGTGGGGAGGCAATTGTGCCCCTTTTCTTTTTAATTACATTTCATTTATTTAGATTGTTATGGAGATGGTCAACCACAATAGGGAACCAAAAGCACAGAGTAGGACAATTCCTAGAAGCCTGTACAAACAGCATGGGATCATGTTAAGTGCTGGACACTTCATTTTCATGACTTGATCTTTGATTTCCTCAGAGATTAAATAAAAATGGACATGACTGAAGCTTATGAAGAGAGACATCTCAGTTCAAATGGGAACATTAAGACATCCCCAAATCAGCAGCCAAAAAGGGCCAAAGAATGAAGGAGGGAAAGAGATTCAGATTCAAATGCATTCCCCAGAGTAATTACTGGAGAAATTGGGGGTTGGGGGGCAGAATGGGAGGGTAGCCATTGAATGGGATGAAAACCCAAGCATTATAAAAAGAAAAGGAAAAAAGGGGGGCTATGGGTAAACAGGATGGAGGGAGAGAGCATGAGTGGCAGATGTCACTGATTTCATTCCATTGCCTTAACTTGCTGTTTGAAAAAAAACTCCTCATGTGTGACCTGAAAAGAGAGAGAAACAAAATGAAAACAGGCATCAACAAAGCACTCGCTGTACGATTTCAAAAAAATGTAAATTAATGACTGGCAGTAAGAATCTCCAAAGGAAACAACATCCCAGTTTAAGCATTGCCATCAACAAAAGCTCAACAGCATATGGTAATGTTAACTTTAATATGAAAAGATAATAACAATCTTTAAAAAGTGACTTGAGAAAAAACCTTGCTAGGTGCTCATCCTTTTCAACTTGCCTAAAAAGAAAAGATGTTGGAAGGTTTTGTGTTCTTTTTTTTTTTCCCTCTTCCCTTAAACTGTTCACATTGTGTAGTTAAATGAGGTTGAGATTGGTACAAATTTCAAATAAAAGTGCCTAGGATCTCTGGTTAACAAGGCATAAAACCAGATTTGTAATGGATAATTACATCTAAACTTATTTAAATGTAGGCCTATTGATTCAAGTAAGTTCCTTAGAGCAGATTCAAGGTAACATTTTCTCCCCTACCACTCTTCTAAAAGTGTTGTTGTATGGTTGAAAAATGAGCATTTCCAGCTGCTGGCTGCACCTTTGCTCAGCACCCTTTCTCCAAGCATCGCCCCTCGTTCAGAGCCAAGTATCTGACCATGCATTAGTGGTTGTACCTCTAAGTGCACATGCACGTTGCATGCTAAAATGTTCTTTGCTTGTGCCATTACTGTATGGGTTCATGCAAATTTCTGCCTTTTCAGGTAAAACCACCACCTTTTGTCTTTGAAAATCTCTCCTCTGCCCCATGCTGTAATCAAACAGGAGGAAATAACTTTATTCAGGTCACCCTATAAATGCCTGAGGATGCTGTTTACTCACATGAAAGGGTAAACTTTCAGTTCGGACTTCTTATATGAAAAAGGGCTTTTGATATTATTATGCGACCTAGAAGTAAATGCAGCTTTGAATACTACTTCAGACCCTGGGTGAATATCAGTTTCTTAATGAGCCTACAATGGGCTAAACTGACTATTAGAAAGGTGGATATTTAAACCAACAGCACCTCCACACAAATGTGCATTACGCTGCTGTTTTAACCCTTGATCCCACAGTGAAGTCTTGGAGATATCGTTTTGCAATAAAGAGGTATTTCATGGTCAATTTGCTTTATCCAAAAATAATAGGAAAAGAAGCTTGCAGGGGAAAACCAACCTAGTTTGGCACAAAATGCTAGCACTACTGGATCTGAGTAGAGAAGAGTTTAAAAGACTCTTGTGCGCTTAGCTGTACGCTGAAAGAATGACACACAAACAACAGCCACCACATGAATGCGTCCATTATATCCTTTATTGAAGATCACAACAATAGTAGCACTTCATTGAAGAAAAGATGATTCCTCTATTATAGACAGGCCCCTCAGATCGCCCAGCTCAGCGTACAACTGCAAGATGTACAGTTCTCTCTGCATTTTCATGTCATTGCCAAAACACACAAAGTAGATTCTCGAATGCCTGGGGCTAAATTACAGCCCCTGCAAACCACGCTGGAAGTTTGAGAGCCCAGAAAAAGTTCTGAAGGTTTTCTCTCTCTCTCTTTATGAGAGAAGCCAAAGCTCATGGGTACAGTGTTTGTCATGTGAAACAAGGCTATTTTATATCATTTGGGGTTGTTTTATTAATGGTGCTGAAAAATTGTTCAGTTCGTTTCACTTTTTGTCTCCTTTTGAACGTAGCGGGATGAAGGTAGTGTGTTTTTAACACGTCCAAGATAAGAAAAGAATAGACCCTTTTGTCTCTAGAGCTGTATGCCATCACTATTAAAAAATCTTTCATCTCATCTCAGACAACAAGCAGAGAGCATGACAAAAAATAGGAGAGTTAACAGTAAAAAGTGTGTGACGGGGGTGGAGGCTGACAGGTAGATAGAGCCACCGCTTGGCCTCAAGTTTCATACTAGAAGAGTTGGTCAGGGTGAATTTTGTTCCTCTCGGGTTGTTCTTCTAGTATTTTGTATGGGACAAACGCCAGAAGCCCACTTGCAAAAGAGTCACCCATAAGCAGGCAAGGAACTGTCCTGCAGGCTGAGGGACTAGTCAGCTGACGGAGGGATCTTGGATTGCTGTGGTATTGTCAGTGTCCTATAAAACTGGAGCTCCTGAGGCCCAGCACGATGTTGTCAGCACCATCAAATGTGAATGAGAACCAAGGAAGGACCTTGTGAGCCAAGGAGGGACATTGTGAGCCAATGAGGGACATCAGGAGCCGAGGAGGGACAACACAACAGGTGCTGCAATCGGTGACTGCACAGGAATGCTCCAGGGCTGCCACGCCAGCAAAACGGCCTGGCCACCTGCTTGTCACGGAATATTCATCCAGGCTGGTTTGTGTCCCCTGACACCTGACGCATGCCGTCAATCACCATTGGCGGGCAAGCGGGAGATGGCACCAAGTGTCAGGCTGAGCACAACCTGACATTTCAGCATCCCCACCACCCCTCCCCGTGCTGGAGCAGCTCTGAGAGGAATGTTCTGCACAACGGGATGAAAAGAGCTTGATCAAATGACCAAGCAAACACCACAAAAATAACTAATATTTTGAAACAAATAAAGGAAAAGTACAAGCCAAGAACAGGTACTTGTGAATGGAGGTTAAGTTCAGCAGAACATCCTAAGCTAACTTAGAAATGAATGTTTAATATATTTCCCTTTGACATTTCTGACATAAACGCATGGATTTTTCATTTTGAAAGAACACTTCATTTGGAAATCGAATTAAATTTCCTTTTTGAGTGGATGAAAAACAATAACAGCTGAAACAATGATTTTTTTTTTCAACCTGAAATGAATTCCTCTTGTGGTTTGATTTTTTTGATTCATTTTAGGACTACAGGAAGGATAAATGTTTCCTTCAGGTTAGCCTGAAATAATGTTGTTCGAATCAGCCAATGATTCCAAAAAAGGGGAGCGAATGCACCAAATCTCTTTGTGCAGAGCTCTCCTTAGAAGCTCTTTTCAGTGTGTCACCTGGTGTCACCAGCCCTATTTCTCTTCAAAGATTTGTCACTCATCCAGCAATTAGAAATCCAGCAGCATCACCTGTAGGTTTCAGGGATATTTGTTTGCCAAGGTGGGCTGCACTGGTATTATACATAAACCTAGAAATAACTACAGGGTATAATAGAGATATTCTACCAGGGCTTATAAAGATCCATTTACAGACGTCCTGCCCACAACAGTAAAAAAAATAAATCAGTAAAGTATCACTTTTGACAAAAGAAGGCAGAGCTGAGGAGGTAAATGGTAAATAGAAAAGCCTTGAAGTCTTGAAGGTCCCTTCAGCAACTGTGATTTATCTTTGACCTTTTCTGTTGGTTTATCATTACATTTTGCCAAAAAACAGTAGTTACTGTTCCTTTTTTTTTTTTAATAACCTTGTTCCTTTCAGATTTCCCTGCGATGGCAGCACTAAACTCAATACAGCTATTGAAAAATATACTGTGGCCTTGAAAATATGTCTGATCAAGAGCAGCAAAGTTTCCACTTCTTTCCTACAGATGCTTGGGTCAAAAACTGGTATCAGATGCATGTTTGCTTGCTTTCTAAATTGGGGGTGAAGCACAAAAAATAATCTATTTGGAAAATGCTGTCCTTTTAAGAGGACAGTTTGCCTTTCAGTTCAATGGGGTGAGATTCCTGCAAGGTCTTCCCACTGCCCAGCCCTGGTTTTAAAGGCTGATCAACAGAGCTTGTGCAAAACAGATTTTTCAGCTCATTGAACATTTTGAACTTCTGTTCTATGTCTTCCTGTTGGGCGTCAAGAAAAATGATACTTCTAATTGACCAATTGGTCAAAAAGTATTATTCTTGAGATGTTTAAAGTTGCTTGAATAGGACAAAACTTACATTTTTGATCAGGTGATTTGAGGCTTTAATTAAAAAGAATAATTTTTAGATGTAAAAAATAAAAATGAAATCAAACAAACAAAAAAGCCAGCAGAACCTTGTAAGATCTTGGCATCGCCTCAAGAGGCATTTATCATTTAGTTTTTTTTTTCCATTAAGAGTTTAGGCCAAAAGCTGAACAGAATTTCAGGAAGGAATAGGAGCTGTAAGGAACCCATAACCCTAAATGTTACATTTTTCTCAGCAACATTGGTTGCTGTTCTAAACAGTGTTTAGTCATCAAATCAGTTTGAGGAAAGTATTCATGATGCTGCCAAATAACTAATGCAGATTCAGTGCCTGTATCTTCTGTGGCAAGTTAATAAGTGTGTTTATTGTTCAGTTTTTAAACCAACTGTTAGGCCTGGCATCTTTAAAAGTTAGTGTTTATATCCAAGCTTCTTTAAAATGATGTGAAATCAAAGTCAAATCACCAAGCCCCAAATGACTTAACTGATTTGATTCCAAAATTCAAACTGATTTGTAAGGCAGAAACATGGCAAAGTACTAACAAGAGGCTTTCTCAACATGAAGGATTCTGACATCTTGCAGTTGAAATCACTGAACAGTGACTTTTGGATTACCAGCTCCAAGAGTAAACCTTACTCAACCTTATTCAGCCTTAGAAATGAATCTTAAGGCCAACTGGGTCCTCAGTGTGAGGCAAATGTGGGCAAAGGTCTCTCCGCATCAGCCCTACTTACACATTGATTGGCCATAAACTGCTGGTTGATGACCATCTCCAGAAAATGCCAAGCTGAGTTCAGAGCCCACACAGCTGGCAGTGCCAGCTGGGGCATGTCTGGGAGTGTGGGCTTTGGAAAACCTCAGTTTTGCTGTATTTCCTTACCCCTGCATCAGGGGCCATGATAAGAAGCTCTTTAAGTACTGGAAGCCAGTGTGATGTGTAGGACATTCCTTATTAGACTTGATATCTCCTATATATGAACAGAGGATACAAGAAGTCATATACCCAACCAAAGCAAATTTTTCTTAGTTTAAAAAAAGTCACTTCTAATTTCCTTTACAGGTTTGACCCCTTTTCTAGTGGTTCCCAAGAGTGAGTCCTGCTCAGTAGATCACAGGAGACAAAACATGACCCCACAGTCTGAACACCAGACTGCCCTTCTGCCATCCTCACCACGTCTACGGATGACTTTGGGCACCTCCCATAATTATTTGTGGCCCCTTCTATAGCACAGAACACCAATGATAAACCCTGTCTCCTCTGTTTTGTTTTATGCCAATGCCATCAGCCTGCGGGCAGGACTGCAGTGTCCCACGGCCATCGGCAGAACAGGGGGGTCGCGGGGAGCTGCCTCAGGATACCGACCTGGGCTGACATGGGACTGTCTGCTGGGCTCTGTGAAATGCCCCTCCAAAATCTCCTCTTCAAACCTTCTGGGGAAAAAGAACATGCCAGATCATTTTTACTTAACAGAAGAGACAAAAAAAGAAAAAAAGGCTTTATGAGTCAGTGTTGCATCTAGGAAAAAAGTGCTCACCCCCTTGCCTCCCCCGCCTCCCCTGCAGCGCTGGGTTTCTGAGTCACAGTGACCCTCCCAATTACTGTGGGACTATCCCCTTCAGGAAGCATCAGTCAGAGCTTTGGCACTGCTTAGTCCCCTTCTTACATTACCTGATACTTTGTGGGATGAAACTCGCTTATTTCTCTCTGCCTCTTCCTACAAGCTGGCTACTGTTGGTGCAATAGCTTCTGCAGCTCCTGCCATCTGGAACAGACTTCCCACCCTGCTGATTTTGGCCTCTGTTTCATTTCAATTTTGAGATGAAACAATATTCTCCTCCCTTGTCTATGACTCTTCATTTCTTTCTAGCCCTGCTATTATGTATTATTTATCCTAGTAACTGCTTGACAGCGGTCACTTGTTAGTATAGGCTAAATAAAAGACAACAAAATATTTCCAGTCATGAGCTCTTTTTTTTTACTTATATGGTGGCTTTCCCTAAGCAGCCTCCCTTTTTTGGCTGAAAATATTATTGCATGATCTCTCCTGAAATACGATTAACATTAGTTTGAATTCTTGAGAAAGCTTAATCAAAGTCGCTTTCAACCATTTTTAATTATGTATGCATGAAAAAATATACACATTTCTGCTGTGGAAAAAAATATTGTCACATATCCTCATCCTACTATATGCTCACACACAGATCAGATGGCTCAGATGTTGGTGAAGCTGGAAAACAGGATATCAAATTAGCAGAGAGGAACTTCTATGGACTAATTGGACATATAGATCAGGGAGGGAAATAACACTGTGTCTCTCATAAAGGAGGGAGGATTATTTTGTTTCTTAGCTTCTTCTCATATTACAAACCTGAGAAATGAATCATGCCCAAAATGTAAGCAAACCTATGTTTGCACTAATGAGAAAGCAAAACCCCAAGTATTTTGGAAAGGGTTTAAGCCCTCATTCTTCCAGGCACAAAGGAGGCTTCAGCACTGGCGTCAGGGAGACATTTCACGAAAGGTCTACTGCAGAGCCTTTAATAACATCCTCAGAAGTATGGGGTAGCAGCCTCTGCTTGAGACACCCTTTTATCCTACTGTTTTCTTCTGCTCTTGCCATTCTTCTCCAGCCACTGAACAAAGATGGGTCTTTGTTCCATCACAACAACGTCTTTTGGATTTGAAGGAGTGGGCAATTAGTCTTTGTGAAGCCCATCAACAGCATTCTCCATTAGCCACATTGACCTGGCAGTGTTCTGCTTGCTCTCCACATTTAATAAAAATGTCAGGAAAACACACTTGAAACTGAGTCATCAGTGGCACTTATTGCCATGTGGTATCATCAAGGCCAAATATTTAACAGGATGAAAAAAAATCCAAATTTGTACTTACTCGTTTGTAAGGACACCAGCCAGTGACACTGGGTGGGACTCAGAAAAGGCAGAAGACACAAAGGCCTCGGTGCCTGTAGTGTATCAACAGCTGTTGTGTTAGGACTTATGAGCCTTAATTGTGGATGAAAACCTCTTTATAAAAGGACCTATGTGAACCTGGAAAGAGACAACAGCAGTGACATGGAACGGCAAGATGATGAGCGATAGATAACACACTGGGACTGGCTGTCTCCAGCTGGCGGGTGCCATCAGGGGCCGAGCAGGAGTAAGCACTGTTTGGGGAGGGCTTCTGGGGGAAAGGAGGACCTGTCTGGAAAGAGCGTGAGTGGCTCCAGGCAAGTGAGAAGGACGGCAGTGGTAGAAGTGAGCATGGTGGGTCACCGGAGGAGCCAAGGGCTGCGAAGTGCCACAGAAAACAGCATAAAGAGGCGAGTATGGGGAAGCTGAGCTGTGAAGAGCCCTGTGTTTGAAGACAAGAAGCCTGAAGGAGAGATTCGGTACTTCAGGGTTCCTCTTGGCCTGGAAAGCACAAGACCTTATTGAGTAATTGAGCTGGGAACCACAGGATACCATAGGAATGAACCACCGGTCTCTGATGGCTTTGCTTGATTTTTTGTCTTCCATTTGCTGCACCTCCACGTTCCTCTCTCGTTTGACTGTTGTCAATTTGTGGGGCTTGTTTTTCTTTACTTCATTCCACCTTTTCTCTTTCCTTTTATGTCCTAAATTGTTATTCAGCTGTTTTGATTTAAATTATGTTTATGTACAGTTACTCACAGCTCTGACTGTTGCCTCCTCCCTCTTGCGACTGTCTCTGATGCTCGCACATTCGCTTTGGCTCCTTTACAGCAGATGCCTGGAGCAGTAAATGAAAGCAGCTCTTTTATCAGTGAGCCCTTTCACCTCCAATTTTTTTATTTCTTATTAAGGCTCCAACCAGTCCTGGCTTTCTCTTCAAACGTAGTACACGCAACTCAAAACAACAACAACAACAACCACCACCACCGCCAGAAACCCAGCTAAACTGCAAAATTATCGACTCTTCTGAACCCTCCCTCATCCCCCTCCCTTGTTTTTCAGCAGTGCAGCAGTGTTACTTGTAGAGGGTGTTACACGTACCCCACTGTGGCCCTCTGAACACCACATGTGGCCAATCTAATTTAGCCTATGGCTAAACAAATCCCCAATCGTGGAATAAACCTGCTTATGTTATTAACAGATGCTGTGAGAAAATGTTTAACGCAGCTTTGTGAAATAGAAGTTGAAAAAAAAAGGCTCCGAATTTCTTCCAGGGCACAAAAATGTCATTGTGGTCAGCAATTCACTGAAATGTGAATATTCAAATATGTATATAATTTAATGTTTTTTAAAAAATTGAGGGGTATTTTCTTTTACAGGAGATTGCAAACATCAACATTCAAAATCTGGAGGCTCCTTGAAGATTTTCCAAGAAAAGTGGACAGAAGCAGTTCAGTTTTGAAATGAAAGCCTCTGTGCTTCCCAAGGGGTTTGTGGGTTTTTTTTTTCATAAAATGAGATGTTTTTCATAATTTCAAAAAGAGATGCATCCCCCCAAAATCCCAGCCACAAGACTGCCCTGCCACAGATGAACTCCGTATAGCAATGTTTGAAAGGAAGATGAAAAATGCCATCAATGTTAAACATATTGCTAATTCACTGAAAGATTTTTTTTTTCATCTGCACATTATGCTGCTACCAAGGAACAGTCAAAATAAAGAAGAAACAAGAAAATTCACTGTAGTAGTAAAATTTCCAGCAAAAACACGTTTCAAAGAAAAATATAACCAGCTTAGCAGTAGCGTATACTTAAAAAAACCAAGGGATTATTTGTTCCAGGTGCTGAACTCACAAATGCTTACTCATGTGAGTTGTCTTTCTTGTCCATTCAAACCACCGAAGGAAAAAAATCCCTTGTAAGCCTATAACCAGCCTCACTAAAGTTCTTCTTTGTCCTTCAAAGACCTTTGTTTCACCTTGCATGGAGATAGTTTTAGCCCATATTTGGAGTTAGCTCTAACAGGTGTAGAGGTGCAAGAACTGGATCCAGGGGATCAAACCAGCAACAGCAAGAAAAAAGAGCATCACAGCATGGTACGCTTGGAATGCTATCAAGACATAGGAAATAAAGAAAAGACATTTTCAAGGAAGCATGATAATAGAATAAATACAGCCAGTTAGCATGGATGAATTTCAAAGAGGGAAGAAAGGAAACATCATGTAAAGAATTGCATAACAATGGATCTGAAAGATATCCAAGTAAGAAGAAAATAGCAGTCCTGTCCCAAACATTAGAAGGCTTCTGCCTGTCATTACGGAAGATTATGCTATTATTCAATTACATAATGGATACTTATATAATTCATGCAATTGTAAACAGATTCTTTAAAAATCCATTTTATCCCACAAACAAGAATGTAATTTTTAGCAAAGAACCACTTAAACCTTTCTTCCTTGTATCTCTGCCTCTACAGCTTATGTTTTCCATTCACCTGACTAGATGGTTTTCTGTGTCCTTTCTGATCAGCACCAAAGAAGGCAACCGAAGTGTCCTTGTCCCTTTATCTTCTTCTCAGTCCCAGTAATAAGAATGAAGACTTCCCTCATGAGAAGACTCCTGTTGATCCAGGAAGCCAAAAGCAGTGTGTCCTCCAGAGCTCCACATCACAACAGACTAAATTCTCCCTAAACACTGAATATTTGGCTAAACATCAAGTATTACTGGTGACTTACTTTGAGTATTGTGGAAGATTCCTTCACTATATAAATTGCACCGCACGAAGCATTACTAATTTCACATATTTTAAAACATTAAAGACACCAAACTTGTACATAGGTGGCAATAGCCCAGCCCTGAAGATTAATTTGAGTGAAACACAGTGAGTATCTTGGGTAATCCTATTGCAGAAGCCACAGGATGAGATAAACTGTATTTATTATGCCTTTGTTGTTTTATGGCATGCATCGCTCATTCAGAGTCTTAAATATTGACTCAATCTTCTACCTAGTAAAGCAGAAGAAACCCAGTTTTTTTCTTCTGCACTGAGCAACAGGTTAACTTCCCAAGGTCATACAGGAAGTCTGTGGCATGGAGAACTGCTTTCTCCTCTCCTGAGTCACATGCCAATGCTGCCATTTCCCAGCTATTCTTCTTCTCTATCTGTGATCAATGGTTTCTCTTATAAACTGGGGAAATATAGGAACAAAATGCAATAGCTGGGTCCTCCAGAGATGGATGGTTCCGTTCAGTTTCACTTCCCTGAAATAAAATAAATAAAAGCTTTTAAATTTTTTTTAAAGGCATACAGGATTTTGAGGAAAGATCAATTAAAAACTGAAGAAAATTTTAGATACCTTCCTTGGATTGTTTAAGAGATGGCTGGCAGACAGCATAGGACAAAGAGGGTCCTTTGAAAAGGATTGTTCTCACTTCTCTAAGTGTTTCTGAATGATAATGGTCTCTAACTATATGTCAACTCTTTCCAACTTCATTCATCAAACAGAACCTCTAGAGACACCATGTTGATCCCCATGGCTATAAAATTCCCCTGGTGCTGTAATGATCTGAAGGTACAAAAATTCCATGGAAATAAATCCCAATTAAATACCCATTAACAACAATGGAAAGATCACTGGGGGTATTAGAGGCAGCCCTAAGACACAGTACCCACACACACAAAATTGTCCAGCTTCTTATTTATCTGCTTTAATCACTGTAATGCAAAGAAAAAACCTTTATAACGTTTCAATAACTAGTGCTAATTTATTGCAAATGAATTCAGTAACATTTTCGTAAGAATTAAGTACTTATTATTTGTATCGTGGCAACAACTAGCAGTCTCAATCCAGATCATTTCCTTTTCCTTGGAGTTATAAAAGAAGCTTCTGCTCCCCTTCCTCCAGAGCAAGAAACAATGGAAGATATAAGACCCCGATTTTACCCAAGCAACACAAAGACTTAGAAGCAGTTTGTCTCATTTTACTTGAAAGACTGTGTCAAAGTCTGGAACCCAACACATTTTTACAGTTTTAACTCTAAGAGACTCCTCTTTAATAGTAAGACATCTTTAAACTCATTGCTGGTAATAGGCTTGGTTCACAAGTGCTTTAATGCTGGCTGATTTCTGTTATGTTCGAGAGATTTAACACAGCATTTAGTAAGCAGATTATTGGTAAAATGCTTACTCCCACATTGTCATTCAAACACAACTTTGTTCTTCCAGCACTTGGACATGTCTGATACCAAATCCAGCTATACATTGTGCCCCTACTGAAGATGTGACAAGGAGGTGGTCCTCAGCCTTGGTGGCACTCAAGCATCAGTCAGGACACTAAGCAAAGGGTAGTGGCCACACGGTCTTTACCTATTTATTTACTGATGTTTCAAAGGCAGCTTCCTCTGGCACCTTAAAGCTTTCAGCTGTACATAAGTAGAATGAATCCTTCCTCCCTTGTGACAATTTATATCAGGCAAAAACCTGGTCTTTACAACTTCTTCAAAACCTCACTGCAATTATAGTTGCAGACCCACAAAAGCCCTAGGCCTGAATATTCCTGATATTGAAATAGACTGTGCCATCCTAACTGCACCATCACCTAACAAGCAGTGTGATCTGTGTGATACACTCTAGTCCAGGTTTTGATCTCGACACAGCACACAGAGAGCATCGTTGAACGTGACATGTGATATCTTACTGAATTCAGGCTCAGGGAAATTGCCAATACTTATCTTGCTTGACCAGAGTGCAGCCTTCAAAGCAGTAATCATGAAATCTTATTACTGTACAAAGATTGGAATTATACACTGGTATCTTTGGTTCACACTTTTTGATTGGTTTAGGCCTTACTTGACTGGGAGATACTAGTTTCTATCAGTAGGAAACTATTCCTTGGAGCTGTCTTCCTTCTGCCAAGCATCTACCTGCTCCAAAGGGGCATGCCATTACAAGGGATTCGACAAATTTTGTCCTAACAAGCAGAAGCACAATTTATTTGGTTTTCCTCAAATCTGAAAGGCCACCTACACTCTCTCTTATCCAAGTGCCATGAAATCAAAATAAAAAATGAATGCTTAGCAAGCAAGCACTGTTAAAAATCAGAAACCACTGGCTCTGCATTTTCATCCACTGCCTTATAACATTTACTCCCACTGCAAATAATTGACTAATCAAACTAAAACTTCCTTGGAAAAGTAAGTGGTTTTGACCTGGCCCATGTACTTTCCACTTCACACTAATAAATCAATATTTTTCTACTGCCCTTTGCCTTTCTTCCTGCAGGTTACCAGTAGTCTTATTGCCCAATTCATGTTGCCTTTGTCAGCTGGATTCTGGCTTTTGCTTTCTTTTTGCTGGCACCTGTTTTAAAGCTTGTGTGTAGCTCCAGAACACACAGTCCATCAACTGACTTCAACAGAGACTTCTTTTTACAATGCATCATGTTGTATTCCCTGGTGCAGGTTTCTGCCCTAATGTTCACAGCTGGTGGGCTTCATGGATCAGTTTTAAAAGCAATAAATCGTTATGTTTCCCACCCAGCCACCACCAGCATATTTCTGCAGACCATCATGTGCCCTACATTTGATTAAATAAGAAACCCTTAGACTTTATTCTAGCCATGTAATAGTCTTGTAGAAACTACAGCAGTCAGCTCCAAGAAACAAGGTCTTAAGAAACTGTGCCACATATTTTTAGTGCCTTTCAATACATTTTGTCAGTTGGAAATGAGGACAAGTTAAGATTACATGACCACTATTTTGCCTCACAGATACCTCAGCATCTTCATGGGGCAAAGGCTCCTTCTCAAACAGCAGTGTAGAAAGTCAGCTTTGATCAAACTCTGATTATTGGAAAAGATCAAATCCTGAAGTTGGCCACAATCCCTGGCTTTTAATTCCTACTGCGAATATTCAATATCTTGCTCAGTAAGTCTGATCAACTGGATTTAAGACTTCCTAGAGCAAAGACTTCAATGAAATTTGTGAGAACCAAGATACAACGCTGCTGGTGCAGTTGGTATAACCAACAGCTAAATTTTGCTGAGCTTCTCACTGTAACCCCATGATTTTGGTAGGTTTTAGATACCCCAAAATGTTGCTGTTTTGGATGGATTATATTCAACAAATGCCCACCTCATGCTGACTTTTCTTACATAAAGGTTTAACCAACATGACCTAGCCATTTCCCTGAATGCGCTTGGGAGGATATACTTTTTTTTTCCCTTTGTAGTAAATGGATTTCTGGATACTTTTCCTCCAGGAAACTGTGCTGGGTCCTCCCTGGAAACAGGTACACTCAGCTGGGGTTATGAACTCATCACCCTGTGCCTTGTCTTACTGGTGAAGGCTGGGTAGGTTTACTTCTTTGCTGCTGCAGATGGAAACTCACTCAAATTTGACTGCATTGTGGGCCTTTGAAAAGTTACAGCTTGCACAAGTTTACATGGAGACTCATTAGATGCTGGAGTCTGAGTCTCAACAACATCACACCACATGGTTTCCTCCTCATGTCAGTCCTTGCATCCTGACCAGGTCATACAGATATTTCCCTACCGAATAAAGAATTATCTCCCCACCTGTGCTCTGTGACCACATTTCCCCTGTCCTAGGACATGGTAAGAGTTGGCATCAATGTGGAGTACTGGAAAATCAAAGAACAGGAGGGGATCTGCAGTGCCGGTCTGGAGCTGGGTAAAGGACAGGGAGCTCTGGGAGTCTGGATAGAGAAGGGCAGGTACAGAAAAGCAGGTAAAAATTCAGAGGGGTGCAGAAAAAATAGGAAGGGTGACGGGGTGTTTTGGACAATATCAGCAATAGGAGTCCTTAGCTTCTGTAGTCTGTACTGCCAGAAAGTAACAATAAAAGCCAACAGACAAAACGGCTCAGCTAAATTAATATTAAATCCAAGAGAATTCCTTGGGTCAAATCCTCTCTTGTACACTCCAAGCCTTGTCCAGTGCCTGAAGAGGTGTGGTACAGTGGGAATGTGCTTCAGCGCTGCCAACACATTAGTCAAAAAGTGCTTTGGCCAGCACCACTGTGTGGTTTTAACAGGGAAAGTGAGAGGAAGAGGATAAGTCTGACATCCCCATACTACACTTCCCGCTCACAGCACCCACTGCTGCAGACCTCTTCCACTTCTTCCCTGGAGGCACTAAGAGAAGACTGAACACAGCTCATTGCGGCAGTGATAGCTGCAGTGCCACCTCCCACCACAATCTGCGGCCACTGTTAGCAATGACAGAGCCTGGCCAAGACCTGGGACACCTCGCTGGGTTTCCTCTTTCCCTGCAGCACAGTGAATGCACCTTCCCCACGCAGGGGAGTGTTCCAACCCCAGCCACATAACAGAGATTCACCGCTTATAGGGACAGAAGGAAAATACCAGAGGGGACAGGAGTGCAGCCTATGGGTTCAGGAGCTCAGTGAGACACAGGAGCCCTTAGCTTGATCCCAAGACTGTTTATGTTCTTTGCATGAAACACTCATTGACCCAACTTCTTCAGTACTCCGGCCTCATTCAATAAATAGTGAGCTATACAGTATTTCATTGCAACACATAACTCTATTATTGCTAAGAGGCATGAGGTGAAATTATAGATATTCCTTGACTCCCATCCTATTACTAGTATGAGACAAAATGATACATGTGCTGATAAAAGGATTTGAAATTATGGTCTGTGTGTCAGAAGTGCCAGTACAGTCAGAATTATTTTTAAAATATTATATTAAAGCATAAATTAAAAGGCTATCCAGAAAGAAAAGTAGTTGACTTCCAATAGCGTATAACATCTATCAAGGTTTAGCATATACTGTGTAGTTACCCTTAATGGGCTCAGTCTTTCTCATAGATTATTCACATATTCCGTGGGAAGTCTGACTGGACCCTCTTTCTATCTCCTATAAACCACAGTTGATAATATCTTTCCATTATATTCCTAAGGTGTAGCTATTTCATTTTTACCCAAGGGATCCCAGAGCTATTGTGTAGTCCCTAGAAAGCTTTAAAACAATCTGTCTGTGTAGCTATTCTTCTTCATTCTACCCCATTGCACAAAATCTCACATTTTCTTAATTTGATCATATGAAATATTTGGGCTTGACTACTGAAAGAATTCACAACCTTTTAAGCATTACATGTTGTCTGTGTAATGCTTGGACAAACAGTGCTTGGACAATCCATTGCTTGATTAGATACTAATTCCCTGTGGTTTATCTTAAAGGCACATAGTTCAGCCTTTTACCAAGTTCAGTCTTAAAAGCAGTGCGTGAACCTGAACAGAAAAAAGTAACAATGCTAATAAAATGAAAATATTCAGTCTTCCTACAGAGGATTTTGCCTCACAAATACTTTTTTTCTCCTTCTGGGATTTCCACAAATTACACAAATAGAGAAAGCATCTGCTGGGAGAACAGTATTCCAAATGACTGCTAACTGTCTAAGAATTGCCAGCAAATACATTTTTGGCTTTGCTATGCCTAATAATGACTCATTGTTGAATTATCCATTTCTTTATTGGATATGAGGATAAATTAACAAAGCAAATGGAAGTGCTCTAGACTGAAATGCCTGTTATCTTAGGCCTGATCAACTGGTTCATTGAGGTTATTTCCTCCTCACTCTGACTTCCCAGAAAAACTCTTTGCTTCACCACGGGAAACTGATTTCTTCATTCACATGCTATTACTCCTGAAGCTAATGGAGATATTTTAAAAATAGCATTATCTGAACTATATTTGGCCCTGCCAGCCCAGCCTGGAATTACTGAAAGGAGATGTATCAACACGGTGGGAGCAGATCAAAGTGCTCACAAACCCATGACTCCCCACATGGCTTGTTGCCTTTACACTGGAGAGAGCTGCTTAGGTGGGATGTAGCTCCTTCTGAAGCTTTCTTATTCATGAACCTTACCTGCTTGTTAGAACTTACCTCAAATGGCAAAAGTCTCCCACCACTGTTAAGACTGGCAGAGCTTCCCCAGTGATGGCAGTCATGGCTCCCAGTCATGAAGACTCCGTCTCTGCCTTGCTCTCCCATTTATCCATGCCCTACCTTGCCATGTGATGATGGTAGCACAGGTGGTCCTAGCAGCAACATGGTGGCATGACTTGCTGTGCTTGCACAGGAGTCAGCTCAGGCTTCTGGTCCCAGCTGGGGCTTTCACTTGCTGGGTGAGGGATTTTGTATCCTGGGGCTGTGTCCTGGTTTCAGCTGAGTAAGAGTTAATTTTCTTCCTAGTAGCTGGTGTAGTGCTATGTTTTGGATTTAGAATGTGAACGATGTTGATAATGTTTTAGTTGTTGCTAAGTAGTCAAGGACTTTTCAACTTCCCATGCCCTGCCAAGTGCACAAGAAGCTGGGAGGGGGCACAGCCAGGACAGCTGACCACAACTGGCCAAAGGGATATTCCATACCACATGACATCATGTTCGGTATATATTTGGAGGGAAGAAGAAGGAAGGGGAGGATGTTTGGAGTGATGGCATTTGTCTTTTCAAAAAAAACATTATGTGTGATCGAGCCTGGCTTTCCTGAAGATGGCTGAACACCTGCCTGTCCATGGGAAGTGGTGAATGAATTCCTTATTTTGCTTTGCTTGCATGCTCAGCTTTTGCTTTGCTTATTAAGGATCCTCACTTTTACTCTTCTGATTCTCCCTCCCATCCTGCTGCAGGGGAGTGAGCGAGTGGCTGTGTGGGGCTTTGTTACTGGCTGGGGTTAAACCATGACTGGCTGCAGAGTCAGGAGTGATGGGGCTGACTGCCGGGTCCAAGGTCTAGAAGGTTTCTGTCTTGCGTGGCAGATTTGCAAGGCTGTTGTGGTAATTTTTCCCTCGTCACCTCTGGATCCCAGAGGGGCTGACTGGGAGCACTTAAATTACAAGGACTGGAGCATCAGCAGGCTCCAGTGCAGGCGATGGCTTGGAAAGTGTCTGACTGGGATGGCTGAAAGTCAAAAGGCTGAGTCCTGGCATGCTGAAGGGGCTTCACGCTGTGTCCTGTAGCTGTGCTAAGTCCCTTTAGCTTCTCCCAGAGAAGAGCTAATGCTCGCACTTCTGCCTTACAGTTCCTCAGGAAATCTAAACACACAGGAAGTCTTTACAGCTGCCTTCAACTTCAGAGCGTACCACAGTCTACTATTGCTCACAGAAGTCTTACTAGTTAGTTTGAGCTAGTAACCTTCACCACAACAAGTATTAGTTGTAAATGAATTTATTATTATATTTAGCCATATGCTGGTACCCTGGTCTCCGTGCTTTTGTGTCTGTAACAAATAAGAAGAAGGGATAAATAAATAAATGAAGTTAAAATACCTAAATTTTCTTTATGAAGCAGTGAAAAAGGGCACGAAACTCTATAAATAATGCTTTAATACAAAGAACAAAAAGTTTCTATTATCCTCCTCTTATATCTGTAGAGAACATGTTTTGACTGAGAATAAGCTGTTTTGACTTAAAGGCAACAAAAAAATGTGGCCAAGAGTAGTAACACCTTTTATGAGGAGCAGGACCTGAAGTAGCTTTTAATGCAGTGCAATCAAAAGCTCAGATCACAACTTCAACTTGAGTAACCTCAACTTAAGAAAATCCCACATCTGACCTTCTCCAAAATTGGAATTTATCTTTATAACAAGGGACAACACGACAACCCCATCTAACACTCCTGGCTTTCAAAACTTATACCCCATCAGACAGGTCTGAGTGTTGTGTTGGGAGTGTTAGTGGGATAGTGCTGGCTCAGAACAATGGAACATCTTTAATTAATAAAATTCACACTTATACCGAGGGGTGGCATTGGACCTACTCACCACTTAATTCTAATCTAAGCCCTCAGGCTCAACCAAAATCTATTTGCCTTGTGCCGACTTTCTGCACAGGAGTGAATTTCATTCTATGTGCAACATATGTCTGTGCAACATAACCCAAAAAGTAAAGAAGAATGAGAAATATCTCCCTCCATTCCCACAACATGTCCCTGATTTCCTCTTAAAATATCTCTGATAATTACTTTCAAATGCTGGCATGTTTATGCTCTTTGGAAGAGGCACTCATTCAGAGAAAATGTGCAAATCTCCAAGGCTGATTTTGGATTTCAGAGGACAGAGTTCCCTAAAACAAACCCTTAAAAAAAATAAGAAGTTTCTATTTCTCTAATGAATGCATCTGAAGAATAAGACATATCTTTTTTTTTTCTTTTTTTCAGTCTGAAAGTAGGAAACGTCAATCCTGAGAAACATTTGCATGTAATTACATAACTCATCTAGCTTTTCCTGATAGAGTGATATGGCATGCAAGCCAGACTAAATCCTTATTGCCAAGATTAGTTTCAACTGCTCTTAAGGTTTCTTGGTGAAAATACACTTTCAAGTCAGCTGATGGCTATTGCCCCACTAAAAAGTGTTGCAAGGGCTAAACACTCTAAACCCCGGCTATCGCAATAATTTATTCCTTTTGTTGATCTAAAGATGCGGAAGTCCTCATCTTCTCATTGTAACTGACTTAACGAAAATCTCTGGCGACAAATTGATTTCTTTCAACCTGCCAAGTTCCTGTAGTAGATTTTAAATAGAGCAATCTTTATTTTATTCTTAGCATTTAATCCCAATAAAATGCTCAAACAGCAGCTTCTGCTGGCATTCGGAATGCAGATGTTTAATAAAATAGCAGCAGCAGTTCCAGTTTGTGAATGGATACGTTTCTTTCTGCCTCCTTCCACAATAGCCTAAACCCATGGTTAACTGGCTAACATGATTAACCCCAGAACTGACTCCACCACGGTGTATTTCGTTTGGATTATGATACTCAAGCCTTCACATACATAGAGCTCTCACTGAAGTCGTGTTAGGCCAAAGCTTAGCAGATATTGAAGAAACACATCCAATCTGGTGTCACCACTTCATCAGCCTTAAATCAACTTGCACACAGAACCACAGCTGACTCCAGTGAAATTCAGAGTTTTCATCTCTCATTTCCATAGGACACCCTTCAGAAGATCCCATCTGGGGATGAACTACCAGCTAGAGATGTGTGGATCTGTTCCTGTAGCACAGTGTTTCAGGAAATAAATCTATTGTTACCTAGAGAAATACCATCTAACCAGAAACACACAACATCAGTGAATATCCTCTGATTCTCAGAATCTGTACTGGTTTTTGACACGGCTCACCCACATAATAAGAAAGTTCACATTTTCCTGCTGTTCAACAGTCCAATGCTGTCAGCAGTGCTGCCAGCATCAACCCTGTTGCTCTTCACAATTGTAAAGCACATTTTTGTTTTCTTCCATCATAAGCTTTTTTGTTCACTTTTGGCCAAATAACGTTGATAATAATCCCTTCTAGGGGAAGAAGTTAACAAGCATAAAAATTACCTTTGTGTCTTGTAAGGCAACACAATCTCTAGTTCCCCACGGTCATTTGTCATTGGAAAATGAAAGTGTTTAATGGTATTGACCAACGCTACATCCTCAATCTTCTCTGAGAGCCCAGAACTTTTGGTCAAGGGTTAGATACTAGCCAGCCATGCATGCCACATCTATATAAAACACAGATCTTTAGTTCAAACTTTCCACTTAAAAAAAATGTACATTGTTCTGGCATTTTTCAAACAACTACTACTAATTACTGTATGTATGTAATACCTTTTCTGGCTTAACCTCTCACATATCATAGAAAAGCCATGTGAAGGGGAAAAAATTACAAATGAGTCCTGATATCTCTTATCAAGAGCTTCTGACCTCACAAAGGTGAGTCAAAATCATATCCAGAACTGTTGGAAGACCTAGGCGTAAGGTGCATAGGCCTTTTAAAATGGCCAGATAAGAGTGTCTTTGGTCACGGCCAGACATGAAAGTGTTAAAGGTAACATAAGGAAGACAGGTCTGCAAGATCTGAGTTTGAGCTGAAGGCGAAACCACTGAGATGGCTGCCACCAGACTGACCTGTCGTGTCTCCTGGTTTCTTTGCAGTTCTCCATCTGTCTCTGTCCATCTGGTGACCCTTGTCTTCCACTTTGATGGCAAGCTCTTGGGGCTTTTGGAGCTTCTGGGGATTTGGGACTTCTGGAGCCTGTGCTGCACTTGGAACAAATCCACATGTCCAAGTCATGAACAAGGGTCCCTCATGTGATGACAGTGATGAACCAGAATACCTATCTTTTGGGAAATCCTGGTGTTGTGATTATTGGAACAAAACCCAGATAATTCTCACAGAAAGGAAATTAGTAAAAAAGAAATAACGAGCACCATTAAGATATTTTATCTGAGCACTACCAAATATAGGTCTGTTAAATATTATGTGTAAAATAATCAGCATAATATTAACAGTTTTTAATATGACCCAAGAGTCTAAATAAAATTAATTGAAATACCAGTGGCATAGCAAACCTTTTTATCTTTGAAGGTAATAAAGATTTTTCTTACTATGACAAAATGTTTCAGCATTACTGAAATAGAATTCTAGTGTCACAATTATTCGTTTCAACTTCTTATCTTTGAAAACATCATCAGAGTTGACACATTCCTGCAAAAATATATAATAGTGATTAAGCCACACTTGTTCGATAGGAAACTGTTATTTCAGAAAAGCTCTACCTCAGAGAGTATAGCTTTGGCTTAATGCTAGAACTCTACATAATAAAATCATGAGAGGACTTGCATGCGTGACATCATGTGGAAGTACATCTTTGAATGAGCAAACAACAAAACTCTCCTTACATTAACATACGAGATGGATCTAAGGAGACAGTGCTTCAGCCTTCAGTTGTTTTCTGCTAAGCACCCAAACACAGCCAGAGTGACCTGGAAAAAGCTATGCATCTGTAGTGAAATAGATACAACTAGAATAAGGGGCAATATCAACTCTGTTGTGTCCAGACACAAATTCATTCTTTTTTTCTTTTTTTTTTAATATGTGGTTATAACCATTGCACCAGCAGAGCTCATGAAATCTACCATTCAGAGGATTTGAACACTCCAGCTATTCACTTTGCCTGATGGACAATTTTGCAGGAGAGAGACAAGCTGATGGTCCTGCCCATGGCTGCTTCCTTAACGCAGGCCCACATTTCAGAGATATCAGAGATGTATGCACTGTGAAAGCACTAAATCCGCTATTACCATAAATGCATGGAAACCAACAAAATTCAAGAAAGAACAAAATGGGAGTGCTGGTCTCTGTGTAGTGCTTTGCATTCATCATCCTCAGAGGGGCTTCACGAAAGCACGCAGTGTCATTCTCTGAGCTCTCCAGCCAGTCTTGGCTCAACACATAAGTAATAAGTAGATAACATTTATTATCTTTTCTTATTAAAAGAGAGAGAGAAAGAAACAGCGAACTCAAACTGATCCTGGTCCAAGGACCTTTTCCACCTCCCATAAAACATTCACATTCTTTGGCCTTATGAATAAGTTTATGTTAACAGACTAACATCAATAACAGCGTGGTTTGAAGCTGGCAAAAAGATGAACTGCATCTATTAAATGTGGCTCACCTCCACAAGCCTAAACTAGGCTATGAGAATAAAACTGACCTGATTCCATGAGACAGCCATGAAAGACAACGCACTGGGCACACGCACTTCGCCTCTCAGGACCCTGCTCCTGAAGGTCTGGGTGGAAGCTGGAACGTCTCCTTTAGTTGTCATAGGTATTGAAGTGCCAAAAGAACAGGAGGCTTTCACTGGGTGATTCCTCACATCTTCCTTCAGAGCTCTAGCTCCCCATATAGATGGCAAGAGGATGTAGGCACATTCAGAAAATGGTCCCTTCCTACCTCTCCCCTCCCCAGAGAACTGGAAAGCTCATGACAGTGTGAAGCACCTACAGCCAGCCCAGACCATGTCACCTTCTCAAAATCCAAAAACTTTAGAGTCTCTCAGAGTTTGGAGGACCCAGTATCTGTGAGATAAGATCTACTGGACTTACCTTCTCATTTTTAATTTAATGGCTGCTGAGCTTCTGCCCAATACTGGCACGATGGCAGCAGCCTGGTTAACCCATGTTCAGTTCCCTTCCATCCAAGGAGCCATAGCACAGACCTCATGCCCCAGGGCTGAGCCCAGCACAGCACACAATGGGCCAAGTTACATGAGCCTGTGTTGGAGAAAACAAAAATTTACAGAGTCAAGAGGTAGACAGGGAAATACCAATGTCCCAGTTGGAGAGCTCTGCTTTCAGGGCCCTTGTTTTTCCACTGGGTTCCACTGTAAAATAAACACCCTGGGGAAAGATTAGTCTAAGCACCTTGGTATAGAGGACCCCTTCTCCACCATGTTCGTTACAGTCACTGCTCATCAGCCTGTCACTTGCATCAGCTCCTTGTTCATTCCTTTGCCATTGATATTTTCTAATCAGTCTCTAGCCAGTTCATCATAAACGTCCCCCATCAATCCACCCTTGCTGCCTGTGCAATATTTTCTTAAGCCAAGTCAGACCAGGCAAAATAGACTTGAAACTTCAACAAGGTTCAGATCCAGGTTGGAGCCAGTGGAAGGTGCTTGGACAGCACAGACCAGGGTCAGGGGACCCAGGATCTCCTCCTACCATCAGTTCTCACTCTCTGTGTGGCCTTAAGAAAATTACAATAATGTTATATCAGACTGCAGCCTGAGTTAAAGGCAAGGGTGTTAAATCTGTTGCATTCACACATAAAATGTGCTTGTAATACTTTGTGAGGCCCTCTGATATCTGCACAGTAAAGGTACTAGGGAAACAAGTACAGTTATTCACAGAAATCCAGAAACCAGAGCAAATAACTGACTTTTGTCTGTCATTTGCCAGTTTTGGCAGAGTTTCACTGTCAGCTTTGGTTCAGCTGATCTTAATCTCCTGGAAAGCAGGAATCCACAGAAAGAAACCCTATATATATGTGTGTGTGTGTGTGTATGAGTGAGGTGCTGCCCTACGGAATTTCAATAGCCCAACTTCAGTTCATGTGCTTTCTCCATGGGTCTAGCCACATGAACAGCTCGCCACAAGAAATGCTAAGGTGAAAATCTGCAGCACATCAGCTGCTCCACGATAACACTGTGAGCTTGCAAGCCATGATAGATGCAAGGCAGTCCAGCCCTTGCTCTCTGACAGTTAAGCTACTTTATATTTAATGCAAGGGCTTACCACAGCTACCTCATGGGGCCATGTGCAAGCACAAGTTACCACACACTAGCTGATGTGCTGTAAGTTTGCACAATATATCACAACATGCTTTAGAAATAGGTAGCGGTTGGACATGAAGATGACGAGGGCACCAAGAACAGCTCTGGGCTCCCCAGATCATAAAGTTCTGCTCGCACCCCTGGTTCTGCAGGGTCTTGACAGCAAACTGCTGCAATGCAGCAATACTCTAAATAGCCGAACTTGGGACCATGTTCAATGGGTCCCTGCTGGTGTGCCCAGGCAAGGTTGGTGCACCACAGAATCTCTCTCCCTTGCCTGCTGGCTCACTAACAGCAGCTCCAAAGGTGCAGCAGTGCTGTCTGCACAGCTTACCAGGGATTCACCCAGCCCAAGGTCCATACATGCCTGCCCATGCTGTGTAGGTGCACTCCCTGGGCTCAGATCGGGTGTCTCTACAGCTTTTCTTTTGTCTTCCCTGCACTGTGGGGCCCAGGTGTCTGGTCTCCCATGCAGAACAGTGGCCACCAGAAGGTAGACGTCATTGCGGGATGAAGCCACTAAAGTCAGGCTGAGCTCAGATGTGCTGTGCTAAAGGGATGAGGGGGGAATCTGATGTTGAAAGAAAGCAAATCTTCCTCCCACAGTCACCCTCCTGCTCCTTATGCAGTGCTCTGAACCTTTGAAACCCCTTGCTCTACTCTCGTGCTCTCACAGTCCCCACCTCATCTCAGCTCTGCACCCCCAGGTCCACGTTACAACCTGCCATTGTCCCTCTGGGAAGCACCTGGGGACAGCAGTGCCTGAGGACTGTTGCTGCATAGCATACTTTTTGAGAAACCTCAAGTCACCTCTACACGGATTGCTTCATGGTGACTTGTCTCTGTGGGCATATTCCAGCTTAGGGATGTGGCTGCCAGCCTTGCTTGGGGAACACTCCAACTCATGGTAGATAAGCATAACCATCCTGACACATGCTTCCAATATCCACAAAATAAATGATAAATGTAAAGTATTTATAGACAGTCCCAAGGACAAGGAATCCCAAATCCCGAGTCTG
Organism: Streptopelia decaocto; assembly: GCF_964273445.1. Taxonomy (NCBI): domain Eukaryota; kingdom Metazoa; phylum Chordata; class Aves; order Columbiformes; family Columbidae; genus Streptopelia; species Streptopelia decaocto. Next base: position 63,242,510 of record NC_138659.1, on the reverse strand, counting down.
CTATTCTTGGCCTTTCACAGTGACATAAAAAAGCCAAAGTTTTATGAGAGTGATTGCTAAACCAAGATTGACTTTTTGGAGGTGTTGCCTTACGTCCAGCTCTGGTGGATTTCAGACACGAATGTTCCCTGACAGTGAAAAAGCCTTTTCAGGTGTCTCAAGCCAGGCATCCCAAATCAGTGACCACTTTTGAAAATAAAAACGTAGGTCTGGGAACCCGTTCCCACTAAGTCTTGTTTATGCGAGTGCACAGCTACAATGGGCTTCTTGTCTGTGTAATGGCCAGACTCTGAGTAAGGATTTGCAGACTCAGCCTCCTAATCACAGCCAGTGGAATCCTGGCCCTACTGAAATCAAGGGAATTTTCCTTTTGACTTCAGCTGGGACCTGGATTTCACCTTCTGTGTTCCCATACACAAAATGTAATTAACCAGGCTGCTTTATTTTTTTTTTTCCACAGGAGCGTTGGGAGGCTGTAGTCATTAGTGGCTACAAAGCATAATTTTATTTCTTAGTATGGAAGCTGCTGTCCAAAACACTGTTAATACCGCCTTTAAAATCACATCACTTCTTGAACATTTGCAAACAAGCAAACAAAATGCCTGAAGCTCCCCAAAATAAAATAACTTCACCTTTAGCACTTGAACTTGCAAGTACTGTATGTCAGCCTGGGAGTGCAAAGTCTGCATTTCATGAGCTGCAAAAACTCCCTGGGGGAGATCTGGGGACCGCCAAAAGTTCTTTGGGGGACTCTCTTTTGTACTGAAACTGGGAAACTCTCAGCGGGCTTACCCAGCTGCTGGAAATTCTTCCACAGACACTGATGTGCAGCGTTGTTCCAAAACAAATATCTCCGAGTCCCACACTTCATCCATCTGTTTCGCATTTCAAGGAGTTAGTGTTCCACACACAAGTGTGTTAAGAGACTGAGAGAGCAAGCTGGACCAACAAAGGCTCATTAAAGAAGGGGGGAAAAAGGAGGGAGGGGAGAAGAAAAAAAAGGAAGGGAAAGAAAGAAAGAAGAAAGCAAGCTATTTTCCAAATATTGTATATAGAGCCATTGGGCAGGGTTAGTGTGGAACTGCAAAGGCCAGTGAGAAATCAAAGGATCTCGCCCCTAAAGCCCCTCTGAAATATAAAACGTTAAGTTCCAGTTCAGGACAATACAGAGAGCTCAAGCAGAAGCACATTAATGTCAGGGGGTAGCGCAAGCTGAATTTGTCCCTGATGTCAAATCATCAACTGGAGAGCAGTTGCACCAGGAATGAAGGAGGCTGCAGGTTCCTACCACTCGACCTGACTTCTGCTACATTTAAAGTCATAAAAGGTACCCAGTGCTGACCAATAAAAATTAAAAGCAAAGTCAGGGTCATTTTTGTAGTTCTGATACAAACCCTTCGGACTGCTGGAAACCTAAGTGAACTGCTCCGCAGCTTTTGTTTTCTATAATTGTCCCTCACACAGTGCACTGTGGGGACTGCTGAATGCATTTCATACATTTTTTGGCAGCAGCGTTCCGTGTTGTGTTAAGGGTTCATTAATCTGCTTGCCACTAGGCCCCTGTGAAAAGAGGAAATTGTTTCACACTTGCTGAAAGACAGAGAAAAGAGTTTAGAGAGGAAGGAGAAACAGATTAAATGGGAAATACAAGCGATGGAGAGACAGGTTTGGGGTAGTGCTTTGTCAGTTCTCGATTCGCACAAAGGCTAACATGTGAACTCGGGGAATGTGACAGACTTTTGTTCGGGGAAACTGTGCTACTGTGTCATTAATTAGCCCAAGACGGGAGATTTGGCTGCAGCTCATCTCTGCTCAGATTGTGTGAGCTGAAACAATCGAGGCCCATTTCCAGGCCAAGATGGCAAAGGAAATGAAGGGGGCGTAAGAAAGATATTTGTAAAAGGAGCAAGTAAAGAGTAAACGGACATTGTGAATCAAAGAAACAATCATTTCAGGGAAAAGAGGCCGGCGGGCTGGGGAGCAATGATTTTCATGAGAAAGAGCGAGTGGTACCGGCACATGTTGCGTCTGCCAAGTGATGTCCAGCTGCTAGAGTGGGTTCACCCAATTAACTCAGTCTGGACTCTGTGTGTTGTACCCAGGGCATTCCTGTAGCCAAGGTTCAGAATCAAAATGCCCTCAAGGCCTGGAGATACATTTCTGCTCATGATATGCTTTCTAAGCCTTCATTTAAACTCTCAGACACAAAATGGCTCTGGGAAGAGCACAGGGCTCCTGGGTCCTTCACCGCTGTGTGGTTATACACGGCTGGAAGGAAACACCAGGGAAACGTTCTCCCAGCTGGACTCAGACCTTGTGCTTTCCCATTGGTAGCAGCAAGTCCTCTGCAGAGGCAAAAGCAAGAGCTGTTGTCATCACGTTTCACAGCAAACAGCTCTTGGGGAACAATCCTGCGGGAAGTTTTGCTCTGCTCCCACTGATTTGGATGTCTTTTGTGCATATGCATAAGGGTTGCAGGATCAGGGCCAGTACTGTGCTAAAGCAGTGAAGATCAGACACGCAGTAAGGATGACATACTGTGTTTTCACAAAAACAAAACAAAACAAAAACAAACAAACAAAACCACAAAAACCCACAAACAAACAACCAAATACAAACAAACAAACAAAAAACCCAACCAAACAAACAAAACCCACAAAACCAGACTGCTGTGGTTTGAGTTTATAGGCCTATTGACCATCTCCTTAAAAACAGGTGGACATTCTGACAAATGTGTTAACCAGGCTCTAGTTTGTCTCAGTGATTATGAACTGGTTAGGCAAAACAAAATTTGATAATAATTTAGACTGGGAATAACCTATTTTGTTTGAACCATTAAAACACAAGACTGGAGCTGCTGAATAAATTCTTGTTGTGAACCAACTCTAATCAAGAGGTTCTTCCCTTGCTCTTCATGAACTTTAATATAAGCAAACTGGTTGCACTGGCCAGATGGCAATAAGATTCGCACATCAAGTTTTACGTGCTTTAACATTTTTTGGCTGGTTCTGAGTACAATCACCTCTTACAGAGAGACACTTGGACTCTACCCATAGTTCAGTTGCTCAGAACAAGGTCATATATTGTTAAGAAACAGTGGTGTTTAACATTTCACCTTGTACTTATATTACAAGGTAGTTTGGTTGGTACTTCTGCGGGAAGAGAGGATGTTTTCCTCAAAGCTCTAGTAAATGTTCCTGCTTTACCCTTTGCATTCTGCAAAGACCTGCCTTTTGACAGTGTTTAACTTCTGCGCAAAGGTAAAGGAACATGAGATGGGCAGATATACTTGTACATTGACATTACAAATAGCATTTGGCAAGACACACCTCACCATTGCTCAGCTCAGGAGTGGACCTTTTGTTTTTTTAGTTCTCCGTCAATGTTTCATGGAAATTTGAAATAGGCCAAATGAACAGGAATAGCCCATGACACTATGCCTCCCACCGCTGAGTCACTGCTGGTAGGACTGGGATGGACTCGTATGCTCCTGTACCACAAAGGGGCGTATAGTTTCTCAGATACTTGGTTGACTGTTAAATGAATGGCCAGCACTTCATTCTCTGTAGCGTGTCATGATTAATTCATCTCCTTCTCATACCCTGCTGTACATGTTGTAGTGGGCTTCATTCATGAACCAAAAAAGACCTGAGTAATGCTCCCCTACTCACAGTTTTGTTTCTCCATAGAAGGTCAGAAAATATACCATGGCTGCAGGTGGTCTTATGTAAACAAAGCAATCTGGCCCAAGTTCAAGGCTAGCAATATCATATTGTCAAGTGATCATTTTGTTGAAATAGTTGGATGCCTATAAAACATCTGCAAATGCTAAATTTAAAATACAAATAAAGCCCTAAGTTGGAAACTCCTCAGACTTCTGGTGAAAACATTGTTTTCTAGAACACAGCCTCTCTTGTCCCATGTAAATCTAATGCTGAATGTGGACAAACAGCTTAGCTCCTGATAGTGCCAAGAACATGGGCTTTGCATGGGTGCAGAGCTCTTTTATTCCTGCAGGATCACAGCCCAGCTTCCCAGAGAAAAAGTGATGGGAGAGCAATAAAAATCAGCTTGGGAAGTCAGGGGGAGAAGGCTCAGGGTGATATTCTTGCAGATTGTGAAACCTAAATTAAACAGAAGAATGAAATCATCATTCTGTTACTTATTTAGCACTTGGCTGAGATGTTAGGCCCTGTCCTGAGAAAAGTCCATAAATGGTATCACCCCAGGAGCAGAACGGTGAAGGCATTAAGTCATGGGGATGCTCATCTGAGATAGAGCTCCCTGCTGATTCTCTGCTGGTCCCTGACTGCTGGAGCACAGGGAGATGAAAATGCCACCTCAATCTGTCCCCAGTCCCGCTCGTATTTGTTTAACTGTGCACTGCAAAGCAAAGGAACAGACAGAGCCAGAGCTCCCTCAGCTCAAAGCCTACAAGCTCCGGACAAGTTGAGGGCTTGCAGCAATGCTACATCTACTGAAGGAGCAGCGGAATGGAGGGAGGGAAAAGTCAGGAGCTGAGTAATTTAGCAGGATACAAGAACTTTGATGGGAAAAGGGCTTACAAAAGGTGGCTGCCACCTCACCTTACCTTGGAGGTAAAGGATAATACAGTTAAAGCCTCTCCGTATGTAACCAGAAGGAGCCCTTAGGTTTTGGTTTAGCACTTAACAAATCCGAACTAAGGGAGAGAAGAAGGAGGGAATGGAGAAAAGAAAGGAGGAGTGATTTTATACATATTTTTTCCATGCTTGTTTTTCAGCCCTACCAACTTTTCAGCTAACACCCTTACTCACGGTTCCTAAGTAAAACCTACTTCTGAATACTTGGGGTAAAGGGACAAAGTTGCTTTGCCACTCTGTATCTGCAGCAATTTCTGCTGTTGAGGAGACACTGTGCACTGAAACAGCAGGTGGTGTTGCAGGTTAGGAGTGAGCTACAAAGTGGAGTTTTGCTCAGCTCTTGACTGCACAATGTCTGGCTCGAACCAGTGATATTAGTCTCTGAGGCTCTGTCCAAGCTACAGCTTGAGCTGCACTCGCACACACAGCTGTGCTGTGTTCAGAACCGTCGGCAGAGGTTTCCTGGCACGGTTTTGCTATCCAGCTTTGCAGCCTGGGATTTCTCTAACAATTGTGCAAGCCGAAATCACGCTCTTGACTGTCCCTCTGGGTAATATGTCACTTAATTGGTTAATATGCTTATAATATCACTTAAAGTCGTAGCGGATGTGAACATAAATGGCTTTGAAAAGCAGCTCCAAATGTAATTATAAGCCTTATTGGCTTTTAAAAGAAAAAGAGAAAAAAAAAAAACCAACTTCTGTTGCTGGCACAGGTGGGAGTGATCCTGCAGATGGGGCAAGAAAGGCCTTTGGCATTTTTACTGCAGCACCAGGTCGTTGTTTCAAGCAGTGTGTAACAAGCATTTTCTCCTCTGGGCAGCCCTGAGCAAGGTCAGATGATGCTGGGTTTCCAACACCCTCCGCTGCTGGAAGCACCCACTTCCCTATGGCTCTCGCGAGGGTCTGCCCGGGGCTGCAGAAAGCGGGGGCATCCGTGGGCAACAGAGCCCTTGGAGCACTAAGATGGCCACAGCTGTTGTGCCAAGTTTTCTGGCAACCCGAGGAGCGTAAAGTATTTTAGATGCTGCTTCTGTGCTAGCATGGACATGTCCCGTGGTTCCCATCAGGGCTCTCTGGGGAGCAGTGGGGCTCCCCAGAGGTGCTGGGGCAGCACTGCTACCATCAGTGGGTCACTTCTGCTCAAACAGGGCATCCTGCTCGTGTGAGGCATAACGCTCCTATAACATTCTTCAGAAATGGATAAATAATTCATCAAATTCTCCCTTCCCTGTTACCAGATAAATGACCAGCACTTACCTGAATTTTCTAGAAGTGTAAATGTCCCTCATGTATTAAGTAAATATTGCTCTCCAACATCCACTGCTGCCCTGCAGATGCATACAATTCACTCCCTGCCTGAGAAAAACATACACATTAATGATATATTCAAACTGTAACAAAACAGTTAATTCATTTGCTAATACATCTTTTCTGCTTCAGAGCCTATCAAGTAATGAACATTTAATGACCCATTCATTTTCCTAAGAACTGCTGCATGGCACAGTGGAATCAATACAAAAGATGACCATTTTCACGCATCAGATAATCTTATCTACAAGGTTAAGATAATATTATGTTAATGTTTCCTGCATTATCTTGCATGTTTTAGACTCCTTTGAGAGGGATTCATTTGGTTTTAGCAGCTTTTGCAAGCATTTTTACCTCCTGGATGATTTCTGTTTCACTTTAGATTTACAATTATTTTCTGCACTTGGTCAGATGCAGTAAATAGTAATGAAAAAACAAATAATCAGAAAAAAAAAAAAAACAGCACAGGCAAGTGTTATATTTGACCCACTTTAACCTCCAGTCCTCTCTGTAAAGCAGAACTGGAGAAGACAGTAAAGAAAGGCCAAGCTGCAGCTGAAGTATGGCTCTTGAACTCTCTTCCGAGTGCTTGCTACAAATAATAATCAAGCACAAATTAAAAACAAAAACAAAATAAAACCCCTTCAGACTAATACCCCTCTCAGCCTTCAGTTCATTTAAACCCAGGCCTGGAAGGCATGCAGGTGATGCCATCCAAATATGGATCCTCTCGTGGGAAGGACCATGTCCCCTTGGAAAACTCAACCTCTGGCTCCACCTGTGCCAACGATGGAGTCAGAGGTGCACCGTGGCTGGGACCAGAATCCCAGGCCATGCTCTGCTGTGTGGCCACGCTCACCTACAAACACGGAGAAGAAAACTGGGCCAGCAGGTGTCTGTAAGATGCGAGCATGGCTGCAATACCCTCCCTGCCAGCAGCGGCAAATATATCTGGAGGTGCTACTTGGCGTGCCCCACGCTGCGACTCCGAGGTGTATCCGGAGACATCACATGCATTTGTAATAGCTACATAATATGCACATTTAAGAGTCCCTGAGTACTCGTTGGCCTCTGTGAATACAACCAAAAAGCTTGTTGTGGTCTGTTGGGTCAAAATACAACTTTTTTTAAAAGTCCCTAAGCATGGATTTTACCAGTACACCTCAACAGCTCCAACAAAGATTTCTCTAATGCAACAGATAAAGAGCACACATTAAAATGTCCCTGAGGAACACCACAAGGACAGCTGCATGCAAGGCTGTGTGTAACAGAGGGGGTCCACACGGCCCTAAGCTCCTCTGTTGACTGTGGGAAGGAAGGGTGTTTTAACTGTGGTCACCTTTGCTTTCCTGGGGCTCAAAATGAAACCAAGCCCAGACAAAGCTCCAGCAGCCCAGCTACAAAAGCACAGGCCGAATGAAACATCACGGCTTCCACCTCACTGTGCATTTCTGGTTTTTAATTACTTCTTCCTACAAGTAGCATCTAGGATCATATGACCTGGCAGCAGGTTTGAAAACATGGATGTGGACATGAGTAGAGCGCAAAAGAGGGACCTGGCACCCCCAGGCAGCCGCTCACCTGCAGGAGCAGCAGCCGTCTGCTCTGTGCAGCTCTTTCATACACCCTCCTGGGAGAAAGAAGTATTTGTAAAAACTGGAAAACGAGATGGCAAAGCCAAAAAAACCTGGCAAGTGAGCTCAGTTGGGTGTATTGCCACAGCCTGTTTCTCAATTCTGCCTTTTTTGTGCGTGCAATGCCTGCCATCTCTGACCAGGTCCTTAGCTCCTACCCCTCTAAAACAAATAAACAGTTTTATTATGAAATGAGGCACTGATATTGTTTTTTCAAGCTAAATTCCACATCAAGGCAGCAGAGCTTGCTGGCTTTTCAAAGCACTAGCACACTCCCCCTGCCAGCCAGTGCTGCCAGCTCTCCAGTTTCCTACTGGGTCTTGCAGTCCTGGGCACACTTACTTTAGCCCCAAAAACCTGCAATCCATGGAGCTCAGCTCCCAGGCTGACTACGCCTTCAGTTGCTGAGATAGTATTGAAAACCCTGAAAATAAGGTTTGATCTTACCCTGCAGCTCCAAAAGCAATGGATAATCGCAGAGAATGGCACTTCTTGTTGCTGTTTTATCCAGAGAAGACAAACTTGCATTCTGTCAAGGAGACAGAGATATTAACAGAAACAGAAGAAATAAAAATTAGTTTTTCATTTTGTCATGAAAATTATTTTTCTTTCTTTAATTGTAAAACACACTGATTTTTTTTGACCTGAACACTGTGATTACATTACAGGGTCTTGCTCTAGCACATAAAGTAGGAAGCTGTTAACAGACATAGATTATCCATCCTGCCTATAGGTAATAGAAATATAAAACCAAAACTGTAAAAAATTATTTTGCTTTGTTTTACATTTACACAACATCAGTTTTTCAAGTCTGCTGAGAATCAAGTAATTCTGTAGGTATGATGACTCCTTTCTGCAGGCAGCACAAGCAGGACAGGAGGTATAATCAGAGGGGCATCTCTGGGGACACTTCCTGGAGCATAAAGAATTTTATCCTGTCTGAGCACAAATTATTTGGGAGAGGGAGACTGAGAGATTTTTGCATGCAGGCTTTTTTACATTGGTCCTGCAGATTAGGTGATGCTGGATGACAGGTTTTGCAATGCACTGTAATAACAGGGTTATGGGAAATGGAACCCCTAATTGCGGACATAACTGGCCAGCTTTAGGGGGATTATTGTCCATATAAATATGTAAGGTGCTCCCATGACTTCCCGTGAACTTTGATCAGATCCTTTGTCAGTGGCTAAAACTATGTGATTTACTTGAGTTTGCAGATTGGTAGAGTGAAGGATTCTACTTGCCACGGAAGAGCAGAGAAGCACAAGCCATAAGTGAACCCCCAGTTGTGGCACAGGACCTAAGAGCAGCCTGCACCACTGAAATGAGCCACAATGATTCTATTAAGACAAATATGCCCCACTCCTCTGGGGATGAAATCATGTTAGAGCCTAAAAAGCCTTGCAGCAACAACTATACTTCTGTAGTGTTATTGCACAGCCTCTGCTGTAAAGCAGGGGGGGAACCAAAGAGAATACTATAAAGAAGCCTTCTTGAAATGAGAGGAGAAACCCCTTGACAATTGGATGATTGGTTAAAATTAGTCCCACTACACAAAAGCAACTGTTCTGATCAAGCCCACGAGATTTAAGCTCTAACACTGAGGAATAAAAACAGATAGAGAGACAGGTTGAGAACACAGTTTTTACATAGCTCCACAGATCAAAACATTCTACTATTGCTTAGAATAACAGTGACAATTACTAAGGAAGGGATTTTAAAGGAATAGGCACTGGAGAGGCCCACAGGAAGAAAAAGGGAAGACTGAAGTTCTTGACAGCAGGGCTGAAGACAAAAAAAAATACAAAATGAACTTTTCCAGAACACTCCAGGAAAACTCTGTGAGATAGGGTCTTTGCAGCTAAAAGGCCTGACAGGAAATGGAAGTTTGGGTGACTAATTGAAATTGATTAAAATGAGGCAAAGACAGATGAGTTCTGTTTCTACTCTTTCAGTAACTGACAAGGTGAATGCCTCAGTTTTGCCATCTATAGATGCATGGGCTAATCAGTTCTCTGTCATCGGCAAGGCAGTCTGGGATTAGAAACAGTTCAAAATCACTGAGGGAGCTGTGTATGCTAGGTGTTGTATGGATTATACTGGATTTATTTCCAGGGCTGCTGCTTCCAGAGCTGAATCTATGAACCGATGGGACACTCCAGCGAAGGGGCCTTCTGACTGCTTGGCTCCACAGATACTGTAATAGCATGCACCTAAATTCCTGACAATTCAGCTCCATGGTCTTAACTTCACCTTTGCAAGCAATACCTCCTAAATGTAAAAGAACATTTTCCCTTGCCCTTACCAATCTTTCTAGAATTGCCTTCTCCACTGCTGTTCTGTAACAAAACATGAGTCCCCTACTTTGTCTGCCCTCCATATATTCTCACTGCTCCTTCTTTTTCCACAGTTTGATCAGGAATTGGCCTATTGTCTTTCAAGCTTATGTGAATTGTTGTTTTTCCCCCTTACACAGTGGATTCTCATTGTTAATATGTGAGTTATATGATTACCCACAGCTGGAAATTCACTTCTGTAACCATATAGCTATTTCCTGTATTTTTAGAAATGGCTTTTTCCAGCCCCTCTCACATCTAGTCCCAGTAGTACTGGTTTTAAATAGAAGCTTATATTTATCTACAAAGTATTGAGTCCTGGCATCCCTCAAGGGACATAAGAATCATTCTCCATCTTACATATATGACAGCTCTACAGAGACTGGTTTACGATGGCAAGAGGGACATATACGTTGGCCATTGTTCTTCCATGAATGGGCATCACAAGCACTTTTGTTCTTTTGGGGTACATAATCGACCTGAAACCTACAGCCTGTGCTTAGATGTTCCACTGTGTTCCCTTCAAAAGTACACTGCAAAAAGGCTGCTTGCCAGAAGCATCTTAGTTGCTTCGAGTGCTGCACAAGATAGGAAGCTCATTTGCTGTTTTTAAAGCTATCAGCAGGTTTTACTTCTGATTTTACTCAGAAGGGCTCTGCCAGGTGGCCTGACATGATTCTATAGGACAGAAACAGATGATTGTGGAAGATGAGGAGACGCTCTTGCATTTGGTCTTACTAGAAGGGAAGAGCGTACTAAAAACAAAAGCAAGATCTAATACAACAAAGGCCAAGAGAGCAGATCACAGCCTGCATTGGATGTTTATCCCGTATTAGAAATGTTCTGTGTATGATAGAAAGGCGAACATAGTATCAGTACACATCTTCCAATCACTGCAGGCCACTGCAGCTTCTCCACAGTGTACATATGTCTGCTAGAGGAGAAACCAATATATTGGCATAATATTCTTTTAAAAACACAGTGAGACTCTGAATAGTGTGCTGTGCTGGTTTGACTGAAAATGAGTTAATTTTCTTCATGTAGTTAGAAACCTTTCTCTTTCATAGCTAGCAGAGTTGTTGTTTGAACTTAGTTTGAGAACAAGAGATAACACCCCGGGACAGAGTTAATGTTTTTAATAGCTCTGGTCTGAGGGCCAAGGATGTTCTGAGTGCTCTGCCTACAGGAGTGAGGAATCGAGGAAGGGGGGTATGGGTGGGGCAGAGCTTGACTGACATCCAGCCTGATCAGTAAGACTATTCCATCCCATTAGCACCATGTTTCATATTTAAGGAAAGTCAGGAGCTTCCAGTCTCGCTCTTGCTTCTTTGCTCTTTTTGTTGGAGCCAGGGGATTTCTGTTCAGGAATTTCATTAGTTGGGCCATCTTGCCATTTTGCAGAGGCCTCTGAGCCTTTCTGCCTTTTTTTCCTGTTTTATCTCTCTCCAGGATCAGCTGTTGGGACCAGGTGCTATTTCCTGGGACTGGCTTCTCAGTGCGGATGCAGTTCATGTGGAATTGCATTGAGTATCTTGTATTTCATATTCTATTTCTATTTTATATATATATTTGCTAGTAGTGTATTAGTATTTTGTTATTTTCTTAAACTGTGTTTGTCTCAAGCCAAGTTTCTCCCTTTCCTTTAGTTTCTCTCCCCTGTTTGGGGGGATGGGGTTGGAGAGTGAACGAGCAGCTATCGTGGTTATATTGCTAGCTCAGGTTAAACCACAACATGTGTGTAAATGATCTATGGGGTAATAACTGAAAGGTTCTCTTATTCTGCATGTGACCCACTCAAGAGCAGCACATGACACGGGACATGCAAGAGGTGACAGAGGCACCTAGAAAGCCTGTAACTTTCGTCCCGCTTTCATTTGCCCAGGACAATGGAGATTACTCTGACATCTGTCAGTGATTCTTATCTCTCCTTCCTCCTTTTCCATTAAAGTTGGCTCCACAGATACTGTAATAGCATGCACCTAAATTCCTGACAAAATTTTCAATACGAACAAAAATATCTAGCAGAAGGCCTGATGATTTTTTAATAAAAATATAACTGAAAGAGCAGACTGAGAAAAAGACCCATTGGTCCTATGGCTAAAAAAATAGTGCTTTTTTTAGTGCTGTTAATTTGAGATCACACGGTTGACTTGTCTCAGTTCCATAATTCCAAAGATAACTGCAGAGGAAAATGAAAGGTATGAAGCAAACCCAAAATATCTCCTCACCTGACTGCAGGAGCTATGCTCCTTGCTACCACCTGCCATTCAAGAAACTAACCAAAACACAGGGTCTAACTTCTCCTGAATTTAAGTAAATCAAAATATTCTGAGGTTACAACTAAATATTATAATGAGCAGGGCACGCCTACCCTCACACAAAACTCTGAAGTTATGTCAGCCGAACGGGTATGTCCCTGCAGTGCAACGCTGCCTGAACACATTAGCTTGAGATCAGGCATATTAAAGTCACGTTTGCATGGAAACACAGTTATGATGTTCCTGGATCAAATATTGGTTCATACCATGGGAGAGATGTGTGTCTCTGCCCCACACCCTGAGCTCCTCTCATGCCAGGGGGATGCTGTGCAGGACACCCTTGTGCAGGGGCAGAAAGTTGTTGTAGAGCTGAGAAATCGCACCCTGATCATCTGATTGCTGCTGTGGGATTTTTTTCTTTTAGGCCCCTCTAACAAAGACATATAACATGAAAAGGCTCAGTTTTCCACAAAGAAATATTTTGCCGTACAAGTGTTCCTGTGAAGACATCATTTCATGACTGCCCCGGTTCAATTTAGAGAATGCGTGCAGGGAGGAGGGGTTAAAAATGCTTAAGAAGAAAGTTTCCCCAGAACTACTCCCTGTTGAGTACACAGGGGGGATAAGCTTTGACAGTTTAGTTTTAAACAAGAGATAACATCAAATAGGCCCATGGGACTGGTTCCAATTATCAACCCAAACAAAAAGAACAGCTGCACCCAAAAAAGCCTGTGCTTACAGTCGTATTTCATTTTAACCACATAACAAAGAAAAAGTTTCATGATACACAAGGCTTTTGGGTTTTCTTTTTAATTCCACAATGCATTTATTAAGTCACCACATCATATGGTATAGAAATGCACAGTCAATTAAGCAGGCATTTCATTAACATTGCTCTTATACTTGCATCAAAATGTTTTAGGTTAATCAAACCATTACATTAGAAGGGAATGCTACAAAAAGGAAATAACTGACAACTCTACCTACAAAACCCATGACTTGATGTCGATATTGTTCCTGGTTGCCTGTCAAGGTAAAGTATCTTGGGATTGTATTTCCTTGGAGTTTTCACAATGATAATGAGAACAATTATATTTCTCCATCTGGAATCCATTAAATATGATTATGATTGCTGACTTTTCTATCCTTATTACTATCTGGATTAGCTAACCCTATTACAAAGACCATGCTCCCAAAGCTCACTTGCAAATATGGTTATATGATTTCCTGTCATCCAACCAGAATGTCTTTCTCTTTCTCTCTCCCTCTCTCTTGTTCTTCTGTTCATGTACCATTTTACAAACTATTTTGCCTTTGTCTCAATTATAAGAACCTTAATAGGTTCAAACTCCCAGGTGACCTGTATTTGCAGGTGTTTAAGGGGGGGAAATCAGCTGCCCTATGTGGTAATGACTCTTGCGTTGCCTCAATCAAGTAAATGGATCTGGCCTGTAACTTGCAGGTGGTACAGGGTGGAAATTCATACATCCTGACCATGTATTTCATGCAGAATATGTAAAGATTAAGTAAGGACTATTAAGAAAAATGTTTTTACAGAGAAGGAAGAAAACAGAGGTTTTGTACTATAAATTTAAGAAGTGATCATCTCAGTTCAGAAAGATAAAATATTAGCTTAAGTCTTACCAAAATCTCTGGGTTTCATTCTGTGTTCATTTGCCCTATTAGTAAATGCACAGCAATTCTACTAGTTTCAGTGAAGTTGCTCCATATTTATACTGGTATAATAAGTATCAGAACGTATCCTTCTTTATCTGCAGCATTTCCTGTGAGTTTTCATTAAGGAGTATGTTAAAAGCAGAAATTATATTGGGTATGTGTCAATCCACAGTGTTTTCGTCCATACCAGATTTATCTCAAGGTTTGCATGTCTTCAGCTGCAACATTTAATGTGACTCTTTTTAAATGACAGAGTCTGTAATAGCAATAAGACACACCAGAACTGTACACTCGTCTTTGCTCCTTGATACCAGAAAAGTGTCTTTAGGTCTAAGCTGCAATGGTTTCCTGTAGGGTTCTACATGAAACTATTTCAGAAGAAACTCCTGCTTCACCTGTGCCCATGGATCCCTACTTTTTCCTCAATTACTACTTCTGTACATCAACCCTCATCTACTGATTTGAGCACTAAGAGGTTCGTTGATGCATTATAGCTTTGCACAGCCAGCTCAGAACTTTCAAAATATTTGCTTTGTGCTTTGATTATGCATTCATTTTGACTTGAAAAAGGATTATATAATAATAAGCAGCATTTCAACAGAAGCCAGTTGTGGCTGTTTCTATCTGTAATGATTGTTTAATGACTATTTAAGACGTGCTGCCTGGGGTTGTCTAATCAGCCGTTTTTTATTAGCTTTCAATGAATTCATAAAGTGATACCTAATCAGTGGTAAAACTTCAGTATTGAGCAAGGTAGAGATTCATGTAGGAAAATATAAAGGTCAAAAATTAGAAATTTCCATTACTAATTATTATTGCGGGCACTTATAAGGCAACCATTGTCATGACATCCAGAAAAAAAGATATATCAGAACAAAGAATGTTTTTCTATCCTAAATTTTCTTCATTAGACCCTGGGAAACTGGGTTTGATTCCAACCTTATGGAAGACAACGGAGAAAACCACCTTGGTGAGTCCACTGCCTTTGGATCAGGCTCGTGGTGAGAAGAGTTGTTCACACTTTGCTACTCTTGAATCCATTTCAGCTGCTCTCTCTTCACAGCCACTTTTAAATCTTTTTATTACCGTAACATTGTGAAAGTAATTCTTTCATAATAAATTTGAAGAAGAACAACCATGAAGATAATTTGGGAGTCACGTGTCCAGGGGAAACACACTAAGTGATCTAAAACATCACACACATGTCTCTCCCATTTTTTCTTCAAGGAGTTAAGTATTTTTAAATTACTGTGGTCTAATGAATCCTTGCTACTCACCAGCTGAGCACCAGCAACTGACTGTTTGCACTGTTTGTTCATTGCAAGTATGAGCTGAGAGGTGTTTGCTTAAAACTTGCTGAAAGAGCTTTACACTGACTCACTATCTCATGTTTGTGACCAGCTAAGGGCATCCACATGCTACTTCCCACAGCTCATTAAGTTCATTAAGCTACAGTAACATGATCATGTTTTAAGAATTCTAATTGTCATAACTGTGGCTGCCACTAATTCGCTGTGGTCACATTGAAATCTATCGAGTACCACCAGTATGAAATCTACATGAAAAAGCAAAAGCTTTTTAATTAAATATCCAAGTTGTTTAGTGACTCATTTCCAAGTGCCAGCAACTTTGCTGTTTAAGACGTCCTTTTCTGTTTTCCTCTTGTTTCTGTCCAGATCCTTCTGTTCTTTCCTTCCTTTGTGCTCATCCTTGCTAATGATAAAATTGCAAGGCCACAGCAAGTTACCCAACACAAGCACTACCCACAGCAGTAAGAGCCTTGATGTTAGTGGGCTAGCAGAATCAGAGTTGCCAAGGAGATACCTGGCCTAACCGAAACCACCACTGGATTGTTGGTTTGCCTTCATATTGCTTCCTAGTCAAGGAAAAACATCTTGCAGCAACATGGGCACTTCAAATCTAGCATTCATGATGAATTTGCAATGCGAAAGACAGTGCTGTTCTCTTTGCTGTTGTGGGATTGAATCAACAAAGCATTTGGGCTAGTGCTTTTATTTATGTGCTGACATGTTTGGAAGAATTGTAGCTTCCATGATCATAACACCAGACATAGCAGGACATCAGCACTCTTTACACCTTGCAAGATCATCATTTGACACAGAAAAAGAAAGCTTCTTCACGTCCTTATATGCAGATCAACTTGCAAAGGCCTCCTCTTGGAGTCGCCTACAAAAACCCAAACCCACTCAGCAAAATCCTATCATAAGTTACATGTAAAGTTTTTCTGAGATGAACTATGAACTTTAAAAAGTCTGGAATCTTTAGCAATTGCTTATTGCCTGCAGGATAGATGCAGTTAGTATAGTGCCTTGTGGGCATGCCCTTAGCTGAAATTCTTATTGATGTTCCTTTGCTACTGCTTTCAAAACTGTTAAAATTCCTTCGCTCAAGTGTTCTTAGCACTTATGTTGATAGGGAATACTTCAAAGGATACATCTTTACTTTATCAAATCTGCTCTAATTTTGTCGATGGAATCAAAGACATTCATTTTAAGTCTAGTCAAGTTTGCCAACTGTCCTAAGCTCAAGAAATCAATTCCATATTGCCATATAATCAACCTAAACGAGAAGCCTGGAACACAACAGGGCAAACTTCTCCTCGCAAAAACTACATTTGCTTCAGCACGTTTACACTGGAAATAATTTTGTTCCACTATTCTTACTCCCATGCTTTTTCTATTTCTCCCATTCTTCTTAAAGCTTCCCTGATGTATTCAGCTCCATGGCTGTATTGATGAGCAGCTGACACATCAGTCCCCAAATATAGCTCTCAGTGGTGTCTGTTGAAAGTACAGCATCATGTACTTGCTTCTCTTTCTCACAGAAA
Source organism: Streptopelia decaocto (assembly GCF_964273445.1). Taxonomy (NCBI): domain Eukaryota; kingdom Metazoa; phylum Chordata; class Aves; order Columbiformes; family Columbidae; genus Streptopelia; species Streptopelia decaocto. The sequence continues at coordinate 63,225,825 of NC_138659.1, read as the reverse complement.
TCTCATTCGACACAAAGAACTTGCTGGGTGTTCTCAGAATGTTATAACAGCAAGGAATATAATGAGAGCCTATGCACTTGGCAAGCTTTTATGAACCAGCAGCAAAAGACAAAATAGGAGTTTTAAAGATGAATTCCTGGGCATTAGCGTCCACCCACTGTGGCAATCAAAACACTCTTTTTTTCTCTTAACTACCTAAATACAATTATAAATCTCATGTCAGTGGTACTGACTTGTCCCTCATGTCTTGTTTGGAACCACACATAGTTGTTCATTCTAGTTCAGGGTGTCAAACTAATTTTCACTGGGGGCCACATCAGCTTCTCGATTGCCTTCAAATGGCCAAAAGTAATTTTAGGAGTGTATAGATGTAACTACATTTATACAGTCCTAAAATTACATTCAGCCCTCCAAAGGCAAACATGAGGCTGATGTGGCCCACAGTGAAATTTAGTTTGACACCCTGAACTAGTTGAAGCTTTAGTCTGAGTCATGGATTCTATAGTCATGATACAAAAGGCATTTGTTTGTCTTTTTGGTTTTGTTGTGGGTTTTGTTTGGTTGGTTGGTTGGGGATTTGTTTGGTTTTTGTTTTGTTTGGTTGGTTTGGTTTGTGAAATAATTTTAGAGACAGTCTAAACTAAAGGAAGAGATCTGAACACACTGAATAATTTCTGCAGGAAAATTTTATGCAAAACCTGGGAACGTATGAGTCTTTTTGAGCAAGGTGCTTATCCTCATTTGATCAAGTGTGCAGAACAGAAGTTACAAAGAAGGGTTATGAAAAATCTTCATTCCTATGCTAGTTGCATGAATAGACCTTTAAAAATTATTTTTACCATGGTGCGGGACCTGGCCTACTTCAGACTCTAAGAATCACAAAATCAGTTTGGTTTTGTTCTTTTTTAAAGTCTTCTCTCAAGTGTCAGCTCAGAAAAGTTTTGCCTCAATTGAGACTCTCAGTCTTCAGAACCATTGCAGGCCTCCACAATACATCTTACACAATATACAACAGACTGAAGATTATTACCCTCTTGTGAAACTTATCTCTCAGAAGATATCTAAAATCAATGTAGATTCAAAGATGAAAAATATGTGGTAGAAATATTATGACTTCCATTAAAAATTGCTACAGATGCAAGATTAACCTTGTCTCAACAATAGCAATTCACTCTACAGAGTATCCACAGTTTCCTGAAGATTATTCTCTTTCCTCATAAATTGTGCCACAGAACATTTTCCCTAAAATTTGGTTTCAAATTTTACTTTTAACAGTATTTTTTATTAGACCACGTAGATTTTAAAAATTGTGTCTTAGGCTAATCCTATATTCACATTCAAAATCAAGTAGCAAAAAGCCATCTACTAGAATTCTTACCTTTTTGGCAGTATAGAAACGAAAGCCCAACTGTGATGTAGGCAATGGTCGAAGTCATGTTGACTTCAGCCTGGTTTCCATATGAAAGAAGATTCACTCCAAGATTTTTGTTCCTGTTTTGTCTTCTACTTACATCTTTTGACAAGGAACTGACTTTGAATGTGTCCTGGAGCCTGAAAGAGATAACAAAGCAAAGTCAAGACATCTACAGCCACTTACATTGGCTCTAACATATTGCTGTTTGAATGAAGAAAGCCTGTGTGTTCTCTTCAGCTTAAAGTTGTGGTAAAGTCTCTGCAAAAGAACAAACCAAAAAAATGTGTAAAGTACCTACACAAATATACAAACGGATATAAAAAGAGAAAAGTTGCAGCATAACTTAAGTATCACTTCCTTTGTGTTGTGCTTCCAGTTGTCTGGCTCAAGGCCTTTAGTACATAAGAAATTTGTTTACAGGGAGTTCAGGCTTCATGGGGCTGGGTTGCAGAACAGAAACTCTCTGTAAATATATACATACAACTATGTGTATATAATGTATATAAAGTGCACGGATATACAACATCTGTGTGCTTGCATGAAGAACTTTCTGCATGAAAGGACACACTCATGCCCACCTGTACAGCCTGCATAGGTGCATAAGCAGTCACTGACAACTAGAAGCATGTATAAGTGTGTGTGTATGTGCCAATTAGGCTGACGACTCCTGTGCTGACAAGACGTGGCTCTGAATCCTGCAGTTCCAAAGAGGCTGTGGCGAGAAGCAGAGTGGCTGGATCCACTGCCATGTGGGAGACAGGCAGCTGGCAAAGAGGGAGCGTCGGCGTGATTGACACGTCAGCATTGTGCTGCTCCGCGAGTCTCTGTTGTGTGCCTATACGGTCTAGTTTGTTTTCCTTGGCACTTCTCACAATTCATTTAGTGGCAGCATCACTTGAAGAGATTGTGGCATCTGGTGGGGGGGGAGAAGGGGATGCATTCAAAATAACTGCAACTTTTAAAAAGAAAATTCTCTCAATATTTTACTTGTCTAAATATTTTACAAATGCTTTTGTGTTTCATACAAGCAAGAAGGTGAAGGAATTTTTACCTCTGTCTGTGTGGTGATGAAAGCAAACAAACAGTGACCCTGCAGTTAAATGGGCCCATTTCCAGAGTTTAGAATGATTCTCATTTGATATTCCCAACAAAGGATATTCCTCTTTATTAACCTTTGCATTAAGTTTGTGCAATTCCTGAGTGCTTTCCTCCAGACATTACTTACAAATGTTTTTTCCCTTTCTTGCCTTTTGAAGTAGGAGTTCAATAAACGTGCAGGCTGACCCTGGTGCCAACGCAGGCACGATGTCCCCTACGTCCCACACCTGCTGCAAAACTCCTTCCTCCTGGGGCATGGAGAGGGAGGGCTGCCCTTCCAAAGGGTTAAGGCATTTTTGAATACAGATTCGTATCTCAGGCACAGAAAACAGCACGTCGGATGAACAAGAAAAAAAGATCCTGTTTAGTTTCAGTGTGTGACATTTGCCTGGGGGAAGAAAGTGCAGAGCTCATTGGAAATCCTATTGTTGAAACTCTGACCAGTCAGTTATAAAGTGTCACGATTTAATATGCCAGAGTTGTTTCCATTTTCAGGGTCAATCACTCCATCTGTGTATGTGTGTGTGTGAGAGAGAGAAAGAGAGAGAGAGAGACTGTGCACTTAAATAAATGTTTTCAGGTTTTATATTGCTTAATTTGCTTTACAGGAATTCATTTTGTTTTCAGCAGAGTAGATCTCCAGCAAAATTGCTTCCTTCACAGTATGTGAAAGCACATTTTCCAACATCAAATCCTCTGATCAAAGTGATGAAATTTAGAGATTGAAGCAATAATTTTGACCTTGATCAGGTTTTATTCTGTTACATGATTAATCATACATGATATTTAAAAATATCAGGTGCCTGCCTGCTGCTGGTGTGAATTCCAGCTGAAAACACCACTTACAAAATAGCTAGAAGAAAGGTCAACAAATCTGAGCTTGTTACAGCAGCCTGCAAGTCCTACACATTTCAGTGTTTAGACATCAGTTTGCGATACCTGTTTTCTTTTATGACTCTGGGCTTTGTTACCAACTTACCATTAATAGGGTTCAGCCAATGCAGATCTTTTGACTCTTTTTCTCTCTCTGTCCTCACCTGTCAGCCTTCTCTTCATCAACTATATTTATTACAATCAAGCCCTGTCAACTGTCACAGCTTACATACAGTCTGCCAGTAAATATGTCTTTCCAGTCATTAGACATTCCTTCCAGTCACCTTGGGATTTCTACCTTGTCTATCTCACTCCAAAAAAACTTTTGTTCAGAAGTATTAGACTCCCACAGAGCAGTGTCAGCTTGGGGCCATTACTGTAGGAAGTGACAGAAAACACCAAACTGTCACTCATTAGGATCTAGTTTTTCCAGAGTTGATGTAAGTCAGATTTAGCCCCAAAACGAATCATGATTTATTTAATATATTTGCTTCTACAAGTGTCAGCTCATCAACTTAAAATGTTTTTCCTTTAACTCTATTGAGGCCTGTACAGAAAGTTTTCTTTGAAACCTTGTTTTTGCTCTAAGGCTCAATAATTAGAACAGAATCGAGAACAGTCAAGTTTCTGCTCTACAGGTGCATTTTAGTAGCCCTCAGTTTTATAATTATACGTACAAAGCGTTCATGTTAGAATTAAGACTGGACACGAGAGAAAATGCCACCTGGTGGGTAAGCTCTTTTTATGCTGGCTCCCAAGTCCTAGCTGAGATAATGTAAGTCTACAGATAAATTTAAAGAGAGAAAAACAATTAGTTAGGGAAGCAAGGATGGAAAAATTAAAAAAAATCCCCTTATTTCCTGATTATGCTGAGAACTGTCTCTGCAAAGAATCTATAGTCCATCCATCCAGAGTCAAGCAATATCAGAGAGGTATATTCAGAGGTGCTTCTGCAATTGCACCTACAGTCAAAGACTTTGCTGAGAGGCATAAACTCCAAATGGCTCCCTGACTCCCAAAAAGTGTGTATGTCATGCTGGGTTGGTGCTGGGATGTGTACTAGTATCTTGTCCCACATAGAGTTGGAAAGAGAGATGAGCAGAGGGTCTTGGAAGTCAGTGTATCACAGAGAAATATAAAATAGGTGGCATTTCCATTGGAAGAAGTGAGAGGAAATAAGGGAGGAATAAAGGTCCAGGATCGTTAACCCAAAGTATTTGAATTGCTTTGCACCTCAGGCACCAGAAAGTAAGAGTCAGGTCCTTCACTGGTACATATCAACATAGTCCAAATGACTCCAATGAATTTACAGAGCACTGATTTACAGAGCTAAGTAACCCAGCAAAAATGTAGGTAGCCAGATTTTGCATTCAAATAAGGATATCATCACTAGTGATTCACTTATTTGGCAGCTATTACAAACTGTAGGATACTATGCGATATCAAAATGCACATATCTCTGAGGTAGGAAGAATGACTATATAATTGCAGGTTATACTAAACAGGAATATACACACAAGTGGTGGAGAATGAACAAACTGTCCCATAAATTTTAAGTTACTTGGGATTTTTACTAGATATAATTACCAACTCCTCATTCTTCATTATCTGGCTGTGAAAACAACGATTCCTGCCACAAATTGCCATCTAAGATTAAATATTGAGCACAAATTATGACAATCATCAAGGAGGTAAGCAGGTCTTATGAATCATCTGCAGGATTCCCAACAGCTGTGACTGAGCAGGCTTGACCCTGATAACTGTGTGAGTTAGAACAGGTTCCACCATCAGGGATACAGAAAATTGTAGATTATTCGAGGTTTCCATTCTAAACCATGGGATCCATCCAGTATAACTCCTGACCACTATGGGGCTTAGCAGTCCCAGGATGCCAGCACGGGGGCAGCAATGAACACTAGGAAATTTCAAGCTACCTGCTTGGAACAATATCCTGGGGGTGGAGGGGAAATCTGCAGGAAGCCACTTTTAAATTTTGTGTGCTGTATCAAAAATTGACCCTTCAGTATTGCTCTGCTAGCAAACAAGATCAACTGTAGATACTTCCAACTTCCAAGCTCGTTTTCTGCCTTTTCATATGGCAGCTCTAGAAATGTACTCTGTTTAAAAAATAGATGCTTATTAATGTTTTGGTGATACTAAGAAAAGCTGCCACTTACATTTTTTAGCATCGAAACCCCAGGTTGCAGCTGATTAGTGTTGTGTAACCTTTCTTTTTGACCTGGTGAATGATGAAGAGCCACTACCTGCTGGTAGCTAAACATAACTCATCATAATTTACAACTTCTTACTGAAAAGAAGCAGCATTAATTATAAAACAAGGGAATGGAGGGTAAAAGGTAGGGTGGTACTATTTATCATGAGGTAGGAAAGCCTATTATCTGCCAGCACCACAGCCTTAATTTTGTTCTAATTTTGCAATATTTAAAGCTACATCAGTCTCCTAAACAATGTAGAGATTGGTATTTCTAACCTGCTTTTAAGTCCCTCACCACCTTTGCCAACCTAATTTCTGCTTTAGAAGTGCTTTACCCCAGCTGGATGGCTCACAGCCCCTACCCTGCCTGAGGGACCAAAAGATCATATCATCTTCCAAGAAGAGTTGACACTAAACAGGCTGGCCTGTACAATTCCCTGCGGAGGGAAAACTTGCCAGGTTCATACTGGTTAACATGTTTTTACATCTCCCAGGGAGGTTGGGGTGAACCTGCTGGAAGGATCAACCATGTCAATGTCTGTCCAGACCTCCAGACAAAACCAACCAGTGTCTCCTTTCACTGACAGGGAACGATTGCACCATGTAATTATCCATGATGATTTCATGACAAGGTGGTGCCTATACCCAGGTACAAAGGAAGCGATAGTGACTAAATTTTATTGTGCTGCTCTTTTGAGGAAAAGGTGAAAATACAGTCTATGGGGTGAGACTAATACAGTGAGAAGGTCCAAATTCAAAAACACCAGCCCAAGAGTCACTGGAAGAGTTTGAAATTTTGCTGACAAACAGAGTAATGATAAGTGAAGTAGATTTTCATTAACATTGATAAGGCCTCTCAAACAAAAATACCAGTATTAACAAAGTTTTGCAAGCTTTATGGAAGCAAATACACATTTATACAGTTGGGAAGCAGAGATCAGAGGATTTAAGGGACATTTCTGTATGGAAAGACATGCTTGCTGCTGGAATTGCCTTCAGACTGCCTCCCCATTTTTTGCCAGTCAGATGACCTGGGAAACCAGCTGACAAAAACCTAGCTCATCACAACAGACAGACCCCCAGGTCAACAGGTTTTGGATCAGGCCTAGGATTTTAAGTTTACGGACAAGATGGCAAATAAATATATAAAGGGTGAGTGCCATGAGGATGGAGCCAGGCTCTTCTCGGTGGCAAACAATGATAGGACAAGGGGTAATGGGATCAAGCTGGAACACAAGAGGTTCCACTTAAATTTGAGAAAAAACTTCTTCTCAGTAAGGGTGACAGACACTGGCCCAGGCTGCCCAGGGAGGTTGTGGAGTCTCCTTCTCTGGAGACATTCAAAACCCGCCTGGACATGTTCCTGTGCGACCTCACCTAGGTGTTCCTGCTCCAGCAGGGGGATTGGACTAGATGATCTTCCGAGGTCCCTTCCAATCTCAAACATACTGTGATACTGTGATACTGTGAAATAAATTGCCACAGGGCAGTCTGAGAAAGTAAAAAGTGACAACAGACACGCCAGCCACACTGGAAAACAAATGAAGGACCAGCACAGTCCAAACCAAGGGGTCAGCTGGCCAGGACATGGCAACTGTATCCTTAGTGTGTTCCTCAGTAAAACCCAAAGCAAGATCTGTAACAGGAACATCCTAAGGAGGGGGTCAATAGCACAGCATGATTTCCACTTGCCCTGTGGGATCTGTAAGAATTACCTTTGCATAGAAAGGCAATAATTCCCCTCTTCCTCAGCCTCCACAGGGAATCTGTCCAGCACCCTCCCAGAGGACAATGTGACTTGACTGAAATCAGCAGCAGACCTTGCTGGAACTCCAGTGCTGCACCATCATTCCAATCATACCTTCAATTTTTAAGCACTTTTTCCCTCAAATATGTCCTTTCAGTTATTACATTAAAAAATCCTGAACCCGCCAAAAGTCCTTCATTACTGGCCCTAGAGAGAATGTCCTAAAAATGAGATGCTAGGTTCTATTTGACAAATCATCTAAAATTCTTACACCAACCTGACTGTTGCACTCAATCTCCTTGGTATGAAAAGGGACTAAATAAATGCTTGCATGTTGACTGCAGCAAGACAGTTACAGAAACCGTAACCAACAAAGAAAATAATAACTGCTGAAGACGTAGACAAGGGAAGCAGTGGGGGGAAGGAAGAATGAAGGGAACCTCAAGGTTAAATAAGCAATGGGTCGGGGCACACAAAATAAAAAACCATAAACAAGAGAAATCTTTCATCATAATTTTGAAAGTAGAGGCAGACTGAGTCGTATTATGCAGGTGTACAGAAAGCACTTTGCTGCATTATGCCATCTCAAGTTCTTGCTCCTGTTTCCTTTTGTCAAGAGGTGTTTGATTGAAGACACAATTGTCTTCCAAAGAAAGCATAAAATGTCGTGTGAATAGGTCCAGTGATAGACTGCAGTATCTTGGATGCAGCAAGTAAAAGCAATGCTAATGGATTTGTACAGTAAATAATATGGGGCAAGGGGGAGAAACAATCAGGCCTAGCACAAGTATGGAGAAGGTCACTTAAGCCTCCGTAGTTTGCAGTGATTGCCACAGTTTACTCAGCTCAATGTACTTCATGCTGTGGAAGAAGGGCTTCCAAATTTCCCCTACAAAAATCAGAGGGGCACATTAACTGTTATGTGCCTTAAGCCCTGATTGTTGTATTACTGTTTTTTTTTCTGACTTGCTAGTTCCTCAAAAGTGCTTGTTGCAAAGCATCTGGCCTCATTCTTGAGGTATGGTGCACCCTAATGGATCACAGCAACTGTCCAGCAAGCTGAGACAGAGAAGTCCAGCTCTCTAACTGGAGCCCATGGTCACGAGGTATTTCTTTTGGCCCACAGCTTAATGGCCCAGATTTCATAAGGCTCTTCTGTAGCTCTATAAAGTGAATTGTGCTCTTCAAGAGACCTGTCTCACCTGAAGTTTTGCCAATTCAGTGGGAGATAAGGACCTGCTAAGCAGACATCAGTAGGTGCTAAATTAATCTTAGGAAAGGAGAGTAAAAATCACTAGTTGCAAACATTTCACTGCAATAAAAATTTTCATAGAGAGGAAAAAAAGGGAAAAAAGCTAAATGCACCGTGACTTTCAAGGCTGGCTTGCTATCCTGTTTCTGTAGTTGAATCATGGAAATCACATAATAGTTTGGGTTGGAAGGGACCTTTAAATGTCACTTAGTCCAACCTTTCAATGTGATATGCTGTGTTCATCAGGATGGCCGCCTTCCCATTCCCCTACTGTGTCCCAGGTACTCTCAGAGGAGATGTCAAATTTCTACCTTGTTGGCCTTCTAAAAAAAATGTTTTGTTTTTTTTTTTGCCTCAAAGTTATTGAAGTACGTGGCTCTGATCAGTGTGAATTTCATGTCACAGGTTTCATGGTCCCTGGCATTATTGTGGTCTTTCCTCTAGCTGGTGCTGGGGCTTGATTTCACCCTGCACTACTTAAAGATCATCTCAGAAAAAACACCCGCCTGGATGAGATGGCTCACTTTATTAATGTCCAACATGACTCTCTCGGGGAAAGCTGGACAAAGGGGTTTGCTTCAAGACATTGTCTCCCTTTCAGGAGCAAAGCCAGACTCACCACCAGTTAGGGCAGAACAGGGACCAGGCTCAAGTGCTGGACTCAGCATGTAACAGAAGGCCCTTCTGCACTGTTGAGGATTTTAGGTTTCAAATACAAAAAAATAAAACCCAACATCCAACTCCCTTTGGCCTTTTGGCTGAGATCGGTTGTAGTATCTGTTTGAGATCTGACACGTGCTGTATCAGGGAGACAGTACTCACTGGCAGGCGCATGTGCTCTGTGATCTGACAGATCGTGCCTGTCTTTAACTCCTCTGATCCTATGATTTGGCTGCCCTGTGGGTACACTGCACACTTACCTGAAGATGCACAAAGAGCTGTGGGATGCCATCACGCTGTCAAGACGCTTCATGAGGTACCAGCAGCAGAAGACTTTCTGGAAATGACACATCATCATCCACTTCACACTGCTAACTTTGTGGTGCCGTTTCCTGAAGCCATCTCATTCTGTTCTGGAACAACAGACAGGGTAAAGAGGTGAGGTATGAACATTCAAAGTGCTATTATCTGGGGTTTTTTTAGATATTGAGAGCCTAGAGTGAACCCCAGGACTTCAACTGCCTCTTCGATCAGCTGACTCAGAAAGCTCGGGAGGTGGTAGTGGTAGGAGATTTTGTAGACCATTAAATCAAACCAGAAAACAGGATGTGTTACTTCTTAAGACCTGTCTGCAACACATCAAGGGGAAGAACTGCACTGTTGGGGGGGTCCTCCATTTGGGAGGCATATGCTAGAGGTCTCACGCAGCTGGTAAATAAAGCATTACTTGGATTTCTCAACAAAATAAGACAGAGAAAGAGAAAAATAAGTATAGAGAATAGTTCCTTTAATGAGAAGTGTACAGATCCAGTACATCATTCCTGACTGCCAGGAGTTAATTAGTTATAGCCATGAAAGACGGTGGTCACTAGACACCTATAGTTGTACCAATGGTACAAGCAGGACAGTCTAAGTAAGTAACACATGTAGTTGGCTCAAAAGAGACAATTAATGAAAAATAAATTGAAAGGAATAAGAAAAAATAGGACAGAAAAATGTAAATGAAGATTAGAGGTACTTTATAATGAATTTCTTAAGCAAGATAATTATGGAATTGCTGTTAAGTTTAATTCGCATACTATTTCAATGGAAAACTGGTATTTGCAATACTGATAAGGCACAGGATGAATGGGTGAAGAGCTGGCTACTTGGCAGATTTCCAAAAGACAATTGTCAACAGGGCATCATTACTGAATGGGATTTTTCCTTAATGAAATCTAGCAATGAGTGGTACTGGGCTGCAACTAGCTGATGTTTTCTTCAGTGGATTCAGCTAGTAAACATCAATAGCCTTATGCATACAAATTAGCCTCAGTAAAAATCAGGTCCATATCTGAATATCTCTGCAAATTGTTTTTGGAAAATTTAATCTCATTGAAAATGTTTCTGACCTGCTCTCTCAAAGTCTTTGCTGATTACAGGTATGGGAAAACAGAGAACCTGACAGAGACAGAAGAGGGTGCTGCTGATGTGGGGGTGGCACTTGCAATACACTGAGACTCTTGGCAAAGTGGGAAGAATTCAAAGAGGAGATGTTCTGAAACGGCCTGAAGCAAAATTACATAAATGGGAAAGCATGCCCTTCAGAAGTGTCCATCTTTCTCCACTAACTGTTGAGGAAACCCGCGAGATCATCTTAAATTAGATTACTAACATTTAGATGCCAAACTTCTAGTTCAGCTAAACTTTGGTGGGTTGTTTCTCACCCTCATAGTGAAGAGAATATACAAGCTAGACAATATACCCTGGGTGAGCATATGCCAGACTATGGGATCCAGTTGTCATGTTGAAAAAGGGCAGTACAAAATTTGAGAAGGCTCAGAAAAGAGGCACAGAAATGATTTACTGACTGTATATAATGTTTGACAATGAGAAACCTAAAGATCTCACACTGTTTAATTTATCAAAGAGAAGATTAAAAGGTTACCTCATTGCAGGCATTATCTCATAGGAATGCCACGTACTGAAATGCTCTTTAATCTAGCAAGAATGGCACAAATATTTAACATTGAGAGTGATTAGCCACTAGAATGAAACACCAAGGGAAGAGGTGGATTCTCTCTCTCCTGATGTCTTCAAATGAGGTCTGAAAGCTTTTCTGGCAAATGTGCTTTAATCAAACAAAAACTATGCTCTAGTCAGATGCAAGTTATTGGGCTGAATGCAGGGGATAATGGGTGAGAAAAGGATGCACTCCTGGCCTCAAAAATCTACAAATCTGTGAGTGCCAAATATAATTTGAATGTACTTGCAGGAATCAAAGTGTTCAAAGTGTGCTCCCCATTAAGGGATAGGAATCCCAGGAGAGCAGGTGGAGACTCGTTCATAGGATTCATGAACAGAAAATAGCTCTAAAAACTCGATATCTCATCCAAAACCTGACACAGATTCCTTCCATGGCCCTGGCATGACCACTGCTTCAAGTATCTAAAAAGAGGTATATCAAAATGGTCTGGTTTTCATAAGCTATGGGCAGACACGCATGTCTCTGAGTTCAGAGGGGTTTGTGAGCACTTACTACCTGTGGATGTGAATTTAGACACCTAATGAAAGGGGAACACTTCGGGAGTGATTTCAATAGCATCTGAAAGACACGTAGGAAAACCAACCCTTACTTCCAGCAGTCACTGTGCTCCCAGATCAGAGCAGCACTTTAAAAATTCCTGCTTTTTGGAATCCACTTTCTTTGTCTCTGTTCTCTCAGTTGCAAAATAATCACATTTCCTGGACTGGACAGCTGAAAGGATTAACATTAGAGTGCTAGTTTTCAACCTGGGGGTCTGCGGACCTCTGGGGAGCTCTGTGGTCTACTTCTAAGGTGTCTGTGAGAAGTGGCTAAGAAAAACAAGTCCATTTATGCTGCACAGCACTTTAAGAATGTGCATTTCAAAAGGGACCCACTCCTCTGGAAAACACTTCATGGTCCACAAATCAAAAAAGGTGAAAAACACAGAAACAGAAACCGAGAAACAGCCTGTAAGTGACTGGTGATTTGTAGCCGCTTTCCATGCAGGGCAGCCAGGGATGCTGAGCCGTGTTAGGGAGGGAGGCCAGGACCCCCCAGTGCTGCACCCCTGCCCGCTCTGCCCAAGGAGCCCATCCGCTGCCTCCTCTCCAACTGTGACCAGAAGCAAGAGCAAACAATGGAAATAAGCAAAAAGGGCCATAGGAAGCCATTGCATCTCAGGCATCCCCCATATCCCCTGGCTGTCGCCTCCCACCTCGCGCCAAGCTTGGTGCCAGCTGACAGGTTTTAGATTGCGGGGCGAGCTGATGATGCTGTGTTCACTTCTCGTCTTTGTCTCCAGCCTCTGTCACTTCACCTGTTCCCTTGAGTTTGGAGAAATTGTTTTTTACCCCTCTCCTTCTTCTTTTTTAAAGAAAAAGCTTTGCTTGTCAAGCAAGTTTTTTTTCCCCCTGAACTCTCAGACTTCCAGCCTCGCAGACATAGAAATACTATTCAAAAGGTGAAAGTTTACAGTCTCGAATAACAATGCCAGCTGCTATCTTGGTAACAAGTTCCAGCTCTGATGCAGAAGGGATGAGAGGGTGGGGAGGAGAAGCCAGCAGCCTGGATGTCTAATGCCGTGAGACTATTTTGGTACCCAAGAGCTGGAGTCTAAAGGTGTCCATGTCTGCAGGTGGCCTGAGAAACAGCTCTGTGTCATGAGAGGGACCAGGAGACTGTGCCTGGGCACAGAGCATCTGCCTGGCCTTGGGGAAGAGCATCCGCCTCCCTCATGCCTCTGCTGTCTGAATTGTTACCTGGAGTACAAACCCTCCATACTTTGCACAGACTATTAAAAAGTGCTAAGAGAATAGGGTGCAACAGGGAAAAAGTATTCAAACAGCATCATTTTGGGGCTTAGCTGCTCCTCTAAGGATAACTTTCGTAGAGGGCATCAGACTGTGCAGTTCTTTTACTGCTGTAGAAAGGTTTTTCTACTATGCACGCTTTTTAAAGCATTTCAGACCATTTCTTTTACAGCGCTGATTTTTTTTTTTAATCATTACCAAACAGCCTCCAAAAATCAGAGTAATAGTACACATTTACAAGAGACAGTCATCTCACTTTTTCATCTTGGAATCCTAGTTCTTCTTTAATCTTAATACTCCAGCTTTGCATTTGAGCTTTGTGTTTGCATACAGAGTTTAAGCAAATAGTCAAGGTATCAAATAACAAAGCACAGAAGCTCTAAGAACTGAAATGGTAAATAAGAAACATATATCATAATATCCAGGTTTGACAATGGACATTTTGAAATATTATACTGCTGAAGAATTCACAGTGCTGTTTCATTGACATCCGACTCCAAATTCTTTCATCATTTTGACATTATCAACTACATTATAAAACAGACTTTCTCTTTTTTTGTTTAGATACATAATTTATGATTTTATCGATAAAGGGTTATTTTTTTTTTCACAAGCCATAGCTACAGAAAGCTTTGTGCTGGCTTTTTTAAAGCATCAATGGCACTAAGATGTATATATCTAGTACAATCCTGGACCTGCCTTTCATATTTATTGTATATGTATGTGAGTATAAATATACATATACAGACCTACTGTTATTGATGTTTTAAAAAATCTGAAGTAGACGTTTCTTGAGATGGTTATTTGAGAGCCTGCTTTATGAGAAACAAATGTATGGACACAGCGTAATTTATATATCTGAACCAAATTCAAGGATGTCGCTTTCTTAAGGTAGCTCACAATAGTAGAAGAGTGAAAGAGTCGAGTGCCAGGAATGAGTGAAATCATGTCTATACGTGTGTGTGTGAGGAACAGCACCGTGTCCTGTGCGGGGTATGATGAGTGGAGAAGATGCTTTGGCTCTACACAGCCCCCAGTCGGCCCCATCCCGCACTGGTCCCTGCACTGGGGACACTGGGCAACTCCCTGGGATGTGACAGTGCCCTGTGCTGTCCCCACCTTCACCCTTCTCCTACACCTGCTGAGTGATGCAAGAGTTAAACGTCAGTAATTTTTTTTCCCCTTCTCTACTTCCTATCGCTGTTTGAATTGCTGGAGCTTTGTACATCTGGTTCAGTTCATTCCCCGTGATTCAGGTTCTCGTCTTCCCCTCCCTTGGGGACACCTTTCCTGAGTCTCGCCGCGGAGCCTGACCCCGCAGCCAGCAGGACAGAGCCCCAGGAAGTCCCAACAGCCTCATCCCGACTGCGAATACCCAGCTGGGTTTTAAACGCATTGCATCAGAGAGCAGTAGGTCACCACATTAATCAGGAACTCCGAAATCCTCCGAGACACCTTGTTGGGAACGGTTACCGTGTTCTGGCTAGTCTTAAACATAATTTAAAAGACTTTGGGGTTATTTTAAGGCTTTTGCTTTCCTGCAGCCCTATTCTATGTAAATGCTCTCTTCCACTTCTCACTGCCGACTGCTTCTAACAGACATATTATTTTGCTTCTCTGGCCTACTTTGTTGCAGACAAAGTTTTGACTATCCAAGTTCTTTTTTATTCCATTTTACATTTTTAATGCTATGTTGTAAAACGTCCTTCCTCTTGAGCAGTAATAAAAATCTTTTTTTTCCCCCTCCCCTCTTCAGATTTCTTTTATAACACATTCAGCATTTTCTGGGACATAATTAAAACATCAAACAGTTTTCCTGCTGGTTATGCTAAAATCTGAATGCTTGAGTCTGCTGGCATTATTGAAAATTAAAATGTACTGTTCTTGAGTGTATTTGGGATGCCCTTAAATAACTATCAAAAATGGTTTTGTTCTGCTTTATATACAGACTGGCACCATAATACTAAAATACCTGCATTAAATAATGTCTCTAATTGGTAGCATGAGGATACTTTTACAAGTATAAAATATGTATTTTTGTTCACTATTTTTCCTAGGCTAATGTGTCTAATTTTCCCATACAACTTTGTCCCCAAGGAAAAATATAGACGGAAAGACCATTACCAATACATGAAGTTCAGTGGTTCTCTCTCTTTGGATGTAATTGCTATCAAGGAGGTTGGCAGCAGGGTAATTTTAGTTCAAATGAGTACATAGCCTGAAAAAGGATAAATCAACCTTTGTAGGTCTGAAATTAGATCCCAGTGTGGGATTGTTCTAGCTAAGTGTACATTGGGCTCATAATATATTTCCCAAAATGAAAAGCACCTAAAATCCAAGGGCAGCCTTTGGCATGGGGTTAGAAGCAAAAGGTTTCAGCCCCGGTGAGAAGAGCTCCTTCCTCCTCCATTTGCTAGTAATGACCTCAAATTACCTTTTTAATCAGGCACTGAGGGCTCAGTCCTGCTCCCATTCAAGGCAGCAGAAAGCCTCCCACAGTACCCAAAATCCCTTTTTTCAGGATGATTAATACCTTCAGTCTACATTTACAAAGGAGGTGAGAAGGGAAGAGCTGATTTCATTGAGAAGCTAGAGAGGGACACCTGTCCCAGAATTAGGCACCTTAATATCCCTATGACTCTGGGTCAAGTCCCAGTAGCGCTCAGGGCTTAGACAGCTGGGATAACAAAACCTCTGGGTCAATTTAAAACTTCCTGCAAGTATCCTTGCAGCGGAATTAACTCTCAATAATGTTTTTGTTTATTGCAATTATTTCTCTTTTAGGTGGCTGCCTTGGATATGGTGAGCAAATTAAAGAAGGAGAGATGGCTGGTGCACAGCACAGAATTTAGGTCACACCTCTGCTTTGGACTGTGTGATGTTTCTCACGCATTTTTTGAGCCCAAATGCACGCATGTGTTGGGTCAAATGGTGAGAGGTGTGTTCCCTACTTGGAGGGGTTCATGCATGCAGTTCTGAACATGGATCCCACCCTGCTGCCACAGCTCTAGGAGTGTGATCATTCCTGACTCAGGACAAGGAAAATCTCCTGTCCCAGGAAAAACCCAGGACAAAAGATTTTACTGGAAGTGCTGGATAGTGGTCTCTGCAACCCAGGTCTGTTCTACAGAGCAAGATGTAAGATCGTGCTCATGCTTGAATTTGACCCACCCACTTTTTCCAAAGGGCTGCATTCTGGTCCATGAAGTGACACCATCTTCATAACTGTAAATTTTCAGCAAGACAGGGTTCTGTTTTTTCCAGACTAAAGAACATTTTGGTAAAAGCAGACATGTCCCAGCCAGCATCACTTATTCACCATGACTCAGAAAGCCAGGATGCCTGAAAGACAGTAGGGCATCTGCTGGTTGTGATGGCCTTGATGCTTTGAAGATCATCCCTTGCCCTGTGGTCCACATCTCTTTATCAAAGAATGAGTATTGAATGGGAAATGTCACAGAGGATCAATTTCTGAAAAATATTTGCCATTCAATTGCTCCTAGAATGAACTTGAAATTTACAGAAATAAGATAGAATTGTAGGCAAATGGATGTCCCAAACAGTTTATGATGCAATTTCTCAAGCAACCTTCAACAGCCATTCTGTAGGCTGTGTTTCAAGTGCCTTTCTCTTCGAGTTATTTGAATTTAAAAATCTGGATAGTGGTCTATGTACAATTAATTTTTACTGTGGTACAATATTTCATTCATTCTAGATACTTAGGCAAATGCTAACCAGTTCCCCAAAAAGTCAATTAACAAAAGCATTCTTAGAAAAGTAAGCAGGTGACTGAAAGTCAAAGGATTTATGTGGCTCCTTTCCTGAAAAGCAGTCTAACAATTATAGTCACTTCTCCTGATTTTGAGGAGGAGCATTTGGCTCAGACTTTCTCACTCCCAATCTCAGCCTCCCACTAAGCACGGGCAAACCATTTTCTTAAAGGTCAAAGAGAATCTGCATAACCTCATATGTACAACATGCCTTCTCCTTGACCTCAGCTCTCAACATTGTCCAAAGCGTTACGAGAGTGATAGAAATAATAATAAACACCCCCAAATGCAGAAGATTGCTAAACATGTTTCTTAAGCCAAAGACTTCTGTCTCACTACAATATGCTGAAGTAAAAATGTATCCAGGAGTCGTCCCTGGAGTCTCAAATCATTCTCTCGTCACACTGGGTTCAAAGACAATGCGAGTTGTGTAGTGTAGCTGAAAGTATCTGTATAAAGCAATTCCTCTATGATGTTGTTTTGTTTCTGGCTTGCTTTTACCTGGGCTATCTGAAGACATTGTTTGAGGCTAAGGAAAAAAATATGAATAATGTTTGGGCCTAGAGATCAAAAAATAAGGCTTATTTCCATAGTCGTTAGTAGCCAGTATCCCATGTGAATCTGTTCATTTCTAAAGCTGCACTGAAATGCTGGGTGTGCTAGGAAGGATTTCTTTTTCTTTTTATTTTATTTTTCTAAGAGTTTGTTCTTGATTTTTGAAGATGCTGAAAGCTTTTTGATGTCACAAAACCAATCATAAGAGGGAAACCACAAATTTAAATGTGAGATAAAAGGGGCTTTGCATGCATGCATAACAAGAAATACATTGAACAAAACAAATTACTTACCACCTCCACGATGGCTCTCTGCCTCCAAGGGATGGGCTGGTTCACACTGAGGAGGTGACGGTGATAAAGTCACTGTGATACTGTGATCAGAAAAGCTGCAGTAAGGGAAAAAAAAATGTATATAGGGGAAAGTAAACTACAAAGTAGGGAGGGTGGAAAAAATGGCTCACCATTCCCCTGGGACTGTGAGTGACTTTCAGCATTCCCCAAAAAGTTTCACTTCAAACATTAAGAGGCCAAAGAGGTCTCCTTCTGCATGCCAGTTCTGGTAGCCAAAGGAGGAAGAGAGAGGAAGGATGAAGACTGAATTTTTCATTCAAATATGGTTGTTCCCAATTGGATATACCTTGCATGGAATCCCCATTGATGGCAATGAAATGTGAATTTTCCTGATTTGGAGGGCAAAAGTGATTTCTTGGATCCAACTTTGCTTTTAAGAGTTTTGTTTTGGTTTGATTTTGTTTTCCATTTACAACTCTCTTTTACCATTTTAAAGCCACAAATGATGAGTACTAAGGGCTGGGGAAGGCCAAGAGAGAGATGCAGTTATAAATTTCCTTTGCTGTTCTGTGTTTCAGTGGTTGGAAACCACTTCAGACTGGTTAGCCAGAAATACTCTTCCCTCCAACCTCCCACGTCCACCCCCAGGCAGGGGTAGGTCACACTGGACACAGTGCTTTTATATGGTTTTTCAATGTTTATTTTATTTCCCAGGGCAAAGCACTGATTTTTAGCAGCTGAAAGTCTGAGGATGCCTCAAAGTGTACTACTGTACCTACTACAGAATAAGAATATTGAATATACTTGATTTGCAGGACAGAAGATATATCTTCATTTGAACAGCTGATATTATCAAAAAACTTGAAGAATTTTCTGAGCACAAATCCTTACCTTTGCAGCTGTATGCTGTGCCCAGGGCTGCTGAAGTTGCAGCTCTACCCACCTCCCAGTGAGCTCCATTCCAGCTGCGTCATAGACATCTCACCCTTGGGACATGTAGACTTGCACAAGGGTTCTCCATGCCCCATTTCTACTGGGGCTCAAAAACAGAGGGAGGAAAACCCAAAAGCAGTCTGAAGTGATTTCCTTTTCAAAGTGCTGGGGAATCTTTAGCTTTTTTTCATTTATTTGGGGGGTTTTGTGGTGTTTTGTCTTGGTTTCTTCCTTTCCTTCTCTTCTTCTTCTATCATTCTCTCTATTTCTTTGGTCAATGAAGAAGCAGAAGGTAGAAGTAGAGCACAAAGAAAAGAGAAGATGATCAAACAGAAAAATAAATGAAAGGTTGACTTGATTTTTGAACAATGAACAAAAATCTGAAGCACTTCCTTGAAGAGTTGTTTGGGTTTCTTTAAAAAAAAACATCATTGAGATTTTTTTGTCACAATAATTTGAAATATTAGTTTCTTTTCTTTCTTTACTTGCATTCTTTCACTGTTCAGTATCCTTTTTACATGGGCAGGCAATTTTCCTTTCTGCTATGAAACAATTGGCCACGCCAAGCCTCTTTTTTACTGTTCCATCACAGCAAATCCTTTGGTCACATGTTGATGGTCAGCAACCTTCAGACTTTCAGATCTGTCAAATCTCAGCAACCTGTGAAAATTACTAGTGCTAAAAGGTTTGCTCAGGAATCCTCTGCTGCCAGTAAAAACTCATCCATGGCCTTCAGTGATGTTTCACTATCAGATCTGACCTAAAATGGTGGACAACTGATCAATTCTTCCTCCAGCTTGCCATGTATGAACTGGTTTACGTTATAGGAGTTATCCTTTGTTCTTGATATCAAAAAAATTGTTCTGAAGTGTGTTGATTATCACATCAAATTCAAAACTATAAATTTGAACTAAGTTTTACTTCAGAGATCCCTGCTGTATCTACACAGCTCTAATTTTACTGCCAGTCAGGGAGGAAAACATATCTCAAGTACATAGAGACTACACAGAAAAGGTAACAATGTTGGAAGAAGCCTGAAGGAGATTTAAGAAGCCTTCTTCTGCTTCAAGTAAGCACCTCTCTGAAGAGCTGTTGCTTTTACCAGTAGTGCTGTGTCTAGAGGATCTGAAGAGCGTTTCCATCACCGAGAGGAGCTGCAGAGAGTTATGCAATAATCACCTGCAAATTTGACAAAGCAAACTCAGGATTTTAATACTGCAATTCATTTCCTTTGATATATTATCTGTCATCTCCCCCTTCCCACACAACGTCTTTACACTGGGAGGGAGATGGCATGTCACCTATTCCCTTGACTGTTGAGAGAGACAGTTATTTCTCTCTCATTTTTTCTCTCCTTCTCAGTCTCTTTCTCTCTCTCTCTTTTCTTTTTCTTTCTTTCTCCTTGGTTTCTTCTATCTCTTCCTGCCTCTTTTGTGGCTCTTTTAAAGGAGAAGGAAGAATCCTTTTGTCTTCAGCTTGACATAAAATACTGCAGCAGAGAGAATGCCCATGATGAGGGTTTCAGCCACGTGGCCCACAACGAAGTAAGGGTGTTCCAGTACATTCTTTTAGGTGTGGTCAGTCTGTATTTCAAACCAAGGTCTAAACTCTGCTCATTTCACTTTCAAAGAGCCTGGACGGTCTCTCGGGGAGCTCTGAGGTCCCGGGGAGGAGAAAGCTCGCATTCATGCTGCCGGCATGAGGAGAGGCCTGGCTGTGGACATGTCTGCACGCCTGCGTTTGCCACCCAGCTTCCCTGGGGAGCTACGGGACACGAGATCTGCACGGCACAAAAGAGCCCGGAGCTGAGTGATAATATTTACACAACCAGGCTTTTCATTACCATGGGCTTCTCTGTCGCGAGCGCTCATTGGCTAGTAGAGGCTAAAGAAGCCTCAGTTATAATTCATTTAATATTTAAATATCTTATCAGACTTTACTGCATAAAGACTAGCTGTGGTTTCTAGTGTGATTCACACGGCATATCTGGCCCTTAAATTTAAATAGACTTAAAACTTTGATAGAAACTCTGAAGGTTACAAAGCTGAGGTTTATTTATATCTCTCACAGTCCCTGCGAAATCCTAGGAGTGGAGTCACCCAGATGAGGAGTCACAGTGTTTGGGCTCTTGTCTAACCAAGGCTCATTGATTTTTGAGCGCATAAATTCAGAAACTCTGAAGACTCAGCCAAAGACAATACAGCAAGCAGTGAGTACAGAGATCCCCCTCGGGAGAAGATGTGGTTGTAAACACTTGAAAATGTTTAAATCCAGTGAATACTCTAGTTATATTTGGTGGGTCTGACAGGACAAGCAGTCCTAACAATCTGAAACACTGGTCGGAATGGAAGGAAAGGGTTGCCAAAGATAACAAAAGCCTCACAGACCTTTTCATATCTCCATCAGGACATGGAGTTATCACAGTTGTGGTCCTCCTAGAGATGTTCTTCCCCCCGGGCAGCTCTGATCCAAGGGACGTGGCAGATGTCCTTTGCACTGCAGGTTCACCTGGCAGGGGCCTCACACGCTGCATGAGGAGTGAGGAAAACCTTCACCAAGAGCAGAAACATGGTGCTTTAATGCTGGGCCATGGCGCAGCTTGGATGGCAAAACCCTTTGCATGATGTCTGACACCCTCAGCCACTTCTAAAAGCTTCTTTGTAGCTGCACATTACAGGCAGGTTTAAATCAGCATTTGTACAATGTAGTGTTGAAGCAGAAAGATTAAATGACTTCCCTAGGATCCTAGGAGCAGCCTGTGAGAGAAGAAAGGCTTGGTCCGGGCTCATCCATGCCACAGGCTGGCACCTGGCAAGAAAATGGAAACCTATCTGTGCAGAAAAATGTTGGAGACTTCTAAAAATACCTCAATTCAAGAAGCATCAAAACTCCTCTGTAAAAAAAATGTGCGGAACAAGCAGCAGATAATGTCCAAAGGCGTGCTGGATATAAGGGGACTGTGGTTCAAAACCAGGACTCTGGGGTTTGTGAGTAACAGACCTGAGTAGCAAAGAGACCAAAGAGGTTAGTGCTAGATAGATGGGTAAGGAGAACAAGAGCGTTCACAAAATACCAGGGGAGATGAAGTACTAGCGAGAAGTTGAATCCTTCAGTAAACCAAGAGACTGTACTCCTTTGAAATCTGCCTTTAAATAAATATACAAACACAAAGTTTGAACAACTAGAGAACACTGGAGAAAAAACCTGTAAAGAATGGGTAAGGGAATATAGAGAAAATACGAATATAAACAAATCAGCTTTCTAGATTGCATACATCTCAGAACACTTTGGGAATTGAATAACAAATTTATTGTACCACCAACAATTATTTTTTGACAAATCATGGGAGATTCCCAGGGCCTGGAGCAAAGCAAACATTGTACAGATTTTTCAGAGGAGAACTGAAGCGTGATCCTGATAATTACCATCTCATACGTCAGTTTTCTCTCCCTGTTATGACAGTATAATAGCACAAATAATTTCCTGAGACCTATGGGGCTGACTTGCTCATTACCCCCAGATGATCCAGTATAGCCCACCACAACGTTGGTGTGGGGCTGACTGACAGCTACAGTCCCAAACAGGGATAAGGAGAATGACTCGCTTGGCTGCGATGCCTCCAGCACTGTAACCATGAGCAGAAAACACACAAGATGATGCTGAACAAACTCTTTTCCACACTATAAATTATACTAGTGCTCTGCCTAAGCTAATTAGTCCTGATACTAATTTACCTGATCCAAAACTCAGTGATGCTGTGAAAAGCATGTGTTTACATACGTGAAGAGCCCGTGAGGAAACACTCCCAGCTCAAGCACCCACTGGACAGACAAGCCGTCCATCTCACTCGGATCCCACATTCCTAGAAATGCGTCAGGAAGGAATTCAGAGAAAATGAAAAGATGTACAGATGGCTTAAAAAAAACCCCAAACCCACATTGTTAATATAATGAAAAAAATTGAGAGACAATGAATAAGCAGCCGCTGCTGCAGTCAGGCTAGTGCTCGTAGCTGTTTGTCCAGCTTCTGGGAAAGGGCTAAGGCAAAATTCCTTTCCTTAAATTCTTGTTCCCACCCAAAGCCTGCTGGTTTTGACTTTGTGCAGGGCATATATATTTCATCTAAAACAATTATTTGTAGATATTTTTTAGGGCCAGGAGGGACTATTAGATCATCGGTTCTGGCCTCCTGCATAACACATGCTGTAGAATTTCATCCAAAAAGGTAATGAACTATTTGCCTCGGTTGTGGCTGTGGATGAGGGCTGAACCTGTGACTGTTTGATTCTGTGGCCTGGGGGGGAATGGCAGATGAATTTTGACATTTCTCCATACAGATTGTGCAAAGCATAATCACATGTAAAATCCCACATGATAAAAAATTATCTCGTATAAAAAACCCACTACTTGGAGAAAGAGAAGGAGAAGGGTGGGGCAGAGGAGGGAATGGATGCCCACAGTATAAATGGAAAAATTTAGAGACTATCAGCTTTTTCCAAATTTCATATCAAGCTTTTTATTCTTGCCCTCTTCCTAGTTAACTTTTGTCAAAATACCCAGATATAAGCATCAGGGAAACTAAATAATAGTTTAGCCTCCCAAAGAGGGGTAAAAAAACTTACTGAAATGTGTTTCTATAGTAGAAATCCATTCAGTGTCGTCTAATGTAAGTCAGGCTTTAACAAATATTTTTGCTCAACTTGGTTCCAGGATAAAATTTTAGAAGTTACTGAAAGGTGAAAAAAACCCTCAATCTATTCAACTTAAAAAAAAAATAAAAAGACATTTAAGGGGGGTCTAACTGAAGTATACAAAAATCTTAGCTGAATGGATAATATCAATGCATGTTACTACTTTTGATACTGCACAGATGACAGGAGCGGGGGCATAAATGGAAGTTCAAAAAACAAATTCAGAGGAGACATAAGGAAGTGCTTTGTCACTCAAAGAATAATAAATGTTTGGAATGGCCTACTGGGCAAGGTTGTTGAGGCAAAGACAGTGGGCTCGTTCAAGAAGCAATTAGATGCTATCCTGGGGGAAACGCTGTATTACAAGAGACAAGCATCAATGTGTTGAATGGCCTTTTCTCATTCCTAACATTTTCTATGTTCTTTTCTCCAGCTTGTACTCTTAAGGGTCTGCAGCCTCAGTGTATGATATCAAAACTGAAATCAGGCCCAGCAGTGTTCTCCACTAAACTGGGCCAAGAAGCATAATAAAGATTTGGCCTTGCTATAAAAATGTGCCATGCTGTACTGCTACCCTGCTTATTCCATGCTGGCTTCTGGGCTTCTAATAAAGGAACAGGCATCGGGCAAAGCACCCAGGGTTCACAGATTTGTTTCACACCTTGTGTCAAGTCCAGAGCTCACTTTCAAGAAACTGGGGCACCCTGCCCTTAGGGTGGGAGCACTTCACAGGTGGGCCAGGACAATTCCAGCACACACGGGGCTCTTTGGATCCTTCACAACTAAACTCAGCATTCAAATGTGCCTTTATTAGTAGATATTAATAAATTTCGAGGGTTGCTCTGTCCCTTTTACCTCACCCATCCATTCTACTTATATTTCTTCTCCCTCCAGGCACAGTGCTGATCCTTTCCCATCTCTTTTCCCCTTCGTGAACATCAAAAGGAAAGTTTGTATTTGTTCTTTGGTGCATGTGAGGGCACTCATGGGATGAGTCTTTAGAAGGTTAAATAATGTACTGTGAGCTGTGCCCAAACAGGTGCACTGCTCACAGAGCAGCCAGCTGAAAAGGTGCAATTGCACCCACCACCTTGATCCTGGTGCCCAGTTGAGCAAGTTGAGTCCACTCAGAGGAGGCCAGTGACTCAAGATTCATCTGATTTATGGGTTATGGAGGAAGCTTCAGCGATATTCTCTTTAACAGGCTGCACTGAGGCAGGACGGTAAAGATGCTGTCTCTTCCCCTAAACTTACTGGGTACCCTACAATAAGAGTCACAACTAGATGGTGAGGAAGCCCTTGAGGACATTCATTTTACTACTCACACAGACTGTGCAGCTCTTATCAAGTATGTCATATGCAGCTCAGCAGGGGGGTGAAATTTGGGGGAATATTTAAAGAATGCTGCATTTGTAGCTGCGTGGTTTTGTATGGGAAACCTCCAGCAAACATAAGGGGCTGCACAAGATAAAATAGTTTGGGGAGGGGTAAAAAAAACGGGTGGATGTGCAAGAAATTCTTGGCTAAGAAAGCGGCTTAATGACTGGAGGAGAGGGGTGGCAGCTTCTCCCTCACTAGCCAGGGAGAACAAGAAAAAGGAATGGAGCTGCCACTCCTGCTTAGGAGCTAAGGAAGCCCCTAATTCAGGGCCACGCAAACAGAAGTTAAATTAATATGAATTGCTGAAAGACTCACACAGTGTCCTTTCTTCCCCTAACTCTTCTGCAAGTTTTTTTATTATTATTATTTTATTATGTTATTATTTTTTACTGGTGAGGGATTCTTATTATTATGGTTCTAACCTTCATTACAGTGGCTTTGTGCCTCAGCACTCCAGGGGAAATGCATATTCAGAATAGCTTTGCAAGTGCTGCCGAAGCCGTTTGATGTCTGCACCACTAGCTAAATTATTTGCTAACAAACTTGGAGACTTTTTGCCCTTCCAAAGGAACCATTTCACATGTGGTTTTTGGCTTCCTCTGCAGTGGCCCAGCAATATTATTTTATCCCAGCAAAGAGCATATTATTGTTTAATATCACTGCTATATTCCAGCATGTTTCCCAAGATGATAAATGTTGGCACAGAAAAGAGGCAACTTTTTCAAACAATAAGTAATAAATTGTGGAAGGCTGAGGTAAATATTTTTCCATGTCTCCAAACAACTCTGAGTACATTCCTGAGAAGTGTATTGACAGCAAAATGTTTGAGAACAAGAAAATTTTTTGGATCAGGTTGTGGTTGTTGTCCAACCCATAGAATATCAAGAAAAATCCTAGCTCTTTCTACCATCTGTTCCACTGTATACTTCTGGGTGCAGAGCTTTAAGTAAAGCATTCAGAATGTCTACTATAGCAAATATGAATATGAATGAGTTAGCATAAAAACACAAACTGCATTTTTCTGAGGCTTAAAAAAACCCAACAACCACAAAAAACAACAATCAAAATCCTGAAACAAAAAGTTTGTTAGATATGTCCCAATGTAGGAGGAGATATCTTGGCAATCGATTATTCAAATACCTGGATTCCCTGTGCCAGTGAGATCTGCAGTGCTGTGGGCACTCATTGCTGTCTGGTGTCACACGGACCAACCAAGCCAAGCCAAGAGAAGTCACATATGGGCTGCTGAGGAATGAGTGTGTGCAATGAGCTGCTTGTGAAACAAACAAACAAACAAACAGAGTTAACAAATGTCAGAAATTAACTACTAAAAACATCACCTCATGATTATATTTGAAAACCACTCCCTGATAGGGGGCAATCTGCAAAGAGAAAAGGACGACCAAAATCAAAATATTATTATCTAGTGCAATGTTTACCTGTAGGTAATGCCACTGCAGCCATCCTTGCATGCATTGCCTCCAGTGCCACACATACAACTGTCCATTCCTACATCCCTTTGAACCCCATCCTTAGAGATCCTGCCCTCAGGCTGGCACACTCAGCCAGGAGGAATGCTCACCACCCACCAGGAGCCAGAGGGAGAAGAACCAGTGATTGGGAACTGAGCTGCAGGGACCTGTTGGCCCCAGCCACATGAAAATGTGCACCTCAGTATACACGGAAAAGGCTACTTGATTTTAATTTTTGCACTGGTTTCAAAGAATTTTTATCATTTTAAAATATTGAATATGGAGATATTCCACACCCTTCTGGGCCAATATTTGCATGTTTAAATGGAAGCTACTAATCCTCTAGCACTATAAGGGGAAGACATAGTATACATACTCTCTACTTGAGACATAAATAATAAATGCAATTTAAACTGAAATT
This sequence comes from Streptopelia decaocto, assembly GCF_964273445.1. Taxonomy (NCBI): domain Eukaryota; kingdom Metazoa; phylum Chordata; class Aves; order Columbiformes; family Columbidae; genus Streptopelia; species Streptopelia decaocto. The sequence goes on along the minus strand of NC_138659.1, from coordinate 63,199,236 downwards.
TAAGCAGACTTTCCATTAAGTAACAGATCGCTGTTGGATGGTCATGGTTTTTTATATCTGTCAGAGGGCTGTATCTCAGATATGTAGACATCATGTAGAGATGGGATATTTTGTACGAACATTAATAATGATGTTCCTACATTGCTCATGCTGTGGAAATGCTTCCTATTCATCTCATTATCTTCTGGTCCCACAATGGCAGCATGATGAGTGCAGAGAAATGAGTGAGATGCCTTCTATGTCTTTGTGTGGTGGGTATAAAATGGTTGCAAACCAGATGAATGCTTAAATACATTATCTCTTTGACATTTCGCACTACCCTTCCGGAAAGACCCCATATATTTAATATCAAAAGGGTAGAGACCACTTACCATGGGAGAAAAAGAGAATGACTGCTTTGTTCTGCTATCTGCATCCCAGGGAGCAGATCACAGAGGACCAAGATGGTTTCCCTTATGCCTTGAAAGGGGCTGATGAGAACCCGGAAGCACCTAGATAGAAGTCAGATTCATTCACTCATATCAGTCCCACAGATCTGCTCTAAATTTCTCTTCCCAGTCTCCTCCTCCAGGGTTAAAAAGATGGCACAGCAGAGTGTGCTAGAGAGAGGTTGTTCTGAGTTATTGTTGTGTACGTTTCAGTGGTCATTGCTGTCTTCACAACCCTCATTTCAACATAAATCACTTCTGTTTTCACATTTTCTCCTGGACTAGTTCCACATCCCAAGGACCACTCCCATGAGTGGCTGTTGAATTTGGCCCCGCAGCTCTTCTCTGACAAGCTTTCATAACATTGGTAAAGGCTGCAGCACTCACTGAAAGCATCAAAGGGCCTATTCTCATCTTCCATGGAATCTAAGAAGAATGGTGAGGCTGCATATTGACAAAGCTGGCACTGCTTACCTGCATGCCCTTGGGCAACTCCTTTAAAAGGTGCAGGAGCCTCCATGGGGGAGAATGGGAATAACGACACTGGCCTGCCAACCATGAGGGTTAAAACACAGAATCACTTGTTGAAGCCCAAAACAGTTGATGCAGGCCAAACATTTTACAGGAAGGTGAGACGAAGCCACAACATGGAGTGGAGAGTAATGTGCCTAGAGGTAGCTTGGCTGCTGCCCTAGCCTGTAGCCCCAAAATACAAATGATGACAAGACTATAAGCATGAATATCCCAGGCTTCACTGATCTAATTTACACCAGCGGACAACTTCTTGTACAGACTAATCTCTGGAGTGGGCCCCGTCCCTGCATGCTATTAACAGAACTATAAATATTTTATTTGAAATATAAGATACTAACAAGCATCTTAAATAAAAGAAGATTGTGATAGATTGGCAGATTGCCACCATCATCTCCACTTTATACAGTGCTTCCTTCTTGTCTTAAACTGCTAGATGACATCCTTCCGATGGAATTAACTGGCCCCTTTCTTGCCCCATGCTATTTCTGGTTTAATTATGCTGCAGTTTGGCCAGCAGTGGACCATGTTCTTCCTGTCACTGCTCTTTTGCTCTCCATGTTCTCTGTTGGTCCAGGGTGCTTTCTAAATTCCATTCCATTTTGCTCTTACAAGTTTCTGACCAATATGTTGTGACACTTTCTGCAGAAAGAACCATTTAGAGCCCAATGGAAAGTGAGCTGTGATCAAAATTCATTGGCTTCAACAGCTGATAGATCAGGTTTTCACAGCTACCATGTGCCCCTGCAGTCATAGGACAGAAATGTGCATCCGAAAATGAAGTTGCACATGTGAGGAAGAAGAGATGACAAGACTGATGGGAAGAAAAGAAACAGAGTTTCTGTTTTCTCAGAAAACTACAGCTTGACCTCAGGTTACTGAAATATTTCCATTGACTTCATGGCTTTTCCTTTGCAGATATATCAGATACTAGATGTATGCCATGAAGTACATTCTCTTGTAATTATCAAATTACCAAAGTGCAAAAAGTTACAAAAGAGATTAAATGCATTTTAGAATTAGCCAATGGATTTGGGGGTAATTTTTACACTTCTCTCCTTAGAGTGATTAACTTTTTCCATTACTAGCATTTTAAACTGTTAAAAATAAGCTTAAAAATAAAGAAAGAGGAACCTTTCTGGATAGAAAGAGGGAAGGAAAAGGAAAGTTCAGCTTACAAGTAAGCCCTCTTTCCTCGTAAACAGAATAGATAAAAGGGTGATGCATTGAGAAAGTATGAAAGCCATTCCTGAAAAGTTTCATAGCCATGGTCGGGCATCATGTCAGGTTAAAGCAAAAGCAAACCCAAACCCATCCCAAAAGCCTTATTTTCATCTTCTTTCTGTTCCTGAGAATCTTTCAGAATTCACTCTCTGTGACAACTGGTCCCTGATTTTCCCCATACTGCGATATATTGCCCAGTTTACATGCCCAGCCGCTGCCTTGTTATATGTCCTGTCAGACCTGGTTTAGTCTGTGTCAGGGAGCCAAATATTAGTGAAGCTGGTGAACATTCTCCTAGATCAAGAGGATATTCCTGTATCATGAGCCAGGTGCTGCAGCTACACTTGAGACCAGCCATGGACGCATCCTGCACTCAGTAATGGTTTTACAGGATTCTTAGCAGTCAAAGAGATGTGAGGCACAGCCCTGTAGCATTATTTCCTTTGCCTTCAAAAAGCACTTCTCTGAAGTGCCCGGAGACATCCTGTCTTAGGGGTTATTCCCAGTTAAGATAAACCAAGGGAAAATGTGTGACTACTGTCAAAAGAAGAAAAATGTTAGTGCTTACAAAAGCTCCCCTTTCAGATATGAACGCCACACTGTTATGCACAACCTCTCTGCTTGATTTCTCTGTCGTATTTTCTCACACTGGAGATGGCCCCAAAGCAAACCTCTGAACGCAAGCACAGAACATGATTAAGAATCAAAGCCTAGAATGCCAGAACATATGTTTGGCTTCTTGCTTGTATCTTTATAGAGGTCCAGCCAAAAGCCTCAGTGCAAACACCCTTGAATATTTGTATGTTTTACACATAGGCCAAAATATTTATTCTTAACATTATTAACCTCTGGCTGACTAAGCCTCTGATGCAAATCTAGTAATTGCCATTGATTCTGCAGGGAGAGAAGCCCTGTTTGACCTGCATACAAGTCTAGCTCAGCCTTGTTTGTTCCCCAGATATTCTGATGGCTCCTTGAAGTCCAGAGAACATTACTCCATACTGCTGAATCCCTGAGCACCCTTCCCATAATGTTCCAGCCCTTAGACAAAACTCTGGGGGTGTGATGTTATGTGGTATTGACCCACCATGCTTACTTCAAGATCATATGCAGAGAACCAGGCTTGTGGCCTATGGTTAAGATAAAAGTAAAAGATGAGTTCCTCATATTAAGCAGGTTTACTCCTAGCAATAATAAAATTGGATAGTGTGTGAGATAATTACCTAAGCAAAGAGAAAAGGTCTTCAGTATGACCAGAGATCTATGCATGTCTGTCTCAAACCTAGAACGTACCCACACTCCTTTTGAGAGAAAAGTCAAACTTACCTGCGAATTCCACAGCTGGAGGTCTGACACCGTCAGATGCCGTCAACGACCTGGACTTTGCCTCTGTCATTCTCATGTCCTTGTGGGACTCTTCGAATTCCGCTGAAGGTCTCTGCTCTCTCAGTCTTCCAGTTTCCTTAGATGCGTCTCAGCAGTCTGTTAACATCCCACACAGGTCAGGACAAAGTGTCAAACAGCTTATTTTCGCCATAAATCAAGCTTTTGCTCAGGTTTAGATATTCACTGCCTTTTCCTCATTGAGGTTGTTTCTGCCAATCTCACTAAGTGAATTAACTTATAAGACACATTTACACCACTAATGCAGGATTAGAAGCTCCCCAGACTATTCCAAACTATTACAAAGTATCTGAAATCCATCCTGGCAACTACCTTGTGGATATGATAGAGAGGATACCTTAGCTTGTTTTCTTTGCACACCCAAAATCCTAATGAAAGAAAAATTATTTAAGACAGAAAAGATGAAGGAAGAAAAAATCATTTAAATGTTACTCCAGAAAATTTCAGCACCGAACACCTTAATCATGTTCATTAATCAAACCCCAAATAAAATCAGCTGTCTTGTAAAGTGAGAACAGAGGAAAAATAGGACAACATATATCTGTGAAAAAAGTTAGACTTTTTTATTCCAGGAGAACTCAACTAAAAGCTCCCTCCATTCAGACACCTGGGTTTCGTTTCATAATAGCTTCGGTCCATTGTTCCTTATTATCAGAGCCGAGTATGTTCAAGCTAAGGCAGATCTTGTTCCTAAATTTATGTCTCTGTGTGTGACCACTACAATATGTGTTTTGTATGCTTTTTCCTGAAAGCCTAATATAGTGATACCTGTGACACGGCTTGGACTCCCCCTTTCATGTATATTACCAACTCGAACTGCAACCTGCTGGTAGATTTTTCTTAAACTCTAAAATGAGGGTCTAACCTTCTCTTCTTTTTCTTTTTCTTCTCTGTTACCTATAATCTTGATTTGACTCACACAAAAGTGACACAGTGGGAAATCCACTCAAGAAGACTTTGACAACTAACAATGGAAACCTACCTACACGAAAGTTGACTGGTGGCGTTTATAGTGAAAAAATGTATTCAAGTTTAAAGATGTCATCTGTGTTAACTGATCCGTGTTGGTTTTGTGTGTTTTTGTCAAAAGAAATGTGCTGCCGAGTCACCTCTGTTAAGGTAAAGAAAACTAGCCAGAACAATATCCCCACTGAAAAAGGCAGGTATATTCAGGAGAAAAAATATCGCCCCAAAATATTGAAGTTTGTGTAAATATGATTTTTAGGTTGGACCAAATCCAAAGGACTTATATGGAACAGTGAAATTTCAGCAACTAACATATAGAATTACTTACGCTACTGTTCATTTTGCTTTCTCTAACATGAAAAATATTGTTATTTTATGCGGTACCAAAGGTGTGCTAGGTGTATCTCATGGATTAAATTAAAATAAGATCACTGTATATTTTTTCAGTAGCAGTTACTGATTGTTTTGGTTTCAGTTTTAGAGTTGAAGTTAAGACATTATGTACAGATTCCTTTCCCCCTGGAATGAAAGGAATTCAGTTCTTGCTGTGAACCATCTTCCTTCATCAAACGGGATACCCAAAGCCATGAGTTACCATTGGAAGTCTCGAGCACTTCATCCCAGAAAAGAGAAGAGGGGCAAGTCAGTGCAAATTCAAACATGCTAATGCTCATGTAAAAGGTCTTTACTGAACCTATTAGAATATTAAAGTCATTTATATTGTACAACCAACCTGTCCTCATGTCCTCTTCCACATTGCAAGGTCTGTTCTATTAGGCCAGATCTTGTTGCTGGTCTCAGCTGTCTTGAAGCAGTTTGTCTCACCACTATATTCACTGCTGACAGATGCTTTTGTTGAAAAACACATAAAACATTCTGCAAATGTGAAACCCAAGCCCCCAAAAATGGTCCTTTGGGTCAGGTGAACTGACGCTACTATGATATCCCCATGAAATGCACGACAACAGGTAAACCGGGTGGCTCTTAGAAGGAACCTGAGGTGCCGAGATGCAACAGCGAGGAACACTGTGTAAAGTGTGAATGGAACAGAAAGGATCTGAAAGAAGAAGGAGGCAGAGCAGCTGTCGCACCCCTCAGCTCACCCATCCAGGTTCAGGTAGCCTGAAGAAAGGACAGAGTTCAGAGGGATCTGTGCTGCTGTCCATGCTGCAGGTGGTCCTTGGCTAAACAGAAGGCTTTAATGAAGGAACAAATTTGTAGATGGTAAATCTTTCCTATCTGTGTATCACCTACACTTGAGTGAATATGTTAATTTAAATTCACTTAAAAATTAAAGAAGGTGGGGAAAAGAAAAAATATCATCTCTCAAAATGAAACCATTTGAAGTGAAACCACTTTGTTCAATGGTTTTTCACTAATCCAAGTTCTTTGTCAACCCTCATGCAAAGGGTTGATGAAGAGAAGAAGTTTATAAAAGCAAGACACTTTGCTGCTTCAGAAAAAATAATGCAATAAACAGAGAACTAAAACCAACCATTGGTACAACAAGGAGTACCCCAGAAAATCCAGTCAGAAACAAATATATTGGAGTGAATGACTGGAGAAGGAATTTCACCTCCCACTCGTGGCAACCCTGATGTTGCTGTGCAGGTCCTGAGCATGCTTATTGCAGAGAACGACACATTCAAGCTGGTGCACCTCTTGATTGCATCTTTTTACAGGCATTTTAGAGCCAGGTAAACAGAGGGACTTGGTTAATGCGTATCCCAGACTGCTAGGAATGTAATTTGGGCATCTTGTTTCTTTTCAGCCATTAACAGGCATTTTCTGGTGTCCTACCTCATACACAGTACATCTTCCCACACGGACCCTCGGCCTCAGCCCAGACAAGGGCTGTAGAAGGACCAGGGCTCCCATGTCACCACCTGACTTCTCCTACAGTTTTCACTGCCAGAGAAGTCTCAGCATCAGACATTCACAGGGTGAAAACCAGCTAAATTCTCCAACCAGAAAACCCCCAAAAGTTCTGCGATAAAACAAAACAAAAAAGCCCCTTAAATTCTTATTTAGAGAGAATGTGTTCAAGTGCAGATGGCGAGTTATTGTGTCTCCTGTCTGTCATCGGGTAGCCAGGGTAATTGACACAGCCATACCTGCCCAGAGGAAGAGACAATGTCTGAAATTCCTGTTAGAAACAATTATATACTTGACCTTAAAGTATGGGTCTTTCTGCTTTCATTTTTTTAGGAGGGCATAAAAAAAAACTCAAACCACACCAAAGCAAAACAAACCACAGAAAGGCTCCCAACCCTTTGAAGGTCCTGTTTGTGCTGGAGCAGGCTCTGTGAATTGGTAATTGGCCTCTCAGAGCTCAGGCAACGTGAGGCTGCGATGCGAGGCTGAGGCAGCGCTCAGCAGGCACCGCTGCCATGCTCAGCACTTCTGCAGCCACCTGCTGCCCCTGCTGGGCCTCAGCCCAGCAGGACACACCGTGGTCCCCGTCCCACCGCCCGCTCTCAGCATCCTTCCTGCTCAACCTCCCCCCACCTCCATCCAGGGCTCCTGTCCCTTTGCTCCATTGCAAAGGGCTGGAGAAGAGGTCACACAGAGAAATGGTTCACAGTATCACAGTATGTTTGGGACTGGAAGGGACCTCAAAAGATCAACTAGTCCAATCCCCCTGCTGGAGCAGGAATGCCTAGGTGAGGTCGCACAGGAACATGTCCAGGCGGGTTTTGAATGTCTCCAGAGAAGGAGACTCCACAACCTCCCTGTGCAGCCTGGTCCAGTGTCTGTCACCCTTACTGAGAAGTTTTTTCTCAACTTTAAGTGGAACCTCTTGTGTTCCAGCTTGATCCCATTACCCCTTGTCCTATCATTGTTTGCCACCGAGAAGAGCCTGGCTCCATCCTCATGGCACTCACCCTTTATATATTTATAAACATTAATAAGGTCACCCCTCAGTCTCCTCTTCTCCAAACTTTTGAGATCCCTTCCAATCCCAAACATACTGTGATACTGTGAAACTAAAGAGACCCAGCTCCCTCAGCCTTTCTTCATAAGGGAGGTGCTCCACTCTCTTAATCATCTTTGTTGCCCTACGCTGGACCCTCTCCAGCAGTTCCCTGTCCTTCTGGAACTGAGGGGCCCAGAACTGGACACAATATTCCAGATGTGGTCTCACCACAAGGGTGTCAGTTTGAGGGCAAAGCACTCAAGCCCTGGTGTCACTGGTGGACGTGCCTTCTTTCAAAAGGGTAAAGTAGGCAGGCGCCTACCTGTGTGGCTGGCCCAAAACCGAAGCAAAGGTGCAAATCCATAAACATGAAACTTGTCTGTTCTTCACCATTGCTAACTGTTTTCCGTTAAACTAGTATCTGAAACGATGCAAAGTCTCTGCAGGTTTTTCTCATTTCAGGTTACAGGTGAGGGATGCGAACAAGAGGTGCCTGCTTTGCCTAGAAGTAAGGCCAGAGATGACCCCACAAGTAACTCTCAGATGCCCAGGCCAGGTCAGAAATCAGCCCTGCTTCTGGGGTCTTTAGAGCAAATTCACTGCTTGATGTGTAGAGTGGTGCAGAGTCCTCCAAGGCAGCCCAGCACTAGGGGATTAGGAACCATCAGGGAGATACTTGGAAAATGGGAAGACCTCCACACTTGCAGTAACCTCTCTGCAGGACATGCTTGTCCCCAAGGGCTTGCAGCATTTCACATGCTGTTCTTGAGGGCCTTGCCTTTCACCCAGGGCAGGGCCAGGTCTCCTGCAGCTGAGGAGGGGGAGGATGTGTCCTACTAACTGCACTGGGAAGCCTGAAGCTGCTGGCTGAGGAATTGCTTGGGTTTCCTTGGCACTGTCACTGCGTTGGCACGGCGGCAGACAGCACGGCAATCCCTGCACACCGACACACCCAGACAGGTAGGATGTTTCTCTCCTCCTCTACAAGCAATATTGTCTTAGCAGAAACATGCATAACCCAGATTTTACACTTCTCCCTTCCACCCCCACTGATTAGAAACGAAGAACAATCTTCAGCAGGACCGCGAGCATTTCACACACAGACACTTCGTCTTCCTTTTCCATCAGGAGAGAAGGCACAGGCTGGTCCCAGCAGTGTCCCCCCAGCCCCTCTGGAAAGGAAAGCTTGTTGTGAGCCTGGAAGTGCTGGAAGGGATTGTCCCCTTGTGCTCCTGCTTCTCCTCTGGGGCCGTGGGTGAAGTCAATGGCAGAACAGGAACGCACACACACGGGAGCGGGATGACACGTGTGGCTGCACTCAGAACCGCTGATTTCCACCAACCCTGCTGGTCCCAGGGAATTCAAACCATTAAAACAAAGAATTAAGCCTCGCCAATGTCTTTGCTTTAAAAATCAAAACAACAACAACAAAAAGACCAGTCAGGTTAATTACACTAGAGCAGAGAGGAATCTCTAACATGTAAATGCATTTCCATGAACATTAAGAGCAAACTCCTCTCTAAAGTGTTTTTCTTTCACAAGCAAGCAAGAAAATTCATGGGATAAAACAAACTTTGCTTATTTTAGTTTCAACTCAATTACCTGTTAATGGAAAAAATCTGGCACCACTAATAATGAGGCAGGAATGAGATCACTGTTCTGGAGGCCTGGCTTGTCAGGGAAGCTTGCAACAAGAAGTGCATTTATCTGCCTTTCTATAACCCTTTTCAAGCACTCTGTCAGGGAGCCCAAACTGAGCAGCCAGTTTAGGAGGAACTTGGAACCCACTCCAGGCCCCCTCGGCCCTCTGGGAAAAGGAAAATTATTGTTGGCAAGTCTGTCTGGCTCCAGAAGTTGATCCAGTGCCCCCCACTTGCCCATGCAGCAGCAGACAGAGCTAAGAATTTTGTTATAATTAAATAACGGAGTGCTGATTGGTTGCTGGAGGTGGTCTTGAAACTGGTGTTTAAGGCAGTGGAGAACAACGGTTACTATTCATAGAAAAAGCAGAGTCTTAAAATCCATCTGTTTCATTCCAAATTTAGGCCAAAAAAATGCTCACTCACTGTCTTTAAAAATACCACCTGCTTAGCTATTTTGTATAATGTGCCATTATATAAGTTTGAAGAAGGAGCAGGCAGGGAGGCAGCGGGGGCTGAAAAGGCGCGGGGGGAACAGATTAAAAAGATATAGTTAGATCCAAAAATACCCCAGCAGCATATTCAAAAGGGAACACAAAATAAGGGAGCAAAGGAGACATTTTCTGAGGAGGATTGAAACCAGAGTGTTTGCTAATGCCTGGGAACCAGCTACTACAAATGGGTTTGTGAGCAAATAAGATAACAACATTTTTTTCTCCTAAAAAAACCCAACCCAAACAAACAAACAAAAAACCCCACAAATCCTTCTTGCTGTGTGTACCCAACTCTGTTCCTCCTCATGCTACAAGACTGTGGAAGCACCATGAGCCTTCCCCACCCTGCAGACCTTCCTGTTGGGGTCCCGGCCAGAGCTCCTGCCAGCAGGTACCTCCCAAATGGGGCTGTGCTTCTCCTTGGGGAGCTGGTGGAAGCACATAACTTGAAGGAAGGATACAAGAAGCTGGTTACTCCATGGAATCTACTTTTCCAGGGCAGATTTGCTCTGTAAGCAGTAACATCAGTAAGGTCCGGTCTCCTGCAGATGCATCTCCTGTCTCCCCATTGTCCTTCCCCTCCCCTCGCTTCCCTGCTGCGATCTTACATAGTATTACATATTACAGCTGCAATATTTCCAGCTTTCTCTATACCCTGAACTCTCTTCCAGGTTCCTTGTTCTCTCCAACACCCCAATGCTCTCCATGTCTCCTACCTAATCTTCCTGGCCTGCCAGCTGGGCAGCAGAGCGCAGATGCTGGTCCAGAAGTAGACGTGTGATAATTGGCCATCTGGACACTGCCAGAGGGAACGGTGAACAGCTGAGCTCTCCTGCCTTCTCTTCAGCAGCAGATCTGGAAAGCCCTGTTGTCTCAGTGCCGGCGGAGATTTCCCTGGAACTCACACGGACTTTATTATCTCTGGGAGTTTGACTGCCGCTGATAAATCTGGTTCAAAACGCCAGAGGATTCAAGAGTTATCAGGAGAGGGTCAAACAGATGGACAGACAGCATGACTTCATGATCTCCGTTGCCTTAAAGGTTCAGGCTTATACCTCCCCACCCCAAATAAAATGCATTTCCAACTTCAAGAAAAGAGCTACTCATAGAACATGGATGCAAGTGATTAGTGAATATTTTGGATTGATCCCTGAAGAAAATCAGTCCAGGGGTTGGCAGATTCCTTTCCTCTGGTAGTCCTTAAAACGGGCTGGTGATATTATGGATGGAACATTGGGATGCTTTCAGTTGTAGCTGATCTGCCTTAGAAGTCTCAGGATGTTTTCCAAGAACATCTTAAAATGAATGTCAAAGTACCTGCCTACCTCTTCTTATAAGAAAGCAACTGCTACCATCTCTGAGCACATTTTGTATTCGTAGTTTAAAGGCTCCAGAAGCCTTAGCCTTCCTGTCCAACACAGACCACTGCTCCTGCAATGAATTTAGTCTTCAGCTGCAGCATCTCTCCCAAATCACCCTCCAAAATCTTTACCCAGAGTCATAGGTGGCAAAGCATCCCTATGTGTATGCCAGACATAGCTGCACAGCACTCTCACACAAGTTCATTTTTACTGGTTGCTTTCATGATTGTTGCAATGCTCCACGCAACTATTTTTACTGTGAATTCTCTTCACATCTTTTTATGGTCTAATGAAATGAACAGGACTCTAAAGCTTGCTCTTTTTTCTTGCCTTTCTCTTTTTTTCTTTTAAGCAAAGCTTGAAACCATGTGGCACTACTTTATTGAGTCAGCAATTGCTTGAACTTTTTAAAATTCCATACACTAAGTGAAAAATGAGATTTACAAAACTAAAGGAAAATAAATGTCTCCTGAACATGCAGTACATTGACTTGCTTCCGTGCCTTATCCCATAAAAACAGGTGGAAGCAATAGCTACATTGAATTACCTACTGTACACAGGGCCCCATGGTGTCCCGTGGCAGCCCCATACAAGGACAGAATGTGCCAGTTTGTCACCACCCTGCTCTGGAGGTTGTCCTCACCTACACGGATCTAAGGGTGAACAGGGTGACCAGACCGCACCCCTGGAGCCTGCTGCCAACCCCATTTTAGATGTACAATGCAAGGGAAGGGCTTTCCTTCCACCATGTTTCCAGCATGCCTGGCCTGATGGGGTTCTTGGCTGTGCCTCCTGCGCACAAAGGGAGTTCATACAAATAATGGTGATTTTCTCCTCAGAGCCTTGACCCAGCTCAGGCCCTTTGAGCAAGGGGGATTTGGAGGCAAATCTGAAGGCATAAGCTCCTCACAGGATACAGCCAATGCACAACCTACCGGAAACCCAAGCAGTTGCTTTCCCAGGAATATGCCATTGTTTTCCCCAGCAAAAAAAGAGTTCCAGCACGAGTTATCCACCACTCGGTGAGCTCTGCTCAATCTGTCTTTTGAACACATGCCTCTCTCACTGGACACACAGATGGAAAACCAATTTGTCCAGGAACAGTGTTTTTGGACTCTGCTTTCCACAGGCTTGCTAATAAAGCAGCAAGCAAAGAACACGCTATTTTGCCGAATATGTGAATCATACCTTGATGGTATCTCCTTTGAATCATGGTATTCAAAGATCTCCCTGGAGCACCATGTTTTACATTAGAAGAGAGCAGTTATCCCCAGCAGAGATGCAGCACATGTGTCTGGCTGATGGATGGCCACGCTCCAGCGAGAGTCAAAACGTTCAGGAGGAAGGAAAAAAACCTGTTCCCTAGAAACTCTAAATACTAAGAGAGTAATTGAAGTACTGTGTTCAATTTTTGGGCTACCAACAACAGCAAGATGTGGCATCTTCCACAACTTCATAGCAACATCCTCTCCCCCGTCCCAGAGTCCCGTCCCACCCATGCTGCCCATGTGTCTCTCACGGGTGACAAGGGGACACGTCCCACTTGAGTCTTGGGGAGTGTCATAGCAGACCACAGCAGAAACAGCATCAGGCCATGGATCAAGGGAGATAAATAGTGCCTGGTGAAAAACTCACCGCGACTTATTCCCTCTAATAGGAAATATGATGCAATATTCATGTATATTACCCTTTATTAACATGCCTGAAACAACAACAACAAAAAAAGGTTTTTGGGTGGTAAACTAAACACTAAAACAGTTGTACCCATTTAAAGTACTATATATTCTGTTTAAACATTATTTAGTACTTCACCCAGTACCTGCCAGCACCTCTACAAAGCAAATTCCTTCCACAGCCAACAGACAACTGCTTTGCAGCCAGTTTTGGTTTCATCGGACTTTGCAGCGAGGGGCAGCAGGGGCCCAGCTTCCCAAAACAGCCCCGTTCCCAGCTCTCTGCAGAAGATCACTTCCCCCGTTTTCCCATATGAAGAAGAACACTTACCCTTCCCGCAGAGTCCATCAAGCCTGACCGAAGAGAAGCTCGTTACCTGAGCAATACGCTGGCACGACGGCAGGGAACAAGCCTGCTCCGAGACCTTCGCATTCGATTGCCCTCAAGTGCCAACGTAGAAGTTACTGTGGCTGCGACTTTCCAAGATGATCAGGGCTACGGTAACATCCGCTTCTAAGAGATTCCTGAAAATTATGAAGCTTAAATCCCTACTCTGTTAAAAAAAAATCCCAAACAAATCAGCTATTTTATAAAAAATTCCTGAATCTAAGTTCGCTCTCATCCTGGAGAATCTGCGGGCATTGCTGCATTGGGTAGATGCTGGATACTCAGTGTGGAGAGCTGTCTGGGCTACAAGGGCTCATTGCATTTAAAAAATATATATAATTAAAGAAAAAGGTATATATGTATGTGTAAGGATGGCAACAGATCTATCCAGGAGTTAAACCCTAAGGCCGGCACATGGATTCTGACTAATTAGGGCTACCTAACCTGTCCTTTGTGACCTTTATAGTGCATCAGCCCTGTGTTGTGGGATCATCCGGTTGAACAAAAATGCTTTAAAATTGAAGGTATCATCAGCCCTGGTGTCCTGTCCCCGAGTCAGGATCACTTCATGTGATGGGATGACATTACTAACACGTCCTACTTGCCTTTCACCAAACCACGTGCTATTTGCTTTAAATAAAAAAGGGTTTTCAAGGCTGGCCACTCATGCAAAAGCTTGCTGAGCGGGGACAGGGCTGGGACAGAGCAGATTTAGCAGGTGGCAGCATGGGAATGCGAAAGATTGCTCACAACTAGAGCTGGCCGCACATCACCACCATTTTCACACATGTATTTTGTCAAGGAATCTCTAAATCTTTGTGGCCAGAGCAAAATGCAGTCAACGCATAAATGAGTTGACAAGTCGTTCTCTGCACATACTAAGTTGCTTTTATTAATCCAGAACTGCATGCTACAGATACTGTACAGCATGAACATTTATTCATTACAAAAAATGGCTTCCAAACCATTAAAAATGAAAATCGGAATAAGAGCATAAAACGGAACAGTAACATCACAACTGTTAGGAAACATTCAAAGTATTCACAAAAAATGTTATAGTTAGCATCTTAATAAACCAGAGAAAAATCTGAGACAGTTTTACAATCGCTTCATGTCAACTACAATGGCACTGAATGAACAGATGAACAATTTTTCAGCTTTATACAGCATTTTTTTGCAACATCAACATGCCTAGGTTTTTTTTTTTTGTGTTTTAAGTTTGCTACCTACCTGTATGTAGTAAGTGTACATAAAAGTGGCAGTCTGATTTTCCTTTTATGAATAATCTAATATACAGAATTTGGCCCTTAAGGGTTTATACCTCTTCATTTTAAATGCTTTCCGGACAATCTGCTACCAAACACGTCTGTTATAGGTGACATTAAAACTACATACATATCTACCTATGTAACATCACAGCAAAACATGATGAACAAAAAAATTACAGCATTAAAAAAAATAATAATAATAATAATAAAGTCATCGGGAGAAAGTTAAAAGTCACTGAGAATTTTGGCACATACAAATTTTGCACATAGCCTGCAGTCCTAATGTCGCAGGGGATTCAGCTGCAGTTCTGAACAGGAGACACTTGGACCTTGCTATTTCTCAAACAGCGGCGCTAAAACTTCCCTTGCTAAATTTTCAAGTCTTTTCGTTGTGTAATGGCTTTTAAAGCAATTTTTTTTTACTTCTTACACTATTGATCCTTGAAAAGATGCATCTGCGAACGTCCGTTTGGTGGCAACTGCGTGTCGTATAGCAAAAAAAAAAAATAAAATAAAATAAAATCGTGAAAAGAAATCAAAAACAAAAGTCCCGGAAAAAAATATATATACACATTTATATATAAACTTAAAAACCTTGTACAAATGAGTTGTTATATATAAGATGCTTACACTAAGGGAAAAGAAAAAAAAAACCAACTTTATACAATGTTTCAAGAAAAAAAGGAGAAAAAAACATTTAAAAAGGGACAACATACAGATACAACAAGCAATTTCTAAAGCAATAAATACTACTGGTCCAATAGCGTTGTGATACTTTTAATTGTTGAGTAGCGTTCCCTCCCCCAAAAAGAACAACACCATGGAACAAGGTATATTAACACATTTTTTTTAACCCTTTGTTTCTGTACATTTAAACAATAACAAGTAACATCACAATAAAGGTTGTTTCACACAAGGAAGGAAAAAAAAAAGA
This sequence comes from Streptopelia decaocto, assembly GCF_964273445.1. Lineage (NCBI taxonomy): Eukaryota > Metazoa > Chordata > Aves > Columbiformes > Columbidae > Streptopelia > Streptopelia decaocto. Next base: position 63,184,008 of record NC_138659.1, on the reverse strand, counting down.
AGTAGTAGTGGCACCGCATTCGTTGTGCCCTTAAAGGTTTAAAAACCAGATGTAAAATGATTGGTTCGCAAGCTCGTATTTAATACAAATAATAAAGAACCAACGCCTCCGGCAAGGGCTGCTTCAAAATTGCTTCTTTTTTTTTTTTTTAATTTTTAAAATCAGTCTTTAAAACTAAGCTATTGGAACTACATAACAATTATGTATATATATATATTTTTTAAACGCTACAAAGACTTTAAACAGCTGTTGATAAAAATTTTGGCAGAATCATGAGGCTTTTCTCATCTACATATTTAAAAAGGAGAAATTGAAATAAGAATGGGTCAAATATTGACCAATGAACTCGATAAAACATCAACTAATGTAGCCACGTGGCACGAATTAAAAACGAAACCGAGAAAACGACGACGAACAGCGGACGGCGACGAGGAGAAAGAAAACCGAAATCCCAAATCCCAACAGAATTCAATCCCCCCGAAGGAAACGGAAAGGGCTACCGAGGCTAAAGCTATTCTAAGGACTTGGTTACGAGGGAGAGCGGCTGGGGCTGCGTCCCCGCCAGCGAGCTGTGGGGATGCAGGGAGGAGGTGGAGGGCTGTGCCAGGGACGCGGCGGCCGGCGGGAGGGCGGCCGGCGGGTGGTCCAGGGCCCCGTTGGGGCAGCTGGCGGCGGGCAGGGCGCCGGGCTTGCTCGCAGCGCTCTCGGCGAGGACGAGCGAGGACGGCGGCGGCGGCGGCGGCATCATCACCAGGTGCGCCAGCGGGTCGGGCTTCAGGGAGAGCGAGAGGGGTTGCGTTTGTTCAGTCTGTGGTTTCGAGTCTCTGGCGGGGGAGGCGAGCATGGCGGGGGAGGACGGAGGAGAGTCTAGTAAGCTTCCATCTGAAGAGGGTGGGCTGACGCAGCTGCCTTCACCTTGTATGTAGCGAACGCACTTTTTTTTTCTCCTAGAAACAGGGAGAGAGTTGGCTGTGAATAAAGGGCAGAGACGCCGACGGAGACAGTTATCTAAAGCAAAGAGCCGTGAATTGGCTACTCTGGGCTCTGCACGGGTGGCACCCCGGCCCCACGCGCCATCCTGGGGGTCTGGCGGGGTGTCCTCGGCACCCAGCCTGCTCGGGAACCTCCCCTCGGCTAACGGATTTGGAAAGGCTTCACCAATTCTCTCTTCGTCCCCCTCCTCTTCAGGCTGCCTCCTTTCCTTAGCTATTTCAATAATCGGAAAATTAGGTAAGACTTTCTTGGAGCCCACTGTGCTGATCTACAAACTCAACTCTCCTCCATAAAAAAATATAATAAAAACAAAATTAATCCTTCTAAAACAAAAGCTCTGGATAGTTGATGATACCTCAAGCTGTCCCATAACACTGTCCCAACTCAACGGGGCCACCCCTACACCTGCATCACCTGTCATCTCCTATGATGCACAGCCCTTGGGAGGCAAGGACAGCTGCGAACTACAGCTCATTGCTTTCTCCTCTGTTAAGAACCACACCAAATCTAGAAATGTCAAGAGTCAGACAGGAGGGATATATAATAGAGAGAACGAGAGAGAGGGGAAATAAAAACAAAACGAACAAACAAAGCAAACAGAAGAAAAAACAGGAAAAGAACAGGATAAACAGAGTATGATCCAAAATAACAAGAATAACTGGTTGTATGGCCTGCAGGTTGTGGCTTTAAATCGACTCAGTTTTACTTTTTGTTCAAAGGGAGAGTGGTAGATTTGGACAGCTGCTCGTCTGTATTTTGGGGAATTTTCCTCTGAGAGGCCACCCATGTAACTCCAGAGTGGGATCCAATTTCAGGAGGTGAAGAGCACAACGACAAGTACAAAGGTGAGGAGCAACATGGAGCTTATTTCACACCAGGGAGTATGAGAGTCTCACAAGAGCTGCTCATCCTCAAACAAATGAGCAAGTGACCCGACAGAGATCTTTTCTCCTCCCTCTGTCCACTTAATAATGTAAAGGAGCAATGAAAACAGATGACAGTTTCACACCATCTCTCTTGCCAAGTATATGCAAGACAAGTCCAGCAGCAGGACAGAAATAATGAGGCAAACCACCACAGCATCTGGCAGAACGACGTTCAGTGGCCACCTTGACCCTAATAATGCTGGCTCTCCAGCCCTCCTATTCACAAGCACACTTTCCATGGGAAGTGCTGAACCACTGTCACACAGCCTGAGGTATATGACAAAGTCTCTCTCAAGCAGCTCTGCTGCTAAAACTCTGGACACTCAGCTAAGCTGCACAAAGCCACCAACGTGAAGGAGCAGGTTGCTCTCCCCCTCCAGAGGATACCTCACCCTTGCTCAGCAACTTCATGAGAAGAAGCGCCTGAGTGTGGCACAGCAGCTGAATGTCGCTGGGTGACGTTCCCCACTTGCGTGGTGCCCTGGTGCCACTGCAGGTCCTCAATGTTCTCCCTTTTGCATGGCAACTGTGTTTGACTTGGGTTAAACCAAGGTCTGCTGGCTAAGCAATGGGGCTAGATATTTCTCGACTGCAAGGGAGACCTAACCAGCTTGATCCTGGACTTAAAAGACACCATCTCCCGCAGCCAGGAAAGGAACACCAACCCCAGCACCCCATCTTTCTACCAGCTTCAGTGACATCCCTTCGCCAGAGACTCAGGCTCTGCTCTCAGGTTCTGCTCCACGTTCCACATGGCAATGTAAGGGGTTAGGGCTATTAGAGTTTCAACCACGTTAGCCTGCAGATCAATACATGCTAAAAACTAAGACAACCATGCAACTTAAATGTTAAAAAGAAAGAAAGAGAGAAAGATAGAAGACAGCAAGTTAAGGCTATAAACCATGCTTTATTAGAGCAACGTTAAAAGACAGAAAAAAACTAATTTGGTGGGCTCAAAACAGAACCTACTAATTCTTCTACCCTCAACAAACAACACGGGAAGCCTCTGGCTCTTGGCCAAGGACATTTCTGCTGCTCTTTCTCCCTTTGCCTTGGTCTCACCACTTCTGGCTTCAGCTGGGCAGCGCTACCAGGGCCACAATTCATGTTCAGATCTACTGTACAGCTGCCAGTGGCAAAGCAGAGCAGCAATGCTTCACAAAGCCCACTGATAATAGCTGTGGAAAAGTGGGTTCTCCCAATGTGGAGACTTCAGGACTTCCCCACCACCCAAAAGCTCTGCCTGGCTCACTGATGGTGGTCTAGAAGCCATTCAACTGCATTGCTCTGAACCTACATGGCAATTAAGTATTTCACTGGAGGCAGTTTGAGTCTAGTAGGCCAAAAATAAGAAACAAACAAAAAAATGAACACTATTATAAGATCTGTGGCATTAAGAGTTCCCATGGCAAAGCAGACTTAAACGGGGTCTATGTGACTTTTTGACTCTGCGGAGTTAAATAACCTTTTTACAATGAAACCCACTGGTCTGCTACCTGAAGGAATTTTCCTTTGACTAGGACTAAGGTAGCAGATTGCTTCCTCTGCTTCTGCTGTATATTAAATGCTTTAATACTGTGGCCGCTTTTAGTCTAAAAAGGCATTTACTTAAATCACGATGGCTCAAGGCAGAGAGCATTTCTCCAGCCTGTGCCATTCCCACCATGTGTTATCTGTGTCATGCATATGTCAGGGTGAGGTGGGCCAGAAGGCATAGATGGGTAAAACCCAAAACCTTGCACACCGAGTATTACCAGAACTGAACAACACCAGGCAAGTCTGGTGAAGTGGAATTAATACATATCCAAGGAACGCTTTGTGCCTGAGCTTTGCCCTCCTTGAAGTGGGAATGAAATTACTACCCCTCAGAAGCACTAGTGAGGATTATTCACTTGCGCACTGCTCTGAAGGCATCAACTGCTACATTAGTCTGGCAAACACTGACAGACTTGGCCCTGCTCATCCTGCCCTTGAAACCAGCCCCAGGACAGCATCAGGAAACCCATAATGCTGGAGTTGCCATGAGTGAAAGCCACAGACGATGACAAGGGTGTGAGCAAAGATGTCTCAGTTTCTACTGTAGTACCAAACTGCACATCTTTAGCATCTACCTAAGATGAGCTACAAAAAGCTACCGTTGCTAGCAAATGCAATGTTATAACGGTTAGGATCAGAACTAGGAGAGAAATGATCTAATATCTAGTGATAAAATGCCTCCATGCATTAAAAAAAAAGGCATCTGACTCTATATTAGTAAGTCTAAAGGTATCAGCTACACCACACTGCTCAAAACTGATCTCACAAAGTTGCTCTGATGAGCTGCAAAGACTTCTGACCTAAATCTGGCATAAGAGGGATATTATGCTTCACATGTAACCTAACCACTGCACAGACCACAGGAAGAGTCCCCTCGCTGATAAAATGCAGTTTTAGAAGTCCACTGTTTACTTAGGCAGCTAGGGAAAGATAAAGCAACCCAAACATGATGTGCCCCCGGTTCTGGTAGTGGGCACACAGAGCCTGACAGGCTTCACATAGTCTATCTCTAGAGTACACAAATATCTGCTGATAGCGTGGAGTGAACTAACCACAGAATAAAGCCTAATTAAACACGGCATTCAAGTCTTTGGCTAGCATGAGACTCCTGACACAGCAAAGTGGCTACCCAGCTCTTCTGGACTGAAAGCTTCTTCTAAGAAACTGCTGCTTTCAAAGCCTGTTTAACACACGTCCTGGTACTGATATCTAAGACCCCGACACCCTGCACCGGCATGCCTCGAGTGGGACAATATGCAATCTGTTGAAGACATTCCTGATGCCTTGTTTTGACATACACCACCACCCTCGATCCCTGTTTTCCTCGACACTAAGCACAAACAAGACTGCGTGCATACACAAAATATGATGGACGTCTGATCTACATTCTAAATGAGATGGAGCACATGGGACTGGCATGAGTAAGAGGGGAAAATGTGGGAGAGGAATCACTACACACAGAGTGTGGTTTGGGTTGAAATACCTACCATCATAATATTCCAAATTCAAAGACTGCTTGTATCAGAACAAAGAAACAACAAATTTAACCAAATGCGATCATATAAGGAAAAAGGAATGAGAAAAGAACTACTCGGTATCCCTCCACCAAGAAAGAAGTACATACTGAGTTATACATGGAATTAAACTCCAGTAGAACATGGGCTGTTGAAATTTGGGCTCTCTGATATCTTTCATCTCTTTTTAATGCTGGAAATTGTCCTACTAAAGTTGTAATTACTTTTTTTCTAGAGCTCAGGTGTTTACAGCTCACTTGTTGGGATAAAATTTAGGAAAAAAAAAATTTGGAATCAGAAAAAAAAGACATCAGATAATTTAAAAAACTGGTATCTACATAAACCTTACCGAGGCGTAGAAGCCTAGAGGTAGCTATTTAATTTGGCAGATAACACAAAAAAAATAGTACAACTTAAGCTGTAAACACTGGCTTTTGTATCTCTAATCATGAGAAAAACACTAGTGCTGCAGATCTCAGAACCTTTTCAGAAAGCCTTTAGAGGCAGCGGACATAGACCCAAATGAAAGGCAAAATATAGATGTCCAACTAAACATTCATTTTGCTGACAATCTGGAAAAAAAAAAATTAAAAAAGCCAAAAAACTGCCAGCTTTAAGGACTTCCAAGTTTTCTTGTTCCCAGTTCTACCACCAGGGAGAGGTTATTGGTAAAGAAAGAGAGAAAATGTCATTAAATTAGCAAGAAATTCCAAAGATCAAAGATTATTAGCAATTGATGCTGTGGGAGAGAGAAAGGTGGGGAGTGGGGAAAAAAGATCAAAAAAATAAAATCACACAAATGCACTAAGAGGACAGATTGCTTTTATTTCCCCAAAGGCCTAATGGGTAGTATTATACCTGCATGGTTTGCACCATAAACTCTGTCGGTCAAGCCCGAACAATGCCCGACACTTCTTTGGAGTATTTGCATCTGTTAGCATAAGGTAAACACAAAAAATACAACACAATGGTGGATAGAGCTCATTTGGATGGTGTCATCTTAGCTACAGCTACGTTTTAGCTTTCAGTCACCTCAGTTTTATTTGGTAATCTCCCCTCGTACCAAGGGCAGGAAATAAAACAGGACTTTCACAATCAGCTAAAAGAAAACAACAAAAATATCCCCGACACGGCCGTGTGTCTGTCCGGTGTCGGTACCGCGCTCAACGCCGCGTTATCAAGGGCTTTGGGAGCGACTTTCCTTGGGCGGAGGTTTGGAGGGCAGGAGCGTGGTTGAGCCACGGATCAGACGGGCTTAAGGCTGATGCTGTTTTACAGTGGGTTTTTGGCTAGCAGCAGCAAAGAGGAAGGCAAAAAAAAGACCAACAACGGAAAAAAAAGCAAAACCCTTTCAGAGAGACGATAACTCATGGCAGTGTCCCACTCCCTTGTGTCTTCTAGATCACAACACAGAGCTACAAAGCAACAAGGCAGGAAAAAAAAAGGGGAAAGTACCAAATAAACCAGCTGCAAATCAGCCATAGCGAGTCTGGGAAAACTATACACACCTGCAGGGGCCGCACCAGTTATTCTGTTGATCAAGGCCAAAGCGCGCTCGGCATTTCTTAGGAGCGCTCAGGTCTGAATGAGTTCAAGAAAGCGAGCAGAAAAGGGAGAGAGGAAAAAAAGAAAAGGGGAGGGGGGGGAGAGAGAGAGGAAGAGAGAAAAGGGGAGAAAAAAGAGAAAGATAAAAATAAGGAAAAAATAAAAATAAAAAAGGGAATAAAAATCAATGTCCTTGTTATTAATTGCAAAATATTGACTTTTGATTTAAAAGTTAAAAAGAAAGTGATAATCACATTTTTATTCAACTCTCGAGATTAGCTGTTGCAATTAAAGCTGCAGTATCCCTTTATAAAGGACTGTTTCTTTCCCTTTTAAAAGAACAAGTAGAGGAAAGTCATTGTGGCTGGTCTATCAGGACGTTTCAGGCAAGATTTATTTGCGATGGGTTTTTTATTCTCTTTTTTGATAGGGGGGGAAAGGAAGAAAAGAAGCTGAGTATGGAAGTTAGATCCTGAACATGCTTTTTTCTTCAACTCAGATACAAAATAAAAATAAGAGAAAAAAAACAAAACAAAAAAAAAATATATCTCCTGGGATAATGCAGCTTTTGGAATAACATTCAATTTATTTGTTTTTATTAATTTGTATTTAAAAGAATGGATAAGAATAAGCAGATTGCGGAATGAGTATGTTAGTATCAGCCAGAAAATAAAACGTAAAGCATGGCAAGGTGCTGAGTTAGTACAGCGAGTGAACTGCAATGAACAGGCTTGAGCAGAAAGGAAAAAAAAATCCAAAACTAAAATAATAATAATTAAAAAAAAATGCATATGCATGCTAATGTGAGAAGACTTAGTGGGAGCCATGAGAAATGCCATTAGATTAAGGAGGTTCATTACTGACTTGCTTCCATTCTTTATCAGTCTCTTTAAAGAAATACTGCATATTCAATTTGCACAGTTAGTACAACTCTTATGTTATTTTTACTGTATTACTGTTTTAATAGCAATTGTTACAAAAACGAAAAACAAAATTAAAAATACTATCAAACATATAATAAAGATATATAGATAATAAATACTATCACAATGTGTGGATGGTATTTTTTTCTTAATGTCATAAGTGTTTAATGTTAAGATCTATAATGGCAGGAAAAAAAAATTAAAAAGCAGTTTATAAACTATTTTAAATGACTCAAAATGACGTTAGCACCTGTAATCGGAGGAAGTGAAAGGCAAGGATTTAGGAAACATTCGCTGTGTTCTGAAAAAAAAGAACAAATTACACAAACGCTTCAAAAAAACTAAGTCAGGGCTTCTTCAGAATTGACTATGAGATTGCCTATGCAGTATTTCTAATTTCCTATATAGAATGGCAAACCTCCTTAATTTAAAATGGGTGCGATTTACCACTGTAAGGCATGCATCAGAACATACGAGTACAGCCCAAATTAATACCAAACACATACATACGTACACGCACACACATATGTGCAAAATAAGCAGACAACTTTATAAATGATGGCATAGGCATTACAACTACGGCTCTGCAGTTAAAGGCTTTGCAATTACTACGTACAAATTCAGCTAATGTCACAAGAGGCTCTTACATGCAATGGCTTGGTTACTGGTTTTAGAAGGGCATAAAAACGCAAATAATTAGAGTGCATTAAAAAAAAAAGAAAAGGCTGTCTAGTATATGGGCCGGCTCCCCGTGAGGCCAGGAGACTGGTACCCACCTCCCCCTGCCTAGGAGCATCACACCAGGACTGCCGCACTGCCACTAAGCAAGAGACTGAGACTTATTTTTACTCACCATTGGTCTCTCCTGGCTGCTTATCCCTTTTCCTCTTCTTCTTCTTTCCCTGCAGGAAACATAACACAAATGAGAAGAATTAAAAAATAAAAACAACAACAAAAGAAACCACAACCCAATACACATCTCCTTACAAGACAGCACCGAGCGACGGGGCTGTCGCTGGTGCGGGAAGGCCCCCGGGGAAGACACCGAAGCACGGTGCCAGCTCACTCCCCATGCAGGGAGGCTTTGGGGGGCCTGAGAGGATGCTCGCACCCCGGGGTGGCCCTGCCCGCCCACCCCATGCCTTTTTGGACACCCTCACTGCAGCACCACTCCCCCGCACACACACCATAAGCAGCTGGGGAGGGGGCAGAAGACCTTGCAAGATGCTTCTTCTGAGATAAGGTTATCATCACAACAGAAACATTGACACTTGTATGCTCCTGCTTCAAAAAAATCATTCCCGGTCATGCTTCTGTGGGGTGGGGAGAGGAAGAAGGGGCAGTAGCAGAGATTCGAGGTGGGTGAGTCCGTGACTGAGGTGAGACTGAGCCCCTGGAGCTCCTCAGCACCCAAAACTGACCATTAAAGCAGTTGAGGAAGCCACAATAATGAGCAAAACCTAACATGCGGGTTTTTCAGTGCACTGACATCTTAACAAGCAAAGTCAGAAAGAGAAAGAAATCCAGATAGAACTACTACCCTTCCCACATTTTGCTCTGTCACAAGAAAAAATAACGAGTGATGTTTTGCTAAACTGTGTCCCTTTCCCAAGCACTATCCCACAAGATGATGCAATTTACTGCGGATTCTGACTGGAGAGAGAAAGGCCCTTTCTCCACTTCCCTCCAGCAGTGTAGGTGAGGACATGACCAGGAGCCCAGCTTCTGTGGAAACCCAATGATCGTTTTCCAAGAGAAGAGTTATAAAGGAATAAGTGTGGCTCAAAAGAGAAAAGCAATTTTCTGAGACAACTTATCTAACACTGAGATATAGGCTTTGCAAAGCAGTACAAAAAAGGCCAGTGCAAGGGGACAGAGTAATTTCATTTTCACAGCTCCCCACATACTAAAACCAACAACTCTCAGGCCAGCAGCGTCAACCACGACCAGCACAAGAAAACCCGGCTTTTGAAGATGCAGTAGTAGAAGAAGTCGGTAAACAGACACCAGACCAGCAGTCCCGTGTGGTCAAGAAGGCATAAACATCGCTTGGAAGAAAGAATCTCACAGTACTTTTGAAGGGCTGGATGTATTTGTGGGGAAGCCAAGAGGTCTTCCCACATGGTGAACATCTTTTTCAGTAGGTTGGTCTGGCTCCCAACTAAGTGGTTAACACGGGCTTCAGCCTGGCACATCCACATTTGGGATGCTCACTATAATATGTTCCCTGGAATGTATTAGTAAGAAATTCCCACAACGTGAATACCAAATTTTGATTTGTTGTTGTTGTCATATTTTTCCTCCCCAAAAGCTGGTTTTCTGGCAAGAGGCTTCTGTACTCTTTCCCAGCTGCTTGCTCAGGGTTGTAAACTACTACCCTGCTCTCCAGGCTGCAACAAGCACAGTCTTGTTCACCAGAGTCTTCTGGTAATGAAAAAAGCTGTGTGCACTGTCTGTTCTAAAGGATTTTTAAACAATATGCACATAATCCTGCAGCCTGGATGCTGCTTGGAAATCATCTCCACCACCTCTGAGGTTGTTTTTGGGAATATGGAAAGTTGTCGCTCCGAGTCAATTGCTACAGCAGCCATCAGTCTAACATGACAGGCACACAAGATGGACAAGCATTGTTCCTAAAGCTCTTTGAGAATTAAACAGGTCAAAACGTGGTATCTTCAAGTCCACGTATCACATAAAGATAGATACAAGAGGCTTGGACTGCTCCATGTACACTGATGTAGATTGACAGTAATTCTGTGAAAGTCAGTGATTTTTTTTCCAGCTTTGTAACATTGTAACCGAAACCAGACAACTGCCTTAGCACCATAAGCCTGATTTTTATTTAATCTCAAGGAGGCCACTAGCATAATTAACAGACTGCATCTGTGGTAAATTTGCTTAATTTTTGCAGTACATTTGGGAATTCAAGGGCTATTCCAATTTGAGACCTTATAACTTCTTGACGCGAGGGCCGGCCAGAACCGAGGTCAGGAGTCACCTGCCCTTTGAAAACTCTTCAAGCCAGGTATTAAAGTACTACAACCCCCTAGGGAGCAACCTGTTAAAAATGGCTGATATACAGGAATGTCAGCCAGGGACCAGGAATTTCTGATCCCTTTTCAACACAAGCTTTGAAAACTCCTCCTAACAAAGAACAGACAGCGGTCCCACTAACTTCTTTAACACACTTTTCAGAAGAAATAGAGAAGAATCACCTGGCTTGCTTGTTCAATTTCTGTGCTACGAAAAGATATTTGATTACATAGCTAAATTAATACATGGACTTAAGGAAACAATTATGGCAGTAGTTTTTGAAGTGCTCTGCAGAAGACACCATTTTGCCTTTGCCTCAGATTGTCCTCCTAAGACTGGAGCGGATGGTCTGTAACATTTTCCATCATTGCACTATACAAATTCTTAGGCTACAAGTCCATGTGGATGTAAATACTTGCTAACCGCTTTGGCAGCTGCCTCTACCAAGCCAAACCAATATGGGTTTTGACAGGACTGCAGAGTTCTTTGGCACTAATTTTCTAGACAAGCGGCAGGCAAGGTGACTAGACCCTTACATACTTTTGAGTCCAGCACTCAGTGCCGCTTAACATCTATTAGATCTCAGGAAGAGCAAATGAGCCTTGTGACACCCAGAAGCCACAAGCGATTCCCTGAACCCTCTTCTCTTATTTAAGAGCAAGCTGAAAGCTGCATTTCTTGAATGTACTGCTCTGTTTCTGAAGACCTGGGCTACAGCCGGCCTCTTCCTTGTGCCTGAAGTGAGATGTCTAACAATTTAACCATTTCAAGCAGCCCAAACGTGCTCCCCTTCTAGATGTGTGGAGAGCTCGAGACCCTAGAAAATGCCACGGGGAACTCAGAGAGCTCTGAATGGACCAGGAGGGGAGAAATAAATAAATCCTGCAGATGATGCAATTGTGTGATGCAAAGGTACCGTGCTCTCCTCAGGCAGGAAGGTTCCCCCTGAAGGTCACTTGGGGGTACAGCATCAAGCCGCTAGGAAAGCGCCGGCTTTCTCATCCTGTCCTTTTTAGCTCAAGAAGAAAGGGTTTCTCAGTGCTCACACGGTGAGGACAAAAGTAAAAGGTCCTAAACACTGAAGGCTTTGTACATGGCCCTGTCTGTGGCACAGTCACTGTACAGAATGAGCGCTCCTGAAACCTCAGTAGAGCCTATACTCCCTTTTGAACACCCAAGACGACGATACTGCGCAGTGCCGAGGAACTACCTCAAGCCTATGGTCTGACAGTCTCAGGCCAGACTATGCTGAAAAGAAAGGGAAAACGTGTTTAGCAGGAGCAGTGCCTCATCAGGTGTAAAGAGGTTTCCTCCGAGAAGCATGCACAGCTACACCTGCAATGGCAAACAAAGGAGAGCAAGGCAGAGCCCAGCGGAAAGAAAAGATGATCGAGGAAGAACATAAGGATTGGAAAACTGTCCTTAAGTTCATATTGCTAAATAAGTGAGCATGTGTATTCTCCACTGCTGAAATGGTGGAAGAGCACAGAGAGCTGCTGCTGCTCCAGGCTTTGCTGCAGACTCTGAACTATCTTCTTCCCATCCATACATGTCAAAGTGCAGATTCTCATGGAGGTAAACGTTCCCACATATAAAGCACACAGTATATGTCATTTACAGCAATTATGGTTAAATAGGCACTGATGATGATGGAAGAGAGAGAGACTTCAACAAAACCAGAGTGTGTAACACTATCCATAACTGATACCAGTCTTAGAGCTACTGATCCCCAAACCTGCAGAGAAGTCTGCCTGGAAAGTAGGAAGCGGGGTTTATTCCAGAGTTAGAGACCATGAGAATTTTAGGTGATTTCTATTTAAACTAAAAAAAAAAAAGAACACCAAGATGCTGCTATAATCCTATTTAAGAGGGTTTAGAGGTTCACCAATCCACAAACCTGTCAAGAATTTATGGGTTTAGGCTTGCAAACACTTACTACCAGATGCGCCGCTTACCATTCATGGAAGAAGGGATTATATACTATTAGTAAGTGGTTACAATGCTGGCCTTATGTTTTTCACAGACAAAAATTTCTATCACTTTAGCTATGAAACAGGCTTTCTGAAAGGCAGATGTGGGAATCAATCTTAAAAACATGCTACAAATTGATCACAAACTCCAAAACACTTTTTAAAAAAATGAGGAGGGAAAAATAAAAAATGAAAAAGATAACATGGCCAGGAAAAAGCAAAATATAATTGAGATATACAACAGTAGAGGATGGAATAATTCATTTAACCCCACCTGAGAGTAAGACTTTCAAACAAGTCATGCTTTTGGTTTTGTCAGTCTTCCTCTGAAGCCAGGAAAAGTCATTCTTCCACTTTCCACTACACTCTCACACAGATAAGCACAAGACACTAATTATTCATCTTTTTGGTGAAAAGGAGAGAAGCCATACTATGGAAGTTTTCAATTGGGTTTATAAAATAGAATTTAAAATGACCAGCAAGCCAAAGAGCATTTCCAGATGCTGGTACAAGTGAAGGCAAGAGTTTCTTCACTGATCTGTACTGTCATGTCCCAATTCTAACCTTTTACTAGTCCCAGCTTGGAAGCCTCTTCCAAGTGGAGGGCTGGGATTTATCCCCAATAGTTTTAGTATTGCAGAGGGAAGCGTCTGTTGTTGTTACCAGATTGGGATCCTGAGGCACACTTTCCAAGTAGTGCTTGTGTGCAGTTGTGTGGTCGTAGTTCAGCAGGTCGCAAACACTTTTCTACAAGCTCTACTACTAAAAAAATTTACACCTACATAGGAACCTACATAGTTATCCCGTGCAGACCAGCCTGGGTACAGCTGCATATGAAGCTGTCGTTCCTTTCTTGCTAGTTCATAGTATTTTGCTTGTTCTTCTCTGGATAACGCATGCCACTGAGGTGAAGAGACGAGAAAAAGACAAAATAAAAAGCACAAGTGTTGTTTTTTTTTTTTTAAGCACGTTAACAGCAGAACATATTATTTATATATAAATACAGCTAGAGTTGATTTTCATTTAAAAAAAAAGAGATAAAAACAGATGATCTGGCATGCTGCCATTCATATTTTATTTATAACTCTAGTTAACTCAACTGAGTCACAACTAATCATTCATGTTCACTCAGCCTCACTGTTTCCTGATGAGAGAGGAGAATTAAGAAAACTAAAAAAACCCAAAGAGCAGGGGAGAGGGTCCATTAGTTGAACCACTTGTCGTGAGCCAGATCCGAGTTACAGATGTAGAGAAGGTCTCTCCCTCCCTTCCCCACTGGCATCCCCATCCTAGTTGCCGATAGCGGTACCGTACTTCCCAAAGGATCTTTCATTCCCCATTTACTGTTCTGCCTGTTTCTAGGACAAAATAAGAAATCTGAGACTTTTCCCAGGTCATGGAAATAACACTGAAATAACACTGCTACTAATTAACTCCCGCTCTTCCCTGTGAATGAGACCCATTGGCAAAAACTGTCTGCAAAACCCAAAAACCAGATGGAGTCTTCTGTTTAGTAACTTCCCTATCCATTATCAAAACAACAGGAAAACACAGAGATTCAGAAGGTGCGAATCCTACCGAGTTCCAGTCCCTGCTTGCGCTTCTCCCGTGTTACCTACCCTTCGACCAAGGATTTGGTTGATGGCTGCGCTCTCTTTCAATGTGCATTCTGCTACAACTTTTGCTCTCATTTCCTTCATATACAACATAAATGCATTAAGAGGTTTCTTTATGTGTGGCTTCTTTTTCTCTTCTTCTTTTTTGGAGTCCTGATGTTTTCTGAAGGGTAAAGATACAACAGACAGAAACCTCACAGTGAGAACCCTTGTGAATTTCTTAAATGAATCCCCTCAATCTCTCAAGCATTAATCCTCAGAAATTAGTTTCTAGGAGGAGGACCAGAAGGTTCACTAGAGCTTTCACCCTGCCTGCTGTATGCAAACAGTTTTAAGAGAGCACTATAAGAAAACCCATCTCAGCTTTACACAATATCACCAAGTACCCGCTCAGCCCCTAGAAGAACCTTGGATGGACACGGGCACCCAGGAAAATGGGTTCATGGGGAGGGCTTGTGACCTTGATGGTAGAGGAAATAGTTGCATCCCATCATCAGTGGGAACTGAAATTTTGTCCTTCTGCTTCAGCCGTGACATGAAAGGCAAGAAGGACTAGAAGCACTAGAGGCAAAGGCAGACCAGGGCTCTCCTCGGTTCAAACCTAAACATGATACCTATGCTCTCCGCAGCTTTGAACAAGCCATTTATGCTCTGATTTATTGCCTCCTGTTATGCACCTGGTATCTCACAGTTTCAAACCAGGTACTAACAGGGAAACTGGTCAAGAAGCTTGAATCTTCAGCAATAAAATTCCATTTCCTTGTTAAAATGGGTGAAATTAATAACTACTTGTCTCAGTCACAGAATTACTCTGAAAGACTGTAACTTTGTCACACTTTGGTAGTTAAACCAAATCAATTAGAACAGAAAAAAAAGCAATTAAAAAAAAAAACCCAAAACATTTTACAGCAAAAACTTTCCCATAAATCCAAGTATTTTTAAAAGCCTCGTGTGTTCTAAAAAGACGACATGGGAAGCAACAACTTACGAGCTGTGGAGTGAGCCGACGTCGCTCTGGGAAGATTCCTGTTTGACTGTTGGTGTGACTATGGCCGGATGAGGGATTCCAGTTGTATGTAAACTATGGTGTGGCGGGACCATGTGTGGAGGAAACCTAGAGGAGAGAAAGCTGTGTAAATCGTCAGAATAAAAATGAATGAATGGGGAGGGATGTGTACACACATTAAAAAAAAAAAAGGCATATAACAAGCACATGACAGCTAGACAAAGCATATGAAAGCTGACAGCATTAATTAGCAATAAATTAAACATAATGACTCTTCTAATGTCATTAAAGCCAATCTTCCCCTTCATTATCATTACTGACATGAGACATCATGATTTTTAACATCTTTAACAAAAGGCAAATTCAACTGGATCAACTTGGATGAAAGTGGAATTTCAGCTACCTGCAAGAAAATCCACCAGTCCACTTCTTTGCTAAGAAATTATCTGTGGCAACCAAGGAATCAATTTTTACAGCTCTGAATCACGTTGTGAATTTGGGATGACATCTTTTGTTGCGTATTGACAGCAAAATAAAATATTAATGCCAACACAATCTAGATGCATTTTTGATAATCCTTATAGATGCCTCATTAGCTACATTTTGTTGGTGGAGCAAAAGAAAATATTTATTTGTGTCTAATAAATCTCTGAGCCCCATTGCCTTAATATAAGGTGGGGAGACTGTGGAATTAAGCCAATTTTGACCCATTATGGTAAACTAAGAAAGCTTAATTTAATGCAAAATAACAGTCTAGCCTTTCTACACAGAAAAAAATGTTGTCAGCTTTATGGTTTATGGTCATATACATGGACAGGTCCCAGTTCTGCAACTAGATTCAGAGGGACGTGCAATCCTTCTGCATGAATCTAATTGCTTGATCGGGGCCACAGCACGAACATGGCACAATCATTCAGACTTTTTAACCAAAATGAATGAACAAAACTTCTCAAAAGCAGGATTGACTTCTTATCATTATTCCTCTACAGTCTCAAAGGTTTTGCAGTGAATAAGGAAAGTATATGACGACTGACTGTCTTTCCCTTAGAAAACCCCCACTGAAGTCAACAGGTCTCCAGGGAATGGGATCTAGCCTAAAAATTTGGTTCAAAAATAACTTCCTCAAAAATCCAAGGCTAAAGTGATTATGGCAAATGACAAGGCTTTTTTATCACTGCAAATCCCTACTCTCATCTCAGATTTTGAACCGTTTTTCTCAAAATAAAGTACCCCAAGAATATGGAACATGCAATGGGATAAAGAATTATTTCTTCTATCGTCAATATACAATGATTTTTTCTGTCACACAGGATTTAAAATGGGGTGACAAACCATGGATAAGTAGACTCTGTACAAGTATCAGAAATATAATGGGATTTCTTTATTTTTCCCCTGTCTTATAAATTCCATTACTGAGCTTAAATCCCTTCCCCCAACTGCCCAGACATTCCCTACATTCACAAGATCACACAGTAGTACTTTCATGAACAAGAGGTACTGTCCACTACGAGCTCTGAGGATCTTTGTCTATCAGCTGGTAGTACTCAAGATCATTAGACAGAAGTATTTTGTCTTTGAAGGCAGTGGTGAGAAGAGCAGAGACCGACAGGGAGAATGTGAAATTGTTCAAACTGTACAGAACTGCAGCTCCTACCAACAAAGCCATGGAGAGCAGGAAAGGAGGAGGGTGGGACGGCAAGGGAAGAGAGGAACGGGCAGCAAAATGGTCATTCCTCCATGGATTTCTATTGCTGCTGAAGACCCATGGATACAAATCTCAAAGTGGATTGTCAAAATGCTTTCCCTGCTCTGACAAAAGTATCTGGGAGAGAAGTGCACGTTTGGTGAAACGCTTTGGTGCATGGGAGCTCAGAAGAGAAGACAATGGTGAGGCTGCAAGGAGACCGATGTCCTGGTCCCACTTATGCCACAGGATTGCCTCACCATCAGCAAGACACAAACTGAGCCTTTGTACTGTTTTATTCTGCTCTCCCTCTCTCTATTTGTGCCTCTGTGTGTGTATTTTAATTGGACATACTTAAAGTCTGCTCCCACAGTGCCTGGGGCCTTCAGCCATAGTACAATGCAAACAATGAAAACTGGCAGTAAGAGCTTTCTTTAAAAAAAAATAACTTACAAACATGGACGAAAATAAAACCTATGGCAAAACCCTGACCTCACTGAAAGTGGTATAAGCATAGTGATTAAGAAGTTGATGCACATCCTATGGAATGACTGAAGAGAGGACTATGCTGCTGGGGCTAGCTAGGGTTCAGCTGGAACAAGAGCCAGAGACAACAGGACAACGAAGGATGAAGGTGGAGATGAAAAGCAGGAAGAGCTGCATTTGTTTGACTTGAGGACATGGTGGGAAGGGCAGTGGGTATAGAGCAGCGAGGAAGAACAGCTGAGTGCAGTGGTAGCACAAGGACAGAAGGGCATGAGAGTGCAACTGAATAAGGTTTGACTCATCACTGGAGAAGGGCTCCCAAACACCACAAAAGACTGAGTTAATGGGGAAAAGAGATGGTGTTTGTTAATTTCCTCGAGAGCACGTCATGACGTCTCTGTGATAACTGGGTCATGGACCAGCTTCTTAAATAAGGATCTGGTCAAAAACTAAACACACTCAAAAATGAACTCTGCCTATATGGTGGATTGTTGTATGGTTAGGACTTTCAAGGGAAACTAATTCAACAAAACATAGGGGGTCATATTTTATTTATTTTTGATGAAGATTTAAGTACCTGCAGCTAATAAAAAATGGTGAAGGGTGAAGAAAATCTGAAAAAAAAACCCATAACTTCACCCCTTATTTATGGTAAAAATGTTTTCCCAATCCCTATCTAGGAGAAAGGGAATATTTGCCCATGGTAGAGTGACCCAATGGGACTGAAGGGCAGCAGAGGAGAAGAAGCCTACACGCACATGTTGTGTGAAAGCCTGGCTGTAACAAGGATGCCAAAAGCTCCACTGACTTCAGCTGGGATGAGATCTTACCCACTGAGCTCTAAAAGTCGGACACATGGCAGCGTTCCCCAACAGGCAGCTGGGGCTCAGTTGTTACTGTCAGGGTGGCAGTTTCCCCAGGGACGCTGTGTGTTTGTTACCAGTGACCATTATTTCACACTAAACAGCTCTCCATTCAAGACTCAAGGCTGCCTACTGGACTTACACACCCCTTCCTACACTTAGGGCTATAAAAACATGTTCCAGAATTCGCAGTAGCTCCCACAATCCCATGGACTTCAGTGGCTGGGTGAGGTTTGGCCCAAAGTTCTAGTGCCTATTTATTTCCATGTAGACATCAACTCACATGGCAATACGAGTGGGGAAAGAGTGTTAATTTTTAAGTTCCTGGCTACACTCCAACTTCAGTAATTACATTCAGCAAAAGTGAATTTCCCCTGAAATTTCAATTACAGAAGGTATTTTCCACTGCCACCACTTAACTACTGTGCAGTGTTTGTCTGGTGTAATTCTGTTAAATTATTTCCTGATTTCCTCTCACAGCAGTTGTTTTTTCATAGTGGGTCCACTGTTTGCCCATCAGTCAGCTAACCCTCTCTCAATTTACATTAAAGGCATATTACAGAGGGCTAATGAAGGATCAAGAGTTGTTATGAGCATATTGCATGCGTAAGAAGTTAGTGGGGTGATGCTCCAAGCAGAGGAAAAGAGTTGTAAATGGTTAAAACAACCTGAAGACACTACCTTAATAGCCTAAACCATTTATGAAAATCACTATTAGTCACTCATTAACCTTTTATAAACTATTCATAAGCACACTCTAACTAATGAACTATAATTACTAAGCTTTGGGAATATTCAGGGTTGGGAAGCATTATATGCTCTAAAGGTCTATCCCATAATGCAGGCAAAGACGAGAACCACTTTTAAAGGAAGGCTCTGGAAAAATGTGGATGTGGTCTCAGGGGATGCAAAGCTCTGCCCTGACTTGGGTATTTGGGCAGAGCCAGCACAGAGAACCTGAGGCTTGTACCAGGGCTCTGCGGGGCTGTTGCTGGGACTGGCAGCACGTCTGGCTGCTTGGGGCAAGGGCTGTCCCATGGCTGAGCTCCGGAGCTCCAGCTGATACAGCGGGCAGGAGAAAACAGGCATCGAACCACGTATCGGAGCACAGCCTGCCCAGAGGGTGTTCCCACATATGGGAAACCAGGAGAGAAGTTTCTGGGCTCAAACAAAGGATAACCAGCTGAACTCCATTCGTTGGTCTGCGGGTGCACCTGAGCATGTGTGCGCGTATGGGCTTATGTCAGAGACAAAAAGAAAGGCTGTGTGCGTATATGCACACCTCTCACCTTCGCCTACGACATCCCTCCGTATTTTTTTTCTAGACAAGTATTCCATGAATTGCAATAAACACCCTAAAAATTCTAAGCAGCTCATTATACACCACTGTCTCCTTTTATGGCTCCAAGCCAGAATATAATGATGAGTCTTAACTTGTTAAGGACAACTAATTTTTTGTTCCTGGCTGTCTCAGGGGCTTCTCTCTTACTCACTCTCACTTTACTTCACTGTTGACATGTTTCTGTTAACTGGATGTCATCTGCCTGCCTTGATTTTATGCGCAAGCAGTGGGATGCATTTTTCTGTGCAACAATTCTGCTTTGAGTTGCATTAGATTTGTCATTATTCTCTCATTTTCCCCTTGCACTTGTAACATTTCATCTATTCCTGCCTTATTTTTTGAGCCACGGTGCACCCACATTATGGTTTATACATGATCTTGCTCCCTTTGAAGCCGGCAGATTTCAGAGCCAGCCCTCGTCAGGAGAAGTGCCTGCTACCAATTTAGCAGGCTGAGGGCCCCGAGCTCCAACAACTCAATCTAAAGGGGGTCACAGGGTGGCACAAGCGAGTGTCAGCAAGTGCTGTTTAATTGCCAATCTAGGCTTCTCCATGGTGTTTAAAGTATAATGACCCATCACTTAATTCTGAGAAGTCCTGGCCCTGCTGCTGAATGGAATGAATATCAAAGGATGTGCTAGAACAGGGCAAGGAGCCTACATTTCCTATAACTGCCATAAGTATAATAGACCTCTACTTCTGTCGTCCCATTACCACAATAATGTATTTAATTTGCTGTGTACTCTTTTTAACTAGATACCTTTCATAAAGTCTATCTTGGGAATACAGACTCCCCCCCTCCCACATCTCCCCCCTCCCTCAAATGACTAGCCTCTCTAATAATAATTAAACTAAATCAAGCTCTACTTTGCCTCACACCATGCCTGCAAGTCTTTTAGAGATATTAAAAAAGACTAAATGGAGGGAGGGAACCATTGTTTAAATTTGCAGCTCTCTCCCCAGCCCAGGATTTTTTCTCCCTTGTGCTGGGTTCTATTAATTTTTTTTAAAAGTTTATTTTCCAGTTGTCTCTCTATTTTCTGGAGCAACATGGGCAAATCTTAATGTTTCACTTTTACTTATCTGAAGCACACACCACACTATTTCCCTACCCATTTATTCATGAGCTCTAGTTACAGGTTTCCATTTCTCAACAAGGTGATTTTCCCACCAACTCCCCCCTCCAATCTTTTCCTCCTTAAATCCTCTATACACCAACCTTCACATATTAAACTGCAGAGATGGAGAGGAAGGGACAGAGCAAGGAAGGGATGTGGAACCTTGCTATGTAATGCATGCTAATTTAATTATGTGCCATCATCAAAATGGATTAGCTGTTTCAGCCCATCAGGAAAGTCTAAACCTCCACCGATTTAATTAACCAGACTGAAAATCAGATGAACAGAAAATAAAAATATCATTAGGAGCAATTAGTGATTACTTAAACATAGTGCTGCCAACCAGTTTGTAAATAAAACTAGCAGCCTCTGGAAAATTAGATGGAATTAATTGGAGGTAGGGAGGGGGAGAAACATATACTTCTAAAGCTTTAGAGGGTCAGGCAGGCCCTTTTATGTTGACTATCAGTGTTTGGAGCTTTGGTAGGGGAAAACACAGCGCAATAACCTTCCTCCCAACCCCGCTTGAAGAGCAGCCCTCCTTCCCGCCGAGCCGCCCCTCTCGCACGCAGGGCTGCTCCGGGTCACAGCCACCGAGAAAGCAAAGGGTGCCACGACTTTTCTTTCCTGCTTTTGCAACATCACATTCTCCCAGCTTTTTCATTCAGTTTGGCCTCTAAAGACGACTTCCCGCTCTTTCACCTCTCCCTCAAGAACAAATTCGTAAAGTCAAATGACAGCAATAGGACACCCTCTTGTCCTCAGACAGGAAGGTGTCTTTTGTCCTCTCCTCTTCTGGCCCACCGAAAAACTAAGGACAACTGTTTAACTGAAGCGCTTTCAGAAGCGCTTTCCTACATGGCATGCCCTCCTCTAGAGAGGGCAGCAGGAGAAGTTACACATTTGCTCTCGATTCAGGACCTCAGCATTTGAACTCACCTTGACATGGAAGCATTGACAGTCAGAGCGGTTGGGTAAGGGTGGCGGAAACCCCCTGTCGTGATTGGGTACACTGGCTGACCTTGCCTGGCAAAAAAGAAGGGAAAGAGAGAATGAGAGAAAGAAAAAAGGGTTTAAAAAAAAAAAAAAAGAACAACAAAAAACTTCTCTCTGCACAGTAAGCTTTATTCTCATTTGATCAGAACAAAAATCTTGGGGATTGTACAGCAAGGATCAAAGGAAAGAAACACAGAACAATTTGAATGCCATAAATCTGATAGGAATGGCTAATTAAATTTTATAACCTCTGCTTATGTCAATAGAGACCCTCTCCCCAAGCTGAAACTAGGTGTTTTGTTGTAATAATTAAAGGCGAAGTCTCGCTTGCTTTAATGGAGCCATCACACTAATTGAGGGCTACACATCCAAAGGAAAACAATAATGAATGTAAATTTATACCAAAATAAAGTACAGTGAATCAAAGGACTTCAGTTGCGCTTTGGGCCTCTTTCGGTATTTAGATCTCGGTGAGAAAACATTAAATTAACAGAGCTTAATTTGTAGCCTTTTGTCAGATTAACAAGTGTTGACAAGAGTTACCGGGGGAGAGTCCCCAAGAAGTATTGTGGGTAACCAATAGACAATCACACCTCATTACAATAATTAAAAAATACAGCAACGTGCAAAACAGCATCCTCATGAAAGACACACAACTTTTCCTGATTGAGGTTTGTCTGTGCTGGCTCGTTCTTTTCATCTGCCCTTCAAATATATCATCTGACTGGGCAGGATGCTTTCTGGGGGGTTACTACGCTGAAGACATCCAGGCCAGTTGAGGACAGACTGGTTGGGAAATTGATGGTGAAGCATGAGTGGCAATGAGAGGGGGAGTAAAAGCATTGGGTCACTTCTGCGAAGTTGGCCATGCTACTGTCCTAGAGCAAAAAGAAAGTGTGATGGTATCATCCCTCAAAAATAACCACTAAGGTTAGGCAAGTCCACCATGGGTGTTGGCTTGTTATAAACCAGCAGTGGTGATGGGAGTCTTGCCGTGACAGAGGAGGTCATTAGCACCTCCTTAATGAAGCTGGCCACACCTGGCAACATTCGCATGGTTTGGCAGCCATGACACGGGGCTCAAGGAGGACAAACCTATGTGTGCACACCAAAATGTAAAGCCCTGAGACACAAATGTGCAACAAGGCACAGGTCGATGGAAACAAGGAATTTCTTCCCTCCGCTCTCATGTCTTTATATGTTTCTGACTTTTGGCATTAGGGTACATTTGTTTTAAACACTGAGGCTGTTACTGTGCAAACTTGAGCTAAGCAGTTGCAGCACAGGAGCACGAGAAGGCTGTACCGCAGCTAGGCCCTTCAAGTTCAGAAGACGAAAAGGAGCTGACTTGCATTTACTAGTGTTCAGGGTGTCCTACATAAAAAGTAAATCACCAGAAATGAGGAGGAATTTAAGATTTCAGGGAGCGATGCTCTGGTTTTCTCTTCTGCAGGAAGGTGACGGACATGCACCATGCCTCAGCCTCAGGGTGGGACAGCGTCTACCCAAACAAGTCGTACCACCACCCTGCAAAGCGGCCAGCAGCAGGCTGCTGTGGCCAAGGTCCCAGCTCCGGCTCTCCTGCATCCACCCTTCTGTGCCTGAGAAAGGCCCCCAAAACCTTTGACAACAAACCCTCTCCCTGCCCAAGACCTGGGTGCACGTGGGGACCCTGCCCTGCCCTATTCTCCTATGGGGTGTGAACTCCACTTTCCTTACAGAGGTCAAACTTGCAAAGAAGGATTTCAGCACAGCTGGTCAAAAAACCTTGAGCAGGAACAAACTATTTCAAGCTTTGAGCAATTAATTTCTAAAGAAATACGATTTCCCCAAAAATTGATGAGGCCTGTTATGTGAGAAAAGTAATCAGTCTTGATTTATAAGGCAGAGAACTGTTGTATCTGGCAATGCAAATTTATTTTATAGGTATTTAAACCAAACATACTGTACAAAATACCTAGGTAGTGCTTAAGTACATTATAAAACAATTGTAGAGGTGGCAACATAAGAAAAAAAAAACAAGGACTCAGTTACTGGGGGCAACCTCATACCCAATAAGGTTCTGCAAGTGGGATACAAGGAGCTGAAAAGAAAACAAAACCTCAAACTAACTTTCCACGGCTTTTTTTTTTTAGCCAGTTTTAAAGTAAACTAATTCCTCTTTCTTGTTTGCAAGAAAATTCCATTCCTCAGATGCCAACTGCCCAGTCACGTCTCAACCAGGAATGCTGCTCACTGGCCGATGTAAAGCTCTACTGTTTCACAAGAAAAACGAAAACAGTTTCAACGGGGAAGGCCGATGAAATTTAAAATTGCACATTTATAGTGAGGATGGCCCTGTTAATAAAGAAGCCCATTAGAACCACCCTGAGCTGCCAGAAAACCAAATTTCAGAAAACCCCATGTGGTGCAGTGAAAGGGCATTAAGAAGAAAAGGACATTTTTGCAAAAGGGTTTAAAAATTCCGGCTTCACAAGTCATCAGCTCGTTGAGATGACATGCAAAGCTATGCCCAGCTGCTCAAATTTAAGACTACATGACCTGGCATAAGTTTTGATTAATCTTCATGAGGTGGGTAAATTCATAACCACCCAATGAAGTGGCAGTTGGTAAACAGACTTATCTCAATGCACACACGCATGCGCACGCACACACACACGGTTTTTAACATAAATTTTGCACATTAAAAAAAGAAAAAGGAAATTAAAAAAATGGAACTCCTTACTGTGGTACTAACCATCCTAGCGGATGGGGGATTTGTCCTACAGTGCCTGGTGATAACGGATAATAAGGAGATATATCTGGAGGATGTGGAGGCCTTGGAATTCCTATGGAACAAGAACATAAAGCAGTGTTAGTATTGAGACATGAAAATAAAAAAAAAAACATACGGAAAAAGCACATATGTTTCTGAATTGCTATCTATTAATTTCTATTACAATACTCATGGCTTCTCTTTGGGTTTCCAAAGGCTGTTTCACAGTCTTACTTTGTAAGGTGAGCCTCTTGGCATCTTGTTAAATGAGATTCAACTAGAAAAACTGATGGGATTCGCTCCCTCAGACACTTATTCAAATAGAGATAATTATTTTGTTGTTTAGGATGAGAATTTAGGAGTCTCAGCTTTAGTTTTGGTGTGACACTGTGTTAGTTGCTGTCCTAAACACTCTACAGAAAGATAGTCCCTGTATCAACTTCACGGTTATTTTAGTCTCAGAGTCACCAAAAGAGCACAGGCCCTGCCCATACTTTGACTGTGTACTCAATAACATGGCCTTACTCCAAAGTAACCTCCAAAATCAGCTACGAAGTCATTATAATTGCAAACGATGTTTGCTTTCGAGCAAACCTAGGAAACCTTTCCAAAACCTAGGGGTGGAGGGGAGAAGCCCTGGAGGCACTTGTAAAAACAGGGGGGCAGATGCTGAAGGTGTGTGGGGGAGGACAGAGTCCACCTGTCCCTCTGAAACTGGTGCAGCTCCTACTCGGACAGCAGAAACCAGCTCCAGTCACAAGGCTTAAATCTTAACACTCCTGACTTTCAGAGTAAGTAGGAATTACTCAGAGGAGCAAGGGTTACAAGACTGGGTCTTTCAATTAACAAGCCAGAGCACAATTACACAGCAGAAACAATATTAAAACAGAGAGCATTAAAAGGAAGGGGTACTGTATTCATGGTTAAAAAATATTTTTTTAAGTCGCTCAGGAAGCTTTTAATCTCTAAATTAAATCTCCTTGTGTGACATTTTCATGCAGACATTGCTTTTTCTCCATTACAAAACCCAAACAGATTAACTGGGCTTTAACCATCCGGCGAGCTATTTGCACACTTGAAAGAATGTTCACAGAAGAAAAGTAAACAGTCTACAGACGTTAATCATATGTTTTACGATAACCATTTAAAAGCTATTCCCTGTACTACCATTATTTAAATGAGAGGTTGACTATGCCATTCACTTGCAATACCCAGGGATGGCGAGATGGATTCCTTTTAAGCCATGCAAAGTTAGCATTAAGCACAATTAAAAGAGGGCCCCAAATGAAGCAGAGCAAGTCAAAAACAGCTATTGCATGGCCTCATTGAAGGGCTGGACTTTAGATAAATTATCTGCATACATTAAGGTTGACACAGGGCGATTCCTTTGCCGTGAATTCAGTTTCTGATGTCCTTTCCAATTAACTTTGTGGGATTTGGATTAACAAAAACAAAAATCACTGTCACTAGGAGCTTAATGCAGCTCGAAGAAAGAAGATTGACACTGTTTCGCTTCTCTGGGCCCTCAGGTTAAACAGGGACTCTTAAAAAAGTTAGAATAACATGTAAATTCTACTCTGTAACACCAATAAATCTGGTCAGGGTTTTACACGGTGCTCTATATTCAAGAAGACTGCCCTTCAGACTGAACTGAGAGGTGGGTAGACTTACATCGGGGAAAAGAGTTGCGAGTATAGAGCTAGAGATAAGTAGTTACAGTGGATGAAAATTCAACATTATAGGAGAAAAATGGTTGAACTCCTGACACAGAAACAATGGGATTTGGGGAATTAAAAGAGATTCATTTTGAAACCGGTCATGACCCACCACCTTTAAAATTCCAGCTGCAATTTTGTAAGTGCAGATCACAGAACGTACATGTTTAACTCTCTAGGTCGTGCATGCAAACCAAGCACTTGGTGCATCGAACTGCTAGATGGGGTATCAGGCTTGCAAAGAAACACACCCGTGAACGACCTCACACATGCAACTCCGGTGTCACCCTGCAGAAGCTTTATGAAAATTCACCCAGTAGGTTTCCTTCTGAAACATAATTGGCTTAAAAAAAAAACCCCTAATTTGTCCATGTTCTTGCATGTGTTTGACATTTTACAAGCCCCTTTGGTGCTCCAGCATGGGAAATCCTTCCTCCCACACTCTTTCCCCCTAACATGCAAAATAGAAAGATCCATCCACCCCCTCTGAAAAAGAAAGCCAAAATTACTTCCCACTTACCTGTTTTGGGATCTACGTCGGCTGGTAAGTGTGGAGGAGGGTTTCCCGGTGTGAAGTGCTCATTGCTGTACGTGATAAGCGGCGTAAGAGGGTGTACATGGTGTGGGTGCTGCACAACTGGCACTTTGTTAGACTGTCAAGAGAAAAAGGTCAATGGTGTTAGAGGAGCGCCAGGTACTCCCCACTGCAGCACCAGGAACAACACAGAAATCTGAGGACCCAGGATTCCAACACGGTCCTCAGACTTTTCCAGATCCGTTCTTGGCATCACCCTTGCAGTTTTCCCACCCTCTTGCCTAAAACCCACTCACACACTTTCCCTGCTCTTGAGTTTCTTTAATCTTTTTGACCTGTCGCGCTCCTGCACGGAGCAAGAGCAATTCTTTAACGTTTTTCCTTTCTATTTTATCATCTTGTGTTTCACCTCGAAGATCCAGGCAGACTCCTCGGTGAGGGGCTGACAGAGTCCCCCATTTAATTAGCACGAGA
Source organism: Streptopelia decaocto (assembly GCF_964273445.1). Classification (NCBI taxonomy): domain Eukaryota; kingdom Metazoa; phylum Chordata; class Aves; order Columbiformes; family Columbidae; genus Streptopelia; species Streptopelia decaocto. The sequence continues at coordinate 63,156,979 of NC_138659.1, read as the reverse complement.
CCCAAATGCTCATTGACCTGCAGGTCTTTTCCTTTCCCCTTCCTGTCCTCACTTCAGTTCTGCATTTTACTGCTCATTGCAAATACTCCAGATAAAATGCCTTTGTAGTGCTAGAGTATTCCCTTCATCAGCAAGCATTAAGCTGACAAGCGATCACCTGCATATTTTATATATATATATATTTTAGAAGAGCTGATTAATTATCAATTCATCAGAGAACACTAATAAATGGAAACTGGATACTAATGAATTAGGCTACTAAAATATTCCGCTATATAAATAATGGCAAAAAGTCCAGACAGAGCCATTGAAATTAACACTCTTGTGGGGGGAATAATCACGCAGATATGAGGTTTTCCCTGTCACATTCCTAGCTCTGGGGAAAAAAAAAAAGGTCTTTTTCTTAGCAACAATAAAAAAAAAAGAGTGAATGAATGAAAGGAAAAGGCAGCCTGAACTGTAACTTACCCTTACAAGATCACAAAGAAAAAATTAAGCTGAAACAAGCGAACTGCTGGACCATTTACTGCGAGTAATCCAATTGCAAAAAACCCTATTCCCCATAGAGGATTTTCACTAAAATCCTACAACAGGGACATTTAACCAGATTAGGTACCAGCAAAGATAAAGAGGCTGGTATTAGATGATGAATGGATTAGAGTCAGGTTTCATTTTAGAATGTGTCTTCATTTCCTTTTATTACTTTAAGTAAGGAACAACTTGCATTAACATCAAGTAAAAGGAATCACATTAAAATAAAGTGGTGATACCACGGCGGCCCCCGACAGCGCCGCTGCCGACCAGGGTCTGCCAGCGCTCCCCCGCTGCCCTCCTGCCCGGGGACCGCTCGGACCCCACCGCTCGCTCCCTGCACCCCCAAACACACCCGCCCTCGCCGCATCGCTGCAGACACGTTATTATCTGATCTCGGCTCAACGCTGCCAAGCTTCCCTTAAAAGCATTTAAAAAAATAATTCAGTTATTCTTTGAGAATGAGTTTGTAGACTGGGGGGAAGGAAGAGGGAAGAGAGACTGAGAGGTAGGAGGAAAAGAAACATCAGTCTTCCCCCGAACAAACAAGAAGTCCCTCCATCATGCTTTGGTCAAGACACAGCAGAGCTTCACCTTCCACTCTTCCAGCCTTCCTCACCCCAGCTCCTTAATTCAAAAAGCCGATGAGATGCTCTAACCCGGGGGGCTCCCCAGCCCCAGCCATACGCAGCTATTTGACTCACCCCTTTGATAACATGCAAAAAAATGCATGCATCCAAGAGAAGAAAGCCAAAGAGCAGTGCTTATGCTTCCCACAACTTCTACTGCATTTATTTCTCTTTGCGGTCCTTCTACAGACCAATTTCCCTCTAACACCACGCTCATGGTGCAGGAGAGTCCCATGTCAAGCGGCCACCCCACAGCACAGAGCGTGGTCACAACAGCCAACACTATGAATCACAGCACGGTGTGTTGGCTGGACTGTACGTCAGGTCTTCTGCCAGCTGTACAACCAAGGACAACTTTTGGCCGCACGGATCCACAATGGTTTCACATCAGAGGAGCTATGGGGATTCAGCTCCTTAATTCAAAAAGCTGAGGAGATGTTCTAACCCAAAATCTGTTCTCTTCCAAGCAAACTAACCTAAGCAGTCCAAAAGTCACCAAAAGGTTTGGCGAGGGCTTCATGTAACAAATCATATTACACACCATGCAAACTAACATCTCCTCAACAACACATGACGTTATATGCCAAATGACCACTTGATCTGGTTCACAAAACAACCACCGTTTCCAATAAGAGAGATTTTTGCTGGTCAAGAATTGAGTGAACGCTTGCTGTTAGGTGGCCCTCGGTGTGGCTGGTAGCTGCTGTAGCTCGGTGCCCTCCCAGCGCTACCTTCACATCATGGCAAAAAACCCTCACCCAGATCCTGACGGCCATTGAGGGCTGTCTGCCAGGGAGAGCTTATTTTCACAGAAACTGGAACTGATTAGTAAAAAAAAAAAAAAGCAAGTGACAGAATAACACTAGAAGGTCAGACTTAAGCCGACAAACAAGAAACAACATGTGAGAGGAAAGCTAGACTTAAATGACTGTATCACCAAAGCCAGATATACCATAGGGGGTTACATGTAAACTGTGGGAAACTACCACCTACTGCTTTGATACACCAAGACCCCCTGCAATATCTCCACAAAACAGCACAAGTGCTGAATTATTGTGTATTTTACTTAATACCTTCCAGAGAAAAATAAAAAAGAAAAAGGAAAACAAGCAAGAGTCTGAGCCTTAGTCTGCAAACTTATCCCCAGGTAAGTCATTTTTATTTGGGTGACTGCCCTGCAGTCAAAGAGGCAATTCAGATGAAGACATTGGATGTAAGGATAGGATACTTTTTAGCCATTCTGATGATGCTGGGGCAGAGGTGTGGGAAGAAAGCACCACGGGGAAAAGGAGAAACGGTCATCTACATGCTCAAAAATACTCTCTGCAGGACAGAGAAGCATGATTCGCTGTCCCTGCAAATCAGTCTGCATCTGTATTACTGCCCTGGGCTTCGTTTGTATTCGGTTTTGCACTGTTTATCACACACTGGGAAAAGGGACTGCAACTCCGCTCAGAATAGCATGCACAATTCACAAGCCAAACTAATCATAATCATTTAGCATAATATGCTAAATAAGCTGCTCTTTAAAAGCAGCGTTCCTGGAGTTAACTAAGCTTCCTCGGAAAACAGAAAAAGAAAGGACTAGCTGGAAAAGAGCAGGATTAATCCCGCACATGCATCTTCCTTTGAAGCCAATGGGAGCTCTGCCTGAGTAACAAGTGTGGTCCTAACCCCATCCACTGGCAGTGAAAGGTAAACCACAGCAGCCATCAATAGGAGACACCTATTAGACGACCTCAGCCACCCCCCCTGCAAAAGGCCCTTCTCCAAGACACATCTGCCTGTACTTTATCAAGGGTACTTTTAAGCTAAAAGCCATTGTGAGATGCAGGAATTTCTCTGGCAAGTTGAAGAACTCCATGTATGGTTATGTCAGGCACGGAAAGGATCGCGGTGCTGGTACACAGAGATTAGCATCAGGGCATGTGGTAACAGGACGGGAACAAGTGGAGATTTCGGGAGACAAATCCCAGCATCTACAAAGTACCAAGTCATCTGCTGATAAATCACTCCTCTCCACCGAAAGCTGGGGTATCCTATGCTGGGTTAGAGGCCACGGTAAAGAATTGCAAAAAAAACCCCGTAAGTTTGCTTTTCTTGATAACCCCTGCCTGAAGCAAACCAGAGGAAATTGTCCCCATAGGGACTCAACTACTAAATCTCTCTATATGAATTTGAAATGCTTCTGGGAGTGCTTAAACACAGATGATTTTAAACAATAACGGAGCTCTGGAATGAAGGAGAAAAAGGAATAAACACCCTCCCCCCCCCCCAAAAAAAAACAAAACAACACAAAAAATGTTGGACTGATATGTTTGAGAGGGCAACTGAGATCCATTTAGCCTAAATTCCAATAGGTGCCTTTAGGGAACAAAAGAAATATCTGAACTTCAGATTTAAACTGCAGGGGATTGTGTGTATAAATTGCTGTGTATTAGTCTTTGTTGCATGGTAAGGACATTTCATTAACAGGATGAAAGATGCTTCTGTGCGTTTACAGCCCAATTTAATACACCCCACTGATGAATACTCCCCATTTATTGAAGAAGTTAATACATGCTGCATAAATCAATAGTTCCTAAGTCTCTGAAAGCAACACAAGACTTGCACAAGATGAAACATTGTATTGTTGAGCACACAAAGTGAAACCAACCTTTAAATAGGAGGAGTTTGTTACTGCAATTTCTGTTTGCAAATTCATAGCTTGTTTGGCTGTGGTAATAAAAACATGGTATCAACTCGAAGTCAGAGAAAAACATGCCAGAGAGGCCGGAGGAATTGCCCTTGCTGGGATAACGTGGTGTAGCAAAACCAGGTCTGCAAATAAAGCCACCCAGGCTGAAAACAAGACATCGTTCCATTGCAGCATCGCAGCGGCTGAACCCTTCGGCCTCAGCAAGGCGGCTGCCGGGAGACTCTGCTCCATGGGGATGCTCCTGCCCCAAACTCTGCCTGTCCCAGGCACGGCCACAGCCGGGAGGGACCCCCTTCCCCAGCCCAGGGTGACCTTTGAAGAGTCGTACCTAAAGCCTCCAGTCCTGCTGGCGAGGCTGGGACGGGCTGTTGCCCTCTGGGCACCCCCGACACCCCGCAATGGGGAATGTGGCATTGGGGGCACTAATTATGCCCTTGCACCCCAGACTCCCCTCCCCTTCCTCCACTATAACAGAGGAAGAATGAGAGCTCGCCATTCACCTTAAAACCTATTAATCAACAGACACTGAAAACAAACGGAGCCAGAGCTCTGCCCGCCTCTTTGCCATGTCCTCCTCTTCCCCGTTCCCCCATTGCTTTCCCTTTCTGCTGAAGAAAGATGGGCCCTGAAAGTGCCTTTATGAGCTTAATACAATAAAACAAAAGCAGCACAGAAGAGGGTTTGTCAGCCTTTTCCCTTCCTCCAGGGTGGATGCAGAAGGTCGACAGTGGTCTTGAATTAGCAGGCCCTCCTGGAGTTGTTCCCTGGGATAAGTAAAGGGTACCATTCAATACCAGTTTGCTTTAAAAAATAGGTTTATAACTTGTCCCCCTGTATTTTCCAGATGGTGCCATTGCAGTTATGCTGACTATGGCCACTGAAATGCTAACAGATGTTCCTGAGCTGCTCTGCAGCTCCAAAGATGCTTGTAAGAGGAGAGTTTCTTTTTTTCTCAAGGCTGATCTCTCCTTGGTTCTGCCTAGGAATGACATATATTCCCCCAAATCAAAAAAGCTAAGTTGCAAGAAAAGGCAAATCTCAAAATACTGCTGCAAATATTGGAACATTCTTCCTTTTCCAGCTGATGTCACCAACACCTGGAGCAGGGCATCCACCGGTAACACCACTCTGGCCCTGGGGATCACCCACATCAGCGGCTGCTCTGGGTGGCACCCCAAACTTCAGCAAGGAAACCGCAAACCTTTCAGGTGAACTGAAAAGCTAAAACCAACCCAACCCACCAGCTGTGTGTAACTCAGTCCTCATCACCTTCCCAAGCATAGAAATTCAATGCCAGTGATGAAGCACTTCCTGAAAAAAATAAAGTATTTCATTGTACCTGGCTCTGTTTAGCTAACGGAGCCACAGTTGGGTTTTTTTTGTTTTTAAGGATGTCTTCACACCTGACTAAGCATTTTCTCCTCAAAACTACTTCCCCTTGCTCCATAATGGCTGATACAGTGGCCCAAGCCCTTTCACAGTTTAATGTAGCTGATTTCTGCCTAAGGTCCTGCCCTAAGCTAACTGCCCATTGTGGCGGGAGACAAGGCCTCTATTGATAATCACAACTTGCCCTGCTAAAAAAAGGCTCATTTTCTTCGTTCACATAAATGATGACAGGAGCACTGACAACCATGTGCTGGGACAATGCTCCTCCCTCCCCAACAGAGCTTGACAAAAAACCCCCAACCACTCACTGCCCTCTCATTAATACAAAAAAAAAAGGGGGGGGGGGGAGGAAGGACACAAGGGATGAGGGGGACATGGTGACACATACCTGCATCCTTCTGCTTCTACCCCCTCCCTCCCTGACCACTTCCCAGGCCAGCGAGTGCCTACCTGCTCCTGCAAGGCTTTCCAAAAAAACCCCATGCTCTACCAGTAACCAGACAAAACAACAAAATCAGCTTCCTGCCTTCAAGTGTCCAGCAATTCATTCAAGAAAATAATAGTTTTCTTCCCCCCTGTCCCCCTTTAACTGTGATGAAGTGCCCCCCGCATGCTGGAGCACTAAGCCACCGTGCTTGGCATTTTCAGCATCCTTCCTGTAAGGGAAGGAAGGTACCAAGGGGAGGGGGTGGGGAAGCAAGGGTTTAAGATGTTCAGGAAATTTCCACTTAATTTCGCCAAAAGGCAATTATGTGAAATGATCTGGTGACAATTAGCATACGCCAAATCCTCTAGCGTAAAGGGAAAGAATTGGGGTTTCACTGTCTAATTACTGCCTGTTAGTTCTTGTGCAGGAGAATTAAAAACACTAGTAGTAAAACATTGGTATTAACTGTGCTAACATTTTGTTTTCAAAGCTGTTGGGGACTGTAATCTTACTGCTACGGTATTTGGGGTGGGTTTTGTTTTTTTTTTTTTTTCTTTTTTTTTATTAGAAGTGAAAAAAAAAACCAAACTTGAGAGTTTTAAATACAAGTGAAGTGCTGCATCCTTGGACCACGAGGTGTTACTCTAATGTCAGGTCAGACCCAGGCAAGCACCTGCTTAGACACAGCTCTATATTTTGAGATCCTTCAGCATTACCTGGATGCCTGTTACATTTTTACCTCACTCATTCTCTTAATGCTTTATTGATAAAGAGAAAGCACTCTGCTGCATCTGCCCTGCCACATCTTGGCAAACAAATCTGGACACCAGAGGTACGACAGCCTATAGGCCAGAAACTGGCCTGCACGTACCCAGTCAAGCCTTACATTGTATCTCAAAATTAGAGATTATTGGATCAACAGAGGGATTTCCCTGTATGATGAGGACAGGGTAGTGCTCAGACTCTCCCAAGTTTCAGGCAGGGAGGTGCCCAGATCTATTTCTCCCATTGCAAAAGGAGAGGCACGGTTTCTTCCCCAACCTGACAAACACTCGCTTTCTTTGTGTACTTGAGTTAATTACTAGACAGATATTATCTCTCTAGAGCAGGCAAGCTTTCCTTCACGTCTAGCAAGACAAAAAGCAGAAAGACTTGGCACCCATCAGGCTAAAACCAAAATCATAGTTCTCTTACGTAGGACTGGCACAAGGTGTGCTGGATGCACCACCGCTAAGCAAAAAGAGGGGTGAAACCTGAGCAAGTCTTCAGGAAACAATCCTGAACATTAAAACGGTCCTCAACATTAAGGGTGTTGGAGAAGAGAGGGATACAGAACAATAACGCAAGCACAGAAATTCAGAAAAGATGGGAAGAAGGGAGAAGTGAACGCAAGCAAAAGGGTGCTTGTAATTGCCCTGACAGGCCTCATTTGTTACGTGCTTTGTTTGAATACCAAGTAATACAATTTTATTTACTGCCTAGCATTGTCTGAAATGGCACATTAGAAACAGCTTTAATTCTTGCATGTGAATCGCATATTTCAGCTCTAGACAGATATATAACGTAGGAGAATAGCTCCACTGATTTTGTTAGGGTATCTGTGACTTACATCTACAGTAAGAACTTGAACGTGAGGCTGTTAAAAAACTGCAGGAAATGAAAAGAATTAGCGTGCCACTTGTATACCCACTTGTATTTGGCAATTTCAGCAATAAGAGCATTATTAAAAAACTAACACGCATATACATGCCTTAAGATACAATGCCAGGTTTTCAGCACAGCTTTTTAAAATGCAGTGTTCACAAATTATAGCGGACTGTGCTCAACAACAATACACAAAGTATCCAGCAAATGTATACTAAATAGCTTAACAAATAACAAACGTTTTCATTTTTTTTAATGTGCTAAAAACATTAAACAACACCCCAAAACAACTGAGTGATGAAATTAAGCAAGTCCAGATCAATTACTTCTTGAATAAATTCCACAAAGCTTCCCTAAAAATGTGATGTCAAATGCACATAAGAACTAAAACACCTTGCAAATATTTTGGTAGAAAAGAAACAGTCTGTCAGGCCTTTTGCCCAAAGTCCCAATACAATGCATTCCTCTAAAGGTAAAATGCTTACGAGATCCCATCACCAGCCACGTAAAACCTGTGTCTACAATAACATGCAGTGAAAGAAGCAGCATCTAAACTGTCTTTTCAGATTAATTCATTTTAGATGAATGCTACAAAATTTTATCCCTTGTTATACACAGGGAAAGGCAAGTAAATCGACTAAGCTGCGCAGGCAAAGGTATCACAGGGTACTGAGGTGATAGGAACCTTCCTCCTGGATCGAGTCACTCTCTGAGCAAGCTTGGCAGAGTTAGAAAAGAAAACAGCAGAAAACTCCCACCAAACCTCCTGTGAAAACAAGATGCTTTCTAAAATTATTAAATACATTTCTATTTTCTGTGTATAATTATGGGTAATGTACCGAATTGGTTGAGGAGTAGGTTCACTTTCTGTAATACATATATTAATAGGAGAGAAAAGTCTCATGGACTTCTGCTAACGAACACATGTCAAAACATGTTATCTCACATTTATCAACATTCAGTATTATTTTTCACATTCCTTTAGCACTTGGCGAAATAATTTTTATGTATTGTCCCTAAAATCTTCATCTTTCACATTACAGCTGAGCTTTCTGAAGGATTCAGGAAATTTAACTGAGTGTTAACCAAACACAGGATCAAAAGCACCCAATTAAAAACTACTAAATATTATTTTTAATTATTTAAAAAAATATATAAAAACCTCGTTTTGTGTATGACAAGAGTTTAACCATTCCATCACCAAACCCCCTTAACTGTAATATATGTGCCCTGCTACAAACCAACTTTTTCTCCTTAAAAAAAACCAAAACAAACCAAAACAAAAAAAAACCCAACAAACATTTTTACCTTCATGGTTTCAGAGTTAAGGAAATATCGTACTGAACTGAAGAAAGCTTTGAAGTGACCCCCTCCGCCCCAAAGGAGAAAAAGAACAGAAAAGCTAGTGATGTCATGGTCACCGTGTGAATGTGTGACTGCGGATGTAACGCGCAGCAAACACAGGCGCACACGCTTCTCCCTCGCTGCTAACCATTGTTCAGCATCCAGAAACCAGCCCCTGAAACCTGCTGTACACCGGGCTCCGAAACACCACCCCCCCAAACACACCCTGATCCCACCCTGGATGCACGAGCAAAAAGATTTCTTTCTTCCCCAACCACCCCCACCCCAACCCCTCCTCTCTTCCCCCTTTCCATAAACCAAACCCCAAAATCAGGCGGAGGGAAGGGCAAAGAGGAGGAGTGCAACAACTCTGCCCCGCCGCACCATTGTGTCGCGACAAAACGGCGCTCTGCCGCTCGGCTCCTCGCCACCACTGGAAAATTAAAGTGTCATCGAAAAGTCACGCTTCCCCCCACTAAAAAAGATGATTACCGTCAAATAAATAAATAAAAACAACGTCGCTAACAAAGGTCACAGCTGGAGATGCGTGCTTGATTTCTTTCCCACAGCCCTCCCCTTCAGCCCCCCCCCTTTTTTTTTTCATTCCACACAGGAGGAAAGGAAAGGGGGGGGGGGGGGGAGAGGGAGAGAGAAGTCACATCAGAAGTTCAATGGTCAAGACGGAAAGCAAAGCGCGCATGCAGAAAGTGCTACTCACCCAGCAATTCAAATTGAGATGCCAGCAGCCGAACTGCTGGAAGAGAGAGAACCCAGAGGCAAGCGCTCCTCCTTTACCACTCAAATCTTCCATTCCCACTAAAATTGCATCCCTCGGGTACATAACAGCTTTGTCTTTCCTTCTCTTAACCTCAAAAACTTTTTTCTTTACTGTCTAGATGCCAATTGTGCTGGCTTTGTATTATTTTCCTTGCAGCTTTTCTCTCTCTCTTTTTCTTTTCCCCACTCCCCCCCTTCACTTAAAGTACTGGAAAAGCTGTCTTAAAAGATCAAGATGTCTCCAGTTTTTTGGCCTGGTGTTTTCTGAATGCTCAAAATCCACTGTCATGTTGGCTGTGAGATCTTATTTCTAAATTGTCGGCTGCCGTTATCAAAATTTAGAGAAGCCTCCTCTCTTTTCCGATATAGCACTTTACCATCATCCTTCCAGGGAGTGGGGAAAAGACTTTTCCCCCCCCTACGCAGACATGTCTGCTCAGAAGAGCTAAAAAGCAGTTACCTTGGAAATCAATGACAATGCTACTACAACCCAGGTTGCACAGGTATTACTAAGTGCAGTGAGGAAACGCCGGCCGGCCATGAGGGAGCATGATCAGTTAAGTGTAACAAGCAGTTACTTTATCTGCAAGATTGTCAAATCCCTCAGAACAAATTTCTTAGGGGGGGGAGCTGTAAGGAAAGTATATTTTCTTGTCATTGTAACACTGAAGTGACATTTGGCAGACCTTTAACATTAACTCTGGTCTCTCTCCCCACATTCCCCTTTAGCATTTAATATTTCTGTGAACCACAGACCCCACTATAAAAGCGATGCAAGAGGAGCTTTGAGATTGCCAATGTTACAGTGCCCTGGCTATTCTATTTTCCCAAGCCAATCCTTAGTGAGAATAAACAGGGGTACCCAGAGAGCACTGCTGAACTGAGCAAGGATGAAGACTTTTCCCCCCTCGCCTTGCTCTCACCTACAAGCATCGTGAGACACCCACTTCCTAAATCTGCGCTGGGTACCGAGGGCAAAGCACAGCATCCGAGTCCGCCAAGAGTCAGTTTCTCGCCTCTTATCTATCTCTTTCCCCTAAAGTTGCAAAGTAGTTACTCTGCAACAGAGGCAAAAGCCGCAACGGGTGGTTTAACGGGGAATAATTAGGAAACCATGGCCGCGTTCTTCCCCTCCTCACTTTCTAAGCGAGTTTGCTGATGGATGCTGCAGGCAGGGAGAGCATTCACCATGTGGGACGGACACTGCTGCAGATGAGGCACTGAAGGAGACCAGTTGCAAACACTTGTCATCCCTGTGCACATCTGGGAGACCTGCGCGAGCGAGTTCACCCCATTCTCACCCCCCAAGAACAAAACAACAGGACTAAACAAGCACAGGAAAAATAGTAAAACTCCGTTTCAAATGGGGAGACCTTGAGTGGTTCTGGGTTTGCTTTTAGAGTGGCAGTTTAATCTGTGAAGGCTGCGGGCAAACCAAACCAAACCAACAACAACAAAAAAACCAAAACAAAACGCAAATCTGGCACCTAGGGCTCGGGGAAAAAAAAAATAAAATAAAACAAATCAGGGGCAGATGAAGCAAGTGGAGCGAAACCTGTGCGTTTTCTGCCCGCCCGAGCCCCCTCTCCCCGCACTGCTCCGGCCTTCGCGTGCAAAGTGTCAGCCAGCAATCTTTAAGGCCCCTAATACCAAAACAAAACCCCGCGATTTCCCTTTACACGGCAATAACAAAAGCAACGAGGCTCCAGTTTGACAAGTAAAAAGCCCCAACAACACGGCAACTAATTGCCTTCCCTCCCTCTATTCACAGCAGCCACCACACTCCAGCGGCCGCCTTTGTCACACGTGCGATTTCCCGCGGCCGCCGCCAGCGCCGGGGCCGCTGACGGACAGTTCCCCCCCATTCCCCGACAATAACTTAGGAAAAGTGCAGCAAATGGGACGGGCAACTTCAAATTAAGGATCGCCGGCTCTCCCCTAAAAGATGCTCGGCACATGGAAAGGAGCCCGGAGCTCCCCAGGACCTCCCTATTCCCACACACGCACCTCGACCCCCCCCGCCCCGCAACAAGCTTCTGCGCGATGCAAGTTCTGCCCCCGCCGCGGCCGCTTCCCCGGAGCCGTCGGGGACAAGCGGCCCGGAGCGGGGTGTCCGAGGGCG